>NW_028227262.1:93145000-93777500 GCF_978045245.1 Mus caroli
GAAATTGAAAAATGAAAGATTGTAAACATATTTGTCTTTAATTCCTTTGTCACTTACAAACTTCTGCTTAGAGGGAGGGTAAGAAAGTAATTGTGATGTTTCATTAGGAATTTTAGTGGCAATTCTTCTCTTCAAACTTATTCATTTGAATTAAGATTATGGCGAGCACACCACGTCTTAATGGTGAGATGTGGCAGTTATCTCTCTAGAAGAACGAGCTCACTCAGGCACACTCCCATTACATATCTCTTTGTATGTTGGCTTTATATTGTGCTTTCCCATCTCTCAAATCTCTTTTAGTAGAAGGAGGGGGATCTATTATATGAAAGTATAGATTCTAACTTCTTGTAAGCCGTGGAGAAAGAATGAAGGAAGGAGAGGAAAAAGGAAACAAAAATTTGAGTTTCTATGAAATGGGAGAATTCTGTTACATGTGACTAACTTAATTTTTAACTTCTTTAACTACTATCTGAAGTAAATGATGCCTTAGCTGTGAATATATATATATGGAAAAGTGTTGCCCTTTAACACAGTCTGTATTTAGAAGAGCTGAAATTCAATTCCTGAGTCATATGGATTTCAAACTTTCAACCTTCCACTTCATAAGAATGAAACATCAAAAGAGAAAAATTGAAGCTTGTCTTCCAGTGCCATGTCTTTGGGCATAAAATAATAAAATATGACTAAGAAATAGAGGTGCATGCAAGTGGGGTGACAACAGATTCAACCCATAATTAATCTTTTTCTAAAACACACACACACACACCTATTTTATTTGAAATGTTAACTCTTTCATTTTTATTTCCATCTGAAAAATAAATCCTAGCCATCCAAGGCCTGGAGTAGAACCAGTTTTGAAAACAATGCCCCTGAGTTCTCTCTCTTCACCCCAAGGCAGTATTTCTCTATCTTTTTTGCAGTGTTGGATCACCTAGGAAGCCTTAGAAATTCTGAGGTCTCTGATTTAATCATGATTAATAACCATTTAATCACAGCATGCCTTTGGTGTTCTTTGTTTTAAAAGCTGCCCATATCATTTCAATGTGCTACCAAGGTTGAGACTTGTAATCAGAAAAAAAAAAAAAAGTAAGCTGGAAAGAACCCAGATGCCCCTCAACAGAGGAATGGATACAGAAAATGTGGTGCATTTATACAATGGAGTACTACTCAGCTTTTAAAAAGAATGAATTTATGAAATTCCTAGGCAAATGGATGGACCTGGAGCGCATCATCCTGAGTGAGGTAACCCAATCACAAAAGAACTCACATGATATGTCCTCACTGATAAGTGGATTTTAGCCCAGAAACTTAGCATACCCAAGATATAAGATACAATTTTCAAAACACATGAAACTCAAGAAGAACGAAGACCAAAGTGTGGACACTTTGCCCCTTCTTAGAATTGGGAGCAACACCCATGAAAGGAGTTACAGAGACAAAGTTTGGAGCTGAGACGAAAGGATGGACCATCTAGAGACTGCCATACCCGGGGATCCATCCCATAATCAGCCTCCAAATGCTGACACCATTGCATACACTAGCAAGATTTTGCTGAAAGGACCCAGATAGAGCTGTCTCTTGTGAGGATATTCTTGGGCCTAACAAACACAGAAGTGGATGCTCACAGTCAGCTATTGGATGGATCACAGGGCCCCCAATGGAGGAGCTAGAGAAAGTACCCAAGGAGCTAAAGGGATCTGCAACCCTATAGGAAGAACAACAATATGAACTAACCAGTACCCCCCCACCCCCTAGCTTGTGTCTCTAGCTGCATATGTATCAGAAGATGGCCTAGTCAGCCATCAGTGGAAAGAGAAGCCCATTGGTCTTGCAAACTTTATATGACTCAGTACAGGGGAACGCCAGGGCCAAGAAGTGGGAGTGGGTGGGTAGGGGAGTGGGGGTGGGGAGGGCATGGAGAAATTTTGGGATAGCATTGGAAATGTAAATGAAGAAAATACCTAATTAAAAAAAAAGGAATATCCCCACTTTCTAGAGGGTCCCCTTTAGGTAGAAGAGTTCTGAATGGACAAGGACAAATAGTAGACTACACCAAAATATATCTTTGTTTCTGGGATACCACAACACCCAGAAAATCTATGGATTACCAGTGATGTTTAGCTTACACTAATATCAGACTTCCAGGGTAGTCTGGAGATTGGAGTGCACTAAGTTGTCATCTGGAGTACAAAGCCTCGGGTCTTCAAAGGGTGGCTCTGAATTAGCAGAGCAGACTTTACCTGGGAGCTGGGAGCTGGCTGGAGGCTCTGCCTCCGTCAGCCCCAACCTATGCCAAAGAAGCTGCTCTCCAAGGAACACCCATGTGATTCAGATACATATTAACACATACTGACATGTGAAAACCATCATTAGATAGAAATAATAGGAACTCTGCATTTTTATTAATTACTGACAACATTGGCAATGAAACCTCCTATGCATCAAGACATGGTACATATTAAAATAGGGTACGGAGCAAAAACACAGAGGCAGCACATACAGCCATCACTAACCCACACAGAACCTCTAAACCAGTAGGCACTCACTTATGAAAAAATTTCCTACACTGTAAAAAGGAAAATATCAACAATTCATCTTGCCTTCAGGGAGAATCTGTTTCTCACAGCTTTCATCAGAGCCACTAAGTGGTCTGACTAAAAGATCTTCCAAGGGACCCAAAGTCGTCTTTGGACTTTTTGAACACTGCACCAATGTGAGTGGACATACATATGTACATGCAAGCAAAGCACTCAAACACACAAAACAAAAAAATAAAATTAAACCTTTTAAAACTGGAATGATACAGTGGTCAATTACAGATATCATGCCTTGAAACTGAATGTTGGGCATTACAGAACACTAAAGGCATAGATTATTAGTTTCCATAATGGCACTGTGACATGCAAAAATCCACCTCACATATTAAACACAGACCAATTATGACTTAATTTTTTTAAAATAAGCATCACAAATAGAAACAAGTCAAATACCCTTAAATAGAAAAAAATTATATTGTAGAACATACAAATATCATTCTAAAGTTACAAAAATACTATATATGCATGCACAGATACACCTATGTGAGAGAGAAATTAGAGAAAATGGACTAGACCACATTCAACTGTATCAATTAGAGAACACTCAAAAGTTAATGTGGGATGAAATTGAAGGACGCAGTATGATAGCAGTTATATTAATTTAAACAGCCATATTTTATCTCATAGGCAGATATGGGTCATCTAATGTAGGAACTTGGGTAAGAAGGCATACAGGCTTTCAGGTCTCCTCATAGGAAGAGGCAGGAGAGAGAAAGCAGAGAGTAGCGACCTGAAGTGGGCTATGGCTAGAGGAATATGGTTTTTGCTTGTAATCTGAAGTAAAGATCATAAAACGTCAATATCTGTTAAGGCCGGCTGATTTATCGGAAACTGTTATTTTTTTTTCATTTCTACTTTTGGATATTTAAAATGTTACTTAATATTTGACAAAGGACTGCTCCTTAGGCTTGATCTTCTTCTTTTTTGGTTTAACTTTGAGACAGACTGTCCTCAAATGTATAATCTTTCCTGCCTTAGTTAGAGTGCAGGAAGTGACAGATCATTACAAAATGGATTAAGGCCTGGACACAAACTCCTTACATACATTACATTTAAGGAAAGGTCTCTAGAGTCAACTCAAAGGCAAAGGGGATTCCATGAGCCAGCTCCGCAGAAACACAGTGAGCACTGCCACACTAGGCATGGGGCACAACTGCTCCATGCAGTCTATCAAACCAGCCCCAAGGAGAAGGAAGGTAAGTACGACCCTCCACATCAGGCTCCAGGGGACACCTGCCCCGGCTACAGCCACACAGCATCCTACATGCCCACCTGCACGCCTTCTTTCGAGGAATATCTAGAACTGAGGTTCTGCTATTGCTGTGGTGTTCACCACGTGGGCAGAACCATTATAACATAGGACATTTCCTCTAAGTGCATGGAGAGTGATGGGATGCTCGCTATTGCAGAGTGCCAGGGACCACTACAGAATACCTCTATAGCTATTTAGCAGTCCACACATATGTACAATTCTTTTTCCCAGCACATGTTCCCAAGACCAAAATGTCCTAGGGCAGGGGAACAGGGATCTCAGTTTGTGTGTCCACCCATTATCCTAGGACAGGTCCTTATACCTGCTTGCCATAGCCTGCATAAGCAGATTTCTGAGCACAGCAAAGTTCCCACAAGAAGTAGCATCATGTCCAGGGAAAATGACAGCTCACTACAAGATAGATTGAGGCCTGGACACACCTAGATATAAATTCCTTAAGTAACAAAATATTCAAGCTGTAATTTAAGGAAAGCTCTTCAGAATCAACTCAAGGACAAAGAGAACCGTGTGAATTAGCTTTTCAGGAACTGACATGTATGGAAGTCAGCTTCTCCAGGCAAAGGCCTACTGATGTCATGGGATCAAGGTCTTTCAGGCAGAACTCATCCGGAAGAGAAACCTGTGACCCATGGAGAAGAGTATTAACCATAGACACCTGAACAGACAAACCCTAAAACTCCCCTCATGCCAGTCACCTAATCAGTGAATAGCTACTCTCCTCTCCCTCCTATAAACTCCTGGACTACCAACTAGATGGTGGAGCTGAGCTTTAAAGCAACTTGAGTCCTTTCCAGCGGACTTCACAGTCATGTGTGTTCTTTAATTGTAGAAGCTCATAGCTTGGGCTCCCTTCCTAGTGCCTCATCACTGGGGCTTTGTATTTTGGTTATAGTGTGCTGAATGAGAAATCCAAATATTTTCTCTAAGGAGAAGGAAGCACAGTAGATTAATAATAATGACAACCGTTGTTACATACCATAAAACCTTTTTCCAGAACTCTAAAGAAACAGAGAGCCAGCCATGTTGGTGCACCATGGCCTACTGTAAGGGCATCTATCTCCACCCTTCTTCATCCTGCTGACTTTTTCTCCTCTGAAATCTAAAAAAATTTTGGGATCCCAATTGAGAAAAGCTTTGGCCCACAAATGGCTTGCTGAAATACTCACTGTCCATCATGGGACAGCCTGGTGGAGAACAGTCTCAGCTTTCCTCACATGGCCACCATGGACCACTTCTCCAGTCTCAGCTCCTGATTAGGGAAAATACATTTTTTTTTTTTGGCCTATGATGGTGATCTGGGGTTGATTCTGTTCTCCAAGGAACTAAAAGTTTCTGGTTTCTTCCCACTAGAGTATTTAGCATTTTCTTCCCAATTTGTTGCTTTCTTTCTTGTCGTCCCCCCCACCCCCCCAGGTTTATCTGCCATAGGACAGATAATGATTAAGCTAGCTGCCAGGTAACCTCTAGCCTCAAGCCAAGTGTGACCAGAACTTTGATGTCTTCAGCTCAGTCACCTCCTAGCTCCCTTTTCTTATTTAATAATGGCTTCTTCTTTGCATTTCAGATGCATGAAACACCAGCCCTTGTTTGCACTTTGGTTTCCTCCTCAATCTCAGACCCCCTCAGATGTTTTGCCTCAGCCTAAGCCTCTGCTATAAATGTGACAGCTTCTCTAACCACCAATGCAAGAGACTGAGGACTTCACACAAATTACAACGGCTGCCCTCCTCAGCAAAGAAACGTCCTTAGCTACACATTCTTAGATATATATCAACTGATACGTGAGTAAAAAGATTGACATTCCTATCAAAGTCATAACCCCAGGCTCGGATACCTTTCTCAAAAATTCAGTGCCTAAGTGGTGCTGTGGTGCAGGCAGCAAAGGCTGTGTGGCCACACCAAGAAGAAATCTTTGAAAAGCTGATGAGACCTTGGTGGTGGTACAGAGAAGGGAATGCTAGTGAGGGGGAGGTCTGCACAGGTGGAAGAAGAGCCAGCCTTTGGCCAGGCATGCTCTGGAAGACTGTTAATGCAGGATGCAGAAGGTCAGGAGGACTTTAACCCAGACTGAAAACAAACAAAAAGCTACTGCCTTGGGGGACAAACAACTCTTGTGGCAAGATGCTTATGTAATAGACTGTTAGTCTCAGGATCCAAGGTGATGGGCTATGTACTGGTTAGGAAAAGGAAGAACCAAGAACTCAAAGGGAAAGACAAGTCAGAGGGGAAAGATGGAGCTAGTTTCTTATGGCTTAGGGCAATGACTGGAGACACCTCAGTGCCAGTCCATTGGTTTGGAACAAGACACTGTGAAAGCTGGCAGTTGACAATATGTTGACAATAATATACCTGGAAATCTTTAGATTATCTGACTGTTGGGGATCTATAGCCTTGAGGGGAAGGGATTGCCAGTGTTAGAGGGTTATTGTTTAAATGATGATCATGTGTAAGTTCAAAGTTGAGCAGTAATCTGACGCATAGTTTAAGGAACGAAGAGCCAATGCAAGACAAAAGCAAAATGGCTTCCTTTTAGTTACCAACTGGGTGTCTGCAAGCACCAGCAAAGATTGGGTACTTACAGCAAAAGCAGGTCTAAGTCCTGTTGAAATGTGAGTTATAGGCTGTTGGAACCATTGGCATCAGTAACACTTATGAAGGCTGATGACCTGATTGCACCCTAATGAGTTACAAAAGAGGAAAATATCAGCATGTCAAATGTGGGATTAGACCATAACTACAATCCAAACATTGGAAACTGTTTGCATGATGGTATTGGGCTTTTACATGAGCACAGGGTTTGTCTAATTTTGGGTTCATGGCCACCCAAACACTATCATAAAATGACTCATAATGATATATTCCTATATCCTTAGTTCAGAGCCCCCTCAAACATTATAAGACATTCTGCTGTACCCATAGATCAGTGCCCCCACTCAGCTATCATCATAGAAGCTTCTTCCTGCAGTAGGTGATAGGTAATAGGAGATCCACAACTGGACAATGTGCAGACCAAGGGTCTGTGGTGCACTCAAGTCTTAAATGTGATGTCTCTGTTAACCCTGTGCCCCCAGGGCTCATCAATCTATGCAGAACAGGAGGCAGAAAGATTGTAGGAGTCAGACATTATGTGTGACACCAGAGAAACAGTGTCTTCCAGACACAACAAGGCTGACAACTATATGAACTCACAGAGACCATGGCATCACACACTTTGCAGAGCAGTTCCCCGAACTCAGGCAAAGATTAGCATTTCCAAGCTAATCACAAATAATGACAGAATGGAAACAGATGACATGCAGCACACATGGATGTTTAGATGAAGGATCACAGAGCTTCTATGCCAGGTTGGAGTGTTGCCTCCAGGAGCCACCATGAGTGCTTCTATGGATTCAGTCCACATGAAGATCCTTGCCATGTTGAAGAGTTCTCACACGTTATGCATTGTCCGCAGGGAAACAGGAGGAAGACCAAGTATTCACTTTGCAATATCACGCATTCTATTGTAGCGTTAAGATTATGCCATTTTCTAAACACACCGCCTTGGGTAGACGCTTGACATTTGCTACCTCATTTCCTTCCCTAGGAAATAGAAAAAGCAATAGCACTACCTCCTGGGGCTGTTGTGAGGACAGTTAGTATCTATAAAAGTGTTTAGAACAGCGCTAAAAACACTAACCACTCAGTCACCACGGTCACCACAATCACTGAGACTTTCACTGCAAATGAAGCCACTAATGCATCTCAGCTTTGTTCACTCTGCACTCCTGGATACCAGGAGTGGAAATGTATGCCCTGGGGACGGGAATGAGAATGAGGAGTAGCTGAAAGGGGTCTCCCTGACCCTGGACAGCAGGCTGCGGTCCAGGGAAAAGCTCCAAGCCTAGTGGGAACCTGGCATGTTGGGCACAAAAGGATGCCAGAACTCCCCTCCAGAGGAGGAGCATGGGAAAGGGTTACTGCGTGTGGAAGACTGCCACCTGGAATGGGCACGGGCACCCAGGAGTCACCTTCACATGCCACATATCAGTTGTATAGATTACAGGACCAATGGCAAGCTTCAGTAGATGATTTCTCGCTTGCTTTTCTCTATTTTCTGCTTTTACATGAAATGAGATAAGCTTTGTCCCCGAGAAGCTCACCCAGGCTCAGATGTAGGCTAAACTTTAAGGTTACTGAAAAATACATCGGATAAAGCGCCTGTTCTGGCATCAGACAGATGGAGAAGGGGTGAGCCTAATGCTTACTGCTTCCTAAATGAATGACTTTTTAAGTTGTGAGAATTATTTGCAATCACTGGCTTAGTATTCAACATATGGGAATTATCATAAATGCTAGCCATTATCACTATTATTATTAAGGTGGCCTGCTGCTGTGGCGGCTGCTGTAGCTGCTGATGGAGATGCTGGTAGCAAGGAGGTTGGATGAGATGGTGGTGAACATAACAACAGAGGCTAGGCAGAGAGGAGGAGGATAACACCATCCCTGGTTTTAGAGGTAAAGGTTTGATAGATTCTATTTTTAATCAAGTAAGATGAATCTCCAAAAGGGAGGAGTCTACTGACTTGGAAATGGGGCACAGCTAGTTCATTTTGCACAAGCCTCTCTCAGGCACACGAATCCTCTAACTCTAAATTAGTTTGTGGGGCCCATGTCTTCCCACAACTGTTTAAAATCCTGCCTCACTACAATAGGAGAAAAGGCTACAGTCAGAGCATTCAGTCAGGAATGGAATAACATGCAAAGGTAAAAGAGGTCCGTGTAGGTGCTGGGGGTGGAGGGCTACCACCGCACACCTTTCACAGGCACGCAGCCTCTGACAATTCACCAAAGCTAAATGTTCCATCTCTAGAACCCAACTTGTTCTTTACTATTTTTATTGTGGTGCAGCTTTAAAAAAAATTGCCAATTAAGTTAAACTAAACTGTCGCACAATGAGCTCCTATAATTACCAGCAATGGTTTATGATGGGTTCGAGCAAACAGAGGGTTTGATTTTTTTTTCTGCCAGAGCTGTAGTTTCTTTTTGTAGAAACAATTATCATGGCAGTGCTTCCCAGCAAAGGGAAAGCATAGCCTGAAGCCACTGCATATTTCATTTTCAGTTGAGCAGTTTTAGAGTTCTTGCTTTTCCTGGTGACTATTCAGTGGGAGGAAGAGGCAACCAAAGGCTCTGGGCAAAGCGTGGCTTTCACAAAGCAGGCAGCGAGGCCACCAGCAGCTGGATAAAAGGATCTTGCCCTGTGTTGGTAGCCCCAACTCCTGAGCTGGCTGTGCACATTTGTCCCCAGGATAAAGGAATGACAGACAGGGTTGTGATCTCATATTTCATCTTCACCCAAGCAGTTTCTGTGCCAACAGATGCCATGGAGGAAGGATGCACATCAAAACTTTGAGTAGTCGTATTGCCAGTACCTGGTACTCTGCCTGCAGGAATGTGTCTGCTCCATCATCTGTACTTGTTAAGGGGGTGACTTAAGTCTAGATTTTCTCATGTAAACAATGGAAGTACCAGAAACATTTACCTTGAAGACTTGTTCTAAAGATTAGATAACCTAATCATGGTTTTACTCACTTACTCAACAAATATTTATTGAGTGGTTTTGTGCCATACACAAGGGCTGGGGATGTTACAGTGAATAAAACAAATAGCTTTATCCCTTAGCTTCGGACCCTAGAGGAAGACTGACTCGTGCACTGATCACTGCTGTGTGTCGGTAAGCACACCGTTCAGGTGAGCTCCTGTTTTAAGGAATTATTCTATTGCTCCATGCACTTGGGGTTTCATTGTTGTTAGCTATTTCATTGTATATGTTTTATTATTCCTACTTCACATATGGGAAAAGTGAAATTTGGAGACCTCCTATCATCTACACAGAGCCATTGATTGGTCATGTTAAAGAATACTGTTTCCTTTTTTCTGTGTTTGTTTATTTACAAGTTATCTTGTTGGTTCTGAAGCCAGTGTGTGGCCTCATTGGTCTTTCCAGGTGTGTTCTTCCTGCAGGTGTCCACACCACACCCAGCTAAACACTATGTTTCACCTATCCTCAGAGCACAGGACTGTTTCCAGTGAGTGCAAGAGCATTAGCCTCTCAGTCAAGGCATGATGTCTTGTCCCTCCATCCTCTGGTCTGATCCATTACTATATTGAAAATAGTCTGATGTTAAGCTTTTCACTGTTACAATTGTGAATAGCTGAGTGTAGAGAGACATAGCCTTTTGCCCTTGGGTATCAGATAAGAACAATAGACAAAAATGGAGAAAAATGGAATTCACTTTTTTGTTAAGATTTCAATAGTTAAAGTAACCTGGCTTCAGTGTGAATGGCACTATAAGCTATGAATATGACCATATCCATATAAGATGATAACTGTTTTGTCTTTGAAATGTACAATATTAGCTAGACATAGTTTGAGAATGTTCCCTAGGTACACAAATATTTTTTAAGAGACGGATTTCAAACCTCAGCTTTGAAAACCCAACCAATGTTATGAATCTTGCAAAGAGCTTGATATAACTACAGACTCCTTGGGCTTCTTTTCGGAAATTTGGAATACCCGGACCATTTACGATTTAGCACAAAAAGCTATCTTAGGGGTTAGATAAGTAAATAACCCACCTTCATTTAACAAATATTTATTGAGCAGTGGTTTAGCCTAGAAGATGATGTGATAATGAACAATTCAAACAGATCCATCAATAACTTAAATGATATTGGGCATTTATGCTGTACAGTGCTGGGCACATGACAAGCATACTGTGACACTCAGCTATGGTCTTTATAATCATATGATCACATTGTATACACTCACAGAGCTGCTTTCCAGGGTCTTTCTGGTATAGTCCATCCTTACATAGGCTGAAAGGCCATTTCTAAGATCGAGCAAGGATAGATCTTGAATAATGGAGTCCTCCCCAAACACTGAACAAACATTTCCTGATTGGCTAGTGTCTAAATACACCCTACTGCCTGTACCACTGAGTTATATACAAGAAGGTGGGAAGAATGAATTGCGGGTTCCTGCAGGAGACATGATGACATATTGTGGACTCCCACAATTATGATTGACCCTACTTCTACTGCCCTCATGTTCTATAGGAGACCATTGTGTGCAAAGATGATTATAAATAAGCTTTTTTTAAGAGAAGAAATGATTATATTATGACCCTTGCCTTATTGGGGTCAGGGTCAACCAAAGTCATGTCTTAGGTCATAAATTCTTCTCTCAGCCTTAAAGAAACAGAATTTCTTTCTTGGACAAATGGATGTATCTGGAGGATATCATCCTTAGTGAGGTAACCCAATCACAAAAGAAGTCATTAAATATGCACTCACTGATAAGTGGATATTAGCCCAGAAACATAGAACACCCAAGATACAATTTGCAAAACACAAGAAAATCAAGAAGAGGGAAGACCAATGGGTAGATACTTCATTCCTCCTTAGAATAGGGAACAAAATACCCATGAAAGGAGTTACAGAGACAAAGTTTGGAGCTAAGACGAAAGGATAGACTATCCAGAGAATACCCCACCCAGGGATACATCCCAAAATCAGCCACCAAACCCAGACACTATTGCATATGCCAGAAAGATTTTGCTGAAGGGACCCTGTTATAGCTGTCTCGTATGAGGCTATGCCAGTGCCTGGCAAATACAGAAGTGGATGCTCACAGTCATCTATAAAATGGAACACAGGGCCCCCAATGGAGAAGCTAGAGAAAGCACCCAAGGAGCTGAAGGGGTCTGCAACCCTATAGGTGGAACAACAATATGAACTAACCAGTACCCCCCAGAGCTCATATCTCTAGCTCATATGTAGCAGAAGATGGCCTAGTTGGCCATCACTGGGAAGAGAGGCCCCTTGGTATTGCAAACTTTATATGCCCCAGTACAGGGGAATGCCAGGGCCAAGAAGCAGGAGTGGCTGGGTAGGGGAGCAGGGCGGAGGGAGGGTATAGGGAACTTTCGGGGTAGCATTTGAAAAGTATATAAAGAAAATATCTAATAAAGAAACAGAATTTCTAATCAAGGATTCACTTGGAATCAGTATTTCTTCAGCAGCAATCTCCTACAAGGGATGTGATGACAGGTGCATTGGAGGCACGCTGATGTGGGCTGGCTGCCCTGATGGTTAGACCTAAGACTTTCCTGGAATTCAGATCCCAAGTCATCCTCCAACCTTCACTTCACCTGGAGACAGGAATAGGCTGACAGTGTGGGAACCATGAAGCACCTGAACTTTAATCACCGGCCCCTCTGTCTTCTCACCTGTGCCAAGGAGAATCTCTAAAATGGCATCCCAAATTCCCATTTTTAAAGAGAACAGAAAAACTATAAGAATGCACCTTTTAAGTTTTTATTTATTTTCCTTTTTTGGCTTGCTAAAATGAAAACCTGCATTTTCTTCTTCTCCCACTCATTAGAATCTCAGCATTCCACCAAGACGCTCTCCAAAAAAGGAAAAGCAAATGAGCAGAGCTGTTTCTGAGACTATGAAATACTTTACAATTAAATAAGGCACGGCCAGGCCCGGGCTGATCACTGGTGATGAGCGGGCTTCCACGAGGCTGCAAATGAATTCGGCTCGGGACAGCGTTCCAAATGGCTCCTGCACGCATCCCCTTTATTATTTTTATTTGGTTATGTGCTGACTCTCATCCAGAATCGCACTTAATGCCCTAGTCTAAAGTTGTTGAAACGGCCCCCCATGGCACAGTGTGACAGTGAAAGGATATTGCCTTTGGAAGCTGCTAATGGTCCATGAAAGGGGAACAGCAGCAAACAGGAAAGCCATGCTCCAAAATAATGTCACATCAAAATATCCACATTTCCACTCTCCAGACCATCTATTGGGGCAGATGCGTGATCTCAGAATACAAGGGGTTCCAAAATAGGACAAGGTGGAAAGAGCACACATAGCAACGATGTCAGATATCCCCCATGTTTGCAGAAGTACCGATCAGTATTTCTTAATTAAAATTCAGAACCCACACATGCATACCTAGTTGACCTTTGGACTCTTAAGGGGCTGAGGGAAAAAGCTCTGGAGCTCCCATGACAAGAAGGTGGTCAAATGTAGTCATGGTCACTAAGTTTGCATGAGAATTTATACATCCAGGTTTATGCTGAGAGGAGGAGCTACCAACCCGAGTAAGATGGTGTCTGGTTTGATAGGAGCCCACTGGCAGCAGATCAGAGAGACCCAATGGTAGGAAAACGTCTTAAAGCACCCAGCTGTGGGACCCCAGAAGTGTTCAGGAGCTAGCTAAACCCGAGCAGCAGGGTTTTCACAGTGCTAGCTTGCAAGGTGAGGTCATAATATGAATACTGAGGCACTGTGCATAAGTGATAGATGAGAAAAGACAACTCTTAGAAAGATAGTGTGGAGGAATGGTGATTGGATAAAGCCAAGACTGCAGTGTGTGTGGGGAGAGAGGAGCAAGGAAGCTCAGAGACCGGGAGCCGAGGGAATGTTCATCTCTCTGTACCCCAGGTGATGATGAGAAAAAGGCGTGCATCTCTGGGCCCTCAGATCTCAGAGCCTGTTGCACATGTTTCCAACTCACACTCTCCAAAGGAAGAAGATGATTCCAGGAGAAGCAACTTTTTCTTAGAAGACACTCAGAATTAACCAGTATTATTCATCCTCAAAATCTTATTACACGGCAAGTTTGCCCATACACAGACACTAAATGTGTGATGTGTAGCACACTGCTTTTTAAATGTCTTCTCTCATTGGCTAACATTAGCCACTTTATGAAGCCCCTCTTTCCTTCTATGTATGTGTTGAGGAAGCAGTTGCAGAGAAGTTGTATGCACTGGGCTCATGATACCCACTCACCTCTGAGACTTTCCATCCTTTATTCTTAACCAGCTGTCCTTCCCCACAAGACTAGACAAATGGCTGGAAACATAGTGAGGTCACATTTTGTTAATCAAAGAAGTCCATGCTTTCAGATCTCTTCCTGAGCACCACCCCCCCCCAAGCCCCTGCTGCATGGTAGATTATTTAGCCACTCACATCAATAAGATATGTGTTTCTTTGATAAGGGTCAAACGCATCAGTTCAAAATGTCATGGTTTAATAAAGATCAGATAATAAAGATCAGATAATAAAGATCAGATAGGATAATGGGCCAGAAAACCTGGGCTTTAGTTCTTTTCATTGTAACAGTCACTAGGACAAATCAATTACTCTCCACATCTGAATCCAAAGAGGAAGGTGGGTGCAGGGTGCTGGACCTATTCATCTCTACATCCCAGCTCTATGCCTTCTGCCTCAGCAAAGAAGCCAGAATTTCTATAAACCAAATTTCAGCTGTAACCCATCTGTGCACCTTATGACCCGGCAAGGCACAACAGAGAGCAAATAATGGTGGCATTTAAGTTCTTCCCATGTGACAGGCAGTATATTAAATGCTTCATCACATTCAGCCTTTGTAGCATGCCTGTTATACAATGAGACCTGGCCAGGATGTCACAACTACATAATGGGAAAACAGCAGTTAGATTCAGTCTTCCTGACCCCTCACTGGTGACTGAGTTCTGCATGGGCCACAGGAATGCTTTAGCTCAACCAGAACAAACACAATCCACAGATGCCAGCTCTTAGAATCTATTCATAAATGGGTAAAGAATGACATAATTAGCAATATATTAGAATTGTTATTGTGTAGTTATGATGAGTTTAGAACAGGACAGAGACACAGAAATTAGCAGAAGCCTGGATTTTCAGAGGCTATTTATAATAAAATAAAATAAAAATACTACAGAGTGCTTTCTCCCTACCAGGTTTTATTACAAACACTTTACAGGTATCGGTTCACTTATTCCTTACAACAACTTTCTGAGAGCAATACTCTGCTTTCTGACTCCTGCAGATGAAGGTGCAAAGGTGAATGGCCTACTCAAAGACACACAGCTAATGAGCAGCAAGGTTGGGCATCATTTCCAAGCAAGCAT
This sequence comes from Mus caroli, assembly GCF_978045245.1. Classification (NCBI taxonomy): domain Eukaryota; kingdom Metazoa; phylum Chordata; class Mammalia; order Rodentia; family Muridae; genus Mus; species Mus caroli. Next base: position 93,159,835 of record NW_028227262.1, read on the forward strand.
CTGCCTACAGAGCTTTGACCCCAACACTATTGCTTACACTTCCCTACTCAGCTTAAGTAGGCAAATGTCCGAAGCTACCTGATCTCAAGTCTGCTAATGTCTGAAAGGTGATGCCCTGGACACAGTAAGAGAGAAATGGGTAGATTCCTGTAGCAGAAGAACCAACCTAGCCTATTCAGTGAAATATTCTGCCATAGAGAGATAGAAAGATAGATGGTAGGTAGGTAGGTAGATAGATAGATAGATAGATAGATAGATAGATAGATAGATAGATAGATAGATAGATAGATAACCAAACAAATAAATAAACAAAGAAAAAGCAAATAGAGGTGAGCATGCCTGGGAAATGACACCTGCAGTTGTCCTCTCGTCCCAACATGAACACACATGTTGTGTGCATGCACATACCCATGCACCAACACAAGCATACAAACATGGCCAAGTTCAGCCAAAGTCTTTGCCACGGTGTAAGAAATTTTATCATTTACTCAGTTTCCACTAACGTTGTTCAGGTCCACATGGCACCTCCTCAAAACATCTAAATTTATACACATCCCTTTCTGTTTGTGACAGCCACATGCTCTCTAAGAGGCACATTCTCTCTTCTGAGCCCTCATTAAAATCTTCTTTAATGTGCATGTTCCTACCAGTAGTCTTTTCTTGGCACTTTGAGATATGTGTGGATTGTACCTCAAAAACTTCGGCCTCTCCTCCCCAACTCACTCCATAGCCACTTGAATATCTTTTTGGTATTTATTACATTAGTATCTGATCCAAACTTTCTATGTGATGTAACAAAACACCGTAGACTGATGTCTGAAACGTGGTGTATTTGATCCTGATACTGGAAAGCTCAAGGTCATTATACAGACTGATTCGTGTTTCTAGTTAGTACAGTGTGCCTGCCTTGCAGAGAGTCACCTTCTTGCTGTGTCTTTCTGTGTTCCCTTCTCACCCCCTATTTTCTCTCCTCCCCCCTCCTTATAAAGCCAAGTCTATCAAATTAAAGCCCCACCCTTATTACCTCATTAAGTCTTAATTACTTCCTAAAGACCTGATTTCCAAATAGTGTTATCCTGGGGATTGGGACTCCCTCATATGAACTTATGAGGTGACAATTCAGCCCACAATGCTCAGCTTGGCTCTCCTTTGTGAAAGTCTTTTAAATTGCCTACCTCACACACTACCTAAAAAAAGAGTCTTAGATTCTCTTGTGACCCTAACTTGGCAGTTCTCAACCTTGAATATTATTTTGTTTACCCCCATGCAACAATGACCAAACGAACAATAGTGTTTAGAAGGAAAGTTATCGTCAGAGGCATTTATATTTCTCATGCAGTTATTTCCCCAGAAAAGTTAACTCAAGGCAAATTTATATTCTATAGTTAAAGAAGAAGGTATAAATAATGCAAACTTGCACTTCACCCACAGTGTGCCTTCCCTACAATGGCATACCTGAAAAACAATTTAGTTTCTCTGTTGTAAATGTTGGCTCCATAGCTCATTCTCATGTTGTTGGTGCTTTCATTCCAAGGTGAAGGAATTATGTTCAATTAAATGTATTCAGTTTTGACGTTCAAAACATTTTTTTGTTGTTGTTTTCAATTGAATTGCTACAGGCTTTGTTTTATGTGCCCATGGCACATCTAGTTTGTTTAGTACATTTATGCAAATACCAAACCTTCTAGACTCCTGGCCTCCTCGACAGCACAGGGCACTCCTGGGCTATCGGAACTCTCAACTCCACACCTGCCTCTTGGAAAGACCCGAGTCAGCAAAATTTTCTTTCTCCCATTTTCAACATTTTGATTTCATGGTGTCTTTAATGGGGTGGGCTGCAGAGTAGAAAATTAAGCAAATCCTTTTAAGCCACCAACTCCTGTTGTTTTCTGAAAACAACAACAACAAACCCCTAACTCTGGATGTACTAGTTACACTGCTACACTGCAACACTGCTTACCACTTCAGTGCCGGCTGCAGATTGGCCACCTAGATCTGGGAGGGTTTTAAGCAAGAGCCCAGGGAAGCCCAGGTTGCATACCACAGAGGCCTTTTTGTTCCACAAAATTTAATAAATATTTGTGTTGTCTTAGTTGGGGGAGCCATCTAAGAACCCTTTCACACTTAGTCACTCACTGAAGAGAAGATGCAACATTCTTGCAAAGAATAAAGCATGAAGTTAAAAAACATTCACTCAAATATCACCTGCTGCTCCTAAGAATTGATTATGCTCATACTACTCCCAGCCATCTATGTTTCAAACATCTCCACAAAAGGAGTTTGTAGGCATTTTGTAAAAGCAAATGGTCCAATTCTGTGCCTCTTTGGAGACTGACAAGGCCACTGAACTCACCAAGATGCTCAAAGAGCCACACTGGAAACTGCTGCAGGGACTCTGCCTGCTGTGGAGGATAACTTCCAATCACATCTGGCTCCTTTAGATTCTATCCACCTTACTGGTGGATTCAAATCAATGAGGAAAAGTGAGGGCAGACACACTGTAGGACAATTTGCAGGGGACAGCTGAAAATCTAGAAAGGGATGTGGTGAAGGCTGTGGCCTGGCATTTGGGAATGTGGGACACATCTCATGGAGCAGCAAGAGGCAGGAAACCACACAGCACTGCTACAGTGGGCACCCCCACAATCCTCGTGATACTCTTCTCATTGCAACTGCTTGAGAATGAACAAATGTTTCTGCATGGGATTCCAAGGCTAGATCTTCAAATCCAGTGAACTACCTTTTAAGTGACAAGGAAGCCTTTGTTCTTGCTAAGTTTTAGTTTTAGTTGAAGGGAACAAAAGCCCACAAGTAATGTGAATATAAATGCAAACCTTTGAAAATATGGGGGTGGGTGGGCTCAAAGCACTGTAATAATTCCATTTTCTTAATCCAAAAAGGAAAATGACTGTAATTAGGCTGAGATGTCTGCCAAGTTTCAGCCTGAAGGGACTATTTTGGCCAAGATACAAGCCCCTGAGAATAGCTTCTAATGGACGCATCAAATCACACTTAACTATGGCAGAGCAAGTAGCTATTTTGTAATGTAATCAGTCAATAATCATGCCTTGTGTTTGCATTTTAATTAAAATAAATATTACTCCCTTGCTTTTACTGCCTATCACCCTCTTCCCACACATTATTATTATATATGACCATATGATTAGCACAAAAAAATCAATAAAATACAAAAGCAGACATGAAGTACCAACCTTCTTATGGCCCTACCCACAAGATTCCTTTAGACAGACCAGGATAAAAAGCATAGGCTGCCTCAAGGATGAGACAGGTGTGGATGTATTCAAGTCTATGTCTATTGACTGTGAACCACAAATTTCACTAGGGATATAGAGAATTTCATTATTGGAGAACCTGGGTATATTTTAATTAATTATGGCTACAAAGCACTAACTGGAACCTTGATGATTTGAGAGAATGAATTTACCTCCCAGTGAGCCTAACCTCTGCTCAGGGAAAAGCCTCTGTACAGGGAAAACAAAAATGATTATTAAATGAAATTACATAGCGCATGCACAAACAGCTCCTGTGCTATGGATTTTATCTTCCCTCTGACTGAGACTTCTACACAAATGAGAACGCAGCTTCTGATCCAAGTCCAGCTTAGATGAAAAGTCTTAGCAGCAAAGCTTAGCTAAAATGTCACATTTTGTTGTGCTGGCTAATGTCATGTCAATGTGACACAAACTAGAGTCTTTTTTTTTTTTTTTGAAAGACCTCAGTTAAAAAAATATCACCCACAAAACTGTCCTGTGGGCAAGCTTGTGGTACATGTTCTTGATTGATAGTTGTGAACAGACACATTCACTGGAAGTGGTGCCATCCCTGGGGTGGTAATTTGAAGTACTATAACAAAGTGGACCAAGCAAGTCCTCAGCCACTTTCTATGGCCTCTACATCAGCTCCTGTCTCCAGGCTCTTGCCTTGAGTTCCTGCTCTGAGTTCCCTCAATATTGGACTACAAGTTATAAGATGAAATAAACTCTTCCATCTCCAAGTTGCTTTGGTCATGGTGTTTTATCACAGTAATGGAAGTAAATGAGACTTTTGGTACCTGGAGATAATTGGTAAGTGCTATGAACAAGATTATATTCAAAATACTTATCATCCTAAGCCTACTACACTGGTTGTTAACAACTCTTCAGGTCATAGTGGAGAATACAGCCTGAATAGTAGACCCAGTTATAGGGAAGATGAATTTAGCTGAAGGAAATCTCCATGGGAGGCAGTGAGACTTTATGAGCAGAGACCCCGAGGGAAGACTAAAAGTTGTATTATGCCAATCCCCAGTGTTCTGTCCCTTGGCTTAGAAATAGAGTGAATAACTGAGGAAAGATGATATGTGAATTATCTTCTGTACTTCTTGAGTATGGTTTAAGAAGACTAGAGGATGACTACCCTTCCCTCTTCTAGTCTTCTCATGTCTACCGAAGGACCGAAAGTTCTAGAAAGCATCACAATAGAAAAAAAAAAAAAAAGAGCTAAAGGATGGCAGAGAGACACGGTGAATCTTGGAAATGTTCCCCTAAACAAATGTTTCAGTCAAAAATATCAGCAAGATGAGGGTTAGGAAGAGCATACAAGAATAATTATCAAAATACCTTATTTTATGAAAATCTATCTTACTAGTGAAATTGATGGAACAAGGACCTCAGTAGCAAAGAGAAACAATGGAGGAAATCTGGAGCAGACAGGGAAGTAGAGTGAGAACTAAGCAGCTGCTGGCCTCTACATGGGCACATAGGTGAAAACTCGGTTACCTCAGGGGACAGGGTAACTTTCTCATCCTTACTGCTGAGAATCATTAGGTTGAAGGAGATTTTATCTGCACAATTAAAGCACTCAACAAAGAGCCTTAGAGCCAAGTGTGATGGTTCACATCTGTAACTCAAGCATTTGGGAATGGGAGACAGAACAGGGATTGTCATGAGTTTGAGGCCAGGCTAGGCTACACAATGATTTCCAAGATGGACTGAGCTATGGAATCAAACACTACCAAAAAACAGAAAACAGGGAAAAAAGCAGATGCAATATTGTGTTTAGTGACAAGGGCCTATTCTAAATTGGCATCAAGAAGAGTAGAAGAAGGTAGAATCCCTGTGGCCATAAGAAAAGGCATTCTCATAAAGGAGGATCAGTAAAAAGAAGGAAGTAGACAAGGTAGGAATATCCAAGAATGTGAAGAGTGGCAAGGAAATTTAGTATAATTTTTTAATTCCATATATATAATGAAATATTCTCATCACGACTGATCTGACAGTGATCCCTGCAAAAGCCAAAGACCATCTAATAAAACCCTCTCAACAACCCTGACCAACAACTCAAAGAGGGCTTAATAAGTGACAAAAACCAAAGACAATCTTACAGAAACCCCAACATGGTACAGGATAACCCCTCTTTCAAGTTGTAGGTCAGGGCTGTCCAAGAGACTCCCAAAATACTATAGGCTACTGATCATACCTCTGGTTGTACCGCAACCAAGTGAAAGGAATCCTATTCCTTAAGACAATCACACACTTCAGATGCAGGGGCCAGTGACCCTGAGCTAGAAGGGACCTGAATGCTTCCTCCCTACAGACGAGCCTTTATTGTACTAGATGGTGCTGTTCAAGCTTCCAAAGGAAGCAAGCAATGAACAGTCCTACTGAACTCTGCTGCCTGTGAACCACTAAGGTTACCAGTATGGCAAGAAAACCCCAAGTGTACAGAAGTGGCCCACATACTTGTCAATAACCAACTGTTCTCTAATTGGAATTATGATCTTCTCAGCAACAGAGGAATGTCTGGTACTGGAAACCTAGACAACTATCCTGGGCTAGTAAATATGTAGATCTTGCAGGAAAATGTGCAACTGTCACTTTATTAATCCAGCATAAGCCCTAACTGCATTATAAATATTTGTCCTTAGACACACAGATAAGTATACCTTACCCCTCACCAAGGAAACTTCTTTTTGCAACAGACCAGAGACCATTAGAGAAAATGCAACAACCAAAATTCAGTGTTGTGAAGCCCAGACTCCAAGAAAGCATCTACAACACAACTGTCCCTAAGGCTTGGGATCATGATGGACATGGCCAAAGACTTTGAGAGCCAGGGGAACAAGGAGTTTGCTGTAAGGTTGTGTCAGGAGCTACACACATGAGATCTAACCAACATAGCTGCCTCAACATGATATGAACAGGGATGATACCAGTATCATCCCCAATATGGGGGGGGGGGCTCATGAGGCCTCAGTACTAGACAACCACAGGCAAGTAACAAATGTGGAGAGTGGGAAAAATAGTCTTCCTCAAAGAAGAGCACATCAATTGGTTATCCACTACTGACATTATGTGGTGTATACACACACACACACACACACACACACACACACACACAAATAAATAGAGAACATGAATTTGAAAAAGAGTAAGGGAGAGGTAGATTGGAGAGTTTGGAAGGATAAAACAAAGGGAGGGTGAAATGATGTAATTATTATCTCAAAAAATGAAAACGTCCCACGTTAGCAGAAAACTATAGCAGTAATAATGTTCATCACTTTCATTTATTCACCAAGAACTTCTCATTTGCAAATTACTACGTATATTCAGGAGTTCCATGAAGCAGACACAGTGGTATTACATCAGGCTATCTGGTCTGCAAAGGGGGACGCTATGTTTCTTCACAAGGAAGCAGTTTACTGTGCCAAAATGGAGACTTGGCAGAATGCCTTCCAAAGGCCAATCAGAGTAGAGTGGGGCTGCAGCTCTTAGCTTCTTGTGTTCAGTACATAGTGATATACATTTTGATTGGATCTTTTAAACCACTAGAACATCCTATGAAAACTGTACGGAATTGGAAGGGAGGGAAAGGAATGGTGTTGCAGAAGAGACTATTGAGTCTGCTTAGGTGATTGAGTGTGTCCTCAGAAACACTAGCCACTCTCTCTCCCACTTCCTTGCTCTCCTGTCTTCCCTTCTCAGCTAACCATAATGTTACCAGTTTCCTCTGCCAGATTCTTCAGCCATGAAGCTATACCTCCTCTTAGACCCCCAAAGCAATGGGGTCAGTCTACAAAGACTGTAACCCCCAAATCATTGGACCAAAATCCTCTTGCTTCTTGCTAAGTTGACTTTCTGAGGTAACCACATTTACATAAAGCTGGCTGGCACTGTGGTTAAGAAGTGCTGGTCACTGTATTTGGAGGTATCTAGTCACCTGGAGGAATAAAGAGCCTTTTTGTTCAAGTGGCATTATGTGCTTCCTGTTCCAGTCTGCTGCATCCAGTTTTTCACCAGTGAAGGTGGTTTAAACAGGGCAGCTGCTGAAACACGAGGAAGTGTGGTATCCTTTGGAACATCTGGCTGGAAAACAATGATGCTATCAGACCCCCAAAGAGAAACATATAGGGCAGAACCTCTAACTCAGTGCATGCCTAGAAAACTCCTTCCAGGGTTACTAGCATCATATAAGTAGTCTTGATAGGCTAGGGCCAAGCTCAGTGGTAGTACACTTACCTAGTCAGCATGAGGCAAGCAGAAAAACTACGAAAGAAAATTGAATGCAGTCAGTGTTTATATATATATATATATATATATATCCCTCTGATATGCAGGGTGCAGAATGCCATAGGTCAAAATTTGTAACATTCATACAGACTAGCAAATCCTTATCTGGCTCCTCATGAACACACCCAAGTACATACTTCCGTACACCCATATGCATGCAACACACAGGCACACACACATCACATCCATGCACATATGTATAAGTACACACACAACTATAGATGTATCACAAAAACATCACACCATCACACACAACTATAACATATACACAAATATGGCATTCACACCACATACACACAAACAATGAATGCAGTACACACACACACACAGACAAACATGCATATTTTCACAAAATATATGTGCATCCTACATATGCTCATATATACCACACACCACAAAAAATATAGAATCAATGGAATGAATCTCAGTTTACACTGGAATTCTATCCAGTCTATCCTGATAAACTCATGGAAAACTGAAAGCAACATATTTCAAAGACACATTTAATCCATCTAGCTCTTTGAACAGCTTGGTTAGTACTCCAATGCACTAGAGAGTGTTGATTGTTTTTTCTATGATGGTGTGGCTGGCTGGGACCTGTGCTGTGCACTGAAGATCAGCATAAGAAGAGGATTCTATTGTATATTTCTAACCTGGAGAAAATATCAAAATTTAAAATTTAGCATTTACTGATTATGAATGCTTTTGCAGCATTGTAACGATTTTTTAAAAGTTGAGGATGATATGTACATAAGAAATAGAATAAGGAAAAATTAATATGTAAATATTAGAAAGATTACCTCTACTCTTTGGTGGTGAGTACATGTGTCCACGGCGCTTCATCCCTCTTTATTGCAGAGCCTTGATACCTCTCTTGAGGTTACGTGTAGCCATGTGACTAAGTTCTGCCAAATGAGACAGAAGCAGAAGTGAGGAGGAGGGGGTCTCACCAGGGCAGCAGCGAGTTGCTAATTTGACCTCCTTCTTCTGTCCTGCCAGGTGGAGGTAGCAGCTGGAATTCGAGGCTTTCATGAATGTCAAGCTGGTCTGTTAATAATGTATCTAAAAAAGCATCCTAAAACATGAGCTTAAAGTATAAAACTGAAAGTAAACTTTACTTGCTCAAATGTATATCAAAGTCCCAAAATACACTGACAAAGACAAGGGCATACATTTGTCAAGAAATTCTTCATTCAGAGATTTAATAGTGAGTTACTATCTTAAAATGTATATACACTATGGCAATAACAAGTAAATGTGAAAGAAAACATAGTCTACTTGGAAAAACGGTGGAAACTACATCCTTGTTTTTAAAAATAAGAGGAAAAAAGAAAGAAGGAGAGAGAGAGAGAGAGAGAATGAGATGAGGACCAGTGAGGTGGCCCAGTGGGTTAAGGCCCTCGACACTAAGCCTGAGGTCCTGATACCTGGAGCCCAGGCTGTAGGAGGCAAGACTTAACTTCTGCAAGTTGTCTCCTCACCATGGCATATTCGCACTCTCTCACCCCAACACACACACACACACACACAAAATCATATTTATCGTTTGCTGTTACTGTTTTGTTCCCGTTTCTACCTGAGTCAAAGCATCACCACTGAGGTGTGTCTCCAAGGAAGTATGGACTTAGGTGAGTCCTACTCAGTAGCTGAAAGAAAATGAGCAATTCATTGTTATAGGTAAAATAAAACTATCAAGTCCTGGGATCTGTTGTCTTTGTTGACAATCTAGCAAACAACATTCTTTTGCTAATTACTTCTTGAAGGAAACAAGAGTAGAAAGGAGAAGACCAGGAAGTGGAGATGAGACTATCTAAGCCTCATCATGTACTGGCAAGAATTAGTGTACTTTCTAATAATTGAGTCCAGAAATTGTTCACAGCAATACTTGCCAAATTATCATAATTCCATTGTCACTGAGAAGTTAAGATTCAGTTAATGATCTAGGTTCCTGTTTTTGTTAAATAAAGACTTACACAGTGTTGGACTGACTCAAATGTATGGTTTGACTTGGTAACTGGGTTAATCAACTTTCACAATTTCTCCTACATGTTTGCCAGCTAATTTGGTTGTCCTACAAAGGGAAATGTGTCCTTAAAGACTATTATTATATGTGGCATCACTCTGCTGACTTCCAAATTGTGTACCACAGAGTTGATCTGTAATCCCTACCCTGCCTATAAATGAATAAATGGATAAATATTCTTACGTCCTAGGACAGAAGGCTGGGAACCAAATTTCCTTGCTCCTCGGCAGCTCAGTTGCTGTACCACACTCATCAATGCTATTTCACACTCCCTTTCAGATCTGTGACCTTCAGTAATTATGCACATAAGGTCAAGTTACGACATGAAAGAAGCCTGTTGGCCAAGAAGACTTGAACACCTATCCTCGCTGAACTTCTAGCCTTCCTCTTGGCTCTGGCAGTCTCTCTTGGAAGTGCTCTCTGTTCTCTTGATAAACATTCTCTGAATCTGCTCCCATCCACGAACCTCTGCTTAACTGTTTTGTTTGTCTGTTTACTTCTTTGTTTTTGTTTTGTTTTGTTTTCTGTCTCAGGACACAAGAATAAGACAATCCCTGTGAGTGCCCACCAGATTCCAACATCCACCAGTAACAGCTGTGAAGCCACCAGCTAGGAGTTAAGACTTATGTTTTTAATCTCTTGCAAACTTTCTCCTTATTAAGGGGCTCCTGGGAGGAGTCCAGAACGCTTCCCTTCTCTTTCTTCCTTAATGAGTGCTCCCCTCTGAACAGCTAGTGTACTTCTTCCTCCCCTCTCATCCTCCTTTTACTTTCCTTGAGGCATGCGGAGACAGCTGGCCCAGGTACACAGAGATGATTAGCAGGTGCATACAGTGGAGCAGCAAGGGTGACAGTGGGGACCTGATAGCACTGAGTTACATTCATTCTCCGCCTCACCGTGCCCCATGGCTTATTGCACCATAGGTTAGGTGAATCCGGAGTGTACCTTCTCTCTACCATGCAGCAATAGTGGTGTGGCCCAGGCTGAATCCACAAAATACCTGGAGTTACGGATGCCACGACAGTGATGTACTGGGTTGTTCCAAATGAAACCTCGCTAGCACTGGTAATTGCCTTCATGTGGGGAATGTTCTACCCTGGGAAGTTTTGTTGTTCTGCAATCCAGGGCAACTATAAGTTTAAGAAAGTTACTCATCTCTAGGTTTTAACACACCTGCAAGGGTAAGCAGGCAGGTAACACAAAGGGAAAGAGACAGATACAAGATAAATCCAGCATTGCCAGGCTCTTATCACGCCATTGCATGACCCCAAAGGAAAAATGAGAGATGCTTTCAAATAAAACAATGTCTATGTGTCTGTCACAAAAGGAATGACATCTCTGACAAATTGTTTAGTTGAAATTTGTTGGTGACAACAAAATAGAAATGTCTCAAGGATTCCTAACATGCTTATCTGTGTTTCAAACACAGAGACCTACATTTTCAGTGGAATATAGGTATTTTTTTTTAAAAAATGCTTGCTTAATGTATTTCTTCCTTAAAGAAAAATAAGACCAAAAAATCATAAAATTATGAAGTAAAGGAGATATAAAAAATTGTTAGCATGTAGTATGGCTTTGGTAAAGAAAGTTTAAAAATAAAAAGTAATGCTTTAAGATCGGGGGAGTTTTAAATGTGAATATTGTTGTGATGTGAAAGATTATTGCAAAATTTAAATGTGAAAAACACCAAAACCCTTAAGCATATCGCACAGATTGATGCAAAAGAAACTGTTTTGGACTGTGTGTTTTGAATAATTATCACTGGATTCACACACATTTTTATTAATCAAAATAGGAATCATTATAATTTGCCAACAAGTAATATGTAAGCTTATTTCTACTATAAAAATGCATATTTCTCCATTCAACAAACTCTTGAAATGTATCTTCTGCATCCTGCAAGTTGTGGATGTATTTTCCCTGAAGAACGCTGTCAAAATATAAAGCCTCAGTAGTTAAGGTTGGTGAGGAGTTGGGTGAATATGAGAGACAAAGCTTTGAAGCCCAGTGAGCTAACCTTTGAAGCACGGGTTATGGGATATGCCATTGATGCGAAGTGGGTCCTGTTGACCAATGCTGGCAGCAGGCATCACAGCTTCTGATGTATCTTATTGACTTGCTGAGCCCACTTCTCAGATACAGAGGCCTCAGGGAGACTCAGAAAGCTGTAGTAGACTATACTAGCAGGAAACCATCACACAGTATGGATTTGGTTAGGAAGTCCTTTGGAGCTTCCCACCTAACCACTGATTTGGTCAATTTCTGTTGACCTGTATAATTCACCTTCCACCATCTGTCACAATCCAATCCAGAAACAGTTTGGTTTGCTGTTGTCCAGCACAAGAGAAGACCATAGTACAAGATGGCAAATTTTTTTTAAAATTTATTTTTAGTCAGCCAATGAGATTCCTGCTCACAGAATTCTTTTGCCTTTCCAAATTACTTCAAATGCTAAGTAGTCATGATGGATACTTTGGCAACTTTTCCTGTATTTGGAATAAGATGAGTTCTGACAATTGCTCTAAGTTGGTCACTGTCAGTTTCTGATGGCCACCACTATGTTCCTCATCTTCAAGGTTCTCATTTACTTTGTAAAAGTTTCTGACCCATCATTGCACTGGATATGCATTTGCCTTTGAGCCTAATGTATTGCTCATCTCAAGACTTCTCTCTACTTCTTTACAACCCATTTTGAGTTCAAATAAGAAAATGCCTCAACTTTGCTTTTGTTTAACCTTATTTCAATAGTATAAAATTAATACAAAATAAGCAACAAATAATAAGTCATTAGCAAAAAAGAAAGGGAGACATTCACTTTATAATCTGTTTTAAAATGGGAACAACAGCAGAATTACATCTGGGAGATGAGTGCTGAGAACCTGGTGGTAACCGGGTCCTTAAGGCTGGGTGCTTCAACAGTCAAGGTAGTTCCACAAGCGCTGGCCATTACTAAAGCTCTTACCTGGGAGTTGCTCAGTTCAAAGGCTTAGTGAGCCAATAGTCCCAGTTTGGTACCAGAAGCCTAGAAGATTCTTGGAGAGGCATGGGTCCCTTGTCCACGATTAAAGGCCATAAATGCAGATTCTGATTTCAGTAAAAGACTGGGTAGGAACAAAGTGTAAATTATCTCAGTGGCAAGATAGACAGTCTAATTAGCAAGAAACAAGACGATCTCTCTTCTTCCAAACCCCGTTTATTTTCATTTTATTCATTTCGTATCCAGTAGCTAGTGCTGCTACCAGAAAGTGATGCCCACAGTCAAGGTCTATTCCACATCAACCAATCAGGAACCTCCTCTGGGGAGGCTTCCTACTCCAGTGGTTCTAATTTGTATCAAGTTGACATTTGAACCAGTCATAAGAGTGTCTGAATCTCCTTAACCTCGAGAGCATTTTAATACAGGGTTGCTTACCCTTGCAAGCCATAACTATCTACTCAAACAAGAAAAAGAAATGCCTTTTAGGTACAAAGACCCAAGAAATTTCACAAAAATGTGGAAGATGCTACACACTCAGACATGGGACCAGAACTGACCCAGTGTAAGACACACACATGGGTGGGAATTCCACAACTTTCAACGGAAGCTGGAGACACAAAGAAAATGCTGGAGCTGACCCAAGATGAGGCACCCAGACTCAAGGAGGTCCTGAAAAGTTATAGGAGACTGTCACTGTGGAGTTCAGGCCAGAGCAAACTCAGATGTGAAAGACCACAACAGATGAAGAGGAGATAGAGACAAGCCAGGAGTTGGTGATGCTTGAAGAGTGACTATTATTGCAGACAGTAGCTGACTTTCAGAGGAAAACTATGGGTAGAGTCTGTAATCCTGAATACATGTCCCACAGAAAAAAATGATGTCTCAACCCTAGTATGATTTGAGGTAACTTAATCCTCTCATAAGCATTGTGAATATATCCACTGAAAGAACAAAAGTGAATTGATTTGGAAGGAAGGAAAGAAGGAAGGAAGGAAGGAAGGAAGGAAGGAAGGAAGGAAGGAAGGAAGGAAGGGAGGGAGGGAGGGAGGGAGGGAGGGAGGGAGGGAGGGAGGGAGGGAGGGGAGGGGAGGGAGGGAGGGGAGGGGAGGGAGGGGGGATGGAGGGAGCAAGCTGAACCAACAAACTGGTTGAAGATACACAAGCCTCTGTGCAGAAACAACACACACACACACACACACACACACACACACGGGAAGGCAACATGTCTCTCTGTCCATGAGAAGGAGGTGGACTAACTTCCAGACATAGAATTCAAAATAATGATAACAAATTCAGACAACTCAAAGAAAAGATGACTGTACTCCAAGAAAACTGAGACAGGGATGAATGAAATGAAAAATTGAGTTAAAGAAGTGACAACAGATCCAGCAAAGAGTTAGAAAAGCTAAAGAAAAGCCAAAATAAAATGATTCTGGAAATGAAAACTTCAATGAGCAAGACTAAAAGCACAGGGGGAAGCCTCACCAACAGAATGCAGCACAGGGACAACAGATTGTTAGGGCATGTGTAGACTCTGGGAGGACTCAGATCCCCCAGTAAAAGTCAATGAAAAAAATTTTTTTGCTGTCTCCAAGAACCATACCTCATCACTAAAGGGAGACATTACCTTGGAGTAAAAGGATGAAAAATGAACATTCCAGGTAAATGGATCTAAAGAAGTAGGCATAACTGTTTCTGATAAATAGAGTTTAAGTCAAAACTATATACAAATTCAATTTAGGTCTAAATAAACTGATGTTTGAAAATTAACATAGGTTCATTCAGATTACATTGCAAGTCACAAATGGTGGAAATTTCATACCAATTTTTTTCTGTATTAATAATATCAGTTTCTTTTCCTGTTGCTGTGATAAAATATTCTGATCAAAGCAACTTACAATAGAAATAATTAATTTTACCTCATGATTCCAGGTACAGTCTCTCATTGCAGAAAAGTCAGCTGCTAGTCAGAGGGAAAGAACAAGAAGTCCTGTGCCTTGCTGACCCTCTCCTTTGTGCATAGTTCAGGATTCCTACCAGGAGAACTGTTGACCCATAGTTAAAGTGAGTCTCCTTACAATTAATATAATCAAGATAACCCCTCCACAGAATATGCCTATGGTCCACCCAATCTTTCACTGAAACTCCCTTCCCTAACTATAGATTGTGTTGACAATCAACACTATCACACGAGTTTACATGATATGTTTAAAACTTTAACGAAGCTAAAAGTATTAACGTTTCAAAATCCCATATTTTATATAACATTGGATAAAACTTTTCAGCACCATCTTTTTAAAACCTTGTCAAAAGAAAAATTTTAAAGGTCACTTTAATAATCAGTAAGGGAGCAATGCATCAAGAGGATTTTAGCAGTCTAAATATAAACACACAAAGCCCAGGTGCACCTAGCTTCATACAATAAATATCACTGGAGTAAGACTACAAATTAATTCTAACACAGTGATAGAAGGTGACTTCAATACCCAGTCTCAACAATATATAGGTAAAACAACACAAAACAAAACAGACAAAAACAAAACAAAACAGAGAAACATTGGAGGCAAAGACATCATCACTAATCAAATGGGTCTAGTAGATATCTATAGAACATTCCATGTCAACACTAAAGTTAACAGATAAATTAACTCCTGAAGCACTTGCATTTTCTCTGACATTGATCATAAAGAAAGACACAAAACAAGTCTCAACAAATGTTAGGGAATTGAGACAACATCCTATAGTGTAACTGAGCCACAGTGGAATAAAGCTTAGCAAAAAATTCCTAGAATCGAATTAAAATGAAGTATATGAAAATCTATAGGACACTATGCAGACACTCCTAAAAGTAAAATTTATAACACTAATGAATTGTGTGAGTGTGTGTGTGTGTGTGTGTGTGTGTGTGTGTGTGTAAGAGAGAGGAGAGAGAGGAGAGAGAGAGCTCAAATAAATAACAGTATTCTACTATAAATAACAGCATTCTACTTTAATGCCTTGAGAAGAAAAAAAAGAAAAAAAAACAAGAAAAATCAACCCCAAGACAGTTGACTGGGTTATTGATTTAAAATATCAATGTCAGTTATGTGATATCTCCATGAGTTATTGGTCAAAGGGACCCCAGAAGTACCCAAAACAACACAGGCTATGGTGATTGCTCTAGCATAATGTCCTGGTGAGCTTTAACTGTTTGATATGACAGAATTATCTGGGAAGAGACTCTAATTTACTTAGACTAACTTGGTCTGTGAGCTGTCAGGGGTTGTCTTCATCATCCATTTATATAGGAGGACCTAGCCCATTGTGAGTAGTATCAATAACTTGTCTAGTGGTCCCAAACTGTATAAGAAAACTATCTGTGCATCATATTTCTTGGAGTGTGGTAGCTGTGATAAAAGAGTAAATCAGGAAGTGAATGAAATAGCAGGAATAAGAACCAGTCAGCAGAAAAGAAGGCTTGAACCTCTCTTACCACCACATACATACCAAAGTTGGCATGCAATAAAAATAGTCCTGCCCAAAGAATGTGGATTAGGGTCACCAGTGGGCTTTTGAACTTTCTCCCAGCTCTGGACACGTGAATTTTGAAGCATTTTCCTTCTTTTCTGCTACTAACCACATGTGCAGATATCATTGCCACTCTGACCCAGATCCAGTACTTTGAGTCAGTCCACCCAACATCTACAACATCTACAAACTCCTGAAGCTTGTGCAGGAGCCTGTCCTGCCAAACCAGATGTAATTCTGGAATAATGCCAGTCTTAGGCCTGACAGACAGCACAGTATGGAGTCACTGTAGCTGCAGCCTGCACACCTTGCCCTGCTGAGAGACTGAGAACTTAAGACAGTGGTGCTGTCTGGAGGCTAGGGGCACAAAGGTGGGAAGTGTGTGTCAGCTTTGAGCTTTCAAGGAGCCTGCCTAGCTCATTGGAAAGAGTCAGAACTAGTGACTTGATGAGAGTGACAGGTACAAAAGAAGGTTGTGGTCAATGGGGGAACATGTCCTTGCCACATAGGGCTCTTAGGGTAGTGTACAACAGACTGGAACTGACTCAGTCCCCTAACTTGCTGCCTAGCTGCATGATCACTCTGGCTCTGAGCAATGACAGGATGTCTAAGATGAAGAATGGTTCATTTTCTGGAATGGACCTCCTTGGAGGACCTCCATGGTTCATACTGCTCCTTCAGGTCATGGTACCTGCCAGGTACCATGTTGAAGCCTGAGGTTCATGTGGATGATCATAGTATGTGCTAACTCTGGAGGCCACGTTAGTGTCTATGATATAGCTTGCCCCTAGAGAAGACATTGATGTGAATAACCTGTGCTGTTGCCTGAGCTCATGTTGATGTCTGTTGTGGTACATGCTGCCACCAAGGGCCATGTTGGGACTTGTGATCCTGCTGTAGCCAGGGGATGTGTTGATGTCTGTGGCCTGTGGTACCACCGAAGTCTATGGTCTGTGCTACTCCGAAGGCCATGGTAATGTCAGTGGCCCATGCTGCTGTCAAGGGTCATGAGAGTGTCCATCGTCCATGCTGTGCCTGGTAACTATACTGCTGCCCAGAGTCTGAGCTGCCACTGGAGACCATGTGGCAGTCTGAGACCCTGCTGTCAATGAAGTTCATGTGGATGGCAGTGGTCTGTGGTGCTGCCTGAGCCATCTTGATGTTCTTGACTTGGTGGCTATATTGCTGCAGGGGACCATATTGGTGTCTCTGGCCCATGTCCCAGAGACCATGTTGATGATCATGGCCTGTATTGCAGTTGAAGGCCAGGATGATATCTGTGGTCCATGCTACAATAAAGGGGCACGTTGGTGCTCATGGTCTGTACTGCTACCAGAGACCATGCTGAGCCCCGTGGCATGTGCTGATGCAGGAGGGTATGTGAGATGTCTGTGGCCATGTGAATGTCTGTGGTCCATGTTGTCACAGGAAATGTGTGAAAGCCCATAATCTGTGCTCCTGCTTACTATTAAGGACAAGGAAGCTATTTTACAGTGGTTAATTAATGACTTCAGACAAACAGTTGAAAAAAAAAGTCATAGAAGGTTTCTGTGATAACACCCACCACTAACCCCAAGCAGCAGCCTGGACAGGAAGTCATTGACCATAACTCTTAAAATTTGTGGTAAGGATGCTGAAGTGTAGCTCTCAGCAACTGATGGCTTCTGGTATATAGGTGATGAAAGACTTAGTTTTCTGATGGGGCTGGCAACTAGGAGTTTGACCATGCTCCAATAAGTATGTGAGCAATAAAAACTGGGCATCTTTATTTCTTGGGGGTGCTGGTGAAGAGGTTATAAGAGTGATGGAGGTAGGCTTAGGTGGACAAGAAACAGGGTATAATGGGGTGCATTATGTAAAATTCCTAAACAATCAATAAAGATATTAAATACTTCAAAAGTAAGACAAATACAAGGTAGCATTTCAAAAAACATAAAATTTAAAGTAAACAGGTGGAATAGATTTGTGAAACCTGTCTCACTCTTTAGAGTTATATTGAATTATTTACCACAGTTAATAATAACTATGTTAATATTTTTTATTTTAAAATTGTTGAATGTTTCAAATGTCTTATAAAAGAATGATGCATAACGATGGTGCTAAATTACTTCAGTTGACTTAACCATTCCATGTTCTGCACATATATCAAAACCTTCCATTATATCTCATAAACCTATATAATTATTTTTAATAAAATATTAATACATATAAACTAAATGTAAGCAGTAGAAAGACTTTACCCTAGGTCCCTGGTCTATCTAGTTCCTGGTTCTTAGTTACCCAAGTAGTGTATTGGGTGGGTATGGGTTCCATCTTGTTAAGTGGGCCTTAAGTCAAATCAGATACTGGTGATATATGCTCACAAGCTTTGTGCCACCATTGCCTTAGCATATCTTGCAGACAGGACACAATTGTTGATCAAAGGGTTTGTGCTGGGCCTTGTGTTTACTTTTCTCTTCTAGTAGCATGCAGGGTAACTTCATGTAGCAAAGATGCTAGTACATAATGATGAATGTTCAACATGTTCATGTTCAGCAAATTGTATAGTTGTCTTCAGCAATGCGGACTTGCTATCAGTTTGTGGAGAGTAAGCTATTACCCTGACAACAGCCTGGGTTGTTTGAGTGTTCCCATGGGAGACGAAAACCACATTTGCCAGCATTTCCTCAGAATATTTGTTAATACATTAATCATATGACCCGTCCAGCAGGTCCAGTTATTCGAGAGTCTCGAGGGGACCTTCTCCTAATAACCAAATGGGGGGTAGAGAGAGACAAGGGCCTTGTGCGAATAACGACATGGAACCGTTCTAAATTGCATCAAAGCCCCAAATGTATTGAGAAAGGCTCAAGGCTTAAATGCACAAGCAAAAGGGGAAGTACAGATACTTATCAGTGGGAGGGGTGGGGCAATACAAGCAAAAGGAGAAGTACTTATGGGAGGGGGGGCAATAGAAATTCTTTCTTTTGGCAGCTACACGGGGAACCAGGAACTTGGTGGTATCAGGGTGTGGTCAGGACATCTGCGATGACTTAGGGCTGGAGGGCTGGAACATTCTGTGGTTGTTCTCAGAATCGGAGTGTTGGTGGCCCGCTTTTGACCCCTTTTCTTCTCGGGGGGAGAGGCCCAATTTATAGATCAAGAGTTGTCTTAATAGCTCCCAACAATCATATAATTTCTCAATTCTTCTTTCTTTGGAAGCCCATTTAGTTGAAAGAAACAATAGTAAATAGACTGTTGTTTATCATTTGGTCTTCTATAGAAATAGTCATATAGCTGAAGGATGTTTGTGTGATTTATTGGAATTTCATATTCCATTGAAGAACAACTAAAATCCATCATTGTAAAGCTAAAACTCATGTATACATTCTCAATATGCAATTGCAGTGTGCAAGTCAGCAATAGAAAAATGTGGTGAATGACCAAGAACGTCTTTGCATAAAGATCTTTCTAGAATTCCCTCCTTTTGTTCTTTTTCTCTGATTTCCTTTCTTTTTCTCCCCTTCCTCCCTTTGTTCCTGTTACACCCCCTCTCACTATTTATTCATGTTTTATACTATTGATCTCTAATAAAAAACACTATATTAATTTAATATGTACCTATTCTTATTCTGGATTTGAAATAAGGGGAAACCTCAGTTCTCTGAACCACTCTTTTGAGTTATTATTAAATCATTTTCTATTACAGATACTTCAAAAGACATCATCTGATACCAAACATACTGAAGGCAACTTTCAATCATGTTCAGCATTTTAACTTGGTCCAATGAAGTGTAAACATTTATAAAATGTTTTGAGAAACAAATAATGATTTTCAAGGATTCATCAGCAGTGAAGTGGACAGGTGATCTGTTAGGGCAGCTCGGCTAATGCTGACCTTATCTTAACCAGAAATGCTGAGAATCACTGCAAAAGAAAAGGAGTTGATAAAGCACATGTGATTTTATAGGGTTAAAAAAAGAACATCACAAGAAAAAGAGACAGTGTTTGGAAAGAAATTATCTGTGGAACAAGTCTGAAGAAGGGGAAATGATACTGAAAAAATAGTGAGATGGTATGAACAGCATGGTCTGTGCTCTAAACACTAGGAAATGATGGAAACCAACTAATGATTCTGAATACATACGTGCTTAGTCCTAGCCAGGGGATACCATATATGAGGAAATGAGAGACAAACATGTCCTAGATACGCCTTCTTGAGAGCCTATAGAGTTACAGACTATACTGCTGCTGTGCAGCAATCCCTCCTGGAAGGAAGTACTCCTGTGAGCATTTGCCAAACTCAAGAACTCACAAGTTACAACACCAAAAGGCTTAAGCACTGCAGGTTATTTACCACTAAAATTGATGGAGCTAGGAGAATGTCGAGTTGCCCAAGCTGTATGCAGGTAATGCATGCTCCATTTCTGAGTCTTCCCTCTTTCTAGGATGAGCATTCTGGTGATGTAGCTCCCTTTGAGTCTCCCATCTTTCTCCCTGGAAGAAAACTCGATAAACTCAATGGTTCACTAAAATGGACTTTGGCAGAATCACATCTTTGGTCTGTTCTTAGTGCCTACATAGAGTGAATAGATGTGTATCTATATCTCCTCAGGGAATGTCACACGACAAATGTGGATGCAAAATACCACCTGGGCTCTCACAGGAGACCAGCCTTGGAAAAGTCTGGATCAATCTTTATTTATTTATCAGTGGTCATTGAGAAGTATTCAAGTGATTTCTCCACACTGGCTTTCAGTGAGTTCCTTTGTCCTATCTCTCTTCACTCCTAATTTAGACATATGAAGTTTACTAGAGGAAGAAACCAGAGATCCAGAAACACCATTCCCCAGTCTCCAGGGCAAAGCACTGTGTTCACTGATCATGTCATCACTATGCCTGCATATGGATAGTGGCCTCCATTCCACACTCATATACATGCTGTTGGTCCATTTGAATTACCAAGCTTATTCCAGTAGGAAACATGGAGGGTATGGGGAAAGCATGCTTTTGTGTGACTCTGTGAATGTGTCTCCACAGGCAATTAGATCATAAGGGCTCTTATCTAATAAATGAGTGACTTTCTTGATGGATTCACACTGAGGTAATGCAGGGTAAGGGGTGAGACCTAACAGCAAGTCATAGCCATGTCCTTTGGGCTCTGTCTTGCTTTAGATTCCTTTCTTTCTCTACTTTCTGAGCCATTGTGATAGAACTTCTCTGCTCTGCTCTGGTTTCCCCATTATAACAGAATGACATCTCTGAAACTGTGAGCCAAAGAATTTCTCCCTAAATCGTTGTCTCTGTAAGACACCAGGATGAGAACAGTAGCCACTACACATGGAGTTTAAGCTTCAGCTTACAATTCTTGTTGTGGCCAATTTTCTGGCTTTGGCTTGTATATTTCAGTTCCCCTTGAGTCTCTTGTATAAGTCCTCTCCGTACAGTCTGCTGTAAACAGAATGATAGACATGTGCTTTAGATAAAATTGCCTATACCTTTGAACCATGACCTCAAACCAATCTTATTCCCCAGCATCTTGCCCAGAAAAGTCTCTACCTGGGCCCTACAGGTCAGTGTAAGAATAATAATGTCTACCAGACTTTTAAGTCAGTTTCTCAGAAAGCTGTGATGTCAAAGGAATTATCTCACTTAATCCAGGGTGCATTGGAATGAAAATCATTACTATTTTCTACATAAAAATCAAGGCGCAGATAAATGCAATGACTGATCGAACATCTCTGTCTCTGTCTCTCTTTCTGTCTCTGTCTCTCTCTCTCCCTCTCCCTCTCTCTCATATCAGGATTTATGTTTAGATATTTTCTAATCCATAAATAACTCTTCATGGATAGAGAGAAAGCCTTCAGTGGCAACATGGACCAGATAGGAGGTTGCTTGTTATGTACTGCCCAGGATTAAAGCTAGTATATTATTTTTAAATATGTGAAAAGACAATGAAATAGCTTACGCTGTCCCAGACACCATAGCACCCATAGTAAATTCTGATTCCCAAAGCCTGACTTCATGAGAGGGGAGAAGAGAGGTAACCAGCTTCAGGTCAACAGAGACCTAGTATGAATTTAAAGGAAGTGATACTTTTCAGATCATAAAACTTCCTAAAGTCAATACAGAGCCTGAACCAACCATCTCCTGTAACCAGGCAAGATCTCCTATGAAGGGACTGAGACACATACTCAGCCACAAAACCTTAGACTCCCAATTTGTCCTGCCTACAAGATGTGCAAGGATAAAATACAAAGCAAAATTTAAAGGAAGGGACAACCAATGACTGTTCTAGCCTGAGAGCCACGCTATGAGAAGGAATCCACCCCAGCACTATTAATGATATTCTGCTATACTTGCAGACAGAAGCCTAGCATCAATGTCATCACAAAGGCTTTACCCAGCAACTGATGGAAAGTCATGTAAAGATCCACAGCCAAACATTGACTGGAGCTTGGGGAATCCTGTAGAAGAGGGAAAGGATGAATTGAAGGACCAAGAGAGGTCAAGGACACCACAAGAAAACATACAGAGTCAACTAACCTAGGCCCATTGGAGCTCTTAACTGAACTGCAAACCATAGAATATGCGTGGGACACACCTAGGCCCTCTGAACATACGTGTAACAGTTGTGTAGTGGGTCTCCATGTGGGACTCATAAGGAGGAAGCAGGGGCTGTCCTTGACTATGTTGCCTGACTTTGGACCCCTTCCCCCTAACTGGGATACATTGTCTATCCTCAATAGAAGAAGCCTAATCTTACTACAACTTGATATGCCAAGACTTATTGATATTCATGGGAGGTCTCCCTTTTCTGAGGAAAATGGGAAGAGGGATGAATGAGGGAAGGGAGGTGAGAAGGAGGACTAGGAGAAGAGGTGGGAGGAGAAGCTGCAAACAGGTTATAAAGTAAATAAATAACAATAAAAAGTCCCCAAAATCTCTGTTCCTAGCACATACATACCTGGAATATAGACTTTTGTGGAGCTATAATGAATATTTGTATAAGAATTTGTTAGCATTTCATGTTACAAGACACTTAGCTATAAAAACACAACCCTGGAAAATTGGGTGTCATTATGAGATGTTGTCTTATGGAGTGGAAATCATTATAAGTTTTAATGCCATGAATGAAATTATTTGAGTTAAGATATTAGAGAATAACCGTTCTACCTGATGTTCAGGAACAGCTAGACAAGGGTAGATATGTAACTGGGTTGAGAAAAATTTGCAAATGACAATCTGGTTGCCTGTACATGGTAGAAAACATGCTGACTCTAGGTAGGAACTGGCAAGTTGAAGAAGGGAAAATTATTGGGCAGATCAAATACTCTTACCTGTGATAGCCTTACTTCAAGCTCCATACAGTGATGTTCTCACTCACCATGACGTTCTGCTCTTTGTTGTCCACAAACTCCTAAGATTAAAACTTCTAGAAGAGCCCTGTCTCAGCATGAAGTATCTCATCCCCTCTTGAAGTGACTTCTCTGTCATTTTCCACCCATCACCTTATTCTTCAGACACTTGCTTTCTCCAATTTCATCCTGAGGACTACTCTACACAAATCTGTTAAGAGTTTTCAGTGACTAGGGTAGCATAATTTTTCTCTGATTAGCTTAAATATTTCTATATACCTCAGATAACATAAAGGTAGAATCATTGCATCAAATGGAGAGCAAACACAGATGTGCAGGTGGCCAGCGGTTCCTCTTTGGTTTGCTGTTTTCCTTCCTCAATAGCCCACACCATGCCCCAGGCTTCCAGGAACAGATTTGCATCAGTGATTTGAGTTACCTACTAACCCATGGCTTAGATGTCTTGTGATCTTTGCACTCCAGGGGCTAGTGTGTAACAGGCATTAAGTGGTTGGCAGGTTAATAAATTAATGAACATATTTAGAACACTCAATGGCGAGCTCAGAAAAGTCCAATGTTCTCTTACGTTGGATAGAATCTAGTATAAATATGATACCCTTCTCAATTCCTAAATCAACAAATTCAGGAACAGAGAAGGATGCTAACATATACAATGATTAGTTCCGTAAGTGTCTTGTCCTGGGCTTTTGTGAATTAATTTGGGAAGCAACACAATGGCCCATTTACTTTCATTTTTCTTTCCAAGAGAGGCAGAGAAACACCATGCATACAAAAAGCTGCATTAGGCTGAGCATAGCTCCAAGTGGTGAAAGAGTTCCCGTCCCATTCTGCCTGCATTAGCCTCATCTCTTTTCATTTGCTTTATCCCAATGATTAGTTATTTCATACCTTGCTTTTTTTTTCTTACCTGTCTTGACACATTTGAACTCTGCAAAATTCTCCTCTGCACAGGAATTAGTGTGAAATTTATTGCCTGATTCTTTCCGTGTATTAACAGGGCTGTGCTTTACAAATATGACTGCAGAGCAAATTTATTATTTACATCCTGAGCCCTCGCCTTCATAACTGCTTAATATGGAGAAGGTGTTTAGCTTTCCGATGGAGTCCAGCTGCCTCACTGGAATCAAACTTGTAATTGCCTCTCTGGGACTTAAAGCCATTATGTCTGTGCTTTTATGTTCTCTTGTTGTGCTTGAATCACTTTTTGAGGTCTGTGAAGTACAGCTGGCACAATAAAAGTTTGATCAATGCATAACCAATGCAGTGTATTTCTTCCAGAAAAATAAAGCCCAGGTGAAAAATGTTCATCTAGGAAAATGGTCTTTGTCAGCTACTTAGTCTCCGAATTTAAATCGGCTTTATTTAATCTTGAGGTGAGGACTGAACTTGAATTTCTGTGTCAGAGTTGGCTGTTTTGTCCAATGTTGAACATTGAGCTGTGCATTAAAGGGGCTAGGGCTTATCAGAATTGTCTCACCCAAAAAGTCCACTGTTTTGTCTTTAGAAATAATGTCCATTTATACTGATAAACCATGTACAATTAGTTTGCCCTAAATTCTCTTGATCAACAACTGAGGGTAATGAGATAGGATTCTTTTTTTTTAAGAGGGTATTTTAAATGACTATTCTTTATTATAATAATAAAGATAAAAATAAAATGTGTGTGTGTGTGTGTGTGTTGTCTGTGTGTGATAGGAGAGAGGCAGACATGTTAAGCCATACAAGTGGAGAGCAGAAGGCAAGTTTATGGAGTCAGTTAACTCCTTCCACATTTACCTGGGTTTTGGGGAACAAGCTTACAGAGCAAGCACATTTACCCATGAAGCCTTGACACCAACTGACTATTGCTAAACCTGAAAATTCCTTTTGTTTTTGGGACAGAACAATGAAGCTGACCAATTCCACCTGAAGGGAGCACTGTAATTTGGAGATACTGTGGTAGCTTCTTTCTTGTGTACCTGGGGATTGTTGCAGACAGATGCTCACCATTAACACTACGTTTCTTTGTTCCAACCCATTAAGTTAGCTACACCTTGAGGAAAATCTAAAGATATGCCCATGGTTCTCCCTTCAGGAAGTTCACACATACACATGGCACATAACTCACAGTAGTTCAGTTGACTTATTTCAACTTAACAGTGGTTCAGAAATGATGCACATCCAATAGACATCTTACTTGAAATTTTGTAGCTTTGTCTCTTTCTGTACTCCCGATACTGAGTATACACACCCATCCTCAGTTCCTGGCCATCACAGACAACAAGGGGAAGTAATGGATGCCCAATGTTGCTGGACTGTGTTGTTCAGTAGCTTAGGTGAGCCATGCGCATTCTCAGCTTATGATTTTCCTGATTACAATGGAGATGTGGCCATGTGTCAGTCAAGGAACATCAATGCTTTAGGGACAGCACAGCAGCAGAAGCTCTAGGTGTGCTGCCATCTCCAAGCTGGACACACCTGTAATGGGTGCACCTGTTTCTGTTGCCTCTGCCTTTCCTGCCTGCTTGTTTTCTTCTCTTCAGGGAACAGGTGTTCGCATGGACTATTATCTCTTTTCATATTTAATTTTCTCCTTAGGGGAAAGATCACCTTAACCTAAGTATGTTAGGACATCCTTACACTTGGGAGGCTTAGACATGCGGATTTCCACCTCCAGGCCTGACTACGTGATGTAATGAAAATCTGTCTCAAAAAATGTTTTGATGTCAATTAGTTACTAGCCTGATGAAAAACACTCTTATCTTTTCACTGAAGATTGTCTTTTCAATAGAATTTGCCATGATAAAATCAGTTGTTTTTTGTTTTTGTTTTTTATCAGTAGATAAATAAACTCATTTAATGAAGCAGGGAGAGTTTTTACAGCATTTAGACAGCATAAGGTGTACTGGGGGTGGGGTGCTTGTGGATGGAGGATTGTGTAACATTTAAGCATTCTGATTATCCAACTGATTGACTTGTAAATTCGTATTGTCATAGTGGTCTGGTGATCCTTTGTGTTTCTGTCATGTTGGGTCTAAGAGCCCACCAATGGATGAATGGAGAAAGACAATGGTACATCCACACAGTGAACACTACCAAGTCCTAGAAGAGAAGGAAATCCTACCATGTGGGATAACATGGATGAACTGGAGGGCTTCATGCTAAAGTTAATAAGGCCAGACACTGGAAGAGCAGGATGGCATGATCTGAGCTGCATGTGAAACTCCAAATGCCAAACTCACAAAAGTAGAGAGCAGAACGACTTAGCCAAGGCTGTGGAAGAAAGGAGATAAGTGTATCCGGATAGTTTCAGTTGGACAGCGGGAATATGATTTTTTACATTTATTGAACATGTGATAGATAAATCTATTGCAAAATTGTGAAGATTATAGATTTAAAAGTTCACATGGGAAAAGTAGTAAGCACATGACATAATGGATTTGCTAAGTTTGACTTTTCAAATATGAATATATATATATATATATATATACTCACAGTTCACTCCATAAATCATTCAACAAAAGTATCAATTGAAAAGAATATTTTAGGAATAAAATTAGAAAAGCAAAAGTTTAAGGATACATGAAGATATCAGTAGTCAAGTTGACTAATGTTCAGAGGACAAGGAGGGAAAATGTGAACTGCTTTCCTCTAGATATTATGTGGTATTTATACTCATGAGAGCCCAGCAGCACACCTACTTGAAGCCTGCACAAGATTAAGCCAGTTAAAAAATATTCCCATGGAGTGGGGAATAGGATTCAGAGGTTACACCCCTAGGTAAAGAGCCATTGGCACTCGGTGGCTGCTGAAGGAGGTGAGTCACTCTGGGGAAGGGCAGCATTGGTAGGTTGCTCATGCCCTAGCCCATGACCCTACACCTATGTGTAGTATATAGTCAGCAGTATCAAACTTAATTTATTGAGAGAGAGAGAAATGAATGAATGAATGAATGAATTTAGAGGGAGATGGTTGATAAAGCTAGATGGAGTACGAAAGAAGGAGTAAGGGGAATGGATATGGTGAAGATATACTGACTACATGAAAAAGTTTTCAAAGAATAAGAATAATTTTAAATTAAAATTCAAAAAATAATGAAAAGGTAAGTAATGTTTTATTGAAATATCTAATAACAATATTAATACTCTGTTCACAAACTTTGATAATGGCCCACCCTGCAAACTGACCCTAAGTTAGATGTCTCATTTGCCTTTCCTGTACCTGCTGGGAAATATTGTATATAAAATTCTAGCATGACGTATAGAAAACTCTTTTCCTGGTATCTTCATAGTACCTCTGACATGAGGGACAATTGGAACCAGGCAATCCCAGTGGAAGTCAGAGATAATCAGCTTATCACCTGGGTCCTGGGGGGACTGCTACTTGTCATAGCACACCTGGCCAAAAAAAATTTCCAAAAGGAAACCTGGCAGAATGGCAGACACTGAGAAAAGAAGAAACAACAAATGCTGAGAAAGATGTGAGAGAAAAGGAATATTTAAGACACTTATGGTGGCAATATAGATAAGTCTAACCACTACGGGAACTATTATATAATCCACTTCTGCATATATATTTACATAACTCTAAAGCAACATACACAGAGATACCTGCTTATCCATCCTTATTACAATAGGCAAGATATTAGGTAAGCCTAGGTATCCATCAACAGGTGAAGGACTAAGAGAATTCAGAACACACACAGTGGAGTTCTAAAGATTTCCTTTACTTTAAATTAGTTTCCTGTTGAGGAAGTGGAGTATTGGAACTATGAGTATAAGTGCCTACTGAGGCAGGAAGAGAGTGTTGGATTTTCTGGAGCTTGACTTACACATGGCTGTAGGCTGCCGGACATGGGTGCTAGAAAGTGCACATAGGTCTTTTGCAAGAGAAGCACATTCTCTTAACTGCAGAACCATCTTTCCAGTGTCAAAATGAAGTTTTATTCAGCCTAAATAAGAATGAAATTCCATTGTTTGGTGAAAATTGGATGCTACTGGAGATCTCCATATTAAATGAGATAAGTCAGAAGCAGAAAATAAATATCACATTATGAATGTATGTATATGTGTATTTGTGTAGAGATGTATACATGTGGTGTGTGTGTGTATTATGTATGTATTTGTATACGTGTGTGGGTGTGCATGTGGGTGTGGGTGTGTTCAGAGAGATAGAGAGATGATATGACATTAGAAGCCTGGTAAAAAGAGAAGACATTGACCAGAGTGGGATGAGGAAGCGAAGTAAGGTGAGGACCGGAGGGGATGAATAAAGTCAAAGTATACATTGTATGTATGTATGAATGAAATTTTCTATGCAGCTCAACACTGCACGCAAGGAATACACATCAATCGAACAGTTCAACTGATAGTTAGGATAACATAAAAAGAATTCATTCATGAGCAATGAGTTTGGGCCCAAATCAAGAAGAGATAGTAAGCTCCCTTAGTGAGTTTGCTTTCATGGGGGTGGGGGGTTACACCTGCAGCAAGCCACTTAAGCAAAACACCTGCATATATGCCCTCTGCCTTGAACCACCACTGTATAAAATAAATCAGACCAGAAACTGATATCACAATATACAATGCACAAAACACAATGCAAGGAATCTTTAATTTCTTACTTAAATCAAAGATAAGGAACTCATATTTAATAACAGTTAAGATTTAATCTGTGGATTAACTAAAATGATTTGCTTCTTTGAAGCAGAAAGTCACTTTTGGACAGCAATTTGATTTATAGACCTACCAATTTTTATATTGTGGGAGCTTAGTGGCAGGACATCTTATCCAGCCACACTTGTCTATGCCTTAAAACTGTGAAAAAATTGCCATATTGAATATTAAGGAGGCAATGTCAGTGTTTATTCAACCAATTCACCAAGCAGAGTGATTAATATTCATGCTATAAACAGCCACTCACATTTTCTTCTACATAATAAAACAAATGAGACATCTAGACAGTGGGGAACCTAAGAATAATCATGTATATATTTAATTATTCAGGCACCTAACCCTCTTAGAATACAAAAATCAAATAAACCTCTAAGATCTATAATTAAGATTTAAAGCAGAAGGGTTGGGGATTTATATCCCTAATATTTCTTACCAGTCCCTAGAATGTTCAGCATCTCTCTTTGTCATGTTAGCTTGACCAAATCACCACTGTGCTGGCTAGCATTTTATCAGCCTTAGATGAGCTAAGATCATCTAGGAATAAGAAACCTCAGAGAAAATCTCACCATCAGATTGGCCTATAGGCCATTCTGTGGGACATTTTCTTGTCTGATGTTGCAGGGTGCAAGCCAGTGTGGCAGAGCTACCCATGGGTAGGTAGCCCTATGTTGCATAAGTAATCAGGATGAACAAGCCAGATGAGCAAGGCAAGAGTAAACTGTGTTCCTTATGGCCTCTGCTTCTGCTTCCAGCTTCCCACCTTAAGTTCCCACCCTGACTTCCCGCATTGAGAGAGCCTAAAATGTTAGCTGAAATATTTTTTTGTTATCACTAAACAATATATTTTTTTCTTATTTATTTATTTATTTATTCACTTTACATCCCACTCACATACCCCCCCATTCCTGTTCTCCCCTCACAGGGACCCCCCCCATCTTCCCCTCCCTTTCTCCTCTGAGTATCAAACCACCCTGGCATATTAAGTCACTGCAGGACTAGGTGCATCCTCACCCACTGAGGCCAGAAAAAGTATTTGGCCACAGTCTTTATCACAGCAGCAGAAGCAAAACTAAGAAAACCTACTCAGAACTAAAGAGAATCATTTACTTTATCTGTGGCTTCGTTCAGTGCATTCAATCAGTGTTCGAGTCAGCACTCTTGCTCCTAATAGGGTAGAGATGCATGTGCTAGGGTGACCAGAAGACACCACTGATGGTGCGGAATTGTTTACAGCTAAGGCTGATATTGAGGCTGTGCCTGGGCACTCCACACAGGGCTGCTTTCTCACAACCATATAGGGACTAAGATGGAACACAGTTGTGAGGGGTCTCAAGTTCTCATTTTACTCTGAGAGAAAAACTAAAACCAACATGGAAGTGTCAAAATATTCCCTTTCAGGCAGCACTGGGACAATGAGACTAGAAGGTGAGGCAGGGTAGAATTAGAGAGGCAGACACAGTGCCAGAGAAGCTGGCCACAATTTGGAGGAAGCTGAGAGTGACTTTAACCATAGAATAGGGAAGATGACAGGGTTTTGCCCTGTGTTTCTTCAGTTGACTCTCTTTTCCTAAAAACAATTGCCTTTTGACACAAGCACCAAGTTTGAGACCGCAAAGGAAGCCATGGCAAATGGTAACCCAATTATGCCAGCTCTCTGGAAAATGTTACCAATCATCTGATACCATGTGACACCATATCTCAGATAACCTGAAGCATGGATGGTCTTGAGTAGAAAGAGTATGAGTCGCACCCAGATGAAGGCAGCTCTGAATGAGTAAGCCCCTGGATATTGTTTGTGTGAGAATGCTCTGCCCATGTGTGAGCACTGACTCAAGCTTCTCTTTGTGTTGGCTTCAGGGCCGTTTCACCCAGAGGAAGAAAGTTCTTTGACAGAGTGTTCACTTCTTACCCACTCAACACAGATCTATTGGTTTAGATCAGAGAAATATTTCTTTGTGCACATTGATTTGGTCAAGAGGATTTTGTGGGTACAGGGGCAGAATTAGTCACACCCAGTAGGGGACTTAGGTGCTCTTTAAGGTAGCATTAGCCTTAGACATCTCAAAAGTACCCAGCATCCTGGAGTCTTGCCCTAACAGGAATGAAGAAAGCCAAATTCTATGAAGAAGGTTTACAGGCATCTGCGGGAGCCATCTTGGTTCCGGGACTCCACCAAAAGTAGCCTGCACAGGGGAGAGTGTGGACTACAGAAGCTAACAGCTTCTGGGACAGGTGGGAGTCACAGAACTTCTGAGGCAGCCCCCTTTTCGGGCTCCAGACATCCGGGCACCTTCCGGGCCAGAGGATAGGTGTCCACCCAGCCGTGGAGGGCTTTGCCTCAGCATCAGCGGGAGACATCTTGGTTCTGAGACTCTGCCGAAAGTAGTCTGCACAGGTGAAAGAATGGACAACAGAAGCTAACAGCTTCTTTGACAGGCCAAAGCAACACAGCTTCTGGGAAAGGTCCTGTTTTGGGCCTTCGTCTTCGGCCAGGAGGGAGATCCGAACACCAGATATCTGTGCACCTTCCCTGTAAGAGGAGAGCTTGCCTGCAGAGAGTGCTCTGACCACTGAAACTCAGAGGAGAGAGCTAGTCTCCCAGCTCTGTTGATAGAGGCTAACAGAATCACGAGAGGAACAATCTCTAACCAGAGACAACTATAACAACTAACTCCAGAGATTACCAGATGGTGAGAGGTAAACATAAGAATCTTACTAACAGAAACCAAGACCACTCACCATCATCAGAACCCAGCACTCCCACTTCATCCAGTCCAGGGCACCCCAACACACCCAAAAAGCTAGACCCGGATTTAAAAGCATATCTCATGATCATGGTAGAGGACTCCAAGAAGGACGTTAATAACTCACTTAAAGAAATACAGGAGAACACTGCTAAACAGGTAGAAGACCTTAAAGAGGAAGCACAAAAATCCCTTAAAGAATTGCAGGAAAACACGACCAAACAGGTGATGGAATTGAATAAAACCATCCAAGGCCTAAAAAGGGAAGTAGACACAATAAAGAAAACTCAAAGTGAGGCAACGCTGGAGATAGAAAACCTAGGAAAGAAATCTGGAACCATAGATGCAAGCATCAGCAACAGAATACAAGAGATGGAAGAGAGAATCTCAGGTGCAGAAGATTCCATAGAGAACATCGGCACAACAATCAAAGAAAATACAAAATGCAAGAGGATCCTAACTCAAAACATCCAGGAAATCCAGGACACAATGAGAAAACCAAACCTATGGATAATAGGAGTAGATGAGAATGAAGATTTTCAACTTAAAGGGCCAGCAAATATCTTCAACAAAATTATAGAAGAAAACTTCCCAAACCTGAAGAAAGACATGCCCATGAACATACAAGAAGCCTACAGAACTCCAAATAGACTGGACCAGAAAAGAAATTCCTCTTGACACACAATAATCAGAACAACAAATGCACTAAATAAAGATAGAATATTAAAAGCAGTAAGGGGAAAAGGTCAAGTAACATTTAAAGGCAAGCCTATCAGAATTACACCAGATTTTTCACCAGAGACTATGAAAGCCAGAAGAGCCTGGACAGATGTTAAACAAACACTGAGAGAACACAAATGCCAGCCCAGGCTACTATACCCAGCCAAACTTTCAATTACCTTAGATGGAGAAACAAAAGTATTCCACTACAGAACCAAGTTCACACATTATCTTTCCATGAATCCTGCCCTTCAAAGAGTAATAACAGAAAAAAACCAATACAAGGACTGAAATCACATCCAAGAAAAAGCAAGAAGGTAATCCCTCAACAAACTTAAAAGAAGACAGCCACAAGAACAGAATGGCAAATTTAACAATATAAATAATAGGAAGCAACAATTACTTTACCTTAATATCTCTTAATATCAATGGACTCAACTCCCCAATAAAAAGACATAGACTAACAGACTGGCTACACAAACAGGACCCAACATTTTACTGCTTACAGGAAACTCATCTCAGGGAAAAAGATAGATACTACCTCAGAATGAAAGGCTGGAAAACAATTTTCCAAGCAAATGGTATGAAGAAACAAGCTGGAGTGGCCATTCTAATATCTAATAAAATTGACTTCCAACCCAAAGTCATCAAAAAAGACAAGGAGGGGCACTTCATACTCATCAAAGGTAAAATCTTCCAAGAGGAACTCTCAATTCTGAATATCTATGCTCCAAATAAAAGGGCAGCCACATTCATTAAAGAAACTTTAGTAAATCTCAAAGCACACATTGCACCTCACATAATAATAGTGGGAGACTTCAACAACACCACTTTCACCAATGGACAGATCATGGAAACAGAAACTAAACAGGGACACAGTGAATCTCACAGAAGTTATGAAACAAATGGATCTAACATATATCTAGAGAACATTTTATCCTAAAACAAAAGGATATACCTTCTTCTCAGTACCTCATGGTACCTTCTCCAAAATTGACCACATAATTGGTCACAAAACAAGCCTCAACATATACAAAAATACTGAAATTGTCCCATGCATCCTTTCAGATCACCATGGACTAAGGCTGATCTTCAATAATAAAATAAATAATAGAAAGCCAACATTCACGTGGAAACTGAGAAACACTCTTCTCAATGATACCTTGGTCAAGAAAGGAATAAAGAAAGAAATTAAGGACTTTTTGGAGTTTAATGAAAATGAAGCCACAACTAACCCAAACTTATGGGACACAATGAAATCATTTCTAAGAGGGAAACTCATAGCTCTGAGTGCCTCCAAAAAGAAACTAGAGAGAGCACACATTAACAGCTTGACAACACACCTAAAAGCTCTAAAAAAGGAAACAAATTCACCCAAGAGGAGTAGACAGCAGGAAATAATCAAACTCAGGGGCAAAATCAACCAAGTGGAAACAAGAACAATCAAAGAATCAACCAATCGAGGAGCTGGTTCTTTGAGGGACAACACTGTAATTAACAAGATCAGAAATGAAAAGGGAGACATAACAACAGATCCTGAAGAAATCCAAAACACCATCAGATCCTTCTACAAAAGGCTATACTCAACAAAACTGGAGAACCTGGATGAAATGGACAAATTTCTAGACAGATACCAGGTACCAAAGTTAAATCAAGATCAGGTTAATGATCTAAACAGTCCTATACCCCTAAAGAAATAGAAGCAGTCATCAATAGTCTCCCAACCAAAAAAAAAGCCCAGGACCAGATGGGTTTAGTGCAGAGTTCTATCAGACCTTCAAAGAAGATCTAATCCCAGTTCTTCACAAACTATTCCACAAAATAGAAGCAGAAGGTACTCTACCCAAACTCATTCTATTGTGAAGCCACAATTACCCTGATACCTAAACCACAAAAAGACCCAACCAAGATGGATGACTTCAAACCAATTTCCCTTATGAATATTGATGCAAAAATCCTCAAGAACACATCAAAACAATTATCCATCCTGACCGAGTAGGTTTCATCCCAGGAATGCAGGGATGGTTCAATACAAGCCTCAACATATGGAAATCCATCAACGTAATCCATTATATAAACAAACTTAAAGACAAAAATCACATGATCATTTCGTTAGATGCAGAGAAAGCATTTGACAAGATCCAACACCCATTCATGATAAAAGTCTTCTAAAGATCAGAAATTCAAGGCCCATATCTAAACATGATAAAAGCAATCTACAGCAAACCAGTAGCCAACATCAAAGTAAATGGTGAGAAGCTGGAAGCAATCCCACTAAAATCAGGGACTACACAAGGCTGTCCACTCTCTCCCTACCTATTCAACATTGTACTTGAAGTCATAGCCAGAGCAATTCGACAACAAAAGGAGATCAAGGGGATACAAATTGGAAAGGAAGAAGTCAAAATATCACTTTTTGCAGATGATATGATAGTATATATAAGTGACCCTAAAAATTCCACCAGAGAACTCCTAAGCCTGATAAACAGCTTCAATGAAGTAGCTGGGTATAAAATTAACTCAAACAAGTCAATGGCCTTTCTCTACACAAAGGATAAACAGGCTGAGAAAGAAATTAGGGAAACAACACCCTTCTCAATAGTCACAAATAATATAAAATACCTTGGCATGACTCTAACTAAGAAACTGAAAGATCTGTATGATAAGAACTTCAAGTCTCTGAAGAAAGAAATTAAAGAAGATCTCATAAGATGGAAAGATCTCCCATGCTCATGGATTGGCAGGATCAACATTGCAAAAATGGCTATCTTGCCAAAAGCAATCTACAGATTCAATGCAATCCCCATCAAAATTCCAACTCAATTCTTCAACGAATTAGAAAGGGCAATCGGCAGATTCATCTGGAACAACAAAAAACCTAGGATAGCAAAAACTCTTCTCAAGGATAAAAGAACCTCTGGTGGAATCACCATGCCTGACCTAAAGCTGTACTACAGAGCAATTGTGATAAAAACTGCATGGTACTGGTATAGTGACAGACAAGTAGACCAATGGAATAGAATTGAAGACCCAGAGATGAACCCACACACCTCTGGTCACTTGATCTTTGACAAGGGAGCTAAAACCATCCAGTGGAAAAAAGACAGCATTTTCAACAAATGGTGCTGGCAGGTTGCATAGTATATATAGGTTGTAGCCTATATTACAACCAATAAGGTTATCATAGTTAGAATTTTTCTGTCTTGTGATAGTATACCACTATAACCACTGTCTTTCATTCTCAGCAGTGCTCATAGGTTACATGTGCTGTTCATTGTCAACCGAAGTTTAATATACAGTGTCCGGTAGGCCAGGCTAAGCTGTGACGTCTGATACTGAAGTGTACCAAGCAGGCTTTTACTTATGTTCTCAGTTTACCACAGGCTTAGCAAGGACCACCTTGGAAGTGGAGGAGGAACATCTGAATAGGTATCGGGTCCTCATTGCTTTTGGCTCTTTTCTTATTTCAGCCACAGTTCATCTGAGTTCACACCCAGACACCTTACCTGCATGCCACGTGTGTCCGTGTTGTGTCTCAGGTTCCACTTTGGTTTATCCTGACTCAGGTGGGAGTCAGGAGGTGAATGGACCCAGTTTCTGGGGTGCTCTGGACTCTGCTGAGGAGATATTGGTCACTCTGACTGCTCCATCACCGTATCTGTTTCTCTACCCTCCATGTCACCTTCTTTTGGTATCTACATTTCCAAGTAATCCAGTGTACCCAAGTCTTTCTCCTAGGCTTTGAGTCTAGGGAATCCTACCTAAAGCAATAGCTAATATGGTGCACTGTAGGTCTTCAGCAAACAACAGCTCTCAACTCCTTCTTCCAACTGAAAAAATAAGTCCCAGAGGTCCAAGTAACTTGCTCCAGGCCACTCAGTCTAAGACCAAAGGTCAGGCGTCCTTTAGGTAGTTTTTTATCTCAGAAGCTGACTTTTGCTCTGTCCACAGCAAACCAATGAGGACCCCTAGTGGCCAGAACAGAATGGACATACAAAAAGGGAAAAGAAGAGCCTTCGCACCAGCTAACAGGTGCCAGGGCCTAGGACTTAGCAAGAGCTTGGCCACACATGGCAATGGCATGTGCCACACAGAGCTTCACAAATAGTGGTCCACAAACCAAGGTGGCAGCAGTATCTTGTCACATTTCTCCTTGTAGAGGAAAGATGAAACATATCTTAGATTTCAGGGGGATGGATTTCTCTGAATCCCCAGGTTCCCTTTAGTGATTTGGACAATTTCCAACCTTTCACACAACAGATCGCTTCTTTATTTCTAAAGCTAAGGGAATAAAGCCCTATCTATGGGGCAGTGCGTTAGTAAGGAGGTAGGGATGAGGGGTAAAAGTCTTTAGCTGAAGATGATGCTTTCCTTGTCCTCTCACTGTAGTGGAAATAGGTTCCACAAAGGACCTGAAGAAAGGAAACACCTCGTTCCCACTCCTTTCAGAAGCCTTTGAAACTCACATCCATTCAAAAAGTACTTGGTGGGTTTCTGAACGACGTCAGCCTCCATGAAGCCAACCATTACTCTGGCTGTGGAGGCCAATTCCTATAACAAGGATTCTTTGTCATACAAGACTTATGGCCTGATGTGGCCCCTCTGCTTCTGAGAAAGTTATTGTTCTGGTCAGGTTGGATTGGGAGCCACGGGAGACTGTGCAGTATGGAAGAAGCAAATAGAACATATGGAGACCCCGTAGCAAGCACAAATCCACGAGGAGCCAATGGGTGCTGCCTGCACAGGGTTAGGGGAACAAAGGGCGTAGAATTTATTTTTTTCTCAACTATTAGACTTATCCTGTTCTTCTTTACCGGCTCCCTCCAGGATTCATGTGCCAGGAGTCCAGGATGCCCCAGAGGCTGGTCAACCCCAGCTTCACCTCCTCCCCCAGGACTGTCTTCTTCCAAGAAAGATTGCTTACAAACAGATAACTTGGAAGAAGCATAAAACAGAATAAGCTAAGTGCAAAGGGCAGATATGAAACAGATTTTTGCAAGGCTCCAACTGTGGTGGATATTATGAGCAGAACAGATTTCATATGGAACACACTGACAGGGAATAAACACAGCATCCAAAGCAAGCGCTTTGAAGGATTTGCTACTTTGAACATAAGCACTTTAAAAAAAAAAAGCCCCACATTCTTATCAAATAATGAGCATCCAAATCTCTGCTCTAAAATGGCAAGGGTAGATCAGACCTAGGTGTGGGTTACCTGTATTTGCAAGAACGACTTCCAAAATCCCACTTCAGTTTGCTACGGAAGCGTGTGCTGCCCTGGCTTTCTAATCTATGTCGAGAGCTCAAAGGTTAAAGAGACTTGGCTGAATTTGTCTTAAGATATAGCCTTTGTTCTGATTCCATCATTTATTTGAATTTAATATTTTAAAGGACACTTCAAACAGACTCCACAAAGCACTGCTACCATCCGGGACACATTTATTATTTAATATTTAACTGGGGAGATTTGTCAAAACCCTTAAGAATTAGTGGTTGCAAACTTGTAGAGTTAAAAGCTTGTGAAAGAAGCCATTTGCTAACCACGGGGAAGCAATGTCCCTGCAAGCTGGGCCAATGCCATAATGCGAGTGTGCATTTGGGGGGTCTAGTGACATACATGGTGAGCCCAGCTACCCAGAAAGAGTAGGCAGTGGAATTGCCTTTAAATAAATATTCTAATGTGCTTAACTTCTGAACTGTAAAGCTCAGCCAGTGCCTACACAAGAGGCAACTATGCGAGCAAAGCAAACAATTATCCCAAGCTGCCACCACTGCCCCCGGAGAGTCCCAGGGCTAGAGCAATCACCAACTGCTGTGCTGCCTGAAAGGTCTGTGGGCCTGTGAGAACACTGTGCCAGGCTCTCTGATCCATGGATGCTGCCTGTGCTTTTCTGGTGCCGAGTGTTAAGAAGCAAATGAACTCCCCCAGTCTTCTGCAGAGTGTTCATCCCTCACCATGCACTCAGCAAGGTGACCTGTTGAGTTGTTTGTTCAGATGTTTTGATCTTGTGTCAGCCAACATGGCTGTCAGGTGCAAATTTTTATGGCTCTTGGTGTCCCATGGGGTAGTCCAACCGTAATGATCAAGTACCTACTTTAAATTTTCGTGAGACTAAGCAGGCTAAGGTTCTGTCAAGCACAGGTCAAGGATGTCATGGGTGCTATGATAGCATTACATCATCTGTTAGATCGAGGCATGAGATGCTCTTGCTCAAATGTATCTCACAGTGTTCCTGTGGAGACACAGCATACACATGTCCTCTCCCTCGAATGCGAGCTCAAGGTAGACCAAAGTAAAGAATGTATCAATGACTGATTTGGTGAACCAATGGGCTTCTTTTTATTGGGGTTACTAACAGGAACATGAATGAGGAGTTACAAGGGGTTAACTCTAGATCAGCTGTGTCACCAGGAGCCCCACTCCACATGGGGAATGGCTCCAGCACCCTTGGAGCTCTATGCAGTTGTTAAAGGGCTCCACAGTTGGAACCTCTCCTTCTGTAGTTGGCCTGCTCAGTCTCCATCGTCAGCTGTTTTTTAGTTACCTGTTATACTGGTAGGGTCCCTCATGCATCTTCCAAGGTCCTAT
Source organism: Mus caroli (assembly GCF_978045245.1). Classification (NCBI taxonomy): domain Eukaryota; kingdom Metazoa; phylum Chordata; class Mammalia; order Rodentia; family Muridae; genus Mus; species Mus caroli. The sequence continues at coordinate 93,198,975 of NW_028227262.1, forward strand.
TCTCTGTACCTGATCTTTTGTTTACCTCCAAGGCTCATGAGCTTTTCCTTCCTCAGTAGCCAATGTTCCAATTGAAGGGTTTGAGTAAAGACAGGAATGTTGCAATTCTTATGAATGTGATCTACAATAAATGTCCAGAAAAAAAGAAAGAAAAAAGACAAAAGGGGGAACAGACTTAGAAGATAAGTCATCAGTAAGCCCTACAAACTCTCCTGAAGGTAAACTGCAGGAATAGAGACAGGAGCTAGGATAACTGGAGCAATTCTGACTTTCAGAGTGACCAGAGGAGTGTGGCTTCTAACCTGGGGCTCTTGCCCTTGGTCAGTTGCAATATAGAGTCCATCTAGTGGGAGTCCAACAGATACCACAGGAGACCAGAATGGAGTGTGTGTGTGTGTGTGTGTGTGTGTGCGTGTGTGTGTGTGTGTGTGTGTGTGTGTGTAGGGGTGCCAGTTCTAATCTAGAGTTCTATGCATGAATGAGAGTAGCAGCCTTCAATGAGGCGAAAAGTGCTACATGATCCAGAAGAAAGCCATCAGCAGCCAGTACAGCTGCACCTCAGAGCATCACTCTGGACTCATTCCCCAGGCTTCCGCCCCAAGCTCTAGCACTTTTGTCTGCCTACAATAAAACCAAATACATATATTTCATTGAAGAGGGTTTTCTGGGTATAACACGTATGGCTACAGGAGCCTATAAAACTGCTGAGGAAGTCTTTGTAATGGATTAAAGTAAACTTAAGATAAGAGGCTCTAGCATAAAGCCCTCCTCCTACCTTTTGAGGTGAAAATCATTTCACACATGACCAAAAGAAAGAAGTGTCAAATTCCCAAAATGTGGCCAACAAAGTTATAGCTTGTACACTTGGGGTTACACTGTAAATTCCATGATTTCCTTAATTATATCTCTGTGAAGAGAATGTCACAATTCAAGAAGAGAATGTTTTCAGGTAAAAAAAAAAAAAAGTGGGTTTCTGTTTGGTTGAGGGTTTTTGTGTGTGTCTGTGTGTCTGTCAGGGAAGGGTTGCTTGTCATTTGTTTTTGGGAGACAGGGATTCCCTATGTGCTCCTAGCTGTCCAAGAGCCCACTATATAAACCAAGTTGGCCTCAAATTCCTGCATCTGTCTCCCATGTGCTGGGCAAGCATGTGTCACCACACCCACACCCACCTTGTGTTTTTGCTTAAAACATAGCAACATGAAGAGCATTCTTCATGTAATTTTTTTGGACAACTTCAGACATAAGCACTCTATCTACATTTCTCTCTCCAGCTTCCTCCATGTCCCTCTCCTCCCCAATCTATGACCTCCTCTTTTTTATTATGCTTAAATATATATAAAATATATATTACACATATTATGTATATATATATATATATATATATATATACACACATGCCTTGTATATACAACCTACTTAGCCCATTTGGGATTGTTCATACATATATGTGTCCAGAGCTGATCACTAAGATTGGAGCTCAGTCCTGTAGGAGACTGATTTTCTCCCTCTCAAAAGCTATTGAGCACTTGTTCATTCATCTAGGGTTGGAACATGTGGAATTTCTTCCACATTGTCACATCAACTGGTGTTGTCATTGTCCTGGTCTTGTTCAGGCGATCATACAGTTGACACACTGGGTTGGTGTGTTTTTCCTATCCTGTCTAGGGAACATAATCTAATGTAATCTCTAGCTGTATTCTAAATACTTATCCTTATATCCCCCACAGAAGTGTAGATCTCACCCCTTGTTGCAGAAGTTTCTTTTTTGCAATAAACAGAGACTACCTCTATTACTGGTCAAACTTCAGAGAATAGGTGACTGTTAAAGGCCCAATCAGAGCTGATATATTCCACTAAGGGATAGCTTTGAGGTCTCAATAGACCACTCCATTCCCAGTTACTTCTCTTTCAGACTCCTGCTTGTATGTCAGCTGTGTGCTCTCAAACACCGCTCCAGCACCATGCCTCTCTGCCTGCTGTCATGTTCCCCATTATGAAGGTCATTTATTCATCTTTTCAAACTATAAGCCCCTGTTCAATGCTTTCTTCGGCATTACAGATCGAGTTTGGTAAATTGTAGAATATCAATGCAATAAAATCATAATGCCAGTGTAAGCTTTAAAAACATGGCACCACTCAACAATACAGGCATGCACAGAATCACATTCTCTGACTTAACTTTTGTTAAACAGATGCAGAACAATATTTAAGATATCAACCCTCATGAGGATGAGCCTTAAACAGCTGGCACAGCTCTAGTATGAAGGTATCAGCTCCTGAAGAGCCAGAACATGACTGCAGAGCTGTGTGTGTGTGTGTGTGTGTGTGTGTGTGTTGGAGAATGGGTGTTGTACACATGCTCACAGACCCAGATAGAGTTCAGGGTAAATGTCTGAGAAGGAATAGCACAGATGTTTATAATTGCTGTGGTGTGAAAGCATGTTCCAGTAGCTCATGTTAAAGGGTTGATAACCATCCTGTGGTGCTAGTGGGAAGTTTGAGAACCTTTAAGACTTGGTCACTGGCCATGGTCTTTTCTCTAAGCTGATGTGTTTACAATGGAATACTGCATGATATTAACTCAATCAAAAGTACAGATACCCAAGATACAATTTGCAAAACACAAGAAAATCAAGAAGGAAGACCAACATGTGGATACTTCATTCCTCCTTAGAATAGCGAACAAAATACCCATGGAAGGAGTTACAAAGACAAAGTTTGGAGCTGAGACAGAGGGATGGACCATCCAGAGACTGCCCCACGCAGGGACCCATCCCATAATCAGCCACCCAACGCAGATACTATAGCATATGCCAGCAAGATTTTGCTGAAAGGACCCTGATATAGCTGTCTCTTGTGAGGCTATGCATTGCCTGGCAAATACAGAAGTAGATGCTCACAGTCACCTATTGGATGGAACACAGGGCCCCAAATGGAGGAGCTAAAGAAAGTACCCAAGGAGCTGAAGGGGTCTGCAATCCTATGGGTGGATCAACAATGTGAACTAACCAATACCCCTCACCCCCAGAGCTCGTGTCTCTAGCTGCATATGTAGCAGAAGATGACCTAGTCAGCCATCATTGGGAAGAAAGGCCCCTTGGTATTGCAAACTTTATATATAGAAGAACACCAGGGCCAAGAAGTGGAAGCAGGTGGGTAGGGGAGCAGGGTGGAGGGAGGGTATAGGGGACTTTCAGGATAGCATTTGAAATGTAAATGAAGAAAACATCTAATAAAAAATTGAAAAAAAAGTACAGAAACTCATGAAAACTAAACACCGCACTATTGAACTATGATTGAGCCAAGAAATAAACCAAGGAGAAAATATTAGAAGGTTTAAAGTGGAATGAAAATGAAAACACAGTATATGAAACTCTATGAAGAAAGGGAGATAACCCTATAAGGAACAGCGAGGTAACCCTACGAGGAACAGCGAGGTAAATCATAATTCAAGAGAAAAGGTAGCGTGATAAATAGAAAAATAATAATCTTTAGCAGTTATATATCTGAAAAGGGTTATGATCAAGAATACACAAAGAACTAAAACAACAACAAAAACTAAACAGAAAGAAAACAAAGAACCCAATTTAAGATAGGAACCAAACTGAGTTCTCAAAAGAATAAATACAAATAGCTGAGAAATATTTGGAAACAACTAACACTACTGGTCTCTTCAAAACCATATGTAAATCTAGTATTGCAGAGGCTTCCCAACATATACACACATATGAAAGGAACTTAAATGGAGTCACCATATAATGGGAGAGACAGTACCCCAACTGGACATCCTAAAACCTCCAATGTTTAAAACTGCTTACATGTTGTTGAGCCATTAGCCAAAGAGTTCCCAAATTTTTCCTCAAACATCACAGCTATTTCCAAAGCAATTGTTTTACTTCCCATAATCTGATGACAAAGCTCTATTGCTGAAGATTCAGTGTATTTATATCATGGAACATGGAGAAGTCTAGCGGGTGCCCAGGGAGAAGCTCTGTTCCTACTGACCAGCATCCATATTGTTGGAAAGTACTCTGTATAATACCAGAGGAGAAAAGTGATTAGCACTGTCACCAGCTACAAACCCTGCAACCTACGACATGAGCTTCCTGCAGTAAATACTCCTTCAGTGGGAGCACAAGTGTGATGAGAGTAACCTACTACTTTGGGGGTGGATGCAAAGCCTATTCCATGGTATAGAACCCATAACAGATAATGTTAAAGTGGCACAAGAGTCTGAGAATAAATACACCTAGAGGAAAATCTACTTCTATTATTCTGGTGAAGAAATATAGCAATAAAATGACTCCTGATGAAAGAAAAAAAATCAGAGAATTGCTCAACCCTCATCAGAAAACTCTCTTCTTGCAGTAGACATGAGTTAAGATGAGACCCACAACTGCACAATGTGAAGAGAATGAGAGATTTTCAAGTACTCAGCCCTAGATAGGATGTCTTCATCAAGCCCTTCTCTTAAGACTCGGGAATCTATACAGCAGAGGAAACAGAAACAATACCTTCTAGGCACAACATAACTGGATACAGATACGAACACACAGAGACTGTGACAGCCCACACAAGACCTGCACAGATTCTAATGAAACAAAAAATCAGCACTGAGACACTGCAGTGGACACAAAGCTCTACCCTAACAAAGAAAACTACTTGCAGTGGATACATTCTGGGAAAGGAAAACTCTACTGTGTAATGTCACTGGATATAGTAACCACACTCCAGGGCAGACCCCGGAGTAGTTGACCAATATAAAATACACCCCAGGCCTTTCTGCGTGTTTGTATATGAGAACTTTCAATTTTGCTTCATTTTGGTACATTTTGTCATACTGGTATTTATTTTTAACTTTATCTGCTGGAATTTTCATATTTTTGATATTGTGTTTTGCACTTTTTGAAAGACAGAAACATAAAGAATATAAATTGGATGGAAGGGAGGTGGGGAAATTTTGGGAGGAGTTAAGAGAAAAGAATATGATCAAAATAGACAGAATGAAATAATAATAATTTTTTTTATAAATGTTTCAACATTCTTACCCATCAGGGAAATAAATGCAAATCAAAATTACTTTGGGATTTCATCTTACCCAAATCAGAATGGCTAACACAAAAACAACAAATTACAATAATGAACAACATGGGAGTAACCAACCACTTTCTGATTGGATGTAGGTCCTCTGCTACAAAATAAAACCCGTACCTGGCACTACTGTGGAGCCAAGAACTTGTGGTTACACATGGTGTGGTTATAGGGAAAGGGGAACATTGCAAACTGGCACAACCACTATGAAAATCAGTGTGCACATTCCTCAGAAAAAAACAACATACATCTTTCCCCATAATCGAGCTGCACCGCTTTTGGACATACAACCAAAATATACTATATCCTACTCTACAGATACATTCATATATGCTCATTGCTCCTCTGTTCACAGTCATCACAAAATAGAAATAATCTAGATATCAATGAGAAGGTGATAGATAATGAAAATAGGGTATAATAAACAATGTATTATTCAGCTATTAAAAAATAAAATTTTCAGGGTAGCAAATGAAGCTGGAAACTGTCATTCTCTGTGAGGTAACCCAGGCCCAGAATGATAGACATTGCATGTGTTCTCTCATCTGCAAATATTAGCTTTGAATCTTTGGGTTTATACCCTTCACTTGGAATATCGATAGAAGCTGAGACGTTCCTAAGAGGCTATAGGGATGAGTCTTTCAAGGGAGAGGAAATAGAAAACAGTGGTATAAGGGTTTTTAAAGGGGCTAAGGAACAGTAAGGATTAGATTGGGGTAGGGAGTGAGAGGGCAGGGTAGAGGTGGGAATATAAGGAGGGATGAAGAATTCTAAAGATCTTTCAAAACAGTCACATAGAAACCTACCTATAATTGTAGAAGCTCCCTCATATGCAATATATAATACATACATACATACATACATACATACATACATACATATGAATAGTAAAAATGAAGTTACATTATAACCCTTACTAAACATTAGAGGCTAACAAATAAAAAGTTCAGTACTAGCAGTCCCAATGCTTTTTATTATCCTACAGACATTGATGATAAGAACCTATTGCTATAGATACCACATCCCTGAATCACATACCAGGGAGAAATGAAGCTGGTACTGACCTGAAATTTTCGCCTTTAATAGATAGTGTTCACAGCGCTGGAAGGAGCTTTGCATGCTACTGGGGGAGATCAATAATCATCAGGATTACCCAGCTATGACCTCTGTCAGTTACAGTAAGAGTTGGCCTGGAAATGGTGACAGGAACATCATGGAAGTAACCAACCACTTTCTGATTGGATGTAAGTCTCCTGCCACAAAATAAAACCCAGACCTGGCACCATTGTGGAGCCAAGAACTTCTTGCAAGACAGGTCAAAGAGTTACAGAAGAACCTATTTCTATTATTCCACTAAATGAACATAGATTAAACCAAATCCTAATGACATTTTGTTATTCATATAAGTCAATGTCTCTCTTAATCCTTATCTGAGGGTTGCAATAGATTAACATGGAGTCCCACATAAGACCTGGGAACAGGATAAGAGATCATAAAATGCTCGGCCCTAAATGGAACATCTGTGTCACCCTCTCCTTCCTAAGGCCCAGTGATCTTGCAGAAGAGGCAGAACTAAGATCCAGAGGCGGTGGATGAAGCAAGGAAATTGCCTCCTCTGAACACACCATGGCAGCTGTACATATGAACTCAGAACGATCATGATAGCAGAGCACAAGCCCCAGGCTAGGTCAAGCCAGACTGAACCCCAGCATGGAGAGAAGTGGGTATGAAGGACCTGTATGTAACTGAGAGCTCTGGGGAGAGGGAGAATCAATTTCTTTAAGAGTCTTGCTCCTGGTTACGGTAATCGTGCTCCAGTGAAAGGCCACACTTCCAAGCACAAACTGCCCTTCATTAGTGCAAAAAATAAGAGGACACAAAATTTAGTGGCTCCGAAAGGGAAGCAGGTGAATCTCAGAAAAGTTGGGGGTGAATGTAATAACAAAATGCAGACATTGTACAAAACTCTGAAAAAAATACCAGTAAATATTAATTTTACCCTTGACCTCTTCTTGCCTCTCTTGGTTACCACATGCCTGCCACATGCTTTTACCGTTAGGAACTGTGCCACAATATGGCCAAAGCAACCAGGCTTAGCAGCCATAGAATGATGTGTCTGAAAGCACAATCCAAAATAAACGTCCTCTTTCTATAAGCTGACTCTGGGTATCTTCCCGCAGTGACTGAGAGCCAATTAACACAATCTTCACATCTTTGAATCATAGGATTAAGGGTAATATTTCTCTTTTAAGTTTTATTAATGTATAATTGGTATATTAAAATGCACAAACTTGATGAGCACAGGGATTTTACTTTCTTCATGATAAAAATTAATATAAAGTGAATGGCTTATAGGGGCTTGTATTTACTTTGCTTGTGCTGTAAACTCAATACTCTTCTTCCTCTTCTTCTTCTTCTTCCTCTTCTTCTTCTTCTTCTTCTTCTTCTTCTTCTTCTTCTTCTTCTTCTTCTTCCTCTTCCTCTTCCTCTTCCTCTCCTCCTCCTCCTTCTTCTTTGTTGTTTTTGAACTTTTTTTTTACATTTTTATTAGATATTTTCTTTATTTACATTGCAAACTTTATCCCCTTTCCTGGTTTCCCATCCACTCCTGCTTCCTGGCCCTGGCATTCCCCTATACTGGGGTATAGAGCCTTCACACTGATAACCTACTAGGTCATCCTCTGCTACATATGCAGCTGGAGCCATGAGTCCCACCATTTAGTTTAGTCCCTGGGAGCTCTGGAGATACTGGTTAGTTCATATTGCTGTTCCTCCTATGGGGCTGCAAACCCCTTCAGCTCCTTGGGTCCTTTCTCTAGCTCCTTCATTGAGAACCCTGTGCTCAGTCCAATGGATGGCTGTGAGCATCCACTTCTGTATTTGTCAGGCACTGACAGAGCCTCTCAGGAGACAGCCATTTCAGTCTCCTTTCAGCAAGCACTTGATGGCATCCACAACAGTAGTCTGGGTTTGATGGTTGTATATAGGATGGATCCCCAGGTGGGGTAGTCTCTGGATGGTCATTCCTTCAGTCTCTGCTCCACACTTTGTCTCTGTAACTCCTTCCATGGGTATTAAAGATGGCTCAGCCATTAAAGGCTAGGTTCACAACCAAAATACCTTTCTTCTCATGTCTAGGATATTTCTAGGAGGCTCGGCATCATAGGATTAATCATTTGGTCATTTTCAGAGGAATAATCTCCCTTGTTAGTGTTACCTTTTTTCTAGTTGATTGACAAGGAAGATGAGGCAAAAACAAAAGCAAATACCAGCAGCATCCTGTCCTAGGATCACCCTCTCTCAGCACAATCATTGTTCCTGGTTTTTCAGGCAAAGAAACTCCCAGTGTAACAGAACCAGGAAGTGGACAAGCCAGGGCTTGAAAGCAAAGTACCCAACTGTAATCACAACAGTTTTTTCCTTGATTTGAGGAGGTGGGTAGAAGTAAGGTATTGTTATGTTAGCCCAGGCTGGCCTCAGACTCATAATCTTTCTCCTTCTGCCTCTCAAGTGCTAGGGTTGCAGGCATGAGCCGTCCAGTTATTTTATTTTAATCCTCAAACATCAACTCTTAGGCACACTAGAAAAGAAGAAGCACGGGGAATTAAAACGGAATTTTTTGTTGAGAAGGAAAAGGAGGGAAGGAGAAACACACGAAGATTTAAGTATGGGTCACTATTCTCTCTGTACTAATCCTGGCACCTATTCCATAGTGAAGATAGGATTGTAACACATGCGTGCCAGTTATTCACTAATTCATTCATTCATTTGTTCAGCAAGCAAGCACTTACTGGTTATCCATTTCGGGGAGAAAGTGAGAGACAGAGATAAATCAGACATAGACTCTTGCTTCATAGTCTAGTGGGAGTGATTTTTTCTTGTATGTCTATGTCCCACAAGAGGAGCTGGAAACACAAATAAACCTCCAATCAAAATGCCTGACATTAATAAGTGTGTGGGTGTGTCACTTCCAGCCACTGTGGAAGTTGTCTCCTGCTTCCACAACTCTTCCTCACCTCCAACCTCTCTGAGCCCTCCCTCCATAATACCCTTCAGTGCATCCCCAAGGCTGATGACGTGACTTTTCCATTCACTGGTACAGAGGCAAGAAGATGACTTGGCCTTACCACAATAACAACGAAATGACAAACATTTATTCTCAATCTATACTGCTCCAGCAAAGAGATGCGATTCCCTCTCTCCATTCCCATTTTATTTATAAGTGTTTTGCTGCAGAGTGGGTGAACTGCCGAACTCCATGTCACAGCCTGCAGCACAGCAAACTGGCTTTTTCTGAAGCTCATAATGTGATAATTAAACTGCTATCAGGCACCTTAGTGATGGCATTTGCCGAAGATGTGAAAGCCCTCTCACAACTGCACCTTTCTATAGGGGGCTCATCAGTGGAGGTAGAGCGATCGGCTCTTGGTTTATTTTTTTATATATTTCCTTCCATGAGTACATTAAATTTTTATGTGGAGTGAAATGGGACAGGACTTGTTTCCCTTCCACTGCACAATGATTTATTACCCAAAAAAGACCGCAGAACTAATTAGCAGAGTAATTAATTAATATAAATTTGCATATTTGCATTTGCAATTAGTGCAGCCGACTGATTAGTCTGAAAATGAGAAGTTTGACTCATTAGATGTTAGTGTCTGCTGGACCAGAAAGCGGCTGCCAGATGAGGCGGAAAAGGGTGGAATAAGCATGTGTGTTTCTTTTGTTAGAAGAATGGAGAATATGCTCAAATATCTGGGGCCAGACATCAGAGTTTGCAATTTAAAAAAAAAATAATAAATTATTTGCTTCCATTTCTGCTACTCAATGTTCCTTGCCCTTTTGCCTACAGCAAGCTATTCCTGCCAACCCTGGAAGCCACTGGACCCCTGAGAATGGCTCTTCCTAGTACCTCAAAGCGGATGGGTCTCTTGTTTGTGGGTGAACAGAAAGTCTGTCCAATTTTGATGTCCCTGGAATTTGACTTTTGCACTCAATTCAGTAGTTCTGTCAAAACAGTTCTCAGTGTTGATGCGGACCCTCAGGGGACTTGGAGAGTAGACTACCTTCCCTTCCGGGCTTCTTCTGATGGCTGCTTCTTTGTTCCTCCAGCTGATGACTGACTCAAATCTCTCACCTTCAGGATACTGACTAAATCCATGTCTGAGAATGACAAAGGGTGAACAATCCATAAATATAACACATTGACAGCCAGACACATAGACATCAAATAACAGCCATTAAAAACCCATAGAAAAAGAATGGATTGGTCCAAAATGTTCGGAGAGGCTGGAAAACAATGGGAAAATCTATTTAGAATGAGCATTTATGTAGAGGAGAGATTAGTCTTCTATAAATTCCCGTTTTGTCAATAATGGGTATGTTTAAATTTAAATTTGTATTGATAATAACTTCATGTGTTCATTTTACATTTTTTCCCAAATTGAAATTAAACATATGCATTCCTTGATAGTCGAATTTCTTTTATACATAGTAAAAGGAAATTTTTGAACTGTATCATAGTGACTCAATGCTATAGATAATCTGCAAGTGAAAAAAGACCCTGATGCTTGATAATCTATAAATACTGTCAATATCATTCACAAAGCCTTGTTGTGGGCCAATTCCTGCCCTTAGAATCTGGAGTGATTTTAGATAGACACACATGAACTCTTCTACTGTGTGTTTCTAGTTCAGATAATAACAAATGACACTCACCAACCTCTGCTTCCACCCCAAGCCAGGGATCCTGTATTGCACAGTCCAGAAAGTATCAATTCCAGGTCGGTGAGCTATAATTTAAGTATGTCTCAAACGGTCATGTCTTGGAAGCCTGAGAGGTGATCAGACTCTTAAGCGAACACAATGGGCACCCTTTAAGATACTGAGGGAGCTGCCCTGGGAAGGATAAGGGTGGCTGTTGTGGGTCCCTTGTGCTCTTGGAAAAGCCAGCTCTTATGAGTGAGCTCAACACCTGCACTGCTCTCTGGCTCTCAGCTTTGTGAAGTGACTGTGCTTCTCACAAATATCACATCATTGTCATCTTCCTTGAAGGCTTGCAGTCAAGGGGAGGGAGGAATCTCCCTAGACACAACACCATGCTCTTTAGACTAAGTCAATATCTTTCCTTTATGAAGTGACTGACTCGTGTATTTCATCTTAGTAATGCAGAACTGTCCAATTCACATGCCTACCTGTCCTTCAAACCTGTCTGTGACTTTATCTCTGAACTCAGACTAGACAGCAACAAATCCCTTGTCCCATGACTTATCTATTAAAGAAGGTAGGGATATAATTTCTCTAGACACTCACCTCATTTGTTAGACTGTTCTTTTGAACATAGCTATCTTCTCTTTTTACGTCTTTGTATTCCCAAATCTAGCATATTATCTAGTAGATAGTAGAAAATTAACTAGCCATTTAAAATCATTGAATAGAAAAGTAAATGAAAAGATTTACATAAATGTAACTTTATCTAGAGATCCGCCTACAAGAAAAGGAAGAGCAGTTCTCACAAAATTCTAGGAAATGACATTCCGAATGCCATTGAACAGAATGAAAGTTGAAATGACCCATGCGTGTGATGTCTCTACTATAAAATCTTCCTTGGAATCTGCAACTTGTTTGTCTTAGGTTTTTTTTTTAAAACTTTGCTTTAAAATTGGTCTTTATGTTTAATAGGTTTGAAAGAGCTACTAAAATATTAATCCTTTGTCATTTGATAAAAATCAAATACTAATCTACATCCACGGGCTAAAACTAAGACCTAGACAAATAACCAGGACTTACAGTTAGTTACCCTTTCGTCATTTGAAAAGAATCAAAGCTGATAAACGGGATTGGGAGCAACTGTGAAGACTGGAAACACACAGGGACAAGCATAAAAGTTTAGCACAGCCTTTGAAGCCCCTCAGAGGAAAGATGTGTATCTCTTGATTGAGCATTAAATAGTAGGGTCTTTGTTGCTGTTGTTGTTGTTGTTGTTGTTGTTTACCTGTTTCCTACACCTCCTCCATAGACCAAATATTCTTCTGTGATGAAGACTGACACTAGCCATTCCTGTATTACAGGTGGCACTTGGTCAGGGTGAGCCCTTGTTGGATAAGGCTACTTAGAACCATAATTACAGCCAACATCAATAGCTGCTGTAGATACTAAAGTCTCCATTTTTTCCTAAAAGGTATTTAGAGAAAATGCCATGTAATAAACCTCTTTTTCATCCTACAATTTTTGCATAGGTAGTCACTCAGGCATTATATATCTGTTGGTCTGTCTGTTTGTTTTAAATTTATTTTCCACTTACCTCCAGGAATATTTGCGGTAGCAATTGAATTGAACATTTTTATACGCTTTGTAGAGCAATTCACCATCTAAAAAGATTCCCTGTTTCTTAACTGTGCCATAATACACATGACAAAATATATTTTTATATTTGTTTCCTATAAACTGCATGCTTTATCTGGAACTGTAGTGTAGATATATTGAGAGGAAACCAGCCACGATAATGGGCGTCAGTACCTTCTGTCTTCATCACTGGAATAGAGGAAAATAAAGTCATATTTCTGAAAATGTACCACAAGAATAGCTATAATTGTCCATTCCATATTTGCTTGTTGAAAAAAGAAAGACTGATTTTTATATTTGTCTGAAAACACCAATTAGGATTTGCTTACTCTTCTAGTCATCCACTGCCAAGTAAGACGTGAGGACATGGAGACTCCCCCCTTGCCACAATGCCAGCATGGGCCTTCTTTTGTTTGAGGGCTTGCCTCTTCTACTTCAGTCAAACAATGACCAGAAATAGAAGAGGTTTAATCGAGCAGGGTGTTCTATATATTTAGGAAGTTGGAAACCCAATGGGACACATAGCTTTGCTAACAGCACAAACTTTCCTGTGGCCTGGTAACTTAAAACACTGATTTTATTTTTTTTTAGTATCATTCCAGATCATTAGTCCATTAGGTGAATTATACACTTTGGCTATTCCAGTAAAACAGTCTCCAGCCTTTTAGCATCATTTGAAAAGGGAGGCTGGGATGCCTTGTATGGCTGGAGACTTGAAGACCTGCCTGGCCTCTGTGGTTTCTGCTTTCCTGGAACACTCACTGACAGCTAATCCTTCTGACCACAGACCTTTCTCATTTCAAGTAGTGTTGTGTGAATTCATCCCCTCTCTATCTTTCACAAACTATAAGGTTTAATAGCGATTAACACTAGACCACAGCACTTTCAAATTAACGATAGCCCTGCCAGTTCTAATTGGTATTCTAATTAGCCTAACCGATTCAACTAATTAAGAACATTAAACTTTTTAACAAAGGCTATCTTGCTTTGTGTGTTGTAAAATGGAATTTAAATGGAAGAGGGAAGGGGTAAAGAGGATGGGGGAGGAATGAGAACCAGGTTGGATTTTCAGGACTCACTCCGGAGAAGAGGCTGAAGAGCCAATTGGAGGCTTCCTCGCTCCCTCCCTCCCTCCCTCTGGAAGCTGGGCAATGGGTGACCAGTGCCCGAGCTTTGCTAGGTGAAAGGTCCCTGCAGCCTTTACTTTCCAGCAGGGCAAAATCAAGTTAATGTAGTGATGCTACCCTTGGTCTCTGTTGCTGCTGAGCTTCTTGGAAGTGGCATTAAGGGACAAACCCAGGCTACTGGTTCACCACAAAAAGAAACTGGGAACCCTTCAGCTTTATACTAAGTATGACTTTTGTCATAATGAAGAGGATTGGAGCTGACTAATGCTACAATTTCAAAAGGTGTTCAGTGAAAGATCCTCTAGTTTTGAGAGAACTCTGTGCTTTGATAAACTTCCCAGTGAGCCAGGAATGACTAGCCATGCAGTTGTGAGGCTGGTCAGGTTTACAGTGAACCCCCAAATACAATAGTTTCTATGGCCCTTTCCTTTTCACTTTCCTTCAGTGCCTGCTCTATCTGTTGAGTCTAGGGTCTCTTCAAAATATATACCAAGTTTTGGCTGCTTCTCTCACTTTCTAGTGGAATTCCTTTTTTTCAAGTCACTAGGGTCAAAATGTCAGGAGGCACTCATGTTCAATACTGAGACTATGGACACGAGGTTTCAAAGTATGGTACCAACAAGGAGACAGGGAGTGGGGGGCTAACAGTTCAATGTAGCCTTGAAGCTGTTTACAAGATGTTCAAGTGAGAGTTTCTTGTTTCATCTGTAGGAAAGGAGTCCCTACAGGGCACAGGATCATAGAGAGGAATCCAAGTTTTTCTCAGTTTGTCAACTCTAACCTTCCTTCTCTGCCCCTTTTTGCTGTCCACTCTTAAGCAATCCTACTATAAAAATACATTGTCTTTCATTGGCTCTTCATTTCTGAAGGCCCCTGTTGCACCTCACTCACCAAGGTTGTAATCTACTATGTCTCAATAGCTGAGCTCAGCACAAAATGGAGGACTCCCTTAGCAGGGCTTCTTCTCTGTCCCACCTGGGGATCCCAACCCTCAGTCTTCTACCTGAGGGGTGTCACATAGTTCTTGGTAAATCTACAAGTTCAACTTCTTCATTCTCAATAAGAACCCACCCAGTAAGTACCTGGGATTCCTGGATTGCCTCTCCATACAAATGAAGCATTCAAAGTACTTTAAACTCTAGCCAATGATTTTACATTCACCCTGACAAAACTTCCCACTCTCCAAGGTTCATATACAGCCCGTGCCCACCCTGAATAAAGTGTATGTGCACCAAGTGTTTCACTGAAGATCATCTAATAGAGCTGTTCCATTGAATATAATCAAAAAGAGCTGTAACACTAGAATCCTGAAGAAGGAACTCACTCCCAGCCAAATGGGATCCTGTAGACTCACATGTTCTGGACTCCACTTCATCCTTCCAGCCTGGTGTACAGTGGTGTCTGGACATTTTAAACAGGAAACAAAGTATGCAAAACCACAGCTGGCCCCAAACATGCACACCATAGTCCTCTATATTACATTAGACATAGACACAAAGCATAGACTTTGCTCTTGTTAATTTATGGTTCTGATCTGGTTAATTTGTGTTCCTTTGAGTTATGTTAGAGTAATGTACTGGAAACTTGACAAGACTTTCTCCTCTTTAAATTCCAAGGGAACTTTCATAACCATATGAAAGTGACCTTCAAGTAGGACCTCGAGGGCTCCCACATATGATGGTTTTGCCTTCATCATGATCACTCAGAAGAACCCATGACTGCCCTAGTCACTTGGGCTCCCTCAAAACCTGTTCCCCAGATAGAAGTGGCAATAAAACACATGCTCACATCCTCTGGTTGCTGTCTATGAGATCAGGATATGTGAAATCCTCAGCTTTGCTGACCAGGCTGTACAGAACTGCAGTTTCATGTCTCTCATACTCCCTCCTACCTTCATTGTCTTGGTCACTATGCTCCAGATGCAACGCTTCCATGGTGAAGCCAGGGTGTTCTCCCAAATACGAGACCAAAGCAGATTTATTGCTCACAAACAACCTAAAATCCTTGAAGACAATGACAACATTTTCAATCAATTATCAAACTGTGGCAGAGATCAAAATATTCCTGAACCCAAAGAATATTGTAGTGGTGATCATTTTGTGAAAAATACTCTCTTTCCTACTTCTCTTTTTTGCCATACAACCTGAAAGAGTTGGAATCTTCAGGGTGACTGGGCACTGGCAACAGAAAGGACCAAGCCAATATTAGAGGTTCCTGACTCACCGGGTTCATTCAAACCAAATAGATGGGCAGAGGGGCTTAAGGTTAACTTGACTACTGTCCAATGACATAACCATTCCTGTGTAATGAAGTTTACATAAACGTCATATGGACTGGCTTCTGTGGTCTTCCAGAAGACTGAGCACAGGCAAAGATTCCAACAGGGCAGTGCACCTATATGCTAGGTCCTCACCTATATGCTAAGTCCTCACCTATATGCTAGGTCCTTTGCCAGCACTCTCAAGTCTGAGAAATCTCTTCATCTCCTAATGAAAAAGTTACAGTTTTTGGAAAACAACTTAACATCTCAGAGTCTGTTTTGTAACTAAACCTTATAAACTCAAATATTATTTGAATATTTCTGGTGAAAATGCACACAGAGACACACTAGACCATAAATACATCCCAATTTTTGAAGTCTACACACAAAGAATACAAAACACTTAGTAAACAATATTTGTAGTCAATACATGTTAAAATCATAATCTGTCATTCTGAAGCAAGTCAAATGTTAACAAGATTGAATTCGCTTTTCTAAGTATGAGAAAATTTTAAGTTACATGGATAACTCAAATTGAGTGTCTATTAAAAAGGCATATTCTAAGATTTAAACTTGGATGCAAAAATCTCTGCTTAGAGTAAAAATCATTCTAGATTTTGTGTGCATAGAACAAGCAACAGTAATATATTTTAAAATGGCTGAATGGCATTAAAAGAAAAACTGTATTTCATGATTATAGTGGTTACCTTTACATTGGTATGGCAACAGAAACATTGTCTGACTCACTAGAGGGCACAGGGAAAGCATCCTAATTAACAAAATCAGAAATGAAAAAGGAGACATAACAACAGATCCTGAAGACATCCAAAACACCATCAGATCCTTCTACCAAAGGCTATACTCAACAAAACTGGAGAACCTGGATGAAATGGAGAAGTTCCTAGACAGATACCAGGTACCAAAGTTGAATCAAGATCAGGTTAATGATCTAAACAGCCCTATATCCCCCAAAGAAATAGAAGCAGTCATTAATAGTCTCCCAACTAAAAAAAGCCCAGGACCAGATGGGTTTAGTGCAGAGTTCTATCAGACCTTCAAAGAAGATCTAATCCCAGTTCTTCACAAACTATTCCACAAAATAGAAACAGAAGGTACTCTACCCAACACATTCTATGAAGCCACAATTACTCTGATACCTAAACCACAAAAAGACCCAACAAAGATAGAAAACTTCAGACCAATATCCCTTATGAATATTGATGCAAAAATCCTCAATAAAGTTCTTGCTAACCTAATCCAAGAACACATCAAAACAATCATCCATCCTGACCAAGTAGGTTTCATCCCAGGGATGCAGGGATGGTTCAATATACGGAAATCCATCAACGTAATCCAGTATATAAACAAACTCAAAGACAAAAACCACATGGTCATCTCGTTAGATGCAGAAAAAGCATTTGACAAGATCCAACACCCATTCATGATAAAAGTCTTGGAAAGATCAGGAATTCAAGGCCCATACCTAAACATGATAAAAGCAATCTACAGTAAACCAGTAGCCAACATCAAAGTAAATGGTGAGAAGCTTGAAGCAATCCCTCTAAAATCAGGGACTAGACAAGGCTGTCCACTTTCTCCATACCTATTCAACATTGTACTTGAAGTCCTAGCCAGAGCAATTCGACAACAAAAGGAGATCAAAGGGATACAAATTGGAAAAGATGAAGTCAAAATATCACTCTTTGCAGATGATATGATAGTATATATAAGTGACCCTAAAAATTCCACCAGAGAACTCCTAAGCCTGATAAACAGCTTCGGTGAAGTAGCTGGATATAAAATTAACTCAAACAAATCAATGGCCTTTCTCTACACAAAGAATAAACAGGCTGAGAAAGAAATTAGGGAAACAACACCCTTCTCAATAGTCACAAATAATATAAAATATCTTGGCGTGACTCTAACTAAGGAAGTGAAAGATCTGTATAATAAAAACTTCAAGTCTCTGAAGAAAGAAATTATAGAAGATCTCAGAAGATGGAAAGATCTCCCATGCTCATGGATTGACAGGATCCACATTGTAAAAATGGCTATCTTGCCAAAAGCAATCTACAGATTCAATGCAATCCCCATCAAAATTCCAAATCAATTCTTCAACGAATTAGAAAGTGCAATCTGCAACTTCATCTGGAATAACAAAAAACCTAGGATAGCAAAAACTCTTCTCAAGGATAAAAGAACCTCTGGTGGAATCACCATGCCGGACCTAAAGCTCTACTACAGAGCAATTGTGATAAAAACTGCATGGTACTGGTATAGTGACAGACAAATAGACCAATGGAATAGAATTGAAGACCCAGAAATGAACCCACACACCTACGGTCACTTGATCTTCGACAAGGGAGCTAAAAACATCCAGTGGAAGAAAGACAGCATTTTCAACAAATGGTGCTGGCACAACTGGTTGTTAACATGTAGAAGAATGCGAATCGATCCATTCCTATCTCCTTGTACTAAGGTCAAGTCTAAGTGGATCAAGGAACTTCACATAAAACCAGAGACACTGAAACTTATAGAGGAGAAAGTGGGGAAAAGCCTTGAAGATATGGGCACAGGGGAAAAATTCCTGAATAGAACAGTAATGGCTTGTGCTGTAAGATCGAGAATTGACAAGTGGGACCTCATGAAACTACAAAGCTTCTGCAAGGCTAAAGACACCATCAATAAGACAAAAAAAAACACCAACAGATTGGGAAAGGATCTTCACCTATCCTAAATCAGATAAGGGACTAATATCCAATATATATAAAGAACTCAAGAAGGTGGACTCCAGAAAGTCAAATAACCCCATTAAAAAATGGGGCTCAGAACTGAACAAAGAATTCTCACCTGAGGAATACCGAATGGCAGAGAAGCACCTGAAAAAATGTTCAACATCCTTAATCATCAGGGAAATGCAAATCAAAACAACCCTGAGATTCCACCTCACACCAGTCAGAATGGCTAAGATCAAAAATTCAGGTGACAGCAGATGCTGGCGAGGATGTGGAGAAAGAGGAACACTCCTCCATTGTTGGTGGGATTGCAAGCTTGTACAACCACTCTGGAAATCAGTCTGGCGGTTCCTCAGAAAATTGGACATAGTACTACCGGAGGATCCAGCAATACCTCTCCTGGGCATATATCCAGAAGATGTCCCAACCGGTAAAAAGGACACATGCTCCACTATGTTCATAGCAGCCCTATTTATAATAGCCAGAAGCTGGAAAGAACCCAGATGTCCCTCAACAGAGGAATGGATACAGAAATTATGGTACATTTACACAATGGAGTACTACTCAGCTATTAAAAAGAATGAATTTATGAAATTCCTAGCCAAATGGATGGACCTGGAGGGCATCATCTTGAGTGAAGTAACACAATCACAAATGAACTCACACAACATGTATTCACTGATTAGTGGATATTAGCCCAAAACTTAGGATACCCAAGATATAAGATACAATTTGCTAAACTCATGAAACTCAAGAAGAATGAAGACCAAAGTGTGGACACTGTGCCCCTTCTTAGAATTGGGAACAAAACACCCAGGGAAGGAGTTACAGAGACAAAGTTCGTAGCTGTGATGAAAGGATGGACCATTTAGAGACTGCCGTATCCAGGGATCCATCCCATAAGCAGCTTCTAAACGCTGACACCATTGCATACACTAGCAAGATTTTGCTGAAAGGACCCAAATATAGCTGTCTCTTGTGAGTCGATGCCGGGGCCTAGCAAACACAGGAGTGGATGTTCACAGTCAGCTATTGGATGTATCACAGGGCTCCCAATGGAGAAGCTAGAGAAAGTACCCAAGGAGCTAAAGGGATCTGCAACCCTATTGTTGGAACAACATGATGTACTAACCAGAACCCCGGAGCTCTTGTCTCTAGCTGCATATGTATCGAAAGATGGCCTAGTTGGCCATCAATGGAAAGAGAGGCCCATTGGACTTGCAAACTTTATATGCCCCAATATAGGGGAATGCCAGGGCCAAAAGAATGGGAATGGGTGGGTAGGGAAGTGGGGGGTGCTATGGGGGACTTTTGGGATAGCATTGGAAATGTAATTGAGGAAAATATGTAATAAAAATATTAAAAATTAAAAAAAAAGAAACATTGTCTGAGAAAACCTTTAAACAGTTTCTATCTGTCTTTATAGAGAGAAAGTTTACTGTCCCTGTCTTAAAGAACTCATGAATATAATGTACAAATATATGTTTTTAAATGTCTGCTGTCAGTTTTAGTTTTATATATAGTCTTAGTTTAAAAAATATTTTTTTCTAAGGGGATTTTCTGTTTCCTTTTGTTTTTTAGCAGCTAAGGACTGAACTTTTACTTTATAGGCAACTGCTCTACAATTGAGCTAAATCTTAGGCCACAAAATGGTAAATCTAAAATCCATGTGGTAGAAGGAGAGAATCAACTCCCACAAGTTATTCTCTGATCTTCACGTATATGCTGTGACACACACACACTTTTTGTAAACAAATAAAGACTGGCAAGATGATCCCCTGGGTAAAGACACCTGCTGTCAAGTCTGAAATCCTGAATTCGATATCTCTAGAATCTACATAGTAGGAAAGAACTGACATCTTCCAGATGTATTCAGATATCTGTACATATACATACATACATACATACATACATACATACATACATACATACATACACTGCATGCATGGACACACTCAATCAAATTAAAACTTCTAATCTTTTAAAATATTGAGAATTTTCATGCATGAGTACCGTATTTATATATTTCCACCCCTTACTTTTCCTTGCAACTTCTCCCATGTCCCCATAACTCCATCTCAAATTTATGTCCTTTTCTTCAATTATGGACATACACACATAAAATGACTAATGAGCCAACTTTTAATATAGAAACAACAAAATATATTAGACAGATGAATTAGCAAAGAAAACATGTATGTCCATATATGAGTCTACTTTGTGTCATTCGTTTGTATATATGTCTAGGGCTGGTGGGTTTGGATAACATATTAAGAGTCTCATCAATGGAGGATGATTTTCCCAGTGTCAGTCATGAATTGCCTATAACTCTTCCTCTGCAGATAGGGTCTTGTGAGATTTTTCCCATCCTCAGTGGCATGTAAACTAACGCTATCATTGTTCGCTCCTTGTACAGAGAAATGGATTTTGAGATTTGATACGTGTAACTTCCCTGCCATATATAGAGGATCTAGCTCACAGCAGATGCCCTGGTCCTCTGGCTCTAAGAAACTTTCAGCCCACCTCTTTTCTGATGTTCTCTGAGCCTTAGGCATAGGAGTTGTGTTGTGGATGTATCAGTTGGGGTTGGGATTCTTGATGGTCAGCTATTCTCTGCATTTTGACTGGTTGTGGATTTCTGTAACAATCTACATCTTAAAAAACGAGCTGTCTCTGATGAGGAGTGAGAGTTAAACTTACCTGTAGGTATAAAAAGAAATATTTAGAATGAAGTTAGAAGTTACATTGATTTAGGAAAGTGGCAGAAATGGAGTCTCCTCTAGAACATGATATCACTAGTCTTAGGGAGTCGACTAAGTTTACAGACTGGGTATGAATTCTTTCCTATTGGTAAGGCCTTAAGTCCAATTTGATAGCTGTTGGTTACCCCAAGGTCCAAGCACCCCTGTTGCATGGTTGAGAATATTTTGTATCGTTAGTCATGTGGGATTGATAGGCTTTATGTTGGGTAGTATTACTGATAGTTTTCTCTCTTGGCAGCTTGCATAGCACCATCCTATGGTTCTAGTCCTGTGAGAACTAGTACTCAGGGAGGAGGCTTCCCGATTTTTTCCTCCAAGTCCTCTGTGGTGTGGCTTATAATATTTTATCATTGTCTTCAACTCCCCTAACCAACAACTGAAACAAGGTTCCCTATGCCTGAAAATGAGGTTATATTTGATAGTTAAAGGCTATTGACATTATTACCTCAAATGGTGTGTGTGTGCATGTGTGTGTAAAATGTATTTTTAAGCATTAATGTTTCAGATAAATAAATAAAATTGCCCAGATACCTATATGATTGTTGTGACATTAGCTGTGGACTTGGACAGCAAATAGGCACCAATTAAGAACATTTTCTGATGCTACCCAAACAAATGCAGGCCTCCTGGGACACAGCACAGCAGAAGAGACTGACAGAGGTATAGGCTCCCTAGTTCCTCTGTGTCTTCAGACTGACTCAAGGACTTTGTCGCTCATCTCCAGACCTGAAGTTGCTATGTACTGCACCCGATCTTGGGAACTCTTATTGATTAAGTGGCAGAAACTCAGGTCAGAGTTTTTCTTTTAAACATGTTTTGACACCAATAACTTGAAGTTCATATAGATCTTCTTTGGTCATGATCCAGTGCTGATGATGTTCAAAACTGGCGTTGGATGCCTGTTCTGCTCTGTGTTTTGGCTCCCCTATACATTATATTCTTTTCAATCCGCCTGCCCTGGAGAGTGACTGTGCTGTACCCCCAGATCGAGCAATGCTTCTAGCTCAGCAAGCACAGTAGAATGCAAGCCCCTTTGCTGGTTGACTTGCAGAGTGCATACTTAGGTTGGGTGATGATACCTAAAACATTCAAGTTTCCAAACAGAATTTTCTGCCCTGTTAAGGATGGGCTCTCCGATTAACCTGTCATCTTGGAAGTTTTTACTCTGTCCAAGGCCTGTAGATAAGCATGTAGGCTAAAATTTCAAGAGGCTCATCTGCAAAAGAAAAGACTATTTTCCAAAATATTCTTGGCACGTATAAACAGATGGCCACTACAAGAAAGAAAAAAATCAAACAATATACCAACTGTGGTCTAGAAGCTTCAGAAAATAGTTAAAGCTGTGATTTGTTAAATAAGACGAGCCTCCTTTAGAAGATATGATTAAAATTGGGGGTGGTATCACATGTGTATAATCCCACCATTGAGGCAGCTGAGGCAGGGGGATTACCTTGAGCTCAAAGCAAATGTGGGCTATCAAGTCTTAAACTACACACACATACACATACACACTCACAAACACAAACACACACACAAAGTATGATAAATGTGTCAACTTTTAATATAAAAACAACAAAATATATTAAACAGATGAATTAGCAGACAAAATGTGTGTATCCATATATTTCAAAAAATGGTTTGAAGAGTCTGCCCTTCTGGGCTGAAGATGGCTCAGCAGTAAAGAACTCTTGCTGCTCTTCCAGAGTATCTAAGTTTGGTTCCCAGCACCCATGCCAAGTGGCTCACAACTGCCTGTAATTCTAGTTTCAAAGGAATTGGAAAGAACCCTTAAAAAACAAAACAAAACAAAAGAAACCTCCTTTCCTTGAGACAAAGAATAATATAAATATACTTTTCAATATAGCAAGACATTACCTTACATTTTCCATTTCTATTTGAAATCTTCTTGAATAATATTTCTAGATTTTTCTGAAAGCTATTTCCAACAAGCCCTATTTATTAATGTATAGATACATTTTATAGTTTATGAATTTACTCACATATTTATATAGTCATCTGTGTATGCACATATATATCTCTATGTGAGTTATGCACACAAAGAAAACATGTCTCTTTTAAAATACGTTGTTTAGATTCAGTGATGACAGTGAAACTGGTCACTGAAGGAAGTAAGCAGAGCATCACCCAACACTTGTAAGATGTAAGTGACTCCTGGATGGATGGTTGAGTCCTCTTGAGAGCCTGTGCTGAAGCTACGATCACTTTTCCAATGGGGGCTCTGGGGAGTGACTGAAAATCCATGACATGATGACAGGGCCTTCTTAGCAGCCTTATAGGAGACTATCTCTCCTCTTTCTTGTTTCTTCTTTCTTCTTTCCCCTCTGCTTCTCTTCCCACACAGGATGAGATGAAAGTTCTTATGCACATACAGAGAGGTGGCAGCTCTCTTCCAACCAGGGATAGGAAGAGCCTTCACTGGGGACAAGTCAACTTGGACCTGACCTTTGACTTTCTAGTCCATCAACCACGAGAAATAAATTTCTCATGTTATAGCACCCACTGTGTTGTGTTGCTCTAATTGATAAATCAAAAATACACAAAAATCAAGATTAAAAAAATCAAAATCAAGCAAACATCCATAAAAATATATGAAAATGTCTTGTGACCTCTGGGTCTAGTCCTGTGATCTCATTTCCTCTATGGCCTCTAGGTTTCTAATAATGCCCATGAACAGTCTAGGCATTTCCTTAAGGCTTTTCTGAGCGAAGACTCCCTGGTTTTACCACCCTGATGACAGCACTGTAGTAGCACAGGCTGTTAGTACATTCCATCTGTGAGTTTGAAAAGGCCCTTGAGCTTGGTTTTATGCTCTTTTCTGGCCATTTTGAAAGTTTTAGTACCAGTGAATGAGGGACAGTACATCTTTCTTGGCTCTAGGGCTATGTTTATCTAGCCGGCTCTGACATTGCCTTGTGCCCTTTATCCGGCAAAAAAGGGGATTTCCTGTAAGGTAAGTTAACACTGAGAACTCCAGCCCTGGCTAAGCTGACCCCAGTTATGGAGCAGATGGTGAATACACTGAGATGAGAGAGAAAGGTGGGTGGCGTCATGCATAAGCACAAAGGAGAAGAAAGCAAAGTAAACCAGTGAGGGAAACTCCAAACACTCCTTACATTTATCACAGAGGAAAACATGGTAATTTATGGTGGCCATGAAAATGTTCCATCAAAACTTGCTGTCAGCCGGGCGTGGTGGCACACGCCTTTAATCCCAGCACTTGGGAGGCAGAGGCAGGTGGATCTCTGAGTTCAAGGCCAGCCTGGTCTACAGAGTGAGTTCCAGGACAGTCAGGGCTACACAGAGAATCCCTGTCTCAAAAAACCAAAAACCAAAAAAAAAAAAAAAACAAAAAAACCTTGCTGTCCCACCAGAAACTCAGAGACAGTACACCATTTAGTTAGTTATGTAAATTTGGGGAAAGAAGGCTTCTAACACCCACAGCTCTGGGGAATCATGAAAGACCAACAAATGAGAGAATCCAAATGAATGGGCATTAGAGACCCACCTGCACAGAATCTTCATCAGAAAAGTGGTAAAAAGCAACCTGGGTTCCAACAATAACAAAAGCAGAGTTGCCAGGTAAAGATGCTGAGTTAAGATGGAATTTCATGAAGTAGAAATTTCTGGTTTCTTTGGAAACTCAAGTTCTGTCACATAGTGTTTTTCTAGAATTTGTCTTGTGAGAGGCCCCGTGATGTAGACGCTGTCTTGTGATAGTATGTTTTGCTAGGGCAGACAGGTGAGAGGTCATGTGATACCTGGAAAGAGTATAAATAGAATCACACACACAGTGAAAGGATACTCTTACATTGCTATGCCTTGCAATGCTTCGCTGGGCTTTGTTAGGCTTCAATGGGCTTCACTTTATAGAGAGAAACACACCGAAGAACTTCCCATGGTATTCTGCTGATTCTAGCCAATTCGATAGAGCCTTGAGGTTTCTGCTGGATCAAGCCACTGCTACTGATTCATATTTGCTATCTGCTATCAGTCTAGACTGCTGGTATCCTGACAATGGAGAGTGGAATTGCCCTCAAAGAACTACTTCTCAACAGGCCCACAAACTCCTTTTCCTAAAAACTTTCTTCTTCTACCTCCGGTCAGTGGACAAGATGTGAGGTTGAAGTGTTCAAGAATCTAAATAAGATAGGTTTAGAAAAATAAAAATCTAAGTCTACAATTTCAAGTGAGTAGCTCATTTTTTTATTAAGGATTTGTGCCATATATAAACAATGCTAAACTTCAAATCTAGCTGGGTGCTCTGCATTTTCATTGGCTGAGTCTGTCCATCTGTTTTAGCTGCCAATCCATTCTGTCATCATCTCCAACCATGTGCTTCTAAAGTTGGAGGGAAGGCAACTTGTGGAAGCTAGATTTGGAGGAGACAGTTATGTCCAAAGTTAATCCAAGTCCCTCCGAAGCTCAAAAGTATGATTCTCAACCAGGTATAATTTAAAAGTGTTATTCATCACACCCTATTTCCAGGGACAAATGAGACCCCACTTTACTAACAGGAATAGTATAGTGCCAAGATCCATAATAGTTTTAACCCTTTTGATAGTACAATGTCAAGGTCCATAATAGCTTTTAATCCTTCTCCCAAGCTTTTCTTTAAGTAAATATAACAAAGCTTGAATTATCTTTTTACACCACCAATATAAGCATAAAATGAAATTTTTATTATTTTTTTTTATTCAAGAAGAGGCCCATGAAGCCCTTATAAGTTCTAATTCTGGACTTCCCAGGAATTCAGTTTTACTAGAAATATTTCCTTATTCAGTTTCTACTCTTCATGTATTTTTATCTCAAGTTTCAACATAAAAGATAAGACCTAGTCTCTGTTCTCCAAGGAATTAGTTATAAGTGACCCACCTGAGGCCATAGGGAGACCCTTTAGAATGTCTTTTTCCATCTGCTTCTCCTAGTGTAGAAAATCGATGCTGCAATGTTCATCCCATCAGGACTTCCCCAGGGCTGCTCTGTGTTTTCATTAACATCAGCTCCACAAATGTCTAGGGTCACTTTAGACATTGCAGTACATTACCATTCTGCTGCCTTGGAAATGTGTCTGTGAGAACTGCATTGCGTAATACAAGCTTGAAATCCCAGCTGCTCAAAGGCTGCAGTAAGGTGTAACAATCATAAGTTCAAGCCTAGTCAGGATGAGAGAGAGAGAGAGAGAGAGAGAGAGAGAGAGAGAGAGAGAGAGAGAGAGAGAGAGAGAGAGAGAGAGAGAGAAGAGCCCAAGGCTTGTCTTAGAAGTTCAGTGAGAGCCTGTCTCAAAATACAAAATAAAACTAGAGTAGTGAGGGAGACTATCTGCCATGCTCAAGGCTCTAATAGTTCAAAAACAAATATAAAGAAAGTAAATATGTCTGCCTGATTTTAAATGCCCCAAAGGCTAGAGAGTTCTGAAGGGATCAAGTTCTATTTATTGACCATACTAGACAAGCTATGATTGCAACTGGGTCATGACATCCTTTTCAAATGACCTGCCTGGCCTTTAATTCCAGATGTGTAACACATCTGCTTTTCTATTTCACCTCATTCACTGAGTTTTTCAGCACCCGCTCTGCCTGGAGTGCTTGTAAGAGAGATGTTATTCTGGAAGGCGGGTTGTTTGTAAAGCAGAGGACATTATGAACATTATTTGCCTCTCACTCTCATTATTCAACTAAACATATGTATTTCTGAGCAGCTTAATAACCAACACAGTGAGGAGTGTGTGGGGGACAGTATTCTCCTTCATCCACCATGTCTACCTCCACACAGAGAGCTGCAGAAAACAGAACCACCAAACACAAGCTATCTTCCCTTGCAGCATGCCAAACTCACATTATGCCAATAACAGAGAAGCCAGCCTGAGGAGTGCTTAAACTTTGAATAGAAAGGCTAATGATGCATTTCTTCCAGAAAGCAACACTGGCTAATAAGAGAGTTTGAAGCCATGTGTCAGTCACTGTCTTAGACTGGATCTTATACTAATACTGGTGGCCAAAATGGGATGCAAACTGCTCAGTGAAAGAGTTGCTCCAACTTTTTAAGGAAATAATTAGTTCCGGATCAGACTTTTTGGGGGAAGAAGAACCACCAGTGCTGGGTTCAAATTTCATAGGCTGACTGGGTAGAATCATGGGTCTGTACTGTCCCAAGCTAGAACTCTTGTTTTCCACAGTAGATTATTTAGTTGAAAGAATTATATAATCTACAATCTAATTCAATGGGATGTAGGGCATGTAGCTCTTTGTCACTGACTCTGCTCAATCCCAGTGCTAATGAAGCAAAGATCACAGCTTTGATTGACAGATGGGCCTCATTGCTCTAAAGTAGTCTGCAGCCAAATACGCCATAACTACAACTGGTCAACTTGACTCTACTGCTAATATATACTGAATCCCTACTATGTAATGTAGTGTGTTGTGTGATGTACTCACAACAAAACAAAGTGAAGCAAACGAACAAATAGAAATCCAGGCCAGTACAGGCGACAGATGCATTCGCAAACAGCTACTACAAAGCAAATTATGAGAACCACAGTAATAGAAGCATAAAATAAAGTGGGAAATCAGAAGAGAACAATTAATTCCAACCCACAAGGATGTGAATGGATCACTTCAAATTTATCACCACCCCAGGAACAACAACTTGCCACATATGTTATAATAACAGTGGGTTGGCATTGCTATTTTAAAACACAAATGAAGAATATATTGTAATTAGATGAGATTCTCTAACAAAATAGAGCAAACCAACCAGAAGTCCAAAATACTAAAAGACGAATAATGAATTGGGCTTTTGCATGTTAAGGTGCTTGGCCCTTTAGGAACCGGAGGCCTGGTAGTAGGCTGACAGCATAGCCCTCACATGAGATTAAGATAGTTGTGATGGCTCCTGACCTGGTTCTTCAGACAGCAAGTTGCTATGAGAGCAAGCCTGAGTTTTGCTCTTAGCTTCCCATCTGTCAATATGATCTCTCCCTCTCCCATGTATTCATGCCATTGTGGTACCATTCACCATAAGGTCCTAGCCAGGGCTAGTATTATGCATCTGAAATAGTACACTGAACTAACCTCTTTTATTTTAAGCACCCAGCCCTGAGTACCCTATTGCTTTAATGGAAATGAAGAGAAAGGAAAGAATAAATGAGCAACTCAAGCCTCTATTCCTCTCAACCGTCAAGCTTTGGTGTCATGATGATGGGCACTATGATGAAAGATGATTTCATGTCCCAACAATCTGTCACTCACCTGTGCACACAAATGTAAAAGACAACATGTAGTTGTTCATTCACTAGATGCATTAATAAAGGCATTCTTTGTGGACTTTGCACATGGATTCAAAGTTAAGTCTTTCTATTATATCTAATGTGATATGGTTTGGTTTGGATTGAACCAAAGGGAATTGGGCCTTTCTGTGGGGTGGCCCATGGTAGGTAGCCTTGAACCCACAATCTTATCTCAATTCCCAGCTGCAACATCATGTCAGGTGTCAACTATTAACTTTATAAGGTGTCAGAAAATGGGATTTGTAGGCAGAGATATCCGTGTTTAAACTATGACTTTCCCACTTCAAGCCTTAGTATCCCTGATCAAATAAATAGATTAGGTCTCATAGTCTCCTATGGGGGAAGTTGTATGTACCATGTGATGGTATGAACATATGCTTGTGGAACAATCATCCTGACAATGGGCATATTGCTAGTGACTACATTATCATCATGCTAACATCATCATCACCACCATCATCATCATCGTCAGTTATATAAAAACATTCCTATGTCAATCCAGACCTATTCTGTTAATTTTTGTTTACTTGTTAAACTCAGTGTTAAAACTCTATTGATTTTTTTCACCAAAATACCTTGTGTCTCCTCTTCTTTCCATCCCTAAGGCCTTCAGTGATCCATGGTCCTCCCTGCCTTGTTCTTTCCAGTCTTTGTAAATTCTGTAGGCAAAGAAAATAATCACTAACCAACTGTAAATTCATGGAAGAGACTATATAAAAAGGACAGAGTGAAGCACACATTTTCTTCAGTAAATGTTATGCAATGTAGGCACCCTAGTAAGGAATGAAGAAGCCCCAAGAAACAGTTATGCCTTGACATTTTCTGTAGTAGGGCTGATGAATTATAGAGGTTATGTGGAAGTGAAGGGGATAAAGTGGGGCCTAGTGATGAGAACTTAGAGAATTACCTTCTCATAAAGAGACTTAAGAGGGGATTTCGTTTGGATTATGATTCTAGAGGCTTCTGTTGGATCAGAACAGCTCACATCATGGAAGAAGGACGTGTGTATGTGTGTGTGTGTGTGTGTGTGTGTGTGTGTGTGTGTGTGTGTGTGTCCAGCCTATGGGATAGTGCTGTGCCTACTCATGACAGGACTTCCTCTTTTGGATTTATCCACTCCCTGGTGTTCTTTACTAATGCCCTACCAATCACTTTGACAACCAAAGAGATCATACTTTGGAAAGCCTGTTTTGCAAATTCTTCTGTGTCTGTGTGTCATAAAAGGGAGGGACAACACTTTCCTTGCTGATGGGGTGTAGGGAGGATGACTCTTCCATGAGAATCTTATCTCCTGCTTCAGGGAGGAAATGAAATGGAGGGATAGTAAAAGAGGCTTTTTTTCTTTCTGCAGTTTCCCCAAAGTCCTTAGGTTTCAGCATGCCCAGTCTGTCTTTTCCTTCTTTCTTTTTTTTTCCCCATCCAAATCTCCTCAGAGCATCTACAGTGAACTTTTCTTTCTCATTTTATGTTCCTTGTTTTGTTTTGGGTTTGGGTTTGCTTCCATATATGAAACCCAGGACCTAATGAATTCATCCTGATCAGATGCTCTGCCATGGAGCCACACCCTAGCCCAGGGTGAACCTTGCAAATGTTACATTGTACTGTGTCCTCTAATGTCTGAAAACATCACTGTGACCTACCAAGTCTTTCATGATCTGAGCCCAGCTCATGCTGTAAAGCTGCTGGTCCTCCCAGAAAACAGGGAAGATAACACTTGTTCTGGCCTCTGCCCTGTCCTTCCTCCCAACCATGGGAAAGATGCAAAGAGCACTACAGATCCTTCAACTGAATAGATCTTCCCTAAATTTGCTGTACCTTTCAGTAGGGAAATTCCATGTGTGTTTGCCATCTGTCCCTCTCCAATGGGGAAATTTCATGCATCTTTGTTATCTCTCTCTCTCTCTCTCTCTCTCTCTCTCTCTCTCTCTCTCTCTCTCTCTCTCTCTCTCTCTCTCTCTCTCTCTCTCTGTGAAGACTACCAACTCCCCAGCACCACAGCCTGGTCTGCCCTATGTGCCTCTAAATACTCATCACTAACCTGTAATTGTAACCCATGTCTTGACTCAGTGTGTGTTGATCCCATTTCATACATGGGTTCCTTCCTGACTATAAAGTAGTTTGGATTTTCTTCATGACACATATCACTTCTTAACCCAGATGTGACTCATTCCCATATCAGTTGTTGATAAAGAAAACACCCCCCCACTGAGTTGCCCATAGGCCAATATGATGGAGACATTTTCTCAATTGAGGATCTCTCCTCCCAGATGACTTGAGCTTGTTTCAAGTTGAGTAAAACCTAATCAGAACAGAGTGTCACTGGGGGGTTGAGCATAGACACAGTCTGGCTTCTGTGTACACTGGCTGCCTCTGGGGCTGACTTGAACACTATTTGTGGGCTGTCAGAGACAGAGTGCAGAGTAGATGCCTTAGGGAAGAGTCAAGATTTACTCCAAAATAGCTATTTGCTAAGTATTTGGAGAGGAGGTAAGTCAATGAAAGAACAAATGTGTGACAGGTAGCTAGTCATGGAAGAGCAGGCCTGAGCCCCACTCCGAGGTCTGTGAGATGTATTTATCACTCTCCTAGAGTCCGAGTGGGAACCTGCCTATAGAAATGTGTTTCTGTACTCATGTATGCACAGTTACACTGCACCGCAGACAGCATGAGGACCTCTTGAACATCATCCATGAATTGCTGTTTGAGGACTTCATCTAGGAATTCTTGTTTGAGGACATCCAAGAATCCTCATTTGAGAAACTCCTGTACTCTCTCAGTCAGTCGTGACAGGAGGTGTGATTTCAGAAGTACAGTTAGAAAGGACATGGAAACAACTAGTTGCCCATTAAGAGATGAAGACACATACAAATGTGATAGACACAATGGAATTTTGTTCATCGAGAATCTGCAGGAATATGTGTAGTTTTGAAAGCTTAAAATTGATAGAAGTAACATGAAAACAAAGGCACACGTTCTTGCTCATATGTGTCTTAGTCTGTTTTACACACACACACACAAACACACACACACACACACACACACGCACACACACCTGTAAATAAAACACCTAAAAACTATGACGGAAACAAATAGGTGATGAGGAAGGATGAGGAGAGGGTAACAGGAGTCGTAGGACATGGAAGATGAAAAGAGGCTGAGGAAGGTAGTAAGAGAAGGCTATGGAAGGAAGCAAGGGGTTATGGGAAGCAGAGAGGTGGGGGAAGCTGAGGGGGATGGAAAGCCTGCTAAAATACTCTATGCTCTAGACTACCACAATGATATCTCTAATACCTTGTATTCCAATTTAAAAATTGTTAGTATAAAAGTACAATTTTCACCTGTGCAGTGGCACTTACCAGCAGCCTTGTGAGACAGAAGCAGGATGAAAGTGTCACAAGTCTCAGAACAGCCTGGGCCCTGTGCTATCAAAAGCAGGGCAGTTCTGGAAAAAAAATCTTCAAAAAGATCTCTTGTCTAAAGTGCCTGCTCCAATTTCACAAAATGCATGAATATAACAGAAAAAAATAGTGTTTTTCTGTTTTCCATATTTAAAATATTGATTGTGGACTGAGGAGGCTGTTCGGTGCATAAAGTATATTAGTACCCAGACTTAAGTTTGGATTCCAATCACCTACAGATGCCCTGGGTGTGGTAGCAGCATATGCAGCTTTGGTTTGGAGGGCTTGAGACAGTCAGGTTCCCAGAGCGCACCAATAACCACTCTAGCTGAGTCTCAGTGAATTCTAGGCTCAGTGAGAGAGACTTTATCTCCAAAAGCAAGATGTGGATTGATAGAGGAAGATACTCCATGTTGACCTCTGACCTCCATTGTATACAATCATCTTTTTACACATACACATATCTCACATGTGTGCGTGGAGTAGGTTCATGCACGGATATACTGGTATGCACATGCACTCGTGCACACAACCACACACACATTAAATAACCATTACATTACATATGCTGAAATATAACAAAAATACCTAGTTCAGTATCAGTAAAGAGTAGAAATCAGGCTTAAAAAAATCAGATTTCCTAATTTTTAAAGCCAAAAGGAAATTAGATATTTTCTTGTAGTGATACTAGAAAGTTAATAAAATATTGATTCTTTCCCTTAAACTGGATTAAAATAATCAGCCTACTCATACCCATGTCTTTTAGTCATAGAAATTTCCAGCCCATAGATTTAGGTGCTTTAATTTAATAACAAATTAGAAAATGATCCTAACACACGTGTTGGATGAATAAATGAAATGTACCTTCTGTAGGGGAAAATGATGAACTGTGCTCCTGGGAAGAAGAACCCAGTATTGCTTTGCACAAAAGCTTGCAGAAGAAGACTGATAGGCGTGGGCTTGTGTGAGACTAGTAGGTCCCGTGCCCTGCAGTTCATCCTTCACAATGGGGAGTCTAAAGGGCTGTTTATTAAGTAATCTGTATGAGGGTGTGAACAAAACATTGCCACATCTATGTTCCGTCTGTTTTAAGCCCTTAAAGGAATCAAGAGGAGAAAGGATGCTTTTTGAATTGCTTCATTTTTTAAAAAATGATTTTCTTTAATCTGACAGCTGTTTTCCAAAGCAGGATATATTCTACCACACCATCAAACCATGTCGAGCCAGTGGAAATCAAAGAGTTAAAAGTCAGTGGACCTACACTGAGCTTGCTCATGTGTCTCCTGACTGCCTGGAGCCTAAATGTAAAAAAAAGCCAACCCCTAAGAGTTGCCCACATCCACAAAAGGATCTGTGTTCTGGGGTTTTGCTAAGAATTCTGTCCTATTGCCCTTTGCCACGGAAGCACAGAAAATAACAGAAGCTGAGCCTTCGATTTTGAACTTGGGGTCTTCATTCTCTTGCAGAAATCCAAGTCAAATCATGTTGAAATTGTCTGCAGCTTATTTCTGTAACTAATATGTAAGCACTGGTCAGTGGAACAAGAAACGGTAGACAGACAGGCACCGGACACTGCAAAACATATGAAATTCCATGACCGCAGAAACAACAACAGAAAACTGTTAACCAAAGAATCATAGCGGTGACACTGAATCAATATGGAGAGGGAAAGTTTCATATGAGGGAAGCCTGGGAAATGAGAGGAAACATGAGCAAGGAGCTGACAACTTCCCGGCCAAGGCGTGAGAGTGTCTGTGTGTAAACCTGGTGGGAGCCTGGGTGTTAATATGCTTTCTTAGCAGAGATTAGAAGAGCCACTCTGGTGGATGGTACAGACACCACAGACATTTGCATACCTGGAACTACCCTAGGAAATGTGCAAGAACATTTCTGGAAAAGTTATTGTATAAACATCCTGAATCCTGGATGAACCCTCGCCTAACAATTGTCAGTCTCTACCCCTGCCTTTTTTTTTTAAGAATAAATAAAAATTAAGTGTTTCATGTGATAATAAACAATCAGAATCCGTGAACACTCTTTGTCTCCCCCTCCCCCGCCCCTTATCACTTCATTACTTCACTACCAAAGGCTTTCCTTTCATGTTACCAGCCGGAATAGAACAGCCACCAATATTTTCACTCTCTCTCTCTCTCTCTCTCTCTCTCTCTCTCTCTCTCTCTCTCTCTCTCTCTCTCTCTCTCTCTCCCTCCCTCCCTCCCTCCCTCCACATGTAGGATCAGTCTTTCCCGCTTTCCCGTGTGTTACATTGGTAATAATTTTCTACAGAAATATCAAATCAGATTGTTCCTGGCTTTGACTTTTGTGTCTGTGACACCTTTAATACAATACAGCTAGCTCCTGGGGACTTAGAATAGTTGTAACATGGGAGATCCAAGGCAGCTCTGCCTGCCTTTGTAGCTCAGGAATCTGATGTTTTTCCCTCCTTCACATTTAAAAATTAAATCACACACGAGAACAACTGACACCAGCATCTGTCTTTCTATTGATATTCTTGGTATTTATGCAAAATCACATTTAGATGTTGAGCCAAAAGCTACACAAAATATATTTATTATTTTTTTTAAATAAAACATCCCGTGCATCTTTTAAAACGTCACTAGTAAAACTCAGCTGCAAATTCTAAAATGACTGATGTGACAAGTTTTAGTGTGAAATACAAGCTAGGCCCACCGACCTATTTTAATCTATAAATTAATAGGTCTACTAGTGTTTTAAATTTATGCTCTTTTTTTTTACTGCCTCTTTAAGAGAGATGAAAAGTAGTTTTACCTAGCATCTTTCTTTTGGTCAACCCTCGATCTTTTCTCCAACCTTTCAGGAAAGGTCAGGCAAACTTTTTTAAGGGGATAGACTTGAGTAGGGTAAAAGGAGCAGAATTGAACCTGGGTGCCAGTTTGGTTGGATCCAAAGTGTATTAAAGCGGCCGAATTCTAAATCTTTCAAAGGTGGGATTTATAAGGGAAGTGCTAACACAGCCTTAACCGTGCCAGGCTGCCAGGAATTATACTAAGACCAGGAGCGTGCTCTTCCACATTAGAGCCAGAGATTGTGCAACTGTCAAACAATACGGCTTGTCTTTATTTGTTTGTTTCACTTTTTCAAAAGTTCATATTTTGCCATTTTCTGGTGTGCCTAAAATTCCATGTCCGTTCGGGAAGGAGGTGTCTCAGAGGAGGAGAGGAGTGGAGAGAAATGGCCCCTAGCTTTACATCCTGTTTCATTAGAAGGGCTTTGCCAGCTCTGCTTAACTGCTTCTGCCCTGCTTCGTTAAAAAGGCACCAGGAGGGGGAACGAGGGAAAAGGAGAAATAGAACAGGACACTGATGTTAAAACAATAAGATACTGAAGTGAATCTGGGTCTAGATAAAACAATGTAGCAAGGATAAAATTAGTAGGGCAGAGAAAAAAAAATAATGAAAGCTCCAAAAATTAAGGAAGTTAAACCTTTGGTTTAAAAAATAAATAAAATGTGCTGCTGCCACGTGTCAAGGGGAGAAAAACATCAAATGGAAGCGATGGTTTTCCTGTTTATTGTGTCTGAAGGGAGAAAGCACAAGCAGGTTAAACACCAGGAGATCAGGGAGAGTAACTGAGAGGAGTTAGTGGCTCAGCGGTGGGCAAAATCTAACCAAAGACTCACTGTAGCTCTGCAATTGGTCTGTGTGCGGTTCTGTCTGCATATACTCCCTCTGAAAAGTTGCGGAAAAGACAGCAGCAAGTGTAAGGGAGCATTTGAAGATGTCTTTCACAGACCCCAGATGGAGAAATTGATCTTTTATTCTGAAATCCCGAGAAGCAAAGAAGTCGGGAGTAGAAAAATACACAGGCACACACCCACAAGTTACATGCCATAAAGCAAAACAGGGAAATAAGAAGCCCTTTGCTGACCCGTTTGTCGACCTTAATCTTGGTTTCCTTCAGCATCCAACCCCAGCTTCTAGTTCCCACACAAGGCTCTCCTTCCCTGGTACCCAGATGCACCAGGAGGAGCTGGTGATCCTTGCGAAACAACAACCCCACAAACAACAAAAACCTCTCTCACTCACACAAAAGCCCACCTTGCAAATGAATGGAATATTAACGACTGCCTAACAGTTGCACCATTGGCAGGGCAAAACCCATCACTAACACAGCTCTTTCTACAGATTGCCAGTGAGACCCGAGCAGCTAGAAGAGAAACACACCTACTGTATGTAAAAGGCTGGTGCAGATTTTTTCCCTATCAGTCTAACCTCCTGTGTTGATGCATGAATGCTGGTACCCACTTACAGGGATGCCAGATGATCAGTGCAGAATGAAGGTCCCAAGAGAGGATCACATGGCTCTCTCTGCCCTGTGACGTCACTAGCAGATGGCATGGGTACCAGCTCTGGCAGTTGGCATCAATGTCACTTTTTAGAGATCAATGAGATAGTGCAGATACACACAGATCTAGAGGCTCCAGGAGACGATGCGACACTCAGCCTGAAAAGATTTGGAAGATCCAAAATGAAAACTGATTATTGAATGAAATTAAAACCTAAGGTAATATAAATAAAGATATACTCAATTGATGCTGGCTTTGCATGCAAGTATTTAAAGATACAGTATCACTGTCTTAGAGTATTTCTATGTTCTTTGCCATCTATAAGTTCTTATCATATTTCATTCTTATGATATAATTATCACATACTTTCATTGCTATTATGTAACATTGCAAATATGTGTATATTGTGTGTGTGTGTGTGTGTGTGTGTGTGTGTGTGTGTGTGTGTGTGTGTAGTGAGGGGCTGGAGATTGTTAAATTAAAAGTCTCTGTTTTAATGTGCCTATTTGGTTGTAGACTTTAGATGAAAAATATTTGCTGCTTTACCCAACAAAAACAAAAAAAAATGCATTTTAAACACAAATTATTTTCCCCTTTCATTTGGGATTCTGAACACACGTGCACAATTGCAGCCAGAATCCGTGGACCGTTCCTGTCCGATATTAGCTAGAGGGAGACTTCCGTGGCTCTTAGAACAAAAACACTAGGAGCTGAACAGCAGTAAACAGACAATTACATTGGGGGGATTCTTAGATGTTAAAGCAGTCGCAACATTTGCTTTGATTTAAAAAAAAAATGCCAGTAATGTTTGTGAGTTTTTTTTCCCCATTTGTTTATAGTTTTATTTTCGAATGACTCTACTCCCCTTTCCTTTCCTCGAGGCTGGGAGGGCAGCACTCTCTTGCATAGTTCTTCACTCATCAGGAAAAAAAATCAATTTTAAATTTGATCTGATTGATCTTTTCTTTAAATCTGCATGTTCTACAGTCACTTATCTAAATTCCCAGCTTGAGGTTAACAGGAAATAAAGTTGGGGAATATTTTTTCTAACAAAACCCCCTCAGTTTGTTAGCTTAAGGGGGAGAGAACACTTTTCGTTTTAAACATTGGTTTCTCTTCTATTTTGTTCTCAGGGGAATTAGAATTAATGAAAGTCTGCATTATTATGTCATGCTTTTATTTGCTTTAACTCCACTCCATGTGTATTAAAAATCCAGTTTAAAATCCAAGAGAAATAGAAAATGTGATCGTCTCTAATAAGTATTTTCTTTTATATTTTCTTTTGATAATAACTTGCCTGTATAAATTAAGGCTTCTGCATAGATCAATGTCTTTATGACTGTTGGTCTGTGCAAACTCAAATTTTTTATTTAATGTAAGAGTTCTTGAATCATGTGCTCTCGGAGTCTTAACGATTTAGTCATCAAATATATTTTGAAGTATATCAACGCTAAAAATGAAAACACTTTAAATACTGTGCTGGCATTTTTTTTCAGGTAAATTAAGGTTAAAGAACCATGTTAACACTACCGTTTGACGAGTCTGTCGTAATGCCCGAATCCCAGATGTGCAGAAAGTTTGCTAGACAATGTGAGGACCAGAAACAAATTAAGAAACCAGAGAGCTTTCCAAAACAAGTTGTCCTTCGAGGAAAGAGCATTAAAAGGGCCCCTGGAGAAGAAACCGAGAAAGAAGAGGAGGAAGAAGACAGAGAGGAAGAGGATGAGAATGGCTTGTCCAGAAGGAGGGGGCTCAGGAAAAAAAAGACCACCAAACTACGACTGGAAAGGGTCAAGTTCAGGAGACAGGAAGCTAATGCGCGCGAGAGGAACCGGATGCACGGCCTCAATGATGCTCTGGACAATTTGCGAAAAGTGGTCCCCTGTTACTCTAAAACCCAAAAACTGTCCAAAATAGAAACTTTACGGCTGGCCAAGAATTACATCTGGGCACTTTCTGAAATTCTGAGGATTGGCAAGAGACCAGATCTGCTCACGTTCGTCCAAAACTTATGCAAAGGTCTTTCCCAGCCAACTACAAACTTGGTGGCAGGCTGCTTACAGCTCAACGCCAGAAGTTTCCTGATGGGTCAGGGTGGGGAGGCTGCCCACCACACAAGGTCACCCTACTCCACATTCTACCCACCCTACCACAGCCCTGAGCTGGCCACTCCCCCAGGGCATGGGACTCTTGATAATCCCAAGTCCATGAAACCCTACAATTACTGCAGTGCATATGAATCCTTCTATGAAAGTACCTCCCCTGAGTGTGCCAGCCCTCAGTTTGAAGGCCCCTTAAGTCCTCCCCCAATTAACTATAATGGGATATTTTCCCTGAAGCAAGAAGAAACCTTGGACTATGGCAAAAATTACAATTATGGCATGCATTACTGTGCAGTGCCACCCAGGGGTCCCCTTGGGCAGGGTGCCATGTTCAGGTTGCCCACCGACAGCCACTTCCCTTACGACTTACATCTGCGCAGCCAATCTCTCACTATGCAAGATGAATTAAATGCAGTTTTTCATAATTAATGAGGAAAATGAAAATAAACAGTGGTCATTCACCTCCCACTCTAATTAAGACAAAGCAGATGCTTGTGGGCTGAGTAATTGGCACAACTCTATCTAAGGTGTTTACTAGTTTCTGAAGTGTGTTTCAAAGATTGTGACCATTTTCTATGTCATAATAAATCCCTTTTCGTATGAGAACTTCCTTCCCTTCCCTCTTGTCTGTATCACACTGTGATTCTCTCTCTCTCTCTCTCTCTCTCTCTCTCTCTCTTTCTCTCTCTCTCTCTCTCTCTTACTGGCAGGATTTTTCTTTCTTGTTTTAGTTTCTTTCAAATTCACTTAATTTGTTTGAACAAGGTGTCTAAGATGTTGCTGAATAAAGACATGCACACAGCATACTTCAATGTCTACTTTCAGTTGTACAGTTACGATGAAAATGCATGTTATAAAAATCAGATGAGTAAAATGTGTTTATAATTACTAGGATTCATATATGTATCTCTGAAATTTTAGTTTTTAAAATATTAAGAGCTAACCATGAAATTAAAAGGTGCATTTGGGGATGCACAACAGTATCAAAAGCTATGCAATTTTCTGTTTATTAGGGACAAAAATAAGTGTATTCAGTTGGTAACAACTATTCCTCTTCAAGCATTTTCAGAGGAGGAAACACGGTATTTGGGGGAGGTTATCAGTGTCATAATTTGGGGACAATTAATTCAATCATGAAGAAAAAAAATATTAGCACTTGTTTTGTATTGTTCAGGATTTTTCTGTACAGGTTTGTTACAGTGTATAATTGTGTTTTCCATCCTACAGTTTAAAAGCAATTAAACATAGATATTTCCACTTACAAAGGATATTTATTAGCATGGTATTTTTGCATGATACTTATTTGCTGGCACACAGCTGCTTTCAGTCTCCAATGCTCCGGCCTCCCTATTTCAGGAATCTTTTTGGATTAAATTTAAAGGGTTCAAACAAATTTCTTTTAAAAAAATCGCCAAAGTGTTTTCCAGAATTTTCTTTTGAAAGTATCCTAAATGAAAGAAAAGGGAACAGTGGGTGTTAAACACCCCGGGGAAACAATAGTAAATCCGGCTAACCTTCAACTCCTGCCTAAATTCGGTGGCAGTTTTCCAGCAGCCCCCAGAGTCGGTGTTTAAAACGGAAGCTTTTTCCCTGGGCCTGTTAAATGCCTGGCCGATTAGAACCTAAATTCTAATTTATGTGTGATTAAAAGTTTCCTAACAAAAGGCAAGGAAAAACTTCGTTTAATATGCCCGAAGAGCTAGCTTCTTAAAACAGGGCTCAGCCGCTCCTGGAATATAAAGCAAGGTGGTGTGACCTCCTCCTCCTCCTTCTCCTCCTCCTCCTCTTCCTCTTCCTCCTCCTCCTCCTTCGAGAGGCTGTCTAGGCAGGTCTGCTTCCCAGGGTGTGGGAAGTGGGCATCTGCGCGCGGCCTGTGGAGGACAGCTGGACAAGCGTACTGCAGCGCAAGATTCCACGGGCACTACCTGAGCCAGCGCAGTCCCATCCTGGCCACTCGGACAGGGCTGCAGGACACAGGTGACCACCCACAGCCTCGGTGGTCTCCAGAACTCAGGCTGCGCTGCCCGAATTCCGCCCGCAGTGGGCGCCCTGCAGTCTGGGGCCTCGCCCATCTAGCGGGCACCGCAGCCCTGGCTGAGGGACTCTCCCTACACCCTATTCGGCTGCTGAGTTGGGAAGCGGGTGGCATCTCCGTTTGATGGTCTGCGTCAGCTCCAGCCCGCCCCGGTGCTGCCCAGAGCTGACCCTGTTCTTCTCCTGCCCCGCAGCTGGTGGGACTCAGGGAGTGCAGACTTGAGGTCCTTGCCCCAGTCTCCAGAAGGCCTCCTACTTAACCCAGTCCCTGCCACCCCCCTGCTGGAACCCAGGGGCCTTAGGTGAGCAAAGCTGCCTCCTGAAAGCAGGGAAGGGGCTGAGCAGCTGCTGGCTCCGGACTCCCTGGTGATGAACTGCCCCTCCAAGCCCAAGTGTGAGCACCTGTTTACTCTGCTCCCATGAGGCAGGGGAAGGAAACCGAGGTAAAAAAGGGACTGTGCCCTTACAGAGTGGAGAGAAGTTTGCCCAAGGTACAGAGCCTTCTGTCCCCTCTGCCTGCCTGGGCACAGGAAGACTTTCGCTTACTACCTCCCATATGTGCACAAAAGCTGCTCTCCCTGGGACTTGGTCCAGCAGTGCCAGACTCTGGACTCTTTGTGGCCCTTCAGACTTAGGAACCGGGTCACTGTTCATTCTATCTGAGAGGGGGAAAGGGGAAGGTGGAGGGAGGAGGCATCTGGAAAAGGAATATCCTCCCTGTCCCATGCCATTCCAATATCATTTCCTCTCTGGTAGAGTAGGTGTGGTTTCCTGGTCTCCTATCCTTGCTGTAGTGTACCCGCTGGCCTGGCCTAAACAGCAGCGCACCTGCTCAGAGTCATGTTGGCTCAGACAAGCATTTGAGACCTGCACTCTTTCCAAGGTCACAGATTCTTGTTGGAAACAGAGATTGCATCAGGAGCTAGGTCTTCCGTCTCCCTTCTGGCAAGTGGAAGAGCAAAGAAGAGAAGCAGCTGGCAGAATGAGGAAGAATCCAGTGCTCTGGGCAAGTTTATCTCAGAGCTCAGTTCACGAGAAACTCCAGCTTCGGAGTGCGGATTTCAGAAGCCGACCCCAGAGAAGTGGAGACATCTAGAATCTAGACACATCCCTCTTGTGTGTGCATGCTCCCTGTGTCGCTGGCAGATGCAGTCATGCTGTTGCACGATGGGTGTATGCGGCCAGGATGGGTTAGGAGGATCCCATGCTTAGTCAACATTTAGATGCCTCTTCTGAACCCAGCACTAGAACCACCCAGCCGCTCCCATGACATATCACCCTTGGCCCTAAGTCAATTTTCTTCAGCAATTCACAGGGCTAAGAAATCCTGTGAGTTGTTTATACAATGCATCCTAGATGCTATGCTGAAAAACTACTTTGAAAGGTGAAAGAAAGAGGCAGCAGGGTATAAAGGGTCCAGGAGCCAGGAAGCATGGCTTCAGCTATGTTTGAATGGCATCCTTCATCTTTGCCTGTGGTACTGTGTCTCTCCACCGCTCAACAGAAAACACCATAGCTGTGGTCTTCCATATGGATTGAGCATCTCCTCTTTGGGCTTGGGTTTAACCAGTGATTCCTCATTCCAATTAGGAAGGAAAGGAAATGGCGAAAGGATCCACATTCAAATGATCACACGCACCCATTTGGAAATATTTATGAAAGCCCCGTGCAAATGAAAAGTGTCTACTTAGATCTAGCTGTCAACTAGATTTAACATAAGCTAGGGGAAGCTTATTCTTTTTGCGGAGTATACTTCTACCAGGAGTAAAATCAGTTCCTGTCAGTAAAATGAGGGGAAAAATGAGATTGGAAAGACACCTAGACACCATGCCTTTATGGCTGCTGTCAACACAGTTACTTGCTTCCCTCTCTGGGACCTTATAGCCACCCACCCCTACCTGCTAATCATCTTTCTGTTTCTACCCTCTTGGAACGCGTATATTTCTGTTAGCCAATGAGATCCCAGGATCTCCCAGCTTGTGGAGTCTAGGTAAGTACCATCTTTAAATCCAGGACCCTGGGCCCCTTAAGTGTTTCCAAGGTGTGAAAGGAGAATGTATCACCTGCCATTCATCTTGCACTCACCTCATTCAGGTTGACATCTCCTCTGGTAAAACATCATGAGGCTGATTGGTGAAGACCAACCTCTCTGTAACTGAGCACCTTCTGGGCATTGCTACCTTCCCACAAAGCTGCTTTCTCTGTCTCTTTTATTTCCTCTGAACTATAAGACAGCTTGCAGAACACGTAGTATTCAAGCTCCAACGATGGGGTTTTAGTTGGTTGTTTGGGTAGTTTGTTGGTTAGTTGGTTAGTTGGTTGGTTAGTTTTGCTTTAACCATCAGCCTCTAAGTCTAGGACACTTACCTTCCAAAGGAGGCTGTGTTGGGGAAGGTTCAAATGTACAGCCTACTGCACTACACAGTATTACAGCATGTTTCTTCACAGATCCATTCTGAGTTGGCTTCACTGTGTCCTACACTTTTCCCATGCATAGGTATCCTCTCTCCCCCACAGAAAAAACCCAAATTCATAGCAAAGTTCAAATTCTTTCTAGGAACAGTGATCTATATCTGAAAGAAATAATACTGCACATTTTTTTTTGGTTATGTTTCTGGTCATCCCATTGATCTCAG
Organism: Mus caroli; assembly: GCF_978045245.1. NCBI lineage: Eukaryota > Metazoa > Chordata > Mammalia > Rodentia > Muridae > Mus > Mus caroli. The sequence goes on from NW_028227262.1 coordinate 93,242,097, forward strand.
GACCTAGGCTAATCTCCCCTGGACCAATGTACTGGCCTCCAAGTTAGTTACCCAGCTCCATTTGTTTTTCCTAATCCTTTTCCCGGTGCCAAATTAACTTTCTTAAAATACCCCAACACACCAAACCCTTGCCTCTCGTGGTTCCCCTCTTCCACCTGGCAAAATAAATTCATCTTAATTTTTTGTTCAGTCTTCATCTTCCCTGTTAAAACGGAAAACAACTGTGCATTCACCACAGTTTAGAGCTAATAAAGCATTTTCAGAGACTCATTATTGTTAGCCATATGACGTCCGCATTGCCAGAAACTGGGGAGCAGAAACTTTGTATCCCTTTTCCCCGGGTACAGAGCAGAGCAAAAGGTTAAATTTTCATCTACCTTCACATCACTGTCAGCACAGAAGGTATAGGGAGTTCTCCTCACGAATACGCAATGCAAGCAGGCAGTTCTACTGTAGGCACCAGTTGAGTGTCCCTTAACCCCATTTGGTTCTGACACTAAGATAGCACCAGCACCCACCATTGTAGGCACAGTCCTCAAGGATACTTGCCTCCTGTTATATCAGTCACCGTATGTTAACGGTTTTTTATTTTTCTGACCTGGTATTTTTGACCAATCATCTCCAGACCAAGAAGACCTCCTCCATTTTAATTAACCTGGTAGAACAGTTTAGAATACTTAGGAATGATCCATGTCCCTACTGGAACACCACCTCCAGGACCGCTCCACCCATGTTCAACTGCCTGGAAACTCCAAATCCTGTCCTTTTGGGTTGCTGTGGAAATTATCAGGAGATTCAGCTGAAGCATGGCTATCTGTATTTAACTGTGATGGGACAGAAAGAGCCTGGTATGAGGCATATAGACTGAGTGAGGGAAATGGGGTCTGTCCCAGCATTTTTTTCTGGGCCTTTCTGTACAACATTCTTTTTCTCCATGGTTTGGATCAGGGACCCCTAGAATGAAGAAGGTCTTACGATTTCTTATCAGATGAGAATAGGTCAGAGAATTTCTTTATGGCCAAGTCCAAGTCAGGAACAGGGAGATTAGAGTTCACTTTCTATAGCCTTAGAAATAAAAGTGGAGTCACAATCCATGAATAAAATCTTATATAAATAAGATTTATTTATATAAGAGCCTCACACTGTAACCCTGAAGCAATATTCCATAGCCCTTCAGTAACAAAGACCACTTTTAAACCTTGCATTTTGTTTCATTACATCAATGACCAGTGATTGTCTGTTCAACTACTAGTTAACTAACCTTTCAAAACAGGATCTCACTATGTACCCCAAACTGGCCTCAAGCTTGCACTCCCCCTGCCTCAGGTTACCCGGGGCTGAGATCACAAACATGTGACAGCATGCACAACATACTGTTCATTAGAGCAACAAGACAACTTTATTCAGGCAATATCTTAGGAGTCAGGTATACACACAAATGCTTCCTAGTGATGGTGAAGATGGTGTGGACATCCAGGAAATGAAATGTCCTAGCCTTGCCCATGTCTCTGTGAAGAACGAAGCCCTGCTTCTCACATCTGTCTGTCTGTTATGGAAGTTCTGCCTTCTCATCTCCAAGGTCTCAAAATCACATGAACTTCCCAGGGCATCTGTCCCATGGAACCTTTCACCTTTGTCTTGCTGTAATGGCATCTTGTTGCTCACAGCCCACAGCCCTACTGGTGTAGACTCAATTATCCAAGGCATATGACATTTCAAGTCTTATCTGGATCGCAAGCTGCTTCTGAACATACAAATATGACTGCATTGTTCGATCCTAGGGACCAAGGTCAATGTTTCCTCCTCTCTGCATCTCTATCCAGAACTATAGAATTCCCAACTTATTGACTATAATTGTGGATATAAACTCTTGTTCTTTTAAGGAATAATGCAAAGAATCACTGGCCTTTTGCATTCAGCAAAAGCGGACACAGAGCAACCACAGCAAGACTCAGATCCTTCATCTTTGAAGTAAGAATGTTGACACCCATGTTTCCAGGATTCTGTAAAGAACAAATGAGATCACTGATGAGACATCACCAGCTGATGTCATGAGTCAGTAATGAAGGCCATTGAGAAAAGTAGCTACAGCTTTCAATTTACTAGTGTAAGACACTTCTGTTAGACATGAACACTGTTAACAAATGCAGGCTAGAGCTGGGCAGCAGGATTGTGAAACAAATTTAGTTCAGTGGATATTAATGGTACATTTTAATAACACTGAATTTAGAGTTTACACATAAGTGGTAATATTACCAGCTCATTTGAAAGTTGTGTGTGAGCCTGGTGGTAGTGGTGCACACCTTTAATCTCAGCACTTGGGAGGCAGAGGCAGGTGGATTTCTGAGTTTGCGGCCAGCCTGGTCTACAGAGTGAGTTCCAGGACAGCCAGGGCTACACAGAGAAACCCTGTCTTTAAAAAAACAAAAAAAGGAAAAAAGAAGTTGTGTGTGTGTGTGTGTGTTTGTGTGTGTGTGTGAGAGAGAGAGAGAGATACAGAGAGCTCATTAGTATGTCCAATTCAGGGAGTGCAGTCAGATTTGTATGTTCAAAAGCAACTCCTCATCTGTGTAGTATGTTCTGTAGTGCCTGTAGCCTGCTTCCAAGCTCTGTCACATCTTTAATCAGACCCATCACATCAGAAAGGTAAGAGTGCTTGAGCTGTCTCCTATACTGTGTTGGGTACACAGCAAGAACCTGTCAGACGCTGTGTCGGGTACTTTATTTCTAATTATTTTTCCTGGAGTTTGGATCAGGCAGTGCTATGTTTGAGAAAGTGCAGTGCCCTTAACCTGAAGTACAAGGAATAAGGGAAAACTAGTTTAGTTTGGAGGACTTTTACTGATACCTGCAAGAATTTGATCCAATATTGTATTTTCCAGCGTGCTCAAAATTTCCTAAGCATCACTATCATTCAAGGGTCTGTTTCTAGAACATCAGTCCTCAGGTTCTACATCACATGCAAAACCAGCCTCTTCATGACACAGTCTATGATGTGCCTGAGGGTCAGTACCACAAGTATCTCACTACTAAGGGTGTAAGCAAGTTTTCCTTCAGTGCCTCAAATGCATGAGATAAAGACAAAAGAATTAATTTGACTCAAAGCCTTGGGGGTTCTAGTCAATTGCCTATTCATCCTTTTGTTGTAGGCCTTGTGGTGATAGAAGTGCCTGACTCTTCATCTCATATTCAGAAATGAAAAAGAAGAAGAAGAAGGACTGCGGCCCCGAAATTCTCTTCAAGAGCAAATCACCACCTCCAATGACCTAAAATATCCTAGTATTAATCCACCTGTTAACATTTCCACCACTTTCCATGTGTCAGGGAATACGAATCATATCTTTTACAAACTGGCTAATTGGGACCATTCTAGATCCAGATACAGTACCAAGCAATGAACACAGTCATAGGGTAGCAGGTGAAGTCCAGTATGGCAAGAGAAAATCTTCAGTGCCCAATGCCACATTATGAATGTCAGGAAGAAGGAGAAATTCGGTTACCTAGTGGCATTTGTGAGAGAAGGAAGAAGGAAGTCGAAGAATGGCACCCCAGTCTTTGTAGATCATCATCAGTGGCCAAGGAGCTCCACAGAGGATGAAGCACTGGCATACTGTGGATGTTCATTCTAGCATCTGAGTCGTCAGTGGTGTATAGACAAAGCATGGTGGTATGTGTTCCACCCAGCTCTGTCACTACAGAGCCATGACCCTCAGCCTTTACTTTAAAATATGCACATTCTAAAACGCAACTTCTGAAAAATTCTGATATCTTTAACATCTAAGGAAGTAAACTAGTCATGTGAATCTTTTACAGTTGTGTTTTATATGTATCTCACAATTTGAGATAACAGGATGTTCCTGGTAGATCCTAAGCTGGCACCATAACTCCTCATGTGAGAAGAAGAAATGCAGGCATCATCAGCTTGTATGCACCCAATATAGCCACCCTCATGGAAGTGCTTTAAAGACAAGACCGCTGGCTACCAATGAGGGCGGCATGCTTGCCATGGTGGAAAACCTTGTCTTTGGGCATATTGCCATACTTTGCTAAACTTGTCTTTGACCATGTCACACCATACTCTACTAGGCCAATAGACTAGGATTGGCACTATCGAATTTTTAACATTTCATTCTCTACTGCGGCTTGGAGACTTGCAAATGCATACAAATCCAGTTCTTGGGTCCTGATGTCATGCCAAAAATAATCTAATGTGGTGGTTCTCACCTTCCTAATGCTGTGACCCTTTACTACAGTTCCTCATGCCATGGTTACCCCTCCCCCAACTTTTAAATTATTTTTTGTCACTACTTCATAACTGTAATTTGCTACTGTTATAAGTCATAGTGTAAACATTTTTGGAGATAGAGGCTTGCCAAAAGGTTGTGACCCACAGATGGAGAACTGCTCATCGAGCGGTGCCATAGACTAGCCAGACACTTCTGAGAAATTAAACTTTGGAGCAAAAAAATAAGTTCTTACTGTCTGAGTCAGATAGCTCCAGGTACACTAGATACAAGCTGGGCACTATCCAGAATAATAGCTCTTAGTCTCCATGGCCTTCTCTCTCTACAATAAGGATTGTTCCTTCATTTGACAATTATTTCAGTCCTTACTCTGATATGCTTTGGTGTAAGGCACTGAAGATTCAGTGAGATAGGGTGAGGATAGATACCTCTTCTCATGGAATTTCTAGTGTAGCAAAGATGTCTATGCCCTTCACATAGCCACCACCCTGCCTCTGGTGCTCTGCCCAGGTGTCACACAAGGGGCCGATGCAGAGTGAGCCTACCCTTCATTAAACTATTGGCTTGGAAGAGTTGTCATGTATTAAGAACCCTCACACAAGATTACCAGAAGGAAGCTCAAGGGAGCAGTGAGTGTCCAGTGGTGGCAGATAAACATTACCTTTAGGAATTGCAAGGTTCTATGCAACAGGAGTGTTCGGAGTCAGAGAGAGATGGGCCCATGAGAAACCTGGGGAAGCTGGCCAAGTCAAGGTCACAGAAAGCCCTGCAGAGCTGCAGAAGAGTCTGCAGCAGGATCCACATAATGGGCTTCTTCAGCAGCTTTGCATTTTGGAAGCATCACTATAGTGAGAGCTGTAAGACCCAGAAGCCAATTCTGACGTAGTTCCAGGAAAAGGTGACAGGGGAGTAGAGAGGAGGGATGCTTACAGGGTAGTCAGTGCGGAGATACCCTAGGAGGCAGACCATAGGAGCCACAGCACAGTGCTGCTTAGTGGTGGCTTTTTCTATGATTTGTGTCTCCCTGTTAATTATCCACAGGGAAAGCTGGCTATGTCAGAAGTCACTACAGGAGCGGTAACTTAAGTGAAGCTACAGTTTAAATATGGCATGTCATCTCCAGTGCTCACATTGAAAATGGCTATGGTGGCAGTGTCTGGAAGTGATGCCTTTAAGAGATTAATGAGGCTCTTATGGACAGGAGTGATATGAAGCCGGAAAACTAACTTGTTTGTCCCTTCCCAATCTGCCCCCTTGTCTTTCCGACTTTCTGCCCTGTTGCTGTACAGTATAAGAAGCACTTTCAAGTTGGAGTTGGCTAGTCTTGGGCTTCTAATTGCCAAATATGAGTTAAAAGTATTTCTTTCCTTTATAAATTAATTACCTAGTCTTGGATGTTCTCTTATAGAAATCTATAATATGGATTAAGACAATATCACTAGGGACACCCAATGTCAAACATTCAGTCTGTAAAATTGAAAGCCAATGACTCTTCTCTCTCTCTCTCTCTCTCTCTCTCTCTCTCTCTCTCTCTCTCTCTCTCTCTCTCTCTCTCTGTGTGTGTGTGTGTGTGTGTGTATCTGTGTGTGTGTGTGTGTGTGTGTGTGTGTGTGTTTGCTTTGTCTTATATAATCAAGGCTGGAGTTCATTATCTAGATGAGCCTAGCCCTAGACTTCTAATTCTTCTGTCTCTCCTTCCCAAGTGCCAGGATTGCAGGCAAGTGCTACCATACCTGGTTAGCTTCTTTCCTTTATACATAGACAACCTCAGTGTTTCATTAGACTATTACATAGAGCTTGCCTAGCAGAAAACTCTTGTTAAGTGTGAAATACTGTAGTCCTCTGGGGAGTCTTTGATTTCTATATATGGAAAATAATTAGTATATTTTCAAAGTCATATATAAGTGATATTATTTGTTAAAGTCGTTTTCACCACTTTTTCCTATTTTCAGAGATCTCCTTTGGCATGGAGCCAAATAAAATGGAAAATAGGCCATTTGACTTAGAGGAGATCCACGGCCACCCTTTCCACTCCAAATGACAGCACTGAGGCCACTGCTCAGGAAGGCACATGAACACTGAGGAGTCACTGAAGCCACTGAGGAGCCTCAGCATTGTCACCCTGTCACATAGCATCCCATGTAACCTAGCTCTGCCCTCAGCAGTGTGGGGAAAGATGCTTGGTGTAAAATGTTCATTTTTCAGTCAAAGACTGAATCTCAGAGCAGGGAAGCAATTTGCCCAAACTCAGAGTCCACAGGAGGCAGATCTGTGCTTCACCCTCTGATACTGACAGCAGAAGTTCATGTTCAGTGAGGTTTCTCCAGGGAAAAATGTAACATGCTGCTAGTCGATTTCTAACTCTATAGTAGAGTATCTGAGGCACCTACTTACAAAGAAAAGAAGTGCTTTAAATCACCCCTGAGAAAGCCTTAGTGGCAGACAGCATTGTGGAGGAGTATTAACAAGGGAATATCACATGGCAAATGAAGACCAGTAGCCCACAATCTATATGTAATGACTTTAAATGCTTACAACTGATGAAAGGAGCTCTCACCAGGCTCCACATCCTAAGCCCCTACTCCTCACCTCACCCATGGGTGAGGACCAAGCTCCCAGCATAGGAAACTTAGAAAAACAGAACATATTCATATTTGATAGCACATACAAGTACTTTACATGTGCATCCTCATTTAGGGGTGTACAGTTATTGTCTCTACCAGGGGGAAACTGGGACACAGAAAGTAGGGCAGAGGCCACAGTAGTAGAATGAGCGCTGCTTCCAAGTGCTGCCTGCAGACCTCACGCATCACTCCAGGATGAAGTGCCTCGCTTAACAGGACCAATCGCGATATTCTAGGCTTCACACTGGCATTAAAGCATGATTAGCTTCAACCTACCTGGGGAGAGGAAACGACAAGTTACATAATAAAGACAAATCATCTATAAAGTAAAAGCAAAAAATTCCCTCAAACAGTGTATTCCCACCTGGCTGCCATAGGGTGGGGACCACCCCTGAGAAGGCACACTATTATTTTCAACAGAATTGTCCTGTCTAAGCCAAAGAATTTCCTCTCTAAAAGTTTGGTATTGGGAGAACTAGTAAATGAACCCTTCAGATTTCAAATTAATAATCTAGAGTTACTTAAAAGTCTACAAATTCGTTGCTAGATGTATTTAAATCTTACCAGTGAACATGATGCTGGTTATTAAAAAGTAATTCTGGAGAAATTAGCTCACAGCTACAAAATTAATATAATTTATTTATTACTTGCAGCCACAAATCAAGATGCTGTTAACACTGCTACACGCAATTAAATATGCGCAGCAAGTTTCCATATGGCTTCAATTTCTCGTTTCTGGTCACTCTTTCGATCATTTGCAGAAAGGCCAGCACATCTAGTCAAAGCTTCATCTAAGCAGAATGGGAAGAATTTTCTGAACTGTGGAGGTAAAGGTAGCTTTTACATGCTTTCGTCGTGGTGAATAAGCACATGCTTCAAATCTATAGGCTCATTATTGTTTAGAGATTAATTGATGCAGAAACCCAAAAGCATCCAGCCTTCAAGATGCACCAAGACTCCCCTATGTGTCCTGGTTCTCTGTCCCCTTCCTTTTCTTGATCTTTGACCTTGAAAGGGTAAAAGAGAAGTAAAACACTTGCACACACTTCATGTGTGCACACATATACCTATACATGCTCATACAACATTCACATGCACACATGCCTACACACATGACATGTACACTCAACACATGCATACACATAGATACACATACATACACACATACCAAATGTGCACGCATGTGCGCGCACACACACACACATTCACATTTGATTTAAGAAGTTTGAAGTGACACTTTTCAGAGTTTCAGCCATCTTCTTTATGACGTGCTAGTCAGTCATGGCTCCATTAAAAGATCAAGTCCTACCTATAGTGAATGAAAGCTCCGCTGTCTAATCCTTTACATAAACAGACAGACAAACATGACAATTACATTATACTGTTAGATGTAACAAAGTAGACTCCAAATCTCACTTGTTTTTTTCTTGAATTGTCTGGGGACCTTGTGTTTCTTGAACAGCTTTCCCAGAATTACCAGAATATTAGAGTTACTGTTTCTGATTTCCTGCTTTGTCATTCTCGGCAGGAAGACTGGAAAGAGCAGACCAGACATCCCAAAGCACTCCTCCTATAGAATCAGCCTGTATCCCATGTGAAGGATGATGGAGTCTGAGATTATGTTGCTATATTATGTTGTTAGCCTCATGATATTATTTTGAAAACTTGTACTACATTTATTTATTTATTGTCAGGAGGAGTGTTGCATGCCTTGGTACATGTGTGGAAGTCAATGGACACCTTTTAGGAGCTTGTTTCTTTCCTTCTACCATATAGTTCTCAGGAATGGCACTCAGGGCATCAGGCTTGGTGGCAGAGATCTTTACCCACTGAGCCATTTTGCCAAAGTCCGTGACCTTCTTTTCTACTGTCACTTGCAGAGGTTAAACTGACAAGAGAACCTCAAAATCAGTCCACACTTCATAAAAGACATTTGTCCACTCAAGGCTTTTTTGTTGATTATACCCTTTGGCTTCTGGTTCACAAGGGTGAGACAGAGGATGCCAAAGCAAGGATGGAGGAACTGAGATGGCAGGGATGTTAATCTTTGCTCTGGTTTGCAGCAAACCATGATTTTCACAGAGAAGGAAGTGAGGATGCTGTTCTCAATGGAGCAGTAAGGTGCACACATCTGCAAAGATGTCCTTGGTTTTGATCCTAAGCTGTAAATTATGGAGCCTTTTTTTTTTTTAATTAACAAAGACATGTGAAGAAATGGATGGTTAGAGAGTAGGGGGTGAAAGAAGCAGGCTCTATGCAGAAGCTTATTTTGATACATTACAATAAAGGCTTCTGCCTTTGGACACGTGAAGAGGTTTCCTGCAGTGCTTGCCCAGGCTAGACAAGAACTTTGCATTAAGCTGCAGACCTCCAAGCTAGAATGACACCTTCACGTATCATTTTATGTAAGCCATCTCAGTAACTTTTCGACACATCGTGGTAATCAACGTAATTGTCAGCTCAGATGTGGAGACACAGAGAGATTAGGCGGTTCACTAGCTTGCACCGTTAGCAAGTGGCAGCCTTGAAATTCTAGCCAGATATTTTATTATTAAATAAAACCACTTCGTGGTAATGAACTCACAGATAAAAACATCACACTGCTAGGTTAAAGTAGTCACTCACAGAAACACTGTCCAGTTGCAAGACTTCATAAATCTAAGTGAAGTTCTGTGCCATTGAGATGTCGATTCTGAAATTCTGTGTCTCACTTAGGGTTTTACACTCTCTTTTGCAATTATACCTTTATGCCATTATCCACCACAAAAAAGTAAATAAGAACTCCCGGTACAGTTGAAACTAGGAAAAACAGATTTATATCCTTTTATATAGCTCACGTGTCTTTTTTTGTTTTTTGTTTTTTTGTTTTTTTTTGAAACAGGGTTTCTCTGTGTAGTCCTGGCTGTCCTGGAACTCACTCTGTAGACCAGGCTGGCCTCGAACTTAAAAATCCACCTGCCTCTGCCTCCCAAGTGCTGGGATTAAAGGTGTGTGCCACCACTGCCAGGATAGCTCATGTGTCATTTTGCCTTTGTGTGTCCTCCCTCATCAACCTTATATTACCCTGTCTTGGTCTCTTTTCTCAATGTCATGTACAGCCAGATCCTTCACCAGACAGGCTCACAGTCCTTCCCAAGTATTACTCAAAATATCTGGGATAATAGGCAGTAGTTATAAAGCCTAGCAAAGCCACAGTTAGCAAAACTGAAACTCATTAGAAACCAAATGTTTGCTTATTGTCTGCTAGTAGTCTACAGAAGTGTCTGCTCTTGGTAGTTGTGTTTTTATAAAACCTTATGACTAGTTGTTATCCTTCAGCATTCTGCAGAAAACCAGTTTCTGACAAAGAAACCTGAACAACGGTTTTAAGATGTAGGACATTACCCACAAGACAAGCAAAATAAACTCCAGATGTGTCTGAAATAGGACTCCTTCCCTCTCTGCCTCCTAGCTGCTTAAAATCGGGCCTAAAGGGTTCATTGGCACTAACTAAATCTGCCTTCTTCTGCAACATGGGATCCAGTAGATGAGCCAGGGTAGCTCCCGTCTCAGTAATAGGGGACAATAGAAAACAAACCATCCCATGCCCAATCGGCATTGTCCTCAGAGAATACTGTTCACAGAGAAGGCAAATTGTCAGAACCCAAATGAAATCACACAATGCCTGGTGAAGCTTGCCTGTCATCCTAGGACTTGAAAAGCTGAACCAGGAGGATTGTAAGTTTAGACTTCAGCACAAGGCCTTATTTCAAAACAACAAGACAGAGTTGCCTGTGCCAGCCCTTTAAAAGTAACTAAAAGCCAAGAAGCTATGAAGATATAAGCGTGGCTACCGGACACTAACAAGGCATGCTCTAACCTTGACTTTTATTTGTAGTCTCTTTATCTTTGTTTCAGATACGTGCATATTATAGCTCAGGATTGGCGAGTTAAAACAAAGACTGGAGGACATAACCAGACACATCTGCCTCCTACTCCCTGACCGCCAGCTCTCTATTGAAAGAATGGACCCCAAGAAATTAGAATTCTCTCAGGAACCTCCTGCTGGAGGAGAGTGAAGTTGGAGCCCTGGAGACAGCCAGAGGCAGAACTTGTCTGTGGAGAAAGAGTTACAACTTGACATTGACATTGTAAGAGAGACCTGGAGCTGGGACAACGGTGAGCAGGGACTACACCTTTGCTGCACTGTTTAGTTAGACTTATCTCTTAGCCTCTATTTAAACCTTACTATTATGTCATGCTGAAGGACAGACTTACAAGGCTCACTGGATCTCTGTGTACCTCTTCCCATTGTCACCAAATCAAACAAATCTTCTATTCCCACTTTTCACTATTAAAAATAGCCCAGGTCTGTATCTAATTTTGTTATTTTAGTGAAGTGCTGCCTTTCCTAAAATGATTATAGCATCATAGTTGCTTTATAAACTTAAGTATCAACTAGATTTCACCGAACAGTTTACTACAAACCCGCGTTGACGTTTGTCAATGTTATACATCTATCCCTTTGGAGATAATGGGGTATGGATAAGGGTCTCAGCCTGGAACAGACCCAAGTCACATGGCTTATTACAGGAGCTGGGGAAAGATTTGGATAGGAAGACATCAGAGGAAGTGAGTATCTGGACCCCCACTACACATACTTCCCTAATCTGAACAACTGTTCATCACCTTGTCTTGGTTTTCTGGGTACTCGCCCTATCACTGCATACTGGACTTGCTTGCTCAGTGATCCTTCCAAGTACCAGAGCGAGCCATGTGAGGTCATGTGCTTTTGATTAGACTCTAAGTCTTAGTCCTTGTCGTATCCCCTATAATATTCTAAGTGCAGCAGGTGCACAGTGCTGAGACAAATCTACTTATATCCAGAATGTGCCCTGTGTATTCACCAATTTTCCTATCAGAGGAGGTAAGGGTGAGTTTTCTTTGGGGTTTGAATTAGTTTAAAACACCAATTTCTTATTAGTTTCCAGAACGCCAAGGACCTGAGTTACCATGCAGAGTCTAAAATACAGACAGTGTGGAAAAGCACTGCATGGCATGAGGAACAGATAGATGTATTTCAAATATGTCCTTTCCTCCAGGAGACTTCAGAAGGAAATGGAGTCACTTTTCATGTGCTTTAGTGAAGTAAAAAAAAATATATATATATAAAAATATATATATATATAAAAATATATATATATAAAATATATATATATATAAAATATATATATATATATTTGGTAAATTTAGAAAATATTATATTTAAGAAATCATTGAGGTTAAAGTTCAATCAGAGGCCAGGAAGTAAAACCCAGAGGCTATTAATAGGACTGGTGACCACTCCCAAGCTATCTGAGCATGGAAGGAAAACTGAGCTCGGAAGGGCAGGTCCCTGACTATACGGGGAACTAAGGAAGCAGAGGGCAATCGCAGTTAGCTGGGAACCATACTCCAAAGTCCTGATGAGGCTCCCATCTCCCTGGCCAGTCATCCTACCCAGTGTTCATCCAGAAAGGCTCATAACTCAGAGCTGAGCAGAATGTCAAGCCCAGGCCCTCTCATGCTGAAACAAGGGGTGACCCGGCTGGCCATGGGAGCTGAATGGTGAGCATAAGACATGAGACACCCAAGACTGCTTCATTCGTCTGCACGGGCTGCTGCTCTGAGTCTTCGTAAAATGGATGTTCAGTCAACTTCTTGGAAGTTAAAAACGTGGACTTCCATTCAGATCTTTTGGGCTTTCTCCCAGGAATGATCTCTTTTCACTGGCTTCTAACATTTGGCTCCGTGATCATTGGTATTTTGGGTACCCATTCTGATTGTCTGGTGGCAATCTCGCTCTGAGATCTTTACTGAGGAGCAAGATTGCAGCAAGTAGTAAATTCTGGGGCTTTGTCTACTCACTCTGTACCAGCCATTGTGAGCAGTCAGTGTGGAAGCCTGCCCAAGCCCCATTGTGTCTGTCCTACTGACTCATCCCCCTGAAGCTGGGATAACATCTCTGTGGACTTTTGACCAATAGCCTGGGAATCCTGGCTGCTATGGCCAGTGTCCCTTCAGCTCTTCTTCACTAAATACTTTTGACATTTTAGGAGCCTGAGTAAGAAAATGTAGCTATGGGATACATTTAGTTTGCTTTAACTCTGATTATATTATGTGGGGGTCTATACTTATCACTCTGGCTAGCTCTCTGATCCATTCTCTGCATGTTACACAGAAAATGGTGCTTAGATTTTAAATTTGACTTCCCTGGAAATGTTCTTTGTCACCCTCTGTTGGCTACCCATGTACTGAGAAAGAAAGCTGCAGCAGCAGAGGTCAGGTCTCCCCGGGACTGTGTCCTATAGCAGCTGCCATGTATGGTGCTGGAGGAAAGCCAAGAAGTCACGGCTAGCCAGTGGAAAGCCCTTCCAAAGATCACTATGTGTCATTGTGATACTTCAGTCCCATCCATGTCTCAATGCAGCAACCATTTCCCTCATGGCACAATAGCACATTTGCTAAAGCTTAAAAGAAAAATTCATGTCAATTGCCATTTGTAAAGATATTTTAGAATGTGCAATAAACAAATGCAAAATTATCATATGCTGATTCGAACATATGTGAACAATAGCTCCTTTGTTAATTATTAAATTTATCTGTACAGACACAGAAACTGCAGGAAAAAAAATGATATGTTAGGCCACTAAATAAAAGCCATATTCTGATCAGGTAAGGTAGAAGAAATGTTGGCTTCTTTTTCTATTAAAAAATGCACAATCAAATGATTCATCAAAACATACTCGAGGAAGGGATATCTTAATGCCATCAACCATTTATTAAGTATTATACGTACACATTTCTGACTTCGTAAAATGTGTGGTGTTTTATAGCTTTTAAAACATCTGTAATATACTGAGTTTCCCACACAGTTAAGTATTTGCTCATTTTGGAGTCTGATTGTACAGTTTTCATTTTTTATTTTTTGGGGGATATCTCCCTCCCTGTTAATAGCAAAGGCTCTAGTTTCCACAAACCCGGTGCTGAATATAAGTTAGGGTTGAAATAGGTGCTCAGAGGTATGGAATACCAAGCCTTGGGGGTGAATTAAGGTCCAAGCAGGTATGGATACACCAGAATTGAAAGGGATAGAGAGAGAGAGATTATTAAATCTAGAACAGAAACATCAAATAAATCCTAATGTATTCAAACTAAGAGAAGGCAACAGTCAACAGAGACTAAGTAAATGAGCAATAGATGTCTCTAACGAAATGTGGAGTTGAGTAAGTTCAATGGAATGTATTTGCCATTTGGGCCTACTCATCACTTTAGCATAGTGACAGTTAGCTCCTAGAATTCCAAATACAGCCATAATTTTATTTACTTTAAACTTTTTGTTTGTTTGTTTGGAGACAAACAAACAATGTAGCTCTGGTGACCTAGAACTCACAATGTAGACCAAGCTAGCCTGGAAATCATAGAGCTCTGCCTATCTCTGCCTCCTGACTACTGAGAGTAAAGGTGTGCACTAGTATGCCTGATGCAGCTATGTTTCTTGAAGCAAGGATGATAAAAACAGGAGGACTGAGATGCACTCCATGAAGTGACACACCTCCTCCACACAGCAGCTTTGTGACTTATTCTCCCTGGGCCTCGGTTTCCTCACATTTATGGAATCCAAAATAGCTGCCTCTTCCTCATAAAGTTCATATGAGAGATCCATGAAATAATAGAGTTTAAATACTAACAATAAGCCCAGTACCAGGGCTTGACTCCATTAGGGCTGGATACATGATCCATGTCACCTTTAATCAAACACCTTCTCTGTAGACTGTGATAAAATGAGGTTGGATCAAGCCAAGATGAGTTTCTATAAAACCCGACTCAGATAGGAACCAAATAGGTTTGACTGAACAAATTGCTTTGTCTTTAGCCTGGTCACACTGTGGCTGAGACTCTGGCAGGTCACACAGTGTTACACTGATGGGAGATCATGGCGAGCAGGATATCAAATTAGCCATGAGTGTAGCAAAGATTGGTCTCATCTGCAAGCCTCCAGCATCCCTCTGCATTGCCACACTGACCAATTTAAAGCATGGTGTTTATTCTCTCAGCCGGATGATAGAATTCTAGATTTACACTGAACTTCTTCCATCCACCCGGCAACGTGAAAACTACACAAACAGACTAACTCTCCAAGCGGTTAATTGTCATGGCAGTAAAGCTGAAATATGCTGGCCACGTGATCACAGAGCAGACTCTCCGTGCCACCACTGATTATTTACAATAATAGTTTAGAATTTCCTGTCCTAACAGAATTCTGCTGAAGGTTAGAATCCTTCCTCATCATCTTTAGTATACATCCTTTCATTTAAAAACTATCCTGGAGAGACTACATCACAGAACAGTGGCAATCAATAGATATCCTAAAGTGGAAGGGAAATATAGAGATGACCCTACTCTCCTACCCACCCCTGGCACTGCATATTTCCATCATTCTCCTGGCCCTCTGGGCTTCTCTCCTGTGTCCCCAATACCTGATCCTACTCCTTTTCCCCTTACCCTCCCTCCCTCCCTCCTTCTGCCTTCCATGATTATTTTCCCCTCTTCTAAGTGGGATTGAAGCATCCTCACTTGGGCTTTCCTTCTTGTTAAACTTCTTAAGGTCTGTGAGGTGTGTTATGTGTATTCTGTACTTTTTTTGGCTAATATCCATGTATCAGTAAGTACATACCATGCATGTCCTTTTAGGTCTGGGTTACCTCACTCAGGATGATATTTTCTAGTTTTGTTCATTTGCCTGCATGATGTCCTTGTTTTGCCTCCAATCAAAGAGCATACATGGGCTGGTCCGTGGCCCTTGGCACATATGTAGCAGAAGACTGCCCTGTCTGGCTTCAATGGGAGTAGATAAGCCTAATCTAGTAGAGACTTGATGCTCCAGGGAGGGGGGATGCCCAGGGTGGGATCCCTCTCATAGGTGAAGGAGGAGGGAGGGGGGAAGAACTCTATGAAGGAGGACCAGGAGTGGGGCAACATTTGGGATGTAATAATTAATAATTAATTAATAATAGTTTTAAATAGGTTAAAATGTATTGATTGATAGATAGAGAGATAGATGATAGTGTTCCAGGAATGGTACCCTTGGGAATATATTCTAAGGAGATAATTCACAGGAAAATAAAAAGCTATATAGACAGAAACATTTATTGCAACATTATTTATAGCAATTAAAATTATTATAAGTTACACCCAATAAAAAGGACTAGACATAGTATATTATATCGGATGGATTAAATTTTATCCAATATTAAAGTCTAGATTCCAAGTATTCTAGCTCCAAAAAATGTTTCATAGATTATTTCAGAATGGTTTCCTATTAAAATATAAATAAAATAAAGTAAAAGTCACTTAATACATGGCTAAATGTTTTAAAATTTTTAAGAAAGAAATAAAAATTATACAATTCTTTCTGATGTGTCTCAAACCTTATAATAAGCTTACATAAAAATGGAATTTTCTTTGGTTTAAAGTAGGAAAATGTGGAGTAGACAAGCAGGCCCATGTTAGGTTTCCTAATCACAAACTCTTGGTATTTTGTGTGATTAATCCCGTTTTATCAATCATATATTTTCAGACCACTGAACTGAAAATGTTCATTGTGCTATATAGTTCAACTCTATTTTTCTAAGTTATAGCCACAAATATACTATTTGATATAAAAGGACACAGATTTCAGGATTGGGATTGCTGAGACCATGTGTCTTCATCACTTCCTCTTGTATCCATGAGCATTTGTGGCAAGGATGGAAGATGAGACTCACAATCACAACAGAGGAGTGGGAACTGTGCACAGCAGATGAGAATGAAGAATGAATTCCTAAATCTGCAACAGAAGAAAAAACCTACAATGTTAAGCTGCAGCCCTTCCAAGGAAGGGAGAGAGTACCATCTCCCATCAAGACCCATCCAAAACTGCACTGGCCTCCAGCCCCAAAGCAGCGGTCCAAACAGGGCCAGCCACAGAGGCCTGTTATTTAATGAACTAAATGACCAAACCCTATGTTATGGCAGTCCCCTCACCCCCGTGCCTCAGGAGCTGGCATTTGTAGAGTGAACCATTTTTACAGCTCTAATCTCGGAGAGAAGCTTAAATGGAAAGGGGCAGTAGAGGCAAGCTGCAATCACCTCATGCTCACCAAGAAATTAGTCTTTGTAAGCAGAAGAAAGTCACCTGAGTCTTGAGAAGAGATCCTGGCTCCCAGGTGCACCTCCACTCTTCCTCCTGATAGCCACCAGAAGCAGGTTTGCCAAGTTAGAGCACCGGCCTCTGGGCAGCCAGGAAGTTTCACCCTTCTTCACAATATCGCTTACAGAATGTGCTCAGTACTAGAAACTGCCTGTAAAGAACTGTCAATTTTTCCAGAAAAACAAACAAACAAACAAAAAACCAAAAATACAAAAAAACTTGTGCATGAAAGAGACACAATAACTAGCAAATAGAAGAGCCACATCCAGAAATCACAGAGTTAAACAATGGAGACAAAAGATAACTTTCCATACATTATTCACTAAGCCATCTGAGCAGCTATGACATTTCCTGAATATAAAAAGAAGGAGCAGGCAACCTTCAAAACAAAACAAGCAGTGAGAGCATTGGTAAAGACAGATTTCTAGTAGAGAAAACAAAACGACCAATAGACAATCTGAAGTTCACGAGGTTCACACTAAACACCAAACCAGACCCCTAGACATTGTCAATAGCACCAGACACATTTGCTTTATCAAGAACAGAGATAATGGAGAATGCAGGGTGTGCTCCAAGTAAGGAGTCATTTCGTTTGGGAGCACGGGTGTTTACAAGTAGAAAGACCAGTGGAAGACCCTGCAGGAGCACGGGCTAGAGGATCCCTAGAGAGAAACCAAGGCTGTCTGGGGCTAGCAAGAAGACACTAAGTAGGCATGCAGAAACAGGGGGAGCCAGTACAAGGCAGCTGACTGTCAAGCCTCAGCTGCCTTTATCTTCCTTTCACTCTGATGAGCTAATCCCAGGAGAGCGTCCAAATACAACAGAAAACATCTGGCTAGATATTCCGAGTGTGGGAGCAAATGCTTTTTCCAGCAGCTGCCGTTCTCTGCAGGTAAGGGAAGGGGCAAGGATCCCAGAGAGCTGCAGACTCACACAGGAGTGAGCAGTCCCTGCTGGATACTCTCACCTGCCTTCTCAAGCAGTCTCAATTCCACAGGAGAGCCCACTTCCAAGAACGAGTACTGAAGAAGCCAAAGACGGACTTTAAAGAAGCCTGTTTTTGTTAACATTTAATGCGTAGATGCACCCTTGAAGGAAAATTATACTGGTGTGTCTGCTGGAGCTAGATAGTCAACATGACTGACATTTGCTCTATGTCACCATTGAACACAGTAACAGCACTGCCCCGGCAAGGGTTTAACAACTGGCTCGTCAGAGAAAAAGCCTCCATTATGACAAACCCCACCACAGTCAGCTCACTGGAATGCCATCGCGACACACATGGTACTCTAAAGGTCCCATGAACAACTATAAACACATCCCTGCCATGTTGACACCTGCCTTTCCAAGGCAGGCCCTGTCTGTTCCCTGTTCTGAACATTCAAAAACAATCATAGACACCTAAAAGCCATTTACCCCAGACTCTGTTGAAAATTTGCCAACTTCTTGTCAGCACACTTGGAACTGTCCTTGCTCAGTGCCTTCTACCTGGCAGAGGAGTACAGTCAATTGAGCAAGTACCTAGATGAGACCGTACATAAATCTCTAAGAGAATGATCTATAAAAAAAAAAAAAAATTCAATTCAGAAACCCATTTAAATGGTACAAACCAGGCGGGGGGAGGAATCCCCCTCTGCTCCTAAAAAGCTGGAGACAAATCTGGACTCCATTCCACAGTTTTCCCAGAGCTAGGAAGGAAGGAACTACTTCATAAATTCCATCAGGAGCTTGGGGATTTTTGATGTAATGAGTTTTACAGTTTCAGAGGAGAATGCTTTGCTAATAATTATGTAACAGTAATTAAATCTGAAAAAGGCTGTACTCTAACTATGTTGATTTATTGCAGCCCCTACAAAGCACTCCTCAAGCGTGCGTTGGAGTGTGTGCTGCCTCCCTCCAGTTTTCTTTAAATTCGCACAGAGCCCTGGGTCACAGATGGTCTGGGATGCTATATTTTCCCCCATTAAATTCCTAATAATCTTTTTCTGAGGCTGAGTCATGGAAGCCTGGGGAGTTCTCATTTTAATTAGAAGGTTTAAGGAGCTAACTCTGTTTGAAATTTTCTCCTAGGAGGGATGGGTGCAGGTGAGCCCATTCAGAGGAAAGGCACAGTGCTGGGGCCAGGACCACATTTCCATATTAGATTGCGACTTGTTTGGCTCGATTCCTGCTTCTGAGGTTGATGGTGCGTTGTCTGGATTTGAGGAACCAACTTTGGAAAACAGGACTTATTGGGGGATTATTCCTTGGAGGGAGACATAATTTTTACCTAGTTCCCATCCCTATTTTGCATATAGAGCAATCATTCAGAAATGTGAATTATTATTATCCCAAAAGAAGTTTAAGTCACATTGATATGAGCTACTGAGAAACCAGAAAACTGATTTCAATACCACTTGTTCTGTAATTTTCTTTCTTTGACCCCATCAGACTTAATTTTTAATTCCCCCAAGTTCTAAGTCTGCCCAGTGTAATTCAGAATGGTCTTTTGGGTTTGAATTTAGTGGCAGAAAGGTGTGGGGTATGTATGAGCAAACAGGACAAGATGTAAAGAATACTGCCTATAGTTTATTGGGGTTCCAAGAGCAACATTCCAATTTAGAGATAGGATCATCTCTTAGAGTTTACCAATAGGCTTGAGCAGTTGTAGAAACCCTGGTACCTATGTAAGTGGACTGTGAGGTGCTAGGCTCACTTCCCTTAGTATCATGTACAAACAAACAAACAAAGTAGGTTTCCAGCTCTCGCCGTTACAGAGCTGGGTCCCCTGGCTTTGTAAAATAATGAGCATTTCATGCTTTGAATGTAATGCAATCCAGACAAGTCAGAATGAGCCTGCCACCACCTCAATCACCCCCTATAGCTTTAACACAGCTTTGGCTCAGAGTTGGCAGCAGCCACACTTCATCAAACTAAAGCCAAGCAGAAGATGGGCAAGCGAACGGCTTAAAAACTAGGTTCTGTAAATGTAGACTAGTAGAGTCTTAGCTCATTAGCAAAAAGAATTCCCCTGCACAGTCAAGTGGAGCTCTGCTTTCCACCCATTCTATTGAGTTTCCTAGCATCTTCAGGCTCCGATAATTAAGACACTGCACATTGAAGGAAACGCCCCTCCTCAGGTAAAACTGATCCTCTGTCTTTATTGTTGTGCTTTCCTGTTTCTTCATAGCAACAAGGTTGCTATGAAACAGGGCAGGTTCATGTCTTTAGAGCCACCATTGAAGGTACTTTATACACATAAATGCTTATAGTTTATATTCTCTGTCTGTGCAGGCAGTATGATGCTTTAAATACGTGTTTTCCAGTGCTGGTCTGTATTGTGTATAATACAAACTAAACTGACAAAGGAAGTAAGAGTTCTCATACTCAATTCTGGGTTACATCAGAAGGGATGAAAAAGTAAAGACATGAGCAGCTTAAGAATGTTTTGCTGGGGGGGGGAAGTATTTTAAAGGCATTTAAGGATTTTCAATCTGTAAGAATAAATTTTCTCTCAGATACCTCTAGCCCAAGCTGATGTTTCTAGAATATGCTGGCTATAGCCATATGTTTAGCAATTCCATTTGTGAAATGTGTGGACAAGCGGCTGAGGGCTGCCAGACTGCCTCTCTGAGCAGGCCTGCCTCTGTGATGGGTGCAGATAATCTGTTAGAACAAGGGAACCAACCCCCATCCCTCCCCACTCCGTGGCACGGAAACCCAGCCAAGTTGTCAGCTAAAGACAAGAGTTTACAAAGTGGGGATCTTTACACACTTCATTCACAACATAGCTGGCCAGAAAAGGTAGATGTGCATGCAACACTCAAATAAAAATGCTTACAGATAGACAGAGCCAGTAATATTTTCAAATTATATATGTGCATATGTATTTTTAATTAAAAGGGAAAAGAAACCTAACAGAGTTAAGGGAATATTTAACCAAGGGAGTTAAGGGCAGTGAACCTGCGACCAAGTTCCTGAAGAGTTAAACAAGGAAAGATTCTGACTTCTGATTAATGGCCAGGGACATCCCAAGCTGCTCTGCCGCCTCAGCAGTGCACGGCTGGTACAGCGGGGTAATATCTAATAACTAATCTTTGACACAAGAATTAAGTCATTTTGCAAGAAAGCAGATCATTAGAAGCCAAATTGAATTATAAGTAATACTATCTCTTTGGAGGATTGTAAATTAATTGGTTTTTAACAATAACATTTCTGTATTTTATTAAAGCAGCGTAAGAATTGGGTGAAGAAACGACTGTAGCAGATAAACAGGCCAGGTGCTGGTGATGTAAATGAAATCGATGACAGATGGCGAGGAGCACGCTCGCTCACTGTGTGTGTATAATGGATAGAGATAATCAAATTCCTTTGTGAATTGGCGACTTTCTTTACATCAAGAACTTTAGCACGGGTTCACTTCTGCTTCTTCCCACCTCCTGGCCCCTCCACATGCACGTGCGCGCACACACACATACACACACCCCTCTTTTCATGGGCACATAATCCTAATTATAGCCTGTGCTACTATCAGAAAGACGGGCTATACATCTATTTACATAACACTGCACACAAACATCATTCCACCAAATCAACCTGTATACACTAAACAACAGATTTCTCTGGGAAGAACACCTCACGGAGGAGACAAACAACCTGTTTAGGTTAAAGACGTTCAGACGTTCACTCACTAAGAGAAGTGAGGCTTCCTCTGAGAGGCCAGATTCCATGGAGGAGGAGCCTGCAGCCTCATTTTGTGAATTTTCTAACAGAGTCCTGAAAGAGTGATGAGCAGCCTGGCTCCTTTCTCTTTCATAGCTGCACACCCAGCATTAAGGCTCAGTACTCACGAGGAACCTGATCCAAAGCCACAGTGAGGCATAGGTTGCAAGGGAGCTGGGTTTTCCTCTCTCCCGTTCTTGTACCAAGGGCACTGCTTGGTCATTCTGCCTTCAGATAAAGAGAAAACACCACTCAGATCTCTTGAAAACACAAACTCAGTTTCCACATGGAACAACAACAACAAAAAGAATTACTGGGGACCTATACCATGTCCGTCTAACTACTGAGAGTTGGAATGTGTTTAAACCTAGGCTTCCAGTCCTGAACATCACTTCAGCTTTTGGAGCATCTCCCTGGCAATCCAACAGACCCTCCCATGTGGGTGTGCACATGGCCTTCCAACATTGCTATGTGCAATATGGCACTCCCAGCTCTTCTGCTCAGTGCTCACATGGAAAGGGTCCCTTCTCTGGCCTCCCTCTTACCAAGACTTGCAGTTCTCAAGTCATCCTTGGTTCTTGTCTCTTTCTTACTTCATATTTAACCAAAATTCATAACCTGTAAACCTCTTTCAAACCACATACCATTTCAGAGTCCCACACTGGCGTGATGCTAGGCCACCTCACTGGGCTGTGTGGTTCCTCAGATCCTGTTTCCTGTGTCTGCGATTCTCCCACTTCCCATCTGCACTCACCTCGTCTCCAGGGCTTTCTTAACTCAGTTCACACCTGAGCACATTCCATTTTCCTTAGGTTCTTTAGGCACCAAAGGATCTATGGGCTAAGTCTTATGGCTTCCACAGTGCTGAGCTCGCCCAAGGTTAGTCCTCCATGATCCATGCAGACACCATCAGCATCATTTCAGCTCCAGGCCTTCTGAGCATACTGTCCATTTAGCCTCAGTCTCTTTCCAACCCTTCATCATCTTGCTAATGGTATGAAGGATGTGCAGCTCCCTTCTAGGTGAAGATCTTACTGACCAGGCTGAATCTCTTAGCATTGTTGCAAGCCTATTATGTGACCCCATTGTTTCACTGGCCAGTGTGTTCTCGGGTTGCTTCACATGTGATAGGCCAGTATTCCCAGCCACACAGGGATGGGGTTCATTTCACATGAAGACTGCATGTAGGATATATGTGTGTCTATCCTCATTGGCAAACACCACGGGTGCATGAGAGCCCTGCTGCTGTGAGGGTCTGCTCTCTCTGACTAACTTTTTGATTGGGGCCTTCTCTTAGGGGGGCCCGTCTTACAGAACTTAGCCCTGGGACCTTCACCTTTGCATCAGCCCATTCATTCTTCTTTGTGGGCCTTCTTAGTTGATCTATCCCCATGGTGCTAAGCCACAAAGTCAGGATCTGGCTCGTATATGTTCACTGATGTGCTGTTTATGGCAAAATGTATTTCTTTGTGATTTTTCTAAAATACCATGAATCTATCATATTACTTCAAAATACAACTTACTTGCCTTTGCATCTATACAGATACAGATACACACATACACACACACACATGCATGCACGTACATACATATGTACGTATGTATGTATATTTATAGAGATAAACATATGCCTACCAGAACACCTCCATGGTCCAGGCTCCAAATGTGACTCTGAGAAGCTAAATGGTATTTGCTTGACAGGCCTCTGTACTGAAAAGGGCTGGAGTCTGGTCTGTTACTGCTAATTTTGTGTCAATTTCTCCAGAGGGAATAGTGTGCTTTTGGGCTGTTTCTGATTTCCTATTAGATGGCATTTAAGGAAGTATATTATATCCTGAACCTAAAAGGATCAGCTCTTTAATAAACTAAATTGACCTTTCTGGTTTTTACCCCATGGGCATTGGGGTCTTCCTCCTTGCTCTGAAGCCCCCCTGTCTCACCAGACAACAAACTGATTTTGTGTCTGTTTTGTTTGTCTTTTTAACATGACAACCACATATACAGCTGAGTGTAATGACCAAAAGTCACACTCCTGGGCCACTGGGGATGGCCAGATGAGACCGTAGATACAATTTGTGGAATTAGTGAGGTAGCTCCTGTTATGCCTGGTGTGTGCTCTTGGCAGAGTATGAGGTCACCAGAGTCCCAGGCAGTGGCAGCCCATCTACTCACAGGCCAGTCCTGAGACCAGACCAAACGCCTTTCATTCTCATATTCCTAATTGGAAACTATGCAGTTTTCAGTGAAAGGCTTTTTGTTGCCAAAGCTATAAACTACAAGTAATTGGCTTTCAAGAAACTATGGATTTTGAACTGATTAGGTACATCCTTCCAAAACTTGACAGTCTTCTAATCCACAGGTAGCTTAAACCCTAACACTGTCTTTAGCAAAGGCCAAGACTCAAGCATATTCTAAATGAAAACTGAGTTAATAAATATCACCTGTCTTGGCTGAGGATGAACTACTAATACACTGGGAGATACGGGCGTGTTTCCATGCTTCTCCACCTAAGTCAGCTCTCTGGTTACAAGACAGAGCCCAGATTTGAGTGCAGCAGCAGCCAGGCTCTGTCTTAGCGCCTTGAGTTGTTCTTGAAGATTAAGTTTACCTGGAGCCCTTAGCTTTCCTCCCTCTCCAGCAGTTTTGGCCTTTCTTTTGCCCAGGAGATGTTCTGTGATGGAGTTCCAAAGCCTCGCCTTGCTAGGGCATGTGTAAGCAGCTGCTGCTCCCCCCTGTTCAATACTGGCTGCAGCTGCCACAGAGCCCCAGAAGGACATTCGAATAGAGTGTGTTCCTGTAATTGCCTGGGCCCCCTGATTGAATTTATGCTCTGTTTTAAAGTAACATTTTGTTGCATTTGCATTACTGAAATTACCAGGTTACAGTAGACTATAATCTCAAATCAATGTCCCCCCAAAGAAAACAGGCATGAACTTTATCACCAACAGCAAATTCAATTTTCACGTTACCTACTGACAAAGGAGCTCGTGCCAGCAGCACTTGCAGATTCCTGGAAAGTTCGCCAAACAGAAAGAAACTACAAATCTTCCCTTGCCTCCTACTTTTGTTTTCTACTTAACCACTGCTCTTTACCTGTAGGTGAGAGCTAACCTTTACATATTTTGTTACCTTGGACAAAAATGAGACGAGATTAGTACAGAAAGTGTAATTCTGACTGGATGTCTCATATGATGCTGGTAGAAATGAAAAATGGTCCAAGCCATGCTACTTGTCAGTTCCTCAAATACTTAAACAAAACTGCCATTCAATACACCAATTCCACTCATAGGCATAGCCATCCCCAAAGAATTGAAAAGAGACCCAGGAAGATGCCTAGACGAGAGGTTCACAACAGGTCTACTCTGAGCAGCTGGAGTTGAAATGAGGCAGGTATCTCTCAACAGATAACTAATGTGGTGGGTGCAAGAATGGAATATTATTCAGCCCTGCTGCAGCAGGCATGCATTTTTTGAAAACATGCAAGGTGAGATGCACTGGACACAAAGGACAGACACCATAAGATCCCACTACATAAGAATATGAAGATTTGTGGGGACAAGAAAAATAGAGGTCCCCAGGCTTATGGGAGAAAAATGGGCCATTATTATTGCTTGTGTGTTCAGAGTCTCTGCCTAAGATGATTAGAAAGTTCTAGAAACAGGAAGTGGGGGTAGATGGCCATTTGATGTGAACATGCTGCTCAACATACTGTTAATCCCAGGCCTGGCATCAGTTACATAGTGTCTCAGATCTGTGTATCATGCCACAATAAAAAGCCATTCCCAAACAAAATAGACTAAAGGGTGTGGTATACACTGTACCATGCACTCTAGCAGATTTAAGGCAATGAGGAATCTGCCTACAATTTTCTGAATACTTTGCTATGATGAAGTGCTTTTCTCTACATGAGAGAAGCCTGAGAAATACTTAAACTATATCTCTTACATAAAGGCAAAGGTGGGAAAGAAAAAAATCATTTTGATTTTTTTCTTTTTAAATATTTTACTGTGTATATGTGTCTGTGCTGGCAGACATGCACATGTCTACAGTGTACACATGGAGGTTGAGTTCCACAGTCTCCTGGCTGTACCTCCATCTTGGCATAGGAGAGTCAGGATTTCAGATTCTTGACCAGTTGTCCTCTATGTGGGTTCTGAGGAGCCATCTTCAGGTTCCTGTCTGATTTTGATCAGTGACACACACTTGGTTCATTTGACTGCAGCAAAGAGTGCACTCAGAATTATTTTATTCCTGGTGTTTTGGACTAGGCTTGTAACTCTTAAGGAAGGTTGGAATTACTACAAGCACATGGTAAAGTTCCCTTCCTGAAACACTGCCCATTCTGTAGGGTAGGCCCTTTGTATTTGCTTTAGGTTGACTCTTTTTACAGTTATAGAGACTGTCCACATTTGTCTACTTGAAGTCTTTAACTTCCACCTGGAAAACCACAGTTCTCAAACTGCTCTCAACAGACCCCTCAGAGGGCTAGTTAAAAACAAACCCTGCTGAGTCCTTCCTCAACGTTGATTGATAGCTCTGAGATTTGGTTACAGAAACAGTAATTCTAACCAGCTTCCAGGCAGCTGTTAGCAATATTACCCCAGAGACGGCCACCTCCACCTTAGAGGCATGACCAAGGAATGACGAGGATAGAATGAGACCGAAGACAGGAAAGACCCTCTAACCAAATATGGATGTGTGTGATGGAGGAACAAGGTAACACCCTTAATAGAGATTAACCGCTTCCCTTCCTCTCCTGTGTCAAACCCACAGCAAGGTAAACTCTCTACATTCTGTTCTGTTTGCTGCTGTCTTCTGTAGCATCTTTCTGATACAGTATATGATTGTGCTCAGGAACACCAGAAACCCTGGCGTCCTGTCACCAGGTGAAGAGTCAGAATGCAGTCAGAATGCTTTCTGGTTCTGCTGTTTGTCATCCACTAAGTGGTCATTGTCACATCACATCTCCATTGATTTCCTTTCACACTTCAGAGACTTATACAAGTGCCTTCCTACTGCCTATAGCTTTCAGTGCTGTCTCCAGGTAGGTTTTCCATCTCTCTGTGTTTCTTGGGAAATTTTACTTTTTTTTCCCTAGGTTTTTTTCTCCTAAGTCCTAAGAAAAGTCAGTGTAAAAATTAGAAAAGGAAGAAATATTATAATTCATGCCCATAATTAGTTCTTGAAGAAAAGAGCTTACCAACAAAACAAGGTCCAGTGCCAGATTGAAGCAAATTCCTGACATCGGGTAGATGTCAGGCCAGTGAGGGAAGAGCCAGGAAACACAGCAGAAGACCAGGACCAACTGAAGGGAACTGGACAGCAGCATCCTAGAGAGAAGCCTCTGGGTCAGCCTCCATCAGGTATCGCCCAGTGTGTCTGTGTGCTCTGGGCAGTGGAGACTCCAGGGAGTTGTTCCCTAAGATAAAGTGCATCGTGGGGCTTTCTGCATAGCTCCAGCCTGACATGCTGGGGCAGTGAGGGAATGAAGAAAAGACAAACACAGAGACACAGACAGAAAAGCTGAAGTTGGATGGACTGGACTCTCAGAGGGAGAAGCCACAGTAACCTGGAAGCTCTGTGTATTATACACAATTGAATGGGGAAGCAGAGTTATTGCATACAGCTACATGGGAGGCGGGTTTAGCTAATCACGGTAGGGGACTCTGGAGGGGAGCAGTCTTCTCTGTAAACATCTGGAGGAAGAAAGTTACAGTGGACATTTTCTGCACACTGTCAACATCTGCATGTGAGGAAGACATTGCTATTCCTCTGAGCCTCACCCCCGGGGGGAATGATTCGCCACTCCCATGGGTTCCTTGACATGGCCATACCCAGAGCAAACAATACACATTTGCTCAGCACACACTCACTCCTTTCACCAAGGAGCTCACACAACAGTTCATATATAGTCCTCTGACCGACCGCTCACATAGTTTTAATGAAATCTAAATCCTCAATGGGCACTGGTTGCGTGTGATTGCATGAGATCCTGTCAACTTACTAGGAGAATTGAACTTTAAATTTGTTTTTCAGTGTTTGACTATTGATTTCCATGGGCTGTAGTTTTTGCAAGCACTCTTCAACCTAGTGTATCTTGTTCTTTAAACATGAACTTTAGCTATCTAAATAATGGAGTGTCAAGATTGCTAGAAGTATTTTTAAAATAATCAGAGCTGAAACTTCTAAGAATTCCTGGGAATGGTGATTTATCACCCTGGGATCTCAAAGAGGAACAGGCCTGTCAGAACTTGAAAATACAAAAAAAAAAAAAAAAAAAAAAAAACTTGTTTCCTTGCCATATGTTATAATTCTTACATGTATCATTAATGCTTTAAAAACACACATTATTTCACTGCAGTGTAATATTCTAGTCATTGATATGATTAGATGTAATAGCTCTCTGAGATTTTTAAAAACTTTTGTTTAAAATTGACTTTCGTGATTTAATTCACTTTATTTTAATTTAAGTCCAATATTTTTTGCATACTATAAAACTTTTTCCTAACCAGAGATTTAAAAAAATGGTTTAACTTAGATATCTTCTTCTAAGGTTTTATTGTTCAGTGATGGTCTTTGTCCATAGTGCAAAGTAGAATTTATCTTCATTTGTCTCTATACGGAAAAATAATCCTATTTCACTGAGTAATCTGCTTGTAAAACCTTTCAAATGGTCCTCTTCCATATATCAAGTGTCCACGTACAGGCTTGGATCCCACTGTCTCTAGGTTCTATCTTAGTTCGTCGTTCTCATTGACTGCTCAACTTGTCCATTTCTGCATAGATCTTTATCCTTTGTATATGCGTGTTCACTATATTTAATTTATATACATTAGCCCAGTATTGAAGTCACCACACTCTTGTGAAGCACCCTGAGTAAAAGGATCCAGATGAGCTGGCCTGCACCAGTACAGCTGATCTGCATTCTGACCCTACGGAAGCTATAGTGGAACAGACATTTATCGTCCTATGCTCTGTTAGGGAAGAGGAGGGATCTGTACTACAACAATAGATGACTACTACAAATAATATAAAAGAAACAAAGAACATTTTGGAGACATTTTGAAACATCACAATGTCAATTATTGCCTTTGCTGGAGAACTGGTTAATCCCTCCCTTATTTCAGGAGTGTTTTGTAGGAAAAGAATCTTCATCTGGTGATGAGAGATGATCAGTAATTAAATAATTAGATTACTTATTTATTCATGTATTTATTTATGAGAGATTGTAAGTAAAAATTACACAAGAAAACATATCTATTAACTAGCCATTAAATCAATAAGCCTCTCTAAGACACCTGCAATTTGAGTAGGAATGGTTTAGATGATGGAGTGGAAGCAACATGATTAAAAGCTCGCTGCTGCTTGTTGGAGGAGAGTCTATCACGCATACACTACTTGCTGAGATGATACCAGACAGTTTTCAAGTTGCTTCATACCTCAGACCATCTGGGTCACTCAGTCAGAAAGTCCAAGTGGACAGCACAGCTTCTAAAATTCAGTTAGCTGACTCCCAGAAATCCATGTATGCAATAGGAGGAGCTGCAATTAAACAGTCACATCTGGTAGGGCCTGTGGAAGGTGGGGGGTGTTAACACAGATGTAGGGGAATCCATCTTCCACCTTCCTTTAAAAGATCCAGGAAGAACCAGCAGGACGGCCCAGACAGTTCAGGTGCTTACCGTAACATGCCAGATGACCTGAGTTCAATGCTCAAATCTCCTGGTGGAAGAAGAACACTCTGACAAGTTGTCTCCTGACCAGTCCCATCAGTGTGCCTGACAACCTGTGGCACACATCCATGAAAACACCACACATAAACATAATAGTAAAAATAAAATAGGGCTGGAGTGATAGCTCAGAGATTAGCAGTACTGGCTGCACTTCCAGAGGACCCAAAGTTCATCTCCCAGCACCTACTGGTGGCTCTCACATCTCCAAAGCTCCAGTTCCAGGGGACCTGATACCCTCTTTTGGTCTCCGTGGTCACTGCACACACTGGAGCACAGACATAGAAGCAGGCAAAACATTCATGCCCATAAATCAAAAGGTCTTTATTAAAAGAGGGGTTAGAAAGATGGCTCAATGGTTCAGAGGACCTGGGTTTGATTCCCAACAAACATTCATGGCTCACAAACATCCATAGCTTCAGTTTTACAGGATCTGACACCCTCTTCTGCCTTCTATGGGTACAAAGCATGCATGTGACACATTTGCTGGTAAAACATGGTCCTATTCACACTAAGTTCACCTTGTGGTGCAAACTGCACAGTCACGTATAGGCATTTAAAATGACATGAGCTTAAAGGACAGGGAAAACAGAGGACCCCTAAGGCTGAAGTTGCACTTATACTGAGACCTGAAGGACAGAGGAGAGCTACTGCATTACCAACCACCTTACAGAGTGCTCAACACTCTGTTCCAAGTGTGGAGCAGATACTGAAGGAATGACCATCCAGAGACTGCCCCACCTGGGGATCCATCCCATATACAACCACCAAACCCAGACACTATTGTGGAAGCCAACAAGAGCTTGCTGACAGGAGCCAGATATAGCTGTCTCCTGAGAGACTCTGCCAGTGCCTGACAAATACAGAAGTGGATGCTCACAGCCATCCATTGGACTGAGCACAGGGTCCTCAATGAAGGAGCTAGAGAAAGTACCTAATGAGCTGAAGGGGGTTGCAGCCCTATAGGAGGAACAACAATATGAACTAACCAGTACCCCCAGAGCTCCCTGGGACTCAAACACCAACCAAAGAAAACACATGGTGGGACTCATGGCTCCAGCTGCATATGTAGCAGAGGATGGCCTAGTCGGTCATCAATAGGAGGAGAGGCCCTTGGTCCTGTGAAAGCTCAATGCCCCAGTATAGGGAATGCCAGGGCCAGGAAGCAGGAGTGGGTGGATTGGTGAGTGGAGGGAGGGGGAAGGGGATAGAGGGTTTTCAGAAGGGAAACCAGGAAAAGGGATAACATTTGAAATGTAAATAAACAAAACATCTAATTAAAAAGAAGAAGAAGAAGAAGAAGAAGAAGAAGAAGAAGAAGAAGAAGAAGAAGAAGAAGAAGAAGAAGAAGAAGAAGAAGAAGAGAAGGAGAAGGAGAAGAAAGAAGAAGAAAGAAGAAAGAAGAAAGAAGAAGAAGAAGAAGAAGAAGAAGAAGAAGAAGAAGAAGAAAGAAAAAGAAGAAGAAGAAGAAGAAGAAGAAGAAGAAGAAGAAGAAGAAGAAGAAGAAGAAGAAGAAGAAGAAGAAGAAGAAGAAGAAGAAGAAGAAGAAGAAGAAGAAGAAGAAGAAGAAAGAGAGACAGCCTGGGAGGGTGGACGGGACTTGCAGGTCACAGGTTAGTGTTCACCTGAGGGACAGTGCTGATTCCCTCCTGGGTTGTAAGCAGCATGACTGACCAGGCTCAGGGAATGATCAGTTAGCATCTGCAGCTACTGAGCCAGAAAGGGGGGAAGCAGCCCTAGGAGCCACCCTGACCAGCTCTCCCTGGGTCTCTGTGTCACACATGTCTCGTGTCTGCTCGCTCTCTGCCCTGCTTCTTGCCCTTTGTTTTTACAGTACATGAGTTTACCGATCTCATCTTCCAGGGAGCTGCTTCCCTTTTCTGAAGCACCCAATTTCCCATCCCCATTATAGTTTATAGCTTCACAATGGGGCTCTTCATCTCCAAACCGCATTTTCTTCACGTCTGTTTTGCATCGTTTCACGGTCATGAGATATCTTTTATCTTTTCTAAACAATTATATGGTTTTCTCTCTTTATTTACAAAATTCGAAGTATGTTCACATTTGATAGAAAGAGGAGGGCTCTATAAGCAAAGGAAGGAAACAAAAATCTTGTTTCATTGCATGCTCCAACGAATGTTCAAATTCAACACCTTTTGTTCTGGATTTTCTTCTTTTTTTTTTTTTTTTGAGAATTTCATATAGGAGAACTGTACTAACATAATTTTCCCCTTCCCTCCAACTCCTTGCACATGCCCCATTCCCTCTCAAATTCATGGCCTCTTTTTTCTTTGTTATTGTAACACACACACACACACACACACACACACACACAAACACACACGAGAGAGAGAGAGAGAGAGAGAGAGAGAGAGAGAGAGAGAGAGAGAGAGAGACTAGATACATAGATACATCTTTTTGAGTCCATTTAGTGTTGCTTGTATATGCCTTGAGGTTTGAGCAGTTGGGATTGGACCACGTACCATGGGGCTCATCCCTGAAGTAGACTGGTTCTCCCTCTCTTCATAGTCATTAATGCTTCATGGTATAAATCTAGGTGTGGGCTTCATGTGGACCTCCCCATCCACTCTGGCTTGTCGATTGCTGTTGCCATTCCTCACATCTTGCTTATGTGGCAATATTGCTGATTCCCTAGTACATCTGCTTACGTGAGACGCACACTGTCCTCTCTGGGGGCTGTCGTTCATTGCTACCTGTGCCTGATACTGTGGCACAATTCCAAAACGTGATGATTGCCCTTTTCTTTAAAAACTTTATTTCAACGTCATTTCATTAAGTGGTTTCTTTCTCTTTCTTTCTTTCTTTCTTTCTTTCTTTCTTTCTTTCTTTCTTTCTTCCTTCCTTCCTTCCTTCCTTCCTTCCTTCCTTCCTTCCTTTCTTTCTTTCTTTCTTTCTTTCTTTCTTTCTTCCTTCTTTCTGATGGGGAAGGTGAACATGTGCTGGTGAACATGTGGAACTTAGAAAGTAGCCTGCAGGAATCAGTTCTATCCACCATGCAGGTTCTGACAATAGAATTTGGGTCATTGGGCTTCCCAACAAGCTCCTTTACCCACTGAGCCATCTTGCCAGCCTTAAGAATTTATTACAAATAATTTTTCTTATAAAATACTTTAATTATACATAGTGTAATCTAGCTGAAAACAAAAGTGACCATCACTTAAGTGTGAAATTCCAGACATTTTGTTAATACTTGCTTCAGATTTACAATAAAATATTCTTACTTATCAAAATTCCTCCAGAAACCTTTCAAATTGACACTATCTGTAGATCTTTATGCAGTGCAGGGTGATGACTGGATGGACATTCATTATACCTGACACATAGTTCAGTGCATAACAAATAATACAGTGTACACAATATCATGTTCATGGAAACCACTGGGAATGGGCACTTTCTCTCTGTTGAACAACATTTATCATCTCTTTGTCTTAGGAAGCTTTGATTTCTCTCTTCTTTCTTGTTTGGAGTACAGCTGAAATCCGAGTCAGCCCATTGTGTGTGTGTGTGTGTGTATGCATGCACGTGTAGCATCAGGCTCGCTCCTCCCGTGTGCCTTACCCTGGAACTTCTTACTCGATCTCAGCCATTCCTCTTCTGTTTTACATCCCTCAGTGGCCACCAAGGTCAGCATATACGCTTCCATGTGAGTAAGAACATGCAGGGTTTGCCTTTTCATGACTACCTCACCTTGCTTCACATTATGTTCTCCAGTTCTCTCCTCGATATGATAAGTGACAGAATTTCACTCTTTCTGAAAATAACACTCCATTGTCTACATGTGCATTATTTTCTTTGTTCACTCACCTACCAGTGGGCACCTCAGCTGATCCCATGACTTGACATTTTGGTCGTTCACTAAATATAACATTCATGAGGGAGATGATTTATGCTCCTGTCTTCAAAGACTATTTCAACTAAATGATGCAGGTCATAAACTTGAACCTCTAGCTCAGTTCTCATCTCATGTTCATTCTCACATCTCTATCTTGCTCTCTTATTGCAGTGACCCACAAATGCTAACGTATGTTAGAATTGTCTGGGAGCTTGCTGAGTCCTGCCCTCAGGATTCATGACTCCACACCTGAGATGGAAGCCAAAGATATGCTTGCCTAACTGAAGCCTGAGTGATGCTGATGGTTTTCTGAAAACCAGACTTTGAGGACCAGAAGACTTAGAAAGACACTTTCACATTCAGAGCATCCAAAGTAGTAACCATCCTAGTCACCCCCTAGGTCTTTTACCCTTTATTCCTTCCTGCCAATAGCATATGCCTATTACTTAATTATTTTGTTTTATACAATGGACAGGCCTCAAGCTTCAATGACAGAGTGTTGTCACCATCCTCAGAAGCCACCTTATAACCCTTTGCAGTATAGATATACATTTGCCAAACTGATGAGAATCCATAGACAGTATTTATACAGTGCTGTGCTTGCTTACATGAACTGACTTCCTCATCAACGTTGCTCTTGTGGTCCTAATTACACTCTCAAGTGGCGCAAGCTCCTCGTGAGGCACACCTACTCTCTTCACTCCAGCTCTGAGCCCAGCAATTTCAACTCCTACTTAAGTTTTTTAACCTATCCCTGTAAATACAGCCTCAGACAGGGACATGAGCCACCTCTTGTGGGAAGCATAAGCATACCCTCCAGAGTGTGTTCCCTGCCATCTTTCTCTTGGCATGTCCATGCTAGTATCAGTAGACACATGCGCATGGTATGTACTCACTAATAAGTGGATATTAGCCAATAAAAGTACAGAATACCCAAGATACAGTCCACAGAACTCAAAAAGGTCAGCAAGTTGAAGTGCTCAAGTGAGGATACCTCAGTCCCACTTGGGAGGGAGAAGAAAGCAACCACAAGCAGGGAGGGAGGGACCTGGGAGGGTAAGTGAACAGGGGGGAGGGGAGTTAGGGGGAAAGGGGAACCTGATCTGGTATTGGGTGAGGAAAAAAGACTGAAGCCTTGAGGTCCAGCAAAAAGAATGGAAACAAGCAACCTCGGGAAATAGGAGGTTGAGGGGACCCCTCAGAATGCACCAGAGACCTGGGAGGTGACAGACTCTCAGGACTCAAAGGGAGGGACCTTAAATGAAATGCCCAACAGTAGGGAGAGGGAACTTATAGAGCCCACCTCCAGCAGGAAGGCAGGACATCAAGTGAGGGACGGGGTTGCCATCCCACAGTCACAACTCTGAGCCATAATTGTTCCTATTTGAAAGAATTACAGGGATGGAAATGGAGAGGGGCCTGAGGAAAAGAAGGTCCAACAACAGGCCCAAAGTGGGATCCAGCTCAAGGGGAGGTCCCAAGGCCTGACACTATT
The DNA here is from genome assembly GCF_978045245.1 of Mus caroli. Taxonomy (NCBI): domain Eukaryota; kingdom Metazoa; phylum Chordata; class Mammalia; order Rodentia; family Muridae; genus Mus; species Mus caroli. The sequence continues at coordinate 93,276,954 of NW_028227262.1, forward strand.
ACTGAGGCTATGGAGCACTCACAAAAAGGGACCTAGCATGACTGCCCTTGAAAAGACCCAAGAAGCAGATATTTGCACCCAACCAATGGACAGATGCAGCTGACCCCTGTTGTTGAATTAGGGAAAGCTGGAAGAAGCTGAGGAAAAGGGTGATCCTGTAGGAGGACCAGCAGTCTCAATTAATCTGGACCCCTGAGATCTCTCAAACACTGGACCATCAAACAGACAGCATACATCAGCTGATATGAGGCCCCCGCAAACACATACAGTAGAGGACTGCCAGGTCTGTGTTCATTCAGAGATGATGCACCTAACCCTCAAGAGACTGGAGGCCCCTGGGAGTTTATAGGTCAGGTGGGGTAGGGGTTGGGGCATCCACGTAGAGACAGGAAGATAGGGAGGAGGTGTAGGGTGTTGAACAGTCATAGGGCAGATGGGGGGGGGGAATAAAATATAGACTGTAAAAAATTAATTAATTTAAAAATAAATAAATGAAATGAAAATTTGACTCTCCCCTTGACTTAAAAAAGAAACATCAGGAACCAATTTTCAAATGTCATCTGTATTAGTTACTTGTGCATAGCTAAAACAAAAATACTCAATGTAAAAACAGCTTAGAAGATAAAAGGATTTTTTTGTTGTTGTTGTTGGTTAAGTTTCATATGCACAGGCAGAGCCTCATGGCAACAGAGCATGAGGCGGGGACTTCTTTCCCATGACCATGGATAAGAATCAGAGGGAAGCAGTCATAGCAAGGGACCAGGACAGAATCTAAACTCACAGTAATGCCCCTAGTGGTCCACTTCTTCTAGACAGGTCTATAGCTCTTCTATAGTTCTACCAACTGCACCAAATGTGCAGTCACATGAAGTCTTTCAGTGCTTAAATCTCTATTACTTAAAACCAACACACTGGACACAATCTAGGGGACTTGGTGAGTGTTCTCACAGCCACAAGTGTGTAGTGTTAACCCCCTAGGCATTTTCTTCTTCCTCTCTTTCTTCCTTTCTTTCTGGTTTTGGAAGCATGAGTTCTCCCATCCCTTCTTTTTATTAGTTCTTTGAGAATCTCATACAGTGGCTTTTGGTCATGTTGACCGTCTTCCTCCATCCAACCAGATCCACCTCTCCCTTCTCACCTACCCGATTTTGTGTTCTCTTTTCTTTCCCCTAAGCACATTAAGTACAGCTTGTGCTTCCCATATACTCTCGGCCATGTGGCCTCTCTTAATCCAACCAGACTGACAAAACATCCCAGCTACTGTCTTTTTCCCTTCTTCACATTTTCTAATGTAGATGGACACAGTCACCATGGTAGAACACAGAGCCAGTTACAAGTAAAAAGCTGTCTGCCTCTCTTCCTCTATTCAGGAGGACTGCCTTGCTTCCCTTAGTTCTAGTTTAAAAAGGAAATGGGGGAAAGGGAGAGAGATGGGTCCAGCCTGAGTCAGGTGATAAACTCTGAATGGTTGGGAGCCATCAGCCCAGAAAGTTCAGGCATGGGAGATGAATGCAGGGGTGGGGTGGGGGCAGCATCTGTAATGCCTACTATACTCAGGTGATTGGAGATCTTGGATTCCCCATTTAAGTGGATACTATTATCAAAAAATAGGAAGATAGGTAAGAATAAACTGGAGTCAATCTAAGATGCACTGGACAGGAATACAGATGCCACATTTTAGTTGTACCATGCGGACCTTCTCAAATTTCTGCCTAAATGACAAGGAGACCAGAAGGGTGTTGGGCTAAGTCAAAATAAATGGGGAGGTGTGTTCAAAGTGAAACGGTAATTTCATCTTCCAGTTCTGTGACTGACAGCTGGTTATGTAAGATATGAAAAGTAGGACACTTTAGGACATTCAAAGACCAGACTGAAAATGTATCCTTTACATCTATTTTCTGAAAAAAAAATTAAAACCACTAGGGAAAATTTTTTATTCACGTATTCAAGTGACAATTATAAACAATGAAAGGTGATGAATATAGAACTAATGAGAAAAAAATAAGAGACCTGGACAATGAAACTAGCAAAACATGATTAAGGTGAACAATTATTGTAAACACTGTGAAGCTTAATGATGTCAACGGTGATGGCTTTTCTTGGCTGTCAACTAGACTACATCTGGAATTAACTAAAACTGAAGCAGCTGCATACAGCTGTAAGAGAACCTTTCTCCACTGAATCATTTCAAGTGGGCAGACACACTTTTCATTCAGATATTTTTGAGGTGGGAAGATCTACCATTAATCCAGGCCATACCTTCAAGTGGCAGCCTATATAAAGGGCATGAAAGAAGGAAGCTTGCTCTTTCTGCCTGCTTGCCCTCATTCTTGCTGACAAGGTCATTTCTCCACTGGCATTCATGCGTGAAATTTTTTCAGGATCCCAGCATACACTGAAGACAAGCTGAGACATCCAGCTTCATGGACTGAGCAACTACTGAATTCTAGGACTTTCCATCAGAAGAGACCACTGTTGGTCATACAGGCTGTGGCCCAGCTCCCACACATGAAGCCCAGGGGTTAAGTTCAAACACAACAACACTAAAACTACAAGTCCAGATTCTAAAAATCACTGGAAAGAGTATAAGTAGATAGCAAATGAAAGTACATTATAAAGTATACATTATAAAGTTATTGTTATTATCAGTGTGGATGGTGGATGTCGATGATGAATGTGCATGGTGTATGTGTGTGTGTGTGTGTCTGTGTGTGTCTGTGTGTGTCTGTGTCTGTGTGTGTGTGTGTGTGTCTGGGTGTGTGTGTGTGTGTGTGTGTGTGTGTCTGTGTGTGTGTGTCTGGGTGTGTCTGTATGTGTGCGTGTGATGTATGCCAGGGTGTATGTATGTTGAGACCAGAAGAGTATCTTCCTCTGTTGCCCTATGCCTTATTCTCTAGATACAAGTATATTTCTCCCTCTCCCTCTCCCTCTCCCTCTCCCTCTTACCTTCCCTCCCTCACCATCCCCCCCTCTCTGAAGCTTACAGTTTCAGCTATGCTGATTGGCTGCTAAGTTGCTTGGGTCCCAGTCTCTGGCCCCAGTTCTGAGGTTATAGGGCACACAGTTTTGCCCAGATGGTGGTAAGCAGGTTTTGCAGATTTAACCCAGGCCCTCATGCTTGCATAGTAAGTGTTCTTATCCCCTGAGCAGTCCTTCTATGTTCATCATTTTTAACTTTTCAAGAATATTTGCATAGTATTTTGAAAAAGCATTATTAAATTCTGATTATTCAGATGTACTGTTAAATTACAATAGGTTTGCTATAAAACTAATTTAGCCAGCTAGTCCTGCTCCCATAGTTCACTGCTGAATTTTAAAGCTAATGAAAGAAACCAGGCAGTCAACTAAGGCAGAGTGAGCTAAACAGAATTATATTCCTATGTTTATATCAAATTTTGACATATAGTTTACTTAGGGTTTTTGCATTAATTTTAATAATTTTAACTTGGCCAATCTTTTGAAAAATGATTTCAGACTGTAACAAAACATTAACAACACACACACACACACACACACACATTTTCATTGGTATATAAGCTGGAGGAAAAAGCCAAGGAAGAATAAGGGCAGACAAAACAAACAAACAAAAAAAGTCAAACAAAAGGAATATTTCCAGTGGCAAGATAGTTTTTAGTACTTTTATATTTACCAATATTTTTAAAGCCTTATTCTATATCAAAGAAGCAAATAGATGGAAATTGCCAAGAAACCCATAAAAGAACAATAGCCAAAGACAAGGAAACTTAAGGGCATGTGTGGGTTGTCGTGTGTTAAAATGAAAGCAGCTCTCTCGGCCTCCGAAGGCCCTGGAAATTTTCCCAGAAACAAATTAATTGTTGAGTTTCTGTCCATGCCTAATGATCCCCAGGTAGAGTGATGCCTTTTCCAGGGCCCTGCATGACCTTCTTTACCTGGCTGACACAGTAGTGCCTCGGAAGGCAGCGTCTGAGGGAGGCTCCTCTCGGATTCCAAATTGGCATGAACCACTCTGTTTGTGTCCTAGCAAGCTGTGTTCTTCCCCCCACAAGCATTTCCTAGGCTTTGGAAATGTTCAGCCTAAAGCTTGCCCTACCAACTGCAAGCTCTGTGAAGACAGTGACTGTGTGGAACAGGTTTTGAACTAGTGATGGTGAAGCACAGGCCACCTGGTAAGTTACTCACTGCTGAGTGATGCCAACGAGGCTGTCATCACAGCTTTTCATGGCTTCTTCTCCATTTCCACTTCTGGGCCTTAGAAGTATCATTATAGCATGTTGTATCATCATGTATAGCAACTTCAGCATCTATTGATAGCTGACAGGCCAAATGGTTTCCGTTCGTTCTTTTTAAAGTTTCTCCTGACAACTGTCACATTGAGAGCCAGCTTGTCCAGCCAAAGACAACCAAACAGAAAGGACAGTGTGCACTGTGAATGTTAGGGCATTGTGACTGTCCCCATCTGGGAATGAACCCAGTTGTCTGTTTTGATTGTTTCCTATCCTGTTATCCAGGTCGCCTTCTCCCCGGTTGTGGGAGTATCCCCCAGGGCATATGTGTGGCAGTCAGTTAGCTGACATCATTTGGAGGTTTTTCTTATCCTCAAGACAGAGAAATAGACTTGAGGTATCCAGAAACAATCTCTTCTCACACAACATGCAAACACTGCACAGAAGTGATAAAGGGGGAAAGCATTGTCTCAGAAGTGCTCGCCCTCACCTGCACATTGTGTCCAAAGACTCCCTCCTTTTCTCCAAACCTTGTCACTTCCTGCATCTCACCTCACGTGGCTGTTCCTATCGTTCACATACATGTCACTTCCTGCATCTCACCTCACGTGGCTGTTCCTATCATTCACATACAATCATTCACATACAAAACCACTACGAGCAATGGAGACCAAGTAGTGTGGTCTCTACCAGGATCCATGCAGCCACCAGAGGAAGCTGCAACCCTCTACCTTTACTACCTGAAGTCTGGTTTCCAGAGAGCTTCAGTAGTTCTGAGGTCTAAAGGCAGGCATGCTGTCTTAATAATGGAGACTCTGTAACTCAATTAGCCCAGGAGAAAAGCAATAAAAGAGAAGCAGCTGTCTGGCAAGCCTGAGCATCCTGCCTTAGGATGCCTCCAGTAATGAAAATGGGAAGAGGGGGGGGATCAGAGTCTGATGGTTTCCTGCTTCTCCTCTATCACCCATTTTATTTTCATAAAAACGATATAAACAGTTAAAAGCATCAGACTCCATCACCCTACCCCCACCTTGACTCCTTCAGAAAAATTTCATGCCACAGTAGAATCTCACTCTACCCAGGGATTGGTTTCCAAAACCAGAATTCTGAGTCACAATTGCATATAGGTAAAATTATCCTGGAAAATCTAAGCCACCTTGAAGAATAACATGCAGATGTAATACCTAACAAGAAACTGGACAACCACATATTCCTGTAACAGTTAAAATGCATCCTGCACTGAGTACCTAATGAAGGAATTAGTTTGGTAAGAACTGTGCCATATATGTATACATACACATACACACATACACATATGTACATATATATATATATATATATATATGTGTGTGTGTGTGTGTGTGTGTGTGTGTGTGTGTATGCATATATATGTGTGTGTGTATATATATATGCATATATATGTATGTGTGGATATATATATATATATATATAGAGAGAGAGAGAGAGAGAGAGAATTGCAACATTGAATTAAATTCTGAAACTGAGCATATGATGTGGTTCCACAATATTTCTTTTTATGAATATTTTCTTTTTCTTATTAGATCCATTCCCAATAGTTTATGGTTTCTGAGCCATTGTGAGGGAGCTGTTATTTGTTATTCATTTCAATTTTTAGTAGTTATTGTCAGCAGATGGCAAATCTATTGATTCAGAAGAGTGTTGTGGTACTCCAACAATTTAATAAGTTCTGCTAGCTTTAATAATAACGTTGAAACACACACTTGTAGGTACGTGGTGGCAATTGGCAGCAGCCAGTCAGAGGTCCTCTCATGTTACACCATCTAGACTGCCAGGTTTGCTTTTCTTGTTGTATGTCACTTGCTTGAAACTTCTCGGTGTTTCAAATAAGAGTGAGAATGAGTGTCTTATTGTTCTTGATCTAACAGGAAATGCCTTAACCAGCTTCTGGCTGTCAGAACTATCGAGCTTAGTTCTGAGTAAGCTTCTTCCCAATTCTCGAGCACTCCCCTTCCATGATCCCTAACCATATAAGTCTAGTGCTCATCTGAAATAGTGGGCAGCTGCTGCTTATTGATAAATCACATAGAGGCTGCTGGACAGTGTGTTCCAAGAGCGCATTGACTAGGTGAGGCTTATTATCATTCTCTTATTATCTCAGAGAACATACTCAAGTTATCTCTAATAATAAGAGAGTGTTTTACAGAAACCCAAGGCTCTAAAGTAGCATGGCCCTGACCAGTTATGTCATGTTCTTACCAGACTGAGAGAGGAGGCTAATATCTAAAAGATGTGGAAATATAATTTGAGTGTCTTGGGATTCAACCTTAACTTCTTTTGAGTTGCTAGCCATGTATCTTCCTAAAACAAGATCTGAAGGAATAATTAAGCGATTCCATACTTAGGAGAGTTGCAGTGCAATCTAACAGACAGAGCTGATGAACCTCTTGATACCAAGGTCACAGGCTTACATGGTTATCTTTTGTAGTGTAGGTGATGCTTATATCTCTGACTCAATTAGTTCTGAGTACATCCAAGTTTTGCTGGGCAAAGTAACACAGACCGGTAACCTTTTTTTTTTTTTTAAAGCAACTGGTTTTCCTGTTGTTTTGTTCTAATACTGAACTATTGAACATAACTTTGTTACTATACTGATCTTGAAAAAAAAAAAGGATTAATACAGTTAGGGCCAAAATGAGCATGCAGTCAACAGTAGGTTCAAGCAACTGAAATATGACTCATGAGATAGTAAAATACTCATTTGAACATGACCAAGAGCATTTTGCTGCTGGAAAACAAAGCAGAGGGATCATAAGATATATAGCAGGAGGTAAACTTGTCCGATTTGATATAAGGAACAGTTTATTTTCTGGTGACCACATGTGGGACTATTTCAACCACCATTAGAAACCTCAGAAGGGTTTTTGTGTACGGACACATTATATAATTTATAATAGTAAATCTAAAACATAAGCTTAATTCAGAGTTGATCCCAGCCTTCTGGGACTCCCTCCTTTATGGCCAGGGAGGAAATAATATTTTTCAAATTGCCATACAAGTTGTATTTATCCTATCCTGGAACAGCCACAGCCCTCAATCATCCAACTGCAGAAGAGCACAGGACAGGCTCCGGGGATAAGACTGGGCTCCAGCTTCTCCTCACTGATCAGACGACAACATGAGTTCTCCACATCTGTTTCCAAGCAGGCTCTTAGTAAACAAATCACCAAGAAAAACTGTAACTTTCTGTAATAAACGAAGCCTTTCCTGGGCTTGGACTAAGATCCTATACCTGAGAGATTCTATTCTAATAATACAAGTAGGTGCAAGGGAAAAACACCATTATAAACATGGGAGCCACTGGTCCTATCTGCAGCTGAAACTTAAAAATCTAAAGATGTAGTCAGTGTGACTTGTGTTGGAAAGGATACTAGAAACATGAACAGGCAGGAGGATGCAGGAGGCATGAACAGACAGGAGGATGCAGAGGCACGAACAGGCAAAGGAGTTGCTCTTGAAGTAGGAGTCTGTCTATTCACCTTAATTTCTTGACTTGACCCTGAACAATCCTAATTTCAATGGGTTTGTGCATGGGCTCTTCATCTCCAAGGAACTGCATGGGATTGATGGGCTTCACATCCTAGTCCAGTTCATAGACCGTGAGAATACTGTTGCCAGGTTCAGATCCATAATGGTCACTCCTAGGAGACCCTCTACATCGTGGTTCTCAACCTGTTGGTTATGATCCCTTCGGCAAACCTCTCTCCAAAATGTTTACACTATGATTCATAACAGTAGCAAAATTACAGTAACAAAAATAACTTTAGGGTTGTGTATCAACATAACATGTGGAAACTCTATGAGGGTCATAGTTTTAGGAAGGCTAAGAACCACTGTTGTAGATGTTTGATGATGCCTGTAAGGCTGTCGCCATGAGCTGCAATCAGAGTTCAATTCTCCTCCATGATCTGGGAGTCTCATAGGACAGTAGCAGATTCTCAGTGAGGCCTGCATACCTGTGATCTGATGTTGCTGAAGACACAATGATCAGACTCCACTGGAAATCATAAAAATGCCTTCAAATTTTTACCTATGTCTCACCATGCTCAGCAGCAAGTTTTGTCTTATGAAAACCAGTTAGACCCCGTAGTGCTGATAGCTATGGTGCCAAGGCTTCAGTAATGACAGCTACACCTGCTCAATGGCACCCAGCACTGTCCAGAAGATGTGATGCCGAATTGACAGCTGGTATCTCTCAATGCCTGCACACAGTGCTTTGCCTCCTTACGGAATGCAGAATCAGGTACCATGTCACCAGGTTCCAGTCCCTCTCACTGAGCTGCATCAACACCAACTTCTATGTGACCACGGCAGCAGTCTGAAGATACAACAGTGGCACTGTTTGAACAATTTTGATGTTTGTTTTTTAAGTGCTTTATAAATTTGGAACTAAACATGCTATATGTATATTTCAATTAAGATTTTTGATAAACTATTTTTAATTATTTTCAGTAATTCATTGAGAATGTGAAAATGCTTATGATTCTCATACTGATTGTGATGGTTTGTATACGCTCAGCCCAGGGAGTGGCACTATTAGAAAGTGTGGCTCTATTGGACTAGGTGTAGCCTTGTTGGATTATGTGTGTCACTGTGGATGTGGGCTTTAAGACCCTTATCCTAGTCGACTGGAAGTCAGTCTTCCACTAGCAGCCTTCAGATGAAGATGTAGAACTCTCAACTCTGCCTGTACCATGCCTGCCTAGATACTACAATGCTCCCACCTTGATAATAATGGACTGAACCTCTGAACCTATAAGCCAGCCCCAATTAAATGTTGTTCTTTATAAGACTTTACTTGGTCATGGTGTCTGATCACAGCTATAAAACCCTAAGACAATAATGAATAAAGTCTTTAAAACAAACCCAATTAAACCTTAAAACATTAAAATAATACAGACATTTACCACAAAGATTGGATTCCCATATGTGAAAAATGACATTCTAAATATTTCATTTATAAAGTGAACAATTCTAATTTAATTAAAATTATGCAATGATTGTTCTTTCTTTGTTGAATTTTAAATGTATGCATGCATATTTAACTAACACTCACTTTAAGGCCAATACCCCAGTTGCTGTAGTTTGTCCATGTTTTTTTCCTAGCCCCCATGTGCTTAGATTGTATACAGTATTTTCTGTGTTAATTTGAGAACAATGTCAATGAAATTCATTATTTAAACAGCAAAATGTTTAGCCTCTGTACCAAACTTAATCATGTGTAAGTCACAGTTTATGTATTCTTCAATTTTTTTTGCAATTGTATTCAGTTTAAAGATCTCTTAACCTCATTCTTGCTCTCTTAGACACTCTGGGTGGTTTAGACTCTCTTGATAGCAATCCAAAGAAAAGCCAGTCCCCAGGCAGATGCTATTGACTCTTCAAACCAATTCTTTACAACTTGTATGCTAAGATAACCAGAGCCATTGGTCCATCTTAATCACTAATGGCTACCACAAGGCTTAAAGATGGAGTCTCATTCCAGCCATGAAAAACAGTTCCCACAGCACAATCACTGAAAGAAAAGGAAAACTGCCAAATCAAGGAGTGCCTGGTTTCCCTGCCTAACAAAGTCATCCTTATGATTTCTCTTTCTCTCTTTCTCACCAGGCTTTTCTCTGTCACTCATGACTAAGTATTGACTGTATTGATATGGTGGTCCTGAGTCAGGGTTCTGAAGCAGTGAGGTTAGCTACACCTACAATGCTGAGCAACAGGGAATCTGCTCACTGCTCTGAGCTGTAAGCAGAGTTTCAAGGGCTTACGCATTCAGTACTCTTCCCATCCAAGGTACCCTTTCCCAAATCTCCATTAAAATCGTCATTTACTGTCTTCTATTTCTGTCAATTAACATATATCCATCTTCCACCAATTTATTTATGACCCAGCAATAGTCACTAAAATATTTAGGCTTCATTGAATTAGGCTTCAGTGGCATTCCCTGTATACACACACAGAGACCTTCAATCCTGCATTCATCTTGGCAATAGAGATTACTAGAGAGAGTATGGTGAGGCTTCCTTGTCCTTTCTCTTCTGTATAGTGTGTGTCTACCGAGTGCCGAAGCAAAAAGCTAGTGAAACTGGTCTTCTTATCTCCCAAAGGGGTGTCTTGGATATATTAAATGAATATTAAAAGCATAGCAAGTGGAAGGTACAGACTCAGAATCAATTTTTACTTCTAAGTCTAGTTTGGATGTTAAAATTAATTTGTTGATAGTCATTAGAAGGTCCTGATGATTTTTTACCCAAATAAACTGGAGAAAAAAATACATTTGTTACTTAATTTCTGTGCTCTCTATTGAAAACTTATAACTTCAGATTAATATAGTCTCAGAAGATCATATATAATTTCTATAACCTACTCTAAGAGTATTTACATTGCCATCCAGTTGAAAGAAAGGAAAACGGATTTAACCATCTACTGTGCATACATACATACACACACACAAACACCACACACACACACACATAACAACAACTAAGTAATCTATCAAGATGTATTAATCACAGTTCTAGACACTGGACAACGGACAGAACAGGACAGAGTTGATGGTGGACAATAGAGCTCAAATGAATTGAGCCATGCAATTACGCCAGCTGACTTCCCAGAGAGTTGCCAGGCTAGGCCAGGATTCACTAAGGGAAGCTGTGAGGAGCCAGAGTCTACATTTGTTGAAGGGCTTTGCTGGAAGTCAGAAAGAAACATGTTGCTGGTGTTCTCAAGACAAAGGAAGGAGGAGGAGGAGGAAGAGGAGGAGGAGGAGGAGAGGAAGAGGAAGAGGAAGAGGAGGAAGAGGAAGAGGAGGAAGAGGAAGAGGAAGAGGAAGAGGAAGAAGAAGAAGAAGAAGAAGAAGAAGAAGAAGAAGAAGAAGAAGAAGAAGAAGAAGAAGAAGAAGAAGAAGAAAGAGAGAGTCTATGGTTGTGGTGAACAGGACTGTTGGAGCAGGCATGTCCAACCTATGGCCCATAGGCCTCTTGCCTCCCAGTATAGCAACAAATGCAGCCCAACACTTTACAGACCGTGGTGTCATGTCTTGAAATCAGAAGGTTGCAGTCCCTTGGATTAGCAAAACGATGGGAATTTGTGTCCTTGCTTGATAGCTTCTGGCTGGGCAATTTTTAAGAAATCCTATATGAAGACCAGTTTCACTAGCCTTTTGCTTCGGCACTCAGTAGACACACACTATATAGAAGAGAAAGGATGAGTAAGCTTAACCATACTCTCTCTAGTAATATTACCAAGATTGAAGGTCTGTATGTGTGTATACAGGGAGTGCCACCCAAGCCTAATTCTCTGATTCTCGATACATCCACAAAGGAAATATATAATACCTTGGACACCAGAAAGGTTTGTGAAATAAAAAAAAAAGTATATTGAATGCTGAGTCTGTGATAGGATCTCAGTTTAAAAGAGTGTCCCATAAAGAGGGACACAAGAGGTGTTGGATATAGGGAGGTAGGGAATGGAGTGATATAGATCCAGTGCTCATGTATAAAGTGCCCATACAAAATATGAACATAGTAAAGGACTTATATAATTTGCCTCTCTACCAGCCAGTAGGAAAATCCATGTAAGTAGTAAAGCATTGCACAGAGAAGCAGAAAAATCAGTGCCTCGGTAGTTCCAGGAAAATAACTGTAATATAAACAATGCTCCTCTCCTGGCCTGGCAAAGCTCCAGCAGTTTCAGAGTCATTTAACTCTTTCCCAGAACAAAACTAAAGGATATTTACAGAACCCCAATGTCTACCATGATGGTTAATGTTGCCAACTTGACAAGATCTAGGGCTAAAAAGAAAACAAACTTTGGAGCATGTCATCGGAGAGTTTCTAGACGGAGTTAACTGGGAAGCTGGGAAGGGGAACCATTGCATAGGGCCCTGGACCAAATGGACTGGGAGAACCAAGAACATTAGCATTTCTCTCTCTTTGCTTCCTAACTACAGACACAATATGAGAGATACCCCACACTTGTGCTACCATGTCTTCCATGCCATGATGGGGCTGTATCCTCAAACCACAAAACCAAAGAAATCTCTCTCTCTTTTAAGTTGCTTCTGCTGCAGTATTGGGTCACAGCAGTGACACAAGTAACTAAGACATTTATGAAACTAAAAGTCACATTATCTGTCATCCAGTAAAAGAAAGCCACTAGGCATCCAAAGAGGTGGAAAGACATGGTCTATAATAAGGAACAAATTAACCAGTGAAAATAGGTGTCAAAATGATGCTGATGGCTGGAGTAGAAACTACCACAATTGTTTCCTTATGTAGAAGAAATAGGAAACATATTAAGTAGAGACATGCAAAATACTAACACCCAAGCATAACTTCTCGAGAATGAAAACTGCAATGTCTGTAAGGGGAGATACACTGGATGACATCAACAGCAACTCAGACAATATAAAAAGAAAAGAATAATTAATATAAAACACAGGGAAAGAAGTCACCAAAAGTGAAACACAGAAAATGAGTAAAATAAATAAGCAGCGAGAAAGGACAATTGTAAACAGCTTGTGACTCACTTAGTGTGTGTTCTAGATGATAGGTGGATAGATAGATAGATAGATAGATAGATAGATAGATAGATAGATGATAGATAGACAGAGACAGGCAATAATAGATAGACGGATAGATAGATAGATAGATAGATAGATAGATAGATAGATAGATGATAGAGAGACAGACAGACAGAGAAGGAAAGAAAGATAGATGGATCAAGAGATAGGTGGATAAACATCATTAAACAGGGATCTCGAAGCTTCCAGCAGAAATTGACTGGGGAAGCCCTGCTGTGGGAGGCAGGTAGCTGGAGTTCAAACCTGTGTTTGCTCTTCATGAATGAGCTTCGTGCTACTAAACTTCCAGCTTCTCTTTTTTACTGAAGAGACTTTGCTCTCATGGGATAACACTAGGAACATCTGCTGGGCATGGATTGCTGTCCAGCTGTTCTCAAGGACATGATGTCTTTACTCTTCAGCTGCTCTTCTGTTCTCCTCCCTGTCAGAGGGTCAGTGCAATCCCAGACAAGGGGTCTCAGAGGACAATTTGACACAAACATGTTTGGCTCTGAAATGGGAGAGACAAACCCTCTTCCAGAGCCAGCTTTTCAGTGAGCTCAAACAGCCTTGTAGGCAGATGGAAAATTATTTTTAAAAATACCTGTTGAAAATCTGACACTATCCATAGGAAGAAAGACCAATGGACATGGTAACAATATAGTCAAACTTAAAAGAACTTGGGGGAACGGGTACTGTTTTTATCTTGAATAAAATAAAGCAGTATAGAAATTCTCTAATATGCAATCCCTCAACATTTTATCTTTTTTTTAAAAGACTTATTTTTCTAAAACAAAACCAATACACGGAAGTATTTATAGCAAACTCAGAGGTAAAATATGCAGCAAAGATAGCACACAGGGCAAAAGAAAAAGACACACACTGCTGCCAAGTCCAGATACACTGCACAAAGTGGTAAGATAGAATTCGAAGGTAGAGTGTGAGTCACACAACAAACAAAAAGACAAACTGAAACTGCAAATGTGTCATAGCAAATGAGCCAATAAACAAGTTAAAATAGAGCCGTAAGAAATCAGTAACTCAAGGGATGCAGGGGAGGGGGCAACATGGACCAAAGGGCTGTCTCTTCTCCAGGAATATCTGAAATACTCAGTTCGAGAGGTTTGTCACCGACTCTCTACAGTCCCAAACACTGCAGACCACAAACCATAAGAGGCGATTTCCCAGCACCGAAGCTGGGACTTGGCTGCTGCAGCTGCTGGGACTGCGGCTGCTGCTGCTGCAGCTGCTGGGACTGCGGCTGCTGCTGCTGCTGCTGCTGCTGCTGCTGCTGCTGCTGCCACCACCGCCCCCATCTAATTGAATGTGGCTTATTTTTCCTTCCAAGGCCATGAAAGGAAAAAGGCTGGAAGAAGGATTCAACTCTTCTTGTTTTCTAAAACAAGTTTCTACTACTCTTATACTCTTAAAAACAAAGCATGCTGTAGCCCTTTTGCAAAAGGAGGAGTCGTTTTCCATATTGTTCAGAGACTATAAGATATGATTCGTGCAACTAGTGAATGCCACTTGTCAACAGTTACCAGCTGCGTGAGCTAACCCCCATACCCTGGGAATTGGAAGTCAGAAGTGTCTATTGTATGTATTTGTTTCTGAATTGCAAATTCAAATGGTTAGTAATTTCACTTGCGTGTGTTTGTTTTTCAACTTGGAGAATAAAAGAATGTAACATTGGCCAACGGTATTTTGTCAAATGATTTTTCCATCAGCTCGCCAGATGTGACCTTAACTTGATAGAACAGAAAACCAGCCCATCTTACTGCTAATAAATATGAAAGGCAAAATGGCAGCCAGAAAATTCCTCCAGTTCTTACGGACATCATCTGAGGAAAGAAGAGAGTCTTAATTGGCTAAACTAGAGGCCCTTGGTCCTGTGAAGGCTCGATGCCCGAGTGCAGGGGAATACCAAGGCAGTGAGGTGGGAGTGGGTGTGTTGGTGGGGGAGCACCCTCATAGAAGCAGGGGGATGAAGATGGGATAGGGGGTTTACCAGGAAAGGGGATAACATTTGAAACATAAATAAATAAAATATCCAATAGAAAAAAGAAAAAGAAATTGAAGACTCTACTCTGAATGATTAAAAACAAATACTTGGCAATAAAAGCAGAAAGTTGGAGCCAGGAAGTTCTTATCCTGGACAGCCTGATAAAATGCCATTATAAGCGCAGTGTTGATGCTTTTATACCCTAGTTCTGCTTACTGAATAATATATTGTCAGTTGCAGAACAATTTGTTAGTCCTCCCAACATACTTGAAACTGATACTAAGACTGTTAAGACTGTTGCTGTTAATAAAAGCAGAGAAATCTAGTTTTTTTGTTTTTTGTTTTTTGGGGGTTTTTTTACTTTGTTTTGTTTTGTTTTCTGAGACAGGGTTTCTCTGTGTAGCCCTGGCTGTCCTGGAACTCACTTTGTAGACCAGGCTGGCCTCGAACTCAGAAATCCGCCTGCCTCTGTCTCCCGAGTGCAGGAATTAAAGGCGTGCGCCACCACGCACGGCGAAATCTAGTTTTAAAGCATGCCAGCAATCAAGCTGGGAATCCCGGTAGGCTCCAAGTGGAAGCTGACCGGACTAGGTTACCTGGGCCAACAAGCTGGCTGTCATACATTTGAACTTCCTTAGTTGCCGCATCCTCTAGTCAAAGAAGTCTGAGCTAATGCAAAGACAAAGCAAGAGATGGTGTTTGTTTTCATTTTCTCGAGAGCCGGGTGCCTGGAGAACCGACACAATGCTGCTATGCTTCTAAAAACCTGAAGCTACAGGATGATTTTCAAAATTAAGGGCAGCTCACAGCTGAAAATTATACTTTTGGGCAAGGGGCCAATTCAGGATGCGTTTCACTCTGGTTTGGATCCCTGCCAACGTCCCTGGGTCCCATTTGTTCAGTTTTATAGCAGCAAACAAAAAGGAAACAGGAGAGGCAGGAGCGAGCTCAAGAGCGGCTGTGTGGAAGTCAGCATTTAAGGTCTTGCTAAGAAGCGTGTTTACATGGAGAGCTGTGCCGGGAGAGCACGCAGCACTGGGCACTCGCAGGGACCGTGCACAATCACAGAACCTGCCTAGTGGAACACAGCACCCCAGAGCCAGGCTGCCCTACCGATCCCTGGAACCCCAGCCAAGAAGCATATCAGGGTTTTGTCTTTCCAGGGAAAACCACGGTTCCTTAAAACAGCCTTGCAAGGTGACAAGACCCATTTCGAAAACAAATGCAGGGTAGAATTTCCCTTGGTTCCCATATTAAAATGCTTGTTTTCACCTTCCAATCACAAAATGGCTAAAAAGCAAGGTAATTGGATTTGACATTTTTCACAAATACAATCACCCGAATAACTGTATTACTACTACATTTTCTTTTTAAGCAGAAAAAATATGTGTATTGGTCCAATTTTTCATTATAAACTCAAACTAGGGAAACAAGTTAAACTTACTATATTCTTCAACTTAAAAGGAGCTATTCTTTTTTAAATGCTTCTGCTTTGAAGAGAATTGACTGTAGAAATGTGAACAATGGGAATATAATTTTACATTGCCCACAATTAGCATTCTAGAATATTAACATCTCACCTTTAATATATAATGTTTAGGATATAAATATTTTCATGAAATCGATTAGGTCTTTTCTGCTTTCCATGAAAAGGCTCTATTGTTATGAATGTAACATGTGGGCTGTATATAAACCTTTCTTAACTGTATTACATGCAGCTTTTCAGGGGTCTGCTATTTCAGAGTAGTCAAAGAAACAGCACACATCAGAGCAGACACGGGTAATCCAGCTCTCAAGAAGGGCAAGCAGAAAAAAACGGAATTCAAGGTCATCCATAGCTTCATAGCTAACTAGATAGAGGGCGGGGGCGGGGGTCTATGTGAGACCCTGCACCTCTAAACACTGGATACAGGGGCTGGAGAGATGGCTCAATGATTAAGAGCATTTGTGGCTCTTGCAGATCACTCTAAGCAACCACACAGTGACTCAAATCCATCTGTAACTCTAGCTCCAGGGGATACAATGTTTCTCTGATCTCCATGGTCACCAGGTAGGCATGTGAGGCACATAAATGCATGCAGACAAAACACACAAACCGGTGAAGATAAATATTTTAAGTATAAAGTAAAAAGTAACAACAACAAACAAAAATCCTGAGAATCTCTGTTTCGTTTTCTGGGCTCTAGACATGATTCTTACTATTTTTAATTGCACGTGAGAGTGCAGGTACCAGGGGAGGCCAGCAGAGGGTGTTGATCCCTCTTAGGCTGAACTTAAGGTGGTTGTAGGCCACCAGACATGGGTGATGAGACCCAAACTGGGGTCCTCTGCAAGCAGTTAACACGACACACAACATTAACTGTTGTATCATCTCTCCACACGATTGTTGACTTAGGAAATCCAAATCCAACTGATTGTGTAGTGTGCAGCAATTAATACATCTCTGTATTAAGCCCTTTTTACACTGCATTAAAGCTCCAAAGCTACCTACCAGGGATCCTTTCTATCTTAGTTAGGGTTGTTACTGCTGTGATGAAACACCATTGAACAAAAAGCAGGCTGGGAAGAAAGGGTTTATTTAGCTTACACTTCCACACTGTGGCTTTCATCACTGAAAGAAGTTGAGTTAGGACAGGAACTCAAACAGGACAGGAATCTGGAAGCAGGAGTTGGTGCAGAAGCCATGGAGGAATGCTACTTACTGGTTTGCTTCCCCTGGCTTGCTCACATTGCTTTCTTATAGAACCCAGGACCACCAGCCCAGCACCACCCACAATGGGCTGGCCTTCCCCTATAATCACTTATTAAGAAAATGCCCTATAGGCTTAACTACAGCCAGTCTTAGGGAGGCATTTTCACAATTGAGGTTCCCCCATCTCTAATGACTTCAGCTTGGGTCACATTGACATAAAAGTATGCAGCACACTTTCTGAGGCCAAATTGAGACTTAAAATTTTGTAAAGATTAAGTTAGATATAATATATCATACCTCAGAAATGTGCCTGACCATGAGAATCTATTTATTTTTTATATTGTTTTTAAACATTTTATTGTTTCCACCTATCTCATGCTCTCAAAAAGAAGTAAATAAATAAATAAATCATGTAGATTTTTCATTTGGAATCATTTTTACTATATTTTGAGAGGGAAAAGTCCATTTTTAAGTATCATTCTTATAACTCTGAGAAGTCCTTTAAATTCAGTAGAGAGGTAGACTCAGTTAGAGGTGCCCAGCCCACCCTGGTGTAAGCAGTAGATAACTCCAGTGAGCATTGTCCTTAGGCAATTGTCCCCACTCCTTTTTTTTAAAGACTTATTTATTTATTATATATAAGTACACTGTAGCTGTCTTCAGACACACCAGAAGAGGGCATCAGATCTCATTACAGATGGTTGTGAGCCACTATATAGGTGCTGGGATTTGAACTCAGGACCTCTAGAAGAACAGCAAGTGCTCTCAACCACTGAGCCATCTCTCCCAACTCTTTTAAGCATGAATATAACCCAATGAATTTTCCACTGAACACTGATAGTATAAAAGTTAATATATTTCTTCCCTAACTTGTTATATTATTTAACCTAATAGTTCATTATCATATATTTTTAAAATCTAAAAAGATAAATGTTTAACCTTGTATAAGAGATAAGTATATTTATTCTAATTTAAATATTTTGCAGTATGTGTGTGTGAAAAATTACATGCAATCTATAAATAAATATGTATGTTCTAATAAATATATGCCACGGTCCGAGCCTAATCGACCCCCCTCAATCTGTGGGAATCAGGGGTTCCAGCAATGGACATAGAGTCGGCGGGAATTGGGGTGACAAACAGGCTCGACACAAGGGAGTGTGGATCTGAATGTAATTTGTCAAATTGAGCAATAAACTTCTTATACAGAAGAAAATAGGGAAGTTAGGTGACACACTGGCAAGGTACAATGAGGTTACTGGATTCTTACACAAAACAGAGGAATGCAAACACAGAAGGACTGGCAGGAACCAACTGGGATAAAATTCAATGTTAACAACTGGGATCAAAAATAGGTCCACCTAAGGTCCACTTAATCTCAGAAGCCAGGGGCAAGGGCTTGGTGCCCTTGACATAGTTCCTATTCTAGTCTAGTGTATAGTTCACCTTCCCCCTAGGCCACTGTAAATACGTGTAACTCAGCTATCTATAGTTCTAAGTATCTACTCTGGTTTCTTCTTTGATCACAAACTTCCTTCTTCCTAGATAATTGTAAATTCCTGCGTAGGGCAGTGATTTAGCTATCCATGCCCAGGGTCGGATCAAGGACTGCCTAGAATCTAAGTTAGCTATATGTCAAATAGTCAATCCTTAGGAGCACTTGTAATAAAGCAATATTAGGGGAAAGCACACAAATCCGTTTACCAACTAAAGCAAGGATATTGGAGCATTCGTTATACAGGATGCCACGACTCCAAGGAGACTAAATTTCCGTGAACTTTTCACCTCGGGACAGCACCCAGGTTTTCGGGGCCTGTCGCACTTGTCGCTACTGGAGTGGATGTAGCATATATATATTGATTAAATTTTCAAATAAGATAAAGCATGATGTGAGTTTTGATCAGCGTTCTGTGAAGAGATACCATGGCCACTGCAACTCTTAGAAAAGAAAGCATTTAATTGGGTCTTGCTTATAGTTTCAGTGGTTTAGTCCATTGCTATCAGTGTGGAACATAGTGTCATGAAGAAGGGCATGGTTCTGGAGAAGTAACTAAGAGTTCTACATTTGGACAAAAAAGAGCAGTGGGCCTGTCTTGAGCTTCTGAAAACCCTAAAGCCCATACCCAGTCACACACTTCCTCTAATAAGGCCACACCTCCTAATCCTTCTCAGGTAGTGCCACTCCCTGATAACTAACCATTCAGATATATGAACCTATGAGGGTCATTCTTACTCAAACCATCACAATAAATGAATATACTCATTCAAGATGGTCTTATTAGTGCCTCACAAAAAGGCTATGTCACTTAGAAATCATGGTTGTTCCACTTGCTCTTGATATTATCTTATATCAAGTTCATCTTCATTGCATTACCAAGATTTCAAGAAAGTGCTCATTAGTGGTAACAAAGCAAGTTGTCTTATCTTTATTTCCATAAGAATGGCTCCATGTGCTTGTTGCTTCTGAGTCTGTGTTGCTCCTCAGGTGAGGAAAAAAAAATCTCCCATTTCATCTAATATTGTGGGAAGATATTTCAATCAGAGATGGATGCTAACCATCTTCCTCTGCCACTGTGACACCTCCAGTGTGACGCTTCCATTCTGGTTCCTGTCTTAGACGCTGACGGATTGAGTTAATAGATACTTAACATTCATCTGTGGGTTCTGTGGTGAAGCCTGCCTCGCTGTGCTGTAGGATGATTTTGATGGACAGTCCTATTCAGTTTGGAAATATTTCACTGACAACTGTTTAAATTGATGTTCTTTCTTAATGACAGTCATTTGGTGGTTTTCATTCTTAAACAGTCACCGTCAGGTTTTATATTCTGTTACACATCATTCTGAAAAAAGTGTAGAGTTTCACATCCTTTCATGGGACCAGGAGAAGATGAAGAACTCAGGAACAGCATCCTTCAAGGGTCATACATATCTCTGTGCTGTGAGATTCTAAGCATCCTGTGCTCACTCACCTCAGCACCCACCAGTGCCTTTACCATTGTGTTCCGCTCTACTCTTGCTGTCATTCCCTCTCCTCTTTCTCAAACTCTGCCATACACTGGCTTTGCTGTTGTTTTCAGCTTCCAAAGGGGGTTGGTTCCTTTTTTCCACCAGTCTTTGTTTTCTACCTCATTCCAGTTACCTTTTATTAACTTTAGTGCACTCATTAAATTCTTTCACTGAGTGTTGTTGTTCTGTTCTGTTCTATTCTGTTTTGTTTTGTTTTGTTTTGTTTTGTTTTTAAAGTGTCTACATTCTTTTCTAAGTTTCTTGTTGTCTTTTTTACTGAGCCCTGCTTACTCCTGAGTACCCCATTGGTCCACAGAGTTTGTCTGAAGTCTTGAGGGAAGTGTCTGCTCCTGGCTTCTATGTAGCTACATGTGTCTGTTTCACCCTGCTTTCACCTGATTGTGATTTAGATCATTGGAAAGATGTAGGGAAGGGATTATTTTCTCATAGC
The DNA here is from genome assembly GCF_978045245.1 of Mus caroli. Taxonomy (NCBI): domain Eukaryota; kingdom Metazoa; phylum Chordata; class Mammalia; order Rodentia; family Muridae; genus Mus; species Mus caroli. The sequence continues at coordinate 93,297,909 of NW_028227262.1, forward strand.
TTTCTTGACTTAAACCCACTTCTCTCACTTGGACTGGTTCCACATCGATCTGACTGAAGCTTTGCTCGACAGGTATCCCACAACTCTGGCATCTGCAAAATCAGGCACAACAGTCCAGGCTTTACCTTCAGAGCTTCACATAATGGCCTCTCTGGGCGTCCATGCAGGCTCACCCTGACTCATGCCTGACCTCAGTTCTCAGTCGTGTGTCTTTCCTTAGCCTGAGAGGGAGATTCCATTACCCATATTTTGTATCTTTGACTCTAAAGCCAGAACTGTGTGGCTAAAGCTGCCACCGTCTGCTGCTTGGTGGCACTGGATTGGCCTCCTTTGCATCAGCTTCCTGTTGATAATGGTTTCCTCAACTGCCTAAGCTTTTTCTTTTCTTTAATTCCCTTTCACTAGTATAATAACGTCAAGTCCATTAATTCAAGATGGCTGTGTAGCAGCCTGATCCAAAAATGAAATTGGTAGTTGTGAGTGACTGACATTAACACGTTGCTTGTTACTTATACTTGGCATAGTCTGCGCTAATGGGTACAACATCTTCTGAGCCAAAAAGAAGCTTCTTCACTTTGAAAGGTTAAGATCATCCTGAGTAGCCTGCAGCCATCATTATTTGTGGAATACTGTGATTCAGGATCCTTCAGTCCACACTAAAACCATTCCACAAACACCACTATAAACTCAAGGATGTAGAAGGTCCTCTTGGCTTGGATCTCCATTCCAACATAAGTGAATATTCCAGTGACCATCACATTAAATTAGACATCACAAATGAAAATTTAGTTGGCTCATTTTATAACTTTTTATTTCTGTAACAACTTTAAACTCACAACCAAATTACTGGCACAGTGAGTAAGTAAAACAGAAGTGTAAAATTGGGATTATAAAGTAAGCAAGACTTCAGATGAATTGGTTCTTGCATGATGTATGTAAAGTCACTCCCTTAAATTCAGTTAATTCTAATAGACTTGGAACAAAAGAGGAAAACAGGGCAAGATTATAATATGTTTGTCTTATGGGAGGATTGGCAGCATGCCAAACTTTTGTAAGGAGAATGGAGCAGTGAGGACAAAGCATTCCATATACCAGAGACAGAATAGAGCTGAGTGGAGAGGAAGCCCCAGCTCAAACTGCTCATCTATGGAATGGAAAATAATTAGAACGGGAAGACTCTTCTCGGTTACTAACATGGTTGAGTCCCTACAAAAAGCCACAACTATCCAGCCCACTATTTAAAAGTTCTCAATTTAAATGTCTAGTTTATAGGGAAACCAAATTTGGCTCCCATCTTCCTTTGTGCTTTTTGTAGTACAAAAAAACCAGAGCAGCAAGTTCAGAAATCTTTGAATTAATGACAGCTGAGGATGGAAAAAAAGAATACATGGAACTCTGATCACAGAGGATCATTGTGTGTCTGCAAAATTTATAGTGAAAGTTACTATAAAGCCACCATGCATGACTTGTGTGTGTGCCGGTGCTGTCCAAGATACTTTAAGGGTGTTATATGTGAATATCTATTATTTTGAACATCATAGAAATTAGTATGAAAGAGAAAAATAGAACAAGGTTTGTAGCTCATCCACTGGGTGCTTGCTCAGTAGGTGTGAAGTTCTGGATTCAACTCCTAGTATGAGAATATGGAAAGAGAAGAAAACCCCACTAAAATATTGCAAAGGAATGAGGGAAATATCAGATAGAATAACAATCATCAACACAGAATACACAGAAAAATTAAACAAAACGTCTGTGTTCAACTCTTGGATACTTCTTTATCAAACAAATAATTTCCTGGTGCTATTCTCTTCCAGGCAGAGTTCTGGGATCTGGAAATATGAATTAATTTACATTCTGAGAGGTTGGGAGAGGAACAGACAATGAAGTCCTAAAATACATTGGAAGGAGGTAAGTTCTGTCAGGAAGAGGGGGCAGATAGAAGCAGAGGGCTAGTTAGGGATTTAATTTGTCCCCAGTTTCAGCACTGCCTGTGGCATAGAGGTTAAGTCCCTCATTTGGTTCCTGTGTCAGCTCCTTGCCACAAACAGGTTTCCTATGCCAGTCTCAGTAAACATCACCAGATGCCAACAAAACAAAGGCACAGTGCTCCTAAGCACAGTGCTCACAATTCAGGATTGAATTAAACCTTCCTTGTATCAGTTTCCTGAAACTGAGGCTTTGCCTTTCTGCCATTCTTTCATTCATTCTAGTACCTCTACTCTGATGATTTGTGAAGAACCAATTCACCCCACTAATGAGAGCTTTGCTTAGGCACCAGAAAGGGCAAAAGTGGCTCAGGCTGGCACCAGATGAATTTCTCCCCTTGATCATGGTGTTTGGTTCAAGTATGTCTAGCCAAGTGATAGAAGGAGTGCTTTGGGGACATTGGGTGTGTTCAATCAAGAGAAGTCTGCACAGACCACATCAATGAGTCAGCAAATCCCCCTTCCTTCTGAAATAGCTTATCCAACTCCTTGCTTAGCAGGCATGCAGGAAACATCTACAGAAGAAGAGAGACAGAGTAATAGGTGGTAAGTGTTGGGGGCTCACTAAGAAAGATTGATGAGCATGTCCCTAAGTCATGAAGGCGACAAACCACCCCAGGCAGAAAGACCAAACAAAACAACAACACTGGAGGAGAAGGAGGAACTTCAGGTGTTCCCGTGGGAAGCAAGAGAGGAAAGAAATGTCAAGTGGGGAAAGAAAAGTAACACTTTCTATGAGTCTGACTTCCCAAATAAATGGAGCACATACAGAAACCAGATAAAACTGAGCCTTGTTAACACAAATCAGTGTTAGGATTGTATTTGACAAGAGCTCTATGAGTCAACCCCACAGAAATACAATCGTGCAGCTGTGCACCCAAGGCTGGAGGGATCTGCTGAGCCCGTTCTGACAGCACTGTCACTGTGCTTGGTCACTGTGAGGTCTTCCACCTGCCTGTCCTCCTGTCACCAATTTGCAAGTCAACATTTCCACCACTGTCCTTACTTATCCTTTCACTCTCTGGGAGTAATGTGCTCATGGGGTGCACATTATTGCAGTGTCCTGATCGCAACAGTTCGAGGGATAATGTTATACACAGAGAAGAGGCCTGCTATGAAAACTGATGGGTTCTGACGGAGGAAGGAAACGTGATCGGAGAAGAAAATACCCAAAGTTCCACACCATGTTCTTAAAGACAAACTCTGAAGCTCTGAGCTGTGGAACATTCCTCCTGTGACCCGCAAGCACACCAAGAGTACCAGGGCAAGACCCAGGACAGCCCACCCCTCAGAACCAGCTACAACCACTCCATGGTTTTAGCCTGTTGTCACTTCTGCTTGCTTGCTTGCTTGATTGATTGATTGATTGGCTGATTATAGTTCCTTCTTTTTAAACTTGTGAATTTGGCTAAAGGGTGGGTGAAATTGATGAATCAGATAAAATGGCTTCCTTAAAAATAGTGTCCCAACCGGTAAAAAGGACACATGCTCCACTATGTTCATAGCAGCCCTATTTATAATAGCCAGAAGCTGGAAAGAACCCAGATGTCCCTCAACAGAGGAATGGATACAGAAATTATGGTACATTTACACAATGGAGTACTACTCAGCTATTAAAAAGAATGAATTTATGAAATTCCTAGCCAAATGGATGGACCTGGAGGGCATCATCTTGAGTGAAATAACACAATCACAAAAGAACTCACACAATATGTATTCACTGATAAGTGGATATTAGCCCAAAACTTAGGATACCCAAGATATAAGGTACAATTTGCTAAACGCATGAAACTCAAGAAGAATGAAGACCAAAGTGTGGACACTGTGCCCCTTCTTAGAATTGGGAACAAAACACCCAGGGAAGGAGTTACAGAGACAAAGTTCGTAGCTGTGATGAAAGGATGGACCATTTAGAGACTGCCGTATCCAGGGATCCATCCCATAAGCAGCTTCTAAACGCTGACACCATTGCATACACTAGCAAGATTTTGCTGAAAGGACCCAAATATAGCTGTCTCTTGTGAGACGATGCCGGGGCCTAGCAAACACAGGAGTGGATGTTCACAGTCAGCTATTGGATGTATCACAGGGCTCCCAATGGAGAAGCTAGAGAAAGTACCCAAGGAGCTAAAGGGATCTGCAACCCTATTGTTGGAACAACATGATGTACTAACCAGAACCCCGGAGCTCTTGTCTCTAGCTGCATATGTATCGAAAGATGGCCTAGTCGGCCATCACTGGAAAGAGAGGCCCATTGGACTTGCAAACTTTATATGCCCCAATATAGGGGAATGCCAGGGCCAAAAGAATGGGAATGGGTGGGTAGGGAAGTGGGGGGCGCTATGGGGGACTTTTGGGATAGCATTGGAAATGTAATTGAGGAAAATATGTAATAAAAATATTAAAAATCAAAAAAAAATAGTGGAACGGAAATACAGAACCAACTTAGGCATCCAATGAAAAAATGTGGCATACATAAACAATGGGATATTATTCATCCATGAACAGAAATTAAATTCTTAGGTTTGCAGGGACATAGACAAACCTAAAGGGCATTGGGTTAAGTGAAATAAGCCAGGCAGAAAGAGACAAGTTCTCATTTCTATGTCAAAGCTACGGGAAGGAAAGGAAATAAAGGGAGCCAGTGAGGAAAGGAAGAGGAAAGTCTGAGCCTATTCAATGGCTACATGCTTTTGTATATAAAAATTCACAAAATCAAGAAGACAATTATTAGAGCTAACAATTCAGCAAAGTTCCAGAGCACAGGATCAATACACAAGACAGTTGTGTTTCCATACAATAGCAACAAACAATCTGTATAAGAAATTAACACAGCAATTTCATCTGAAGTCAGTCACTGGAGAAGTGAAACACTTAGGGAGAAACAGAAATGGGGAATGAATATCCTGTCCCTAAAAGAAACTTTGTGCTGCAGAAAGAATTTAAATACCTGAATAAGTGTAACAGCTTGTGCCATCAATAAGAGATTTAACAGTGGCAGGATGCTAGTAACACTTGAAGCATCCTCTGATTTGGTGATTACCCCAAATCCCTAATAGAACAACAATTTCTTCCCAAAAGTCAAAAACCTTATCCTCTTATTCATATGGAATGGGGAAGGCTCCTGAGTATTGAACACAAGCTGAGGAGAGAACAGTAAAGTTGGAGGAGAAGCATGTCTTGACTTCTAAACTTATTACAAAGCTATAGTGATTGACACGTGTGCACCAACCCAATGGAATATAGAAGCCAGAAGTGAACTCTCATACATGTCAATTGATTTTCCCCAGAAGTAGGAAGATAATTAATAGCTAAAAGGCCCTTTTACCACTGGATGAGACCAGAAAATCTGGATATCTACATGCAAAATATAGAACTGCATGTACATTCACAACATCTGAAGAGTACCTTGGGGCCCACAAAGTGGCTTTGTGGGTAAACGTGTTTACTGCCCAAGTCTAGAGACCTGAGTTTGATCACCAGAACCCATATAAAGTTGGAAGGAAGGAATCACTTCCGCACAGGAGACCTTTGGCATCATGAAATCCCTGTTCACAGCACTTTGAGAATTTAGACATTCTTTTAAAACATATCAAAGGCTGAAACTGTGGAACACTAAAAAGAAAACATTGATAACAACATCACAGATTTGACATACAAGTGGGAAGTCAAAGAAAATGTAAATAGATATGAGAATTCTATCATCCATGAAAATGTCTGGGTTTTTAATATATAACTATAATAAGGATGCCCGGTGCAAATATACTTACTAACACAATCCATTCAAGGAAGGACAGATATAATTCCACTGAGGAGAATCTTGAACAGAAGATGATACAGCAACCAGGAGAACAGAGGATACCAAGTGTGGAGAGGACAGAGGAAGCAGACTGTTGGTAGGCACAGTGTCAAGACAATGAAAAAGACCTGAATAATAATTACACAGCATTGTAAGTGCACCGGGGATTAGCCACTATAATGACTAGCTAACATAATAAATACTATGCTATGTAGGGCTATAATTTTTAACCACAGTAAACTCTTCAAAATGTGCTCCTTTTCTTATAGGTTTTTAAAGAAATATCATAATAATGAGCTATAAGATGCAGCTCTTCTTTTGCAGAAAATTTCAAGTGGATTCACTGAAGCATGCCCTGGAAAATGTTGATTGTCTATGACAAATCCCTAGAGCAGTGTGCTAACTTGGAACTTGGATCATGAGAAAGGTGTTCAATCTCTCACACAAAAACAGTAACACTAATTGAAACTATAATAAGAGGCAAACTTTAACAACCAAATTGACAAATACCAAAAGTAAAAGAATACGCTGTGTTGTCAGGCTGTGGGCATAGGCATGTTCATGTGCAATATTTGGAACGTAAACTGGTAAACATTTCAAGGAAGACAATATGGCAATATGCATCCAAATGCAAGTGCATATTCTCTTTGGTTTTTAATTGCTGCTTTTTTTTTTAAAGAGTCTCCTCTATAAAAGGCTGGCCTCAGCTTTGCTGTGTACGGAGATGACCTTAACTTTGGATTCTCATGCTTTCCACCTCCAGAGTGTTGTGATAAGTAGCCACATCCTGTTTATGTGGTTCTGGGGACCCTGAACTCAGGGCCCTCTGAATGCTAGGCACTCGATCAACTGAGCCAAATCTTCAGCTCCATACATCCTATATGATCAATCAGTATGATTCTGGTAATTTCAAGATTTTAAGTATTTGCAGATGGGGAAATAATATACATATAAACTTTATGTTACTCTATGTTCTTTGTTTTGTAGTAAAAAAAAATAATGAAAACAACCTAGGTAAGTACTCATAAGTATGCATAAATTTTAGAATATTTATACAATGATACATTATGCCACATAGAAAAATAGTAAAATGCAATCCATTGTTGGCAACTGGGTTCGGTTTCTGTGAGACCTTATGTGCTATTAAGAACTAAAATAACTGAATTTAGAAAAAAAATAGTTAAAGACAACAGGAGGTACCAATGAAGACTGATGTAAAAGGAGGGGAGAGAACAGGTGACTACTCAGTTGCAATTTTGGAAATGAGAAAGAAACAGGGGAAAGAAGTATTGAGGGCTGAGACTCAGGAGCAGGGGCTGCCTCCAGCAGGCTCCACAAGTGGCAAGGAGAACAAGGAATCCAAATACATGTCTCTCTTTCTTTCATTTCATGTTGCATTTCATTATTCAAAAGTACGAAGCTGTGCACAGTACTCAGTTATAGAACATATTAAAAACAGAACTGTCTTACACACAAGCACACACACACACACATATAATGAAAATCATAGAAAAGGAGACAAATATTTAATGTTCAAAAAAGATTATGGTTGAAACATTTCCAAGATGTATAAAATGTGTTAAATCACTATAAATTCCAGCCAGGTCAAATAGAAGTCATTCTAAGTAAAAACATGAAGTCTTTAGTATGATTAATCTCAGCAAAATTAAAAATCATTAAAACAGTCTTTGAAAATCAACATAGCACCTGCAAAAAGAAAAACATTAAAATATTGATATGTGACTTTTGAAAAGAAACATGAGTGATAGAAGACAATATTTAAAAAAGATAATTACCCAACTAGAATTCTTCACTTAGGAAAAGCGTTTTTTTTTTTAATTGAGTCCAAATAAAATAGAATAATAATAATAAAAAAAAAAAACAACCTTCTAAACTTCCAGAAGAGATTGCTCCCAGAATTTCAAGATAAAGTAAATAGTAATAAAAATTCATTAACTAAAGAGAATACACTACCAGTCAGAGAAAAACACAGGGAGACAAAGAGCAATGGCATGACTATGTGTGTGCTGCGGCTAAGTCAAGACAGCACTACACAATAATGAGAGGATTTGCAATATGGGACAATGATATCAGAAAAGCTTGGGATAGGGGAATGTTAGGTCTGTGTCCTTTGAAGTTCCTATTTTGTCTTAGATATGATAAAAATTCACTTATTATTAACAAATACAGATAACGAATGGCCATCTCTAGGAAAATTACCAAAACATGAGCACACAAACAAGCTAGTGGAAAATAAGCAGGAAAATTAACAATCACTTCAAAATCAAGGAACAAAAAACAGAAGAGAAAGATCATCTGAAAGTTTTACATTGTTAGTATTTATAATTACATATTTATAAAATCAAAATTTCTAATTAAAACAGATGTTTTAGTATTAAATAATTAAGATAAAACCTTACTATGTGATAATTAAGCAAAACATGTTAAAAATATAAATGCATAAAAGAAAGTTAAAAGGATTTTAGACTGGGATGGTAATGAATCAAAAGTATCAAATAGATCAAAATCTTAGAGAATGCAACTACAGTCACAATTACAAAAATTCAGTGTCTTAGATGTACATTCTGGAATTTGTTTTAAATTCTTAGAAGTAAATAAATCAATTGATGACCTCAATAAAATTTAGAAAAACAGGGTCAAGAGGAAATAAAAGCAATAGGAGTCTAATAATGAATCAGGAGGAACAATAAGAAAAATCAAAAATTCAAAATCTAATAAAATTGTTAAGTTCCTAGTGACTCTGCTTTTACAAAAACAAGAGCCAAAGAATAGATAAAAATAACCATAACTAGAAATAAAGAAAAAAACTGACATTATAGATCAGATGGGCTTTAATACAGAAGGTATTATTAATATAATTAGATAATTTTACAATTAGAAGATATTATGAGCAATTGAATGGCAACAGATTTGAAGATGGTAATGAAATAAAAAAATTGTTAGAAATGTTTTAGTAAAACAAAATTTACTAAAACTGACACAAGAAGAAATGAAAATTTATATGTGTGTATATATATATGTGTGTGTCATATATACATATATGTTACAAATAATTTTCCCATCAAAAAGGTATCCAGATCAATAAAAAAGTCTAGATACATTTCTATCAAATACTTAAGGGAAAATGTCAATGTATTATACACAATTTCAGAAACACAGCAATGAGAACTCATTTCAATAGCTATGGTATAAGACTGCCATATTATATTAAACCTTAACAACCTAATTCAAGAAAGAAAAAAAGTACCCCATTATGTCACACAAATATAGAATCCAAACTCTAGTATAATATAAATTAGCAATTGAATCCAGCATCCAAGAGAACTTTATTCTAAGGAAGTATAATGTGGATGTACTAATGTCTCCCAAAGATCCATGTGAAAAAAGAATGCTCCCTAGGGTGATGAGAAGCATGGAGCCAAATCCTGAGGAATCAAGAAAGCCTATAGTATATAGATCTGCTTGGAAAACCAGAAATCCTAATAGTATGGTTGACCAACCACCAGAAGAGCAAACTGCACAACTCAAAGGAGCCTTATTTCTATTTGGCAAGGACAGTGATTGAGCTGTTACAAGAAAGAAATCATGTAATGTATTGGGGTCTCCCAGGCAGAATTCCACAAAAGCCAAGTTGAAGGGCAGGATTACTAAAGTATATGCTAATGAAACTGCACAAATGATTTCTCTGGACTTTTGTCAATGACATCAAGAATGTTGGAAGTCACAGACAATGAAAAGGACATGTTCCATGCAGTCAAGAAGGACAGAAGTGGCTGAGCAAGTGCAGCAGAGCTTTGCTGTGTGATATCAAAACTTGGAGACATCTGAGTAGATAAATAAGCTGCTGAAATGGCCAGGAAAGCAGACCCTGACGGCACTTGTCAAACCAACTCTGAAAGAAGAGCAACAGGAAGACACGGATGCATGGGTTGGATTTCTTGTACAAAAGTTTTCATCTGCCTTTTCTTTTTTTTTTTTGTCTATTTTATTATTTTTTATTAGGTATTTTCTCCATTTATATTTTCAATGCTATCCCAAAAGTCCCCCATACCCCCCCCCCACTCCCCTATCCACCCAATCCCACTTCTTGGCCCTGGCGTTCCCCTGTACTGAGACATATAAAGTTTGCAAGACCATTTGTAATGTAGCTGTAAAGTGTTTCTCCTACTGTTAAACAATATGCATAGATAGCTATTTGGACTTGATCTCTCCACGGTTTCTTTCCTTATTTAATGGAAATAAATCCTTATTTTAGAGAAAGATCCAGTAGCATGTTGCTTGTGGCCTAGTTAGGATATATCTAAACCCTTTTGTACAATTAAACTTAGATTGAGCTGGTCCGATGAGGAAACATTTGAGTTGTGGTTTTGAAGTAGTTTTGGGAAGCCATCAGAATGTTGTTGAAGTGCAACCATCAACAATGTGTACTTAAAGATTAACAGCTACAAGGTGGGTGTGTTTCCCAGGAACTCATGAACTGTCTTTTGGACTGCTGGTCTTTTCTACCAGAAGTATTTGTCTTTTGTTTCATTATTTTAAACTTTTTTTAGCCACTAAATGAAATCTGCTTAAGGAGCTAAGAGATCCCCAACACCCAGGTAAAAAGCCAATGGTGGCTCACACTTGTAATCTCAGCACAAGGCAGTGAGGCAAAAGTTTCTTTCTTATTGTGGGTTGTCACTAAATTTAGGACATCTCAATTTTTTTCTTCTCACTTTGTTGATGAGATTTAAATTAGGACATCCATTATGGAAAACAGTATGAGGTTCTTCAAAAATTAAAGATAGAACTACCATATGATCCAGCAACTCAATTTTGGGGTGCATAGTCAAAGGAAATGAATAATTATAGCAAAAAAATATTTGTACATTCATGGCAACATTACTGACAAAACCTAAGTTACAGAATCAACCTAAGTGGTCATCAGTGGATGGACAGATAAAGATATAGAATCTTTGTATGCAGTTAAGCATTACTCAGTCTTAAACAAGAAAGAAATCCTCTCACATGCAGCAGTTTTGATGAACCCAGAGGGCTGGTAAAGTGAAATAACTCATGCCCAGAGAAACAAGTCTCACAAACATGTCAGGAAAGAGTAGCTGAGTATTGACAGAAATGAAGAACTGGGAGGAAATGGAGAAATGTTGACCAACTAATCCAAGCCTTCAGCTCTAAGAAAAAACATTGCAGATAATCATGGGCAACATGATGACCACAGTCAATAACAATGTGCCCACACACGAAGCTGGCTAGATATATTCTAACTGCTTTACGCACACACACACACACACACACCAACCATGATGACCATGGTCAATAACAATGTGCCCACACACAAAACTGGCCAGATAGCGCCGCGTCTAACTGTTCTACACACATGCACAGACAGTCACACACTACAAAGTAATTGTGTGCGGTGACTGACCTGTTGTCTTAGTTAGGGTTTTACTGCTGTGCACAGACACCATGACCAAGGCAAGTCTTATAAAAAACAACATTTAATTGGGGCTGGCTTACAGGTTCAGAGGTTCAGTCCATTATCTTCAAGGTGCGAGAATGGCAATATCCAGGCAGTTATGGTGCAGGCAGAGCTGAGAGTTCTACGTCTTCATCCAAAGGCTGCTAGTGGAAGACTGACTTCCAGGCAACTAGGGTGAGGATCTTATACCCACACCCACAGTGACACACCCATTCCAACCAGGCCACACCTATTCCAACAAGGCCACACCTTCAGATGGTGCCACTCCCTGGTCCAAGGATATACAAACCATCACACCTGTTATTTAATTTGCCTGGTTATTTCACCATGTGCTTTGTGTTTCAACATCTCCTTGCATACATTTAATACATATGCAATTACTGTCAATAATTCCTCAGTAAATTCCATACTGAAATAACCAAATTGTGTCTATTGTATGAGTTTTTAAAACAATTTAAAATACAATATATGGTGAAATGTATTCCATTATGCAAACCACGCAGAATTTGAATGCCAGCAGTTGATTCCAGGAGTGGAAGGTACTTCTCACATCTACTTAGGTTTCACAAGCAGTACAGACAGTGTTAAGACTAAGTTCAAGAACAGGAGGCCAGGAAGCTAGCAGCTTGCTGACTTACGTGAAAATTAACATAATAAGCTTTCTTTTTAAGGCAAATATCCCCACAACAGTGAGTTGAGAGGACAGGATAAAGAACCAAGACATGCCAGCAGGAGATATCCAATGGGCTATCACAGGGAAGGTCTGTTCCCCTCAGAGCTTAGTTTCTAGGTAGACTCAGTTTTCCCTGACCCCCAAAGAGGCTCAGAGATATAGCGATCATTACAGGAGTGTATTAAGTTCCAATATTTCACTGTGACCCTATGATAACTATCCATTATTCCCAGTGTTCTAGCAATAGCTGCTGAGAGGATCAGAGAATTATAAAAACAAAAACAAAAACACTGACACCCTAGTCACCTACAGCAATTATTGCAGGGTCTGGAAAACAGTACCTCCAAAGGGTGGAACTTAGACATGCCAAGCTAGAGAATTCTCAAAACGAAGGTCCCTTTGCCATCTTTCTGCCTTCTTGTCTCCAGGTAGTCTTTGTTTCTCTAAAGTACAAGGAACACTCTCTGCAGGTCCTTCCTTTACCTAGCAGCTACCTCAGCATCCACAGAAGGCAATTGTTGTCAGTCCCATTGAAAGATCTTTTCCCAAGAAATATTAAAGTCATATCAAGAGGAAAAGAACGTAAGTCTAGTACCACTCAAGAGCTTTGAAGTTATTGCTGGTCCCTTGGGCTTGTTCTTTTGTTGTTGTTGTTGTTGTTCCCTAATAGTCATTTACTACCCTTGTAACATTGTCTATACCCTTGCCCCTATAGAGGTCTGCATGAAGAAGGCCTACAGGCCTTACAAACTGGCTTTGTGCATGTATGTAACTCAATTGTAAAGCCTTTCCTCCAACCAAAGAGCGTACATGGGCTGGTCCAAGGCCCCCAGCATATATGAAGCAGAGGACTGACTTGTCTGGCCTCAGTGGGAGAGATGTGATGCCCCAGGGAAGGGGAATTCTGGGGGGTTGTTGGAGAGCACTCTCTCAGAGCTGAAGGAGAGTGGGAAGCAGGTGAAGAACTCTGGGTAGGGGGACAAGGAGGGAGGCAACATTTGGGACATAAATAAGATATTTTAAAAAGCCTTTCCTCCTATTAATCTGCTTGTTGTTCATTTGTTTCTCCAGTCTGAATGACTAAACAACCTTCAGAGGCAAGGTCTAACCTTCTCTGCAGATGCAGTTCACCTTACCTTGATGACTTACACAAGTTTTCAGCTTCTCAAATGGGTGCAGAATCCATACTGTAGCCCACATAACTAACTAGAAATCCAAAAGAACTTCACAGTGACTTCTTTGGATCATCTAAGGGCACACCAGCATCCAGAGGCATCCAAACAGAGGGAGGCCGCAAGGCAGTTGAGCCTCAGAGCACTGAGTCTCTCTGGGTGAGAGAAGTCAGCTTGATCTTAGACCTTGTTAGTAGCTATTGAGTAGCTGATAGCCTTAACTGGTCTCTCTGTATTATATTTATCAATTACCTTTTATATACACAGTCACTATACTTAAACGCTGTGTGTTATAAAACAGATTTGTGGATGTGTTAAATTATATTCATGATCTTACACAATTACTTTTTTTCCCATCTTTTTATGCCTCAAAATATCAGAGCTGAAAACTGGAATCAACTCACATGAACTTAGCCAATCTATTGATGGTCTATAGCACATTTTATTTATATCTTACCTTTTTAATCATCAACAGAATGTGTTCCCATGAGTGTAACATTTGATAAATGGAACCATGACACTGGCTGGAACTCAGTATTTTGACAAGCAAAAATAATTGAAAGGCTATAACTGAAGGCTCAAATTAAACTGTATCCTTTTTCTCTGTAAATATATTGTATATATTTAAATGCCTCCTTTTAAATATTTTATTTAATAGTTATTCATGAATGTAATGAATTTTCATCAAATCTGTCTTCCATTCCCCTTCAACTCTTTCACCACGTTCTCCCTCCGACTTCACACTTTTCTTATTTAAGTGCATATTTTAAAGTATGCTTCTCTTTCAATCTCTCACTCATGTCTTGTCATTTCAAATGTTGTTCCTATTCAATGGTACTATCCACCTTTGCTGGCTACTGTTGTTTCCACCTTCTGTTACTAAGAGAAAAGTAGCCTAGAATCAGTTATCCCCACCACCACCACTGTCACTACTTACACCACCTCCACCTCCCACACCACCACCACAACCACCCACATCACAGCACCTCTACCTCCACCACCCTACCACCTCCACCACCTCTATCACTATCTCCAACATCTCTATCACCTCCACAACCACCACTACCACCAAACCCCATAGCCCAAGCTACCCAAGAACTTGAAGTCCTTCCTCCCTCTTTTTCTCCCTCCCTCATCCACTTCCTCCCTCCTCCTCTTCCTCCATCTACCCCTTCATCTTCTTCTTCCCCTTCTGCCTTTTCCTCACTAGGGTGAGCATGAACCATCACAGGAAGAAATCCAGCCAAGTACTGCATTCATCTTTGTTCTGACCAAGGCCAAAGACCACACCACCCCTAGCCTGCCGTGCTAAGATAGACTGCATTCCACTGAACCATGAGCCAGAATAAACCCTCCCTTCTTGAACTTGCTTTTTGTCAAGTGTTTTGTTGTTACAATAAGAACAATAACAAATACATTCTATAATATATGATGGTTGCATTTGGGAGCTTTCACTAGTACTATTCATGTACTGTTTTCTGGCCAATTGAAAAGGCATGGCATATGTTCCAAATGATTATCGCATTTATACTAGGTATGAATTTATTCCTTAAGATCTTAAATGAACTGGGCACAAGCCCATTTGACATACTTCATAGGGTAGTACAGCCTTTTCTCTTGAGCCTTGGCTGTCCAATCAACACTGAGCTCTCTAGTTAATACTGGTACACTGCCACCCCCAGACTTCTGATTCCGCCTAAAAGTAGAGCATAGAATCAATTTCGTGCTCACCAAGCTTGGCATACCATCTGTGATGTATTCTAGTGAGATGCTCTTAAAGAACAAGTGTCTGTGTCTCCTGATCCCTTGACATATCCCCGAGAATAGAAAAGTGCTTGCCTAGCGGGCAGTACAAAATTACCTACATAGCATCCACTTAATATGTGATGAGGAATGAAGATCCACCCAAGGGAGTGAGGGATCTGTATGCAGGCTCCCTGGTCATTCTCTGGGCTTTTCTCTAGCCCACCCAGCCAGTTCTCACAGGAATTCCTCCTACCCTACCTTCTATAACCCAACCCCCTTTACCAGGTATCATCTGGAGCAAACTTCTCCATCTATAATTGGAGGGGTATCTCTTTTTGGTTGATGTAATCTATTGATGAAGAAAGTACCCATCAGTGGAATTATTTTGCAAAGCATCTGGAAGCTCGGTGCCTCCATGGAACAGTGTCTGATCCAAAGGAAATATGGTCCCCATCCTGGCTGTCTTGCAGGCACAGCTCTAAAAGCAGCCTCACCTCCTTGGTCTGTTGCTAGGTACATACTTCTATCCAGTCTTCCAATTGCAGTGATCCAGCTTGGACTACAAGTGAGGAGTCTCCAGGCCCATCTCAGGATGCTCTGCTGCAAAGATATAGACTCCCCTCTTCCCAGTAGCAGCGGCACTGAATCTACCAAATGTCTCCAAACATCTAGCACCTGACCGCCTCGGCCTTTTCTCTGTTTTAACTTTAAGGTGTCACTACAAGTGTTTTCAGATACCTCCTACAAGTCCCAAATACTGGGATACAATCATACTAAACATTATATTCATGATCTCTCTGAAATTCAAACTCAGGTGAGCCTGCTCCATTTTCTATGGTCATATTACTTATAACAGACATAGATCTTATTGAACTGGAGCAAAGGCTACTGTCACCTTTCATTTCTATCTATTAAATGGTACAAAACTGTATGTACTTGCAGTGATGACAGCACCAAAAGTATTCATGCACTATACCTAACCTCACACACTCACTCAGCGTTAGGTTTTTCATTTGTATCATCTTTGCTGTCGACTCTTACTACAGATTCAAGCATTTATTCATTTTTATACTTTTATCTACAGATAGTTCAGAAGAGTTCAGAAAACACACATTGTTTTATAAGTTCAAATCTTTAAAAACAAAGGTGGGGGGAGGTCGCCACCATATCTTCCTAGGAGCCTCTCCTGTCCCAAGTCTTTGGTTTCTCCAGAGATGCACCCCTCCCACCAATCCCTTTCTCTCTCTAGCCCTCTCATGCCCACCTCTGTTCTATCCATACCTGATCCCTACCTCCATTTTCCTCCCTATCCCTTCCCCCACCCAGTTCACTCTTTCTATCCACTTCCAATATCTATTTTATTTCCCCTTCTGAGTGAGATTTAAGCATCCACCCTTGGGCCCTTAGCTTCTTTGAGTCTGTATAGTGTAGTGAGGGTGTCCTGTATTTTTTGGCCACTATCCACTTACAGTTGAGTCTATACCAGGCATGTCTTTCTTGGTCTAGGTTACTTCATTCAAGATGATATTTTTCTAATCCTATCCATTTGCCTGAAAAATGCATGATGTCCTTTTTTTAATAACACAGTCATATTCCATTGTGTAAATGTACATTTTCTTTATCCATTCTTTGGTTGAGGAACATCTTGGTTGTTTTCAGTTTCTGGCTATTATAAATACAGCTGCTATGAACATAGTAGAGCAAGTGTCCTTGTGGTATGGTAGAGTGTCCTTTGGATATATTCCCAGGAGTGGTATAGTTGGGTCTTGAGGTAGAACTATTCTAAATTTTCTTAAAATGCCAGATTGATTTATAAAGTGATTATACAACTTTGCACACCCACAAGCAATGGAGTTTTCCCCTTGCTCTACATCCTGGCCAGCATGTGCTCTCTCTTGAAATTTTGATCTTAGCCATTCTGATGGGTATAAGATGAAATCTCAGAGTCATTTTGACTTGCATTTTCATGATGACTAAGGACATTGAACATTTCTTTAAGTACTTCTAGGCCATTCAAGATTCCTCTGTTGAGAATTCTCTGTTTAACCCTGTACCCCATTTTTAATTGGGTCATTTGTGTTGTTAGTATTTAATTTCTTGAGTTCTTTATGCATTTTGGATATTAGTCCTTTATCATATATAGGGTTGGTGAAGAACTTTTCCCATTCCATAGACTGCCATTTTGTCCGGTTGACAGTATCCTTTGCCTTACAGACACTATTCAGTTTCATGAAGTCCCATTTATTAATTGTTGATCTTAGTGCCTGAGCTGTTGGTGTTCTGTTTAGGAAGTTGTCTCCTGTACCAATACATTCAAGGCTATATCCCAATTTCTCTTCTATTACATTTAGTGTATCCAATTTTATGTTGAGGTCTTTGATCCACTTGGACTTGAATTTTGTGCAAGGTGATAAATATCTATTTTCATTCCTCTATATTCAGACATCCAGTTAGACCAGCACCATTTGTTGAAGATGCTTTCCTTTTTCTATTATATAATTTTGGCTTCTTTGTCAAAAACCAAGTGTCCATAGATGTGTGGCTTTATTTCTGGGTCTTCGATTCTATTCCACTGATCAATCTGTCTATTATTATGTCAATACCATGTGGGTTTTATTACTGTTTATTGCTCTACAATACAGCTTAAAATCAGGGATGATGACACCTCCAGAAGTTCTTTTCTTATGCAGGATTATATTCATTATCCTAGTTTTTTATTATTTTTATATGAAGTTGAGAATTGCTCTTTCAAGGCCTGTAAAGAATTGGGTTGAAATTTTGATGAGAATTGCATTGAATCTGTAGATTGCTTTTGGCAAGATGGTCATTTTTACTATGATAATCCTACTGATTCATGAGCATAGGAGATCTTTCCATCTTCTGATATCTTCTTCAGTTTCTTTCTTTAGAGACTTGAAGATCTTGACATGCAAGTCTTACACTTGCTTGATTGAAGTTAAACCACGATATTTTATATTATTTGTGAATATTGTGAAGGGTGTTGTTTCTCTAATTTCTTTCTCACAATGTTTATTGTTTGTATAAAAGAAAGATACCAAGAAAAGCACCGGGGCAGCTAGGGCGCAGGGTCAGCTGACACTCACCAGCTACCCACAACAGCCGCCACAGGATCTTAAGACTTCTGGTGAGTGGAACACAGCTTCTGCTCCAATCCAATTGCGCACGGGACCTGAGAGTGCATTAGTTAGGGAAGCAGAAACCGGACTGAGTAGGGCAACAGGCCTCATCCAGCCGGATCAGCACAGGGGTAGCTAGAGCGCAGGGTCGCCTGACACCCGCCAGCTACCCACGACCCCCACCACAGGATTTTGAGACTGCTGGTGAGTGGAACACAGCTTCTGCTCCAATCTTTAAACAGTGACAACGACAACAACTAACCCCAGAGATTACCAGATGGCGAAAGGTAAACGTAATAATCTTACTAACAGAAACCAAGACCACTCACCATCATCAGAACCCAGCACTCCCACTTCGCCCAGTCCAGGGCACCCCAACACACCGGAAAAGCTAGACACGGATCTAAAAGCATATCTCATGATGATGGTAGAGGACTTCAAGAAGGACTTTAATAACACACTTAAAGAAATACAAAGGAACACTGGTAAACAGGTAGAAGACAGTAAAGAGGAAGCACAAAAATCCCTTAAAGAATTGCAGGAGAACACTGCTAAAGAGTTACAAATCCTTAAAGAAAAACAGGATAACATAATCAAACAGGTAGAAGTCCTTAATGAAAAACAGGAAAACACATCCAAACAGATGATGGAAATGAACAAAAACATACTAGACCTAAAAAGGGAAGTAGACACAATAAAGAAAACCCAAAATGAGGCAACACTGGAGATAGAAACCCTAGGAAAGAAATCTGGAACCATAGATACCAGCATCAGCAACAGAATACAAGAGATGGAAGAGAGAATCTCAGGTGCAGAAGATTCCATAGAGAACATCGGAACAACAATCAAGGAAAATGTAAAATGCAAAAAGATCCTAACTCAAAACATCCAAGAAATACAGGACACAATGAGAAGACCAAACCTACGGATAATAGGAGTGGATGAGAATGAAGATTTTCAACTCAAAGGACCAGCAAACATCTTCAACAAAATTATAGAAGAAAACTTCCCAAATCTAAAGAAAGAGATGCCCATGAACATACAAGAAGCCTACAGAACTCCAAATAGACTGGACCAGAAAAGAAATACTTCCCGACACATAATAATCAGAACAACAAATGCTCTAAATAAAGATAGAATACTAAAAGCAGTAAGAGAAAAAGGCCAAGTAACATATAAAGGCAAGCCTATCAGAATTACACCAGATTTTTCACCAGAGACTATGAAAGCCAGAAGATTCTGGACGGATGTTATACAGACACTAAAAGAACACAAATTCCAGCCCAGGCTACTATACCCAGCCAAACTCTCAATTAACATAGATGGAGAAACCAAAGTATTCCACGACAAAACCAAATTCACACATTATCTCTCCACGAATCCAGCCCTTCAAAGGATAATAACAGAAAAAAACCAATACAAGGACAGGAACCACGCCCTAGAAACAACAAGAAGGTAATCCCTCAACAAACCTAAAAGAAGACAGCCACAAGAACAAAATGCCAACTTTAACAACAAAAATAACAGGAAACAACAATTACTTTTCCTTAATATCTCTTAATATCAATGGACTCAACTCCCCGATAAAAAGACATAGACTAACAAACTGGCTACACAAACAAGACCCAACATTTTGCTGCTTACAGGAAACTCATCTCAGAGAAAAGGATAGACACTACCTCAGAATGAAAGGCTGGAAAACAATTTTCCAAGCAAATGGCATGAAGAAACAAGCTGGAGTAGCCATTCTAATATCTGATAAGATTGACTTCCAACCCAAAGTCATTAAAAAAGACAGGGAGGGACACTTCATACTCATCAAAGGTAAAATCCTCCAAGAGGAACTATCAATCCTGAATATCTATGCTCCAAATACAAAGGCAGCCACATTCATTAAAGAAACTTTAGTAAAGCTCAAAGCACACATTGCACCTCATACAATAATAGTGGGAGACTTCAACACACCACTTTCACCAATGGACAGATCATGGAAACAGAAACTAAACAGGGACACAGTGAAACTAAGAGAAATTATGAATCAAATGGATCTGGCAGATATCTACAGAACATTCTATCCTAAAACAAAAGGATATACCTTCTTCTCAGCACCTCATGGTACCTTCTCCAAAATTGACCACATAATTGGTCACAAAGCAGGCCTCAACAGATATAAAAATATTGAAAATGTCCCATGCATCCTATCAGATCACCATGGACTAAGGCTGATCTTCAATAACAGAATAAATAATAGAAAGCCAACCTTCACGTGGAAACTGAACAACACTCTTCTCAATGATACCTTGGTCAAGGAAGGAATAAAGAAAGAAATTAAGGACTTTTTAGAGTTCAATGAAAATGAAGCCACAACATACCCAAACTTATGGGACGCAATGAAAGCATTCCTAAGAGGAAAACTCATAGCTCTGAGTGCCTCCAAAAGGAAACTAGAGAGAGCACACATTAGCAGCTTGACAACACACCTAAAAGCACTAGAACAAAAGGAAGCAAATTCACCCAAGAGGAGTAGACGGCAGGAAATAATCAAACTCAGGGGTGAAATCAACCAAGTGGAAACAAGAAAAACTATTCAAAGAATCAACCAATCAAGGAGCTGGTTCTTTGAGAAAATCAACAAGATAGATAAACCCTTAGCCAGACTCACTAGAGGGCACAGGGAAAGCATCCTAATTAACAAAATCAGAAATGAAAAAGGAGACATAACAACAGATCCTGAAGACATCCAAAACACCATCAGATCCTTCTACCAAAGGCTATACTCAACAAAACTGTAGAACCTGGATGAAATGGAGAAGTTCCTAGACAGATACCAAGTACCAAAGTTGAATCAAGATCAGGTTAATGATCTAAACAGCCCTATATCCCCCAAAGAAATAGAAGCAGTCATTAATAGTCTCCCAACTAAAAAAAGCCCAGGACTAGATGGGTTTAGTGCAGAGTTCTATCAGACCTTCAAAGAAGATCTAATCCCAGTTCTTCACAAACTATTCCACAAAATAGAAACAGAAGGTACTCTACCCAACTCATTCTATGAAGCCACAATTACTCTGATACCTAAACCACAAAAAGACCCAACAAAGATAGAAAACTTCAGACCAATATCCCTTATGAATATTGATGCAAAAATCCTCAATAAAGTTCTTGCTAACCGAATCCAAGAACACATCAAAACAATCATCCATCCTGACCAAGTAGGTTTCATCCCAGGGATGCAGGGATGGTTCAATATACGGAAATCCATCAACATAATCCAGTATATAAACAAACTCAAAGACAAAAACCACATGGTCATCTCGTTAGATGCGGAAAAAGCATTTGACAAGATCCAACACCCATTCATGATAAAAGTCTTGGAAAGATCAGGAATTCAAGGCCCATACCTAAACATGATAAAAGCAATCTACAGCAAACCAGTAGCCAACATCAAAGTAAATGGTGAGAAGCTTGAAGCAATCCCTCTAAAATCAGGGACTAGACAAGGCTGTCCACTTTCTCCATACCTATTCAACATTGTACTTGAAGTCCTAGCCAGAGCAATTCGACAACAAAAGGAGATCAAAGGGATACAAATTGGAAAAGAGGAAGTCAAAATATCACTTTTTGCAGATGATATGATAGTATATATAAGGGACCCTAAAAATTCCACCAGAGAACTCCTAAGCCTGATAAACAGCTTCGGTGAAGTAGCTGGATATAAAATTAACTCAAACAAATCAATGGCCTTTCTCTACACAAAGAATAAACAGGCTGAGAAAGAAATTAGGGAAACAACACCCTTCTCAATAGTCACAAATAATATAAAATATCTTGGCGTGACTCTAACTAAGGAAGTGAAAGATCTGTATAATAAAAACTTCAAGTCTCTGAAGAAAGAAATTCTAGAAGATCTCAGAAGATGGAAAGATCTCCCATGCTCATGGATTGTCAGGATCAACATTGTAAAAATGGCTATCTTGCCAAAAGCAATCTACAGATTCAATGCAATCCCCATCAAAATTCCAACTCAATTCTTCACCGAATTAGAAAGAGCAATCTCCAAATTCATCTGGAATAACAAAAAACCTAGGATAGCAAAAACTCTTCTCAAGGATAAAAGAACCTCTGGTGGAATCACCATGCCGGACCTAAAGCTCTACTACAGAGCAATTGTGATAAAAACTGCATGGTACTGGTATAGTGACAGACAAATAGACCAATGGAATAGAATTGAAGACCCAGAAATGAACCCACACACCTATGGTCACTTGATCTTCGACAAGGGAGCTAAAACCATCCAGTGGAAGAAAGACAGCATTTTCAACAAATGGTGCTGGCACAACTGGTTGTTACCATGTAGAAGAATGCGAATCGATCCATTCCTATCTCCTTGTACTAAGGTCAAGTCTAAGTGGATCAAGGAACTTCACATAAAACCAGAGACACTGAAACTTATAGAGGAGAAAGTGGGGAAAAGCCTTGAAGATATGGGCACAGGGGAAAAATTCCTGAATAGAACAGTAATGGCTTGTGCTGTAAGATCGAGAATTGACAAGTGGGACCTCATGAAACTACAAAGCTTCTGCAAGGCTAAAGACACCATCAATAAGACAAAAAAACCACCAACAGATTGGGAAAGGATCTTCACCTATCCTAAATCAGATAAGGGACTAATATCCAATATATATAAAGAACTCAAGAAGGTGGACTCCAGAAAGTCAAATAACCCCATTAAAAAATGGGGCTCAGAACTGAACAAAGAATTCTCACCTGAGGAATACCGAATGGCAGAGAAGCACCTGAAAAAATGTTCAACATCCTTAATCATCAGGGAAATGCAAATCAAAACAACCCTGAGATTCCACCTCACACCAGTCAGAATGGCTAAGATCAAAAATTCAGGTGACAGCAGATGCTGGCGAGGATGTGGAGAAAGAGGAACACTCCTCCATTGTTGGTGGGATTGCAAGCTTGTACAACCACTCTGGAAATCAGTCTGGCGGTTCCTCAGAAAATTGGACATAGTACTACCGGAGGATCCAGCAATACCTCTCCTGGGCATATATCCAGAAGATGTCCCAACCGGTAAAAAGGACACCTGCTCCACTATGTTCATAGCAGCCCTATTTATAATAGCCAGAAGCTGGAAAGAACCCAGATGTCCCTCAACAGAGGAATGGATACAGGAATTATGGTACATTTACACAATGGAGTACTACTCAGCTATTAAAAAGAATGAATTTATGAAATTCCTAGCCAAATGGATGGACCTGGAGGGCATCATCTTGAGTGAAGTAACACAATCACAAAAGAACTCACACAATATGTACTCATTGATAAGTGGATATTAGCCCAAAACTTAGGATACCCAAGATATAAGATACAATTTGATAAACGCATAAAACTCAAGAAGAATGAAGACCAAAGTGTGGACACTGTGCACCTTCTTAGAATTGGGAACAAAACACCCAGGGAAGGAGTTACAGAGACAAAGTTCAGAGCTGTGATGAAAGGATGGACCATTTAGAGACTGCCGTATCCAGGGATCCATCCCATAATCAGCTTCTAAACGCTGACACCATTGCATACACTAGCAAGATTTTGCTGAAAGGACCCAAATATAGCTGTCTCTTGTGAGACGATGCCGGGGCCTAGCAAACACAGGAGTGGATGTTCACAGTCAGCTATTGGATGTATCACAGGGCTCCCAATGGAGAAGCTAGAGAAAGTACCCAAGGAGCTAAAGGGATCTGCAACCCTATTGTTGGAACAACATGATGTACTAACCAGAACCCCGGAGCTCTTGTCTCTAGCTGCATATGTATCGAAAGATGGCCTAGTCGGCCATCACTGGAAAGAGAGGCCCATTGGACTTGCAAACTTTATATGCCCCAATATAGGGGAATGCCAGGGCCAAAAGAATGGGAATGGGTGGGTAGGGAAGTGGGGGGCGCTATGGGGGACTTTTGGGATAGCATTGGAAATGTAATTGAGGAAAATATGTAATAAAAATATTAAAAATCAAAAAAAAAAGAAAGATACCTCATGTGGCAAGGTGGGACTTCCAGTGGAGGAAGGGGGACACCAGCATTCTCACAGAACCTTAGAAACAAGGTCTGTCCTTCCTACAGGATGTTCAGGGACACTGGTGGAGCAAAGACTGAGGAAGGGGTCAACCATTGACTGGCTCAATTTGAGACAAAATAATTTAATAGTTTGCATTGCCATAGATAGATTCAGTAGAAAAAGACAAAGATGTGAGGAAGGAAAGATGAAAATAAGGGATACAAAACTCAGAGTTTAGACTGAAATGTAACATAATGAAAATGATAGACCAATAAAAGAATGATAGTCAAAACTCTGTTTACTCAATTTCTCACCCCATGGGAAAGTGCCAACCTACTGGCCCAATTAATGATACTCTGCTATGCTTAAAGACAGGAGCCTAGCACAAGTGTGATCTAAGAGGATTCATCCAGCAGCTGAAGGAAACAGATGCAGAGACCCACAGCCAAACATTAGGCAGAGCTCAGGGAATCTTGTAGAAGAGTCAGGGGAAGGGTTGAGGGAGCTGGAGGGGTCAAGGAAACCACAAGAAGACCTTCAGAGTCAACTAATATGGTCCATGGAGGCCCACAGAGATTGGACCACCAACTGAAGAGCATGATTGGACTAGACCTAGGCCCCTACACATATGCAGCAGATATGCAGCCTGGTCTTCATATGGGTTCCCCAATAATTGGAGCAGGGGCTGTTTCTGACTCTTCCTAGCTGGGCTGTCCTGTCTGGGCTTTGTGGGAGAGGATGCTCTTAGTCCTGATGATACTTGATCTGCCAGAGAGAGTTAGTGTGGGGAGTGCTCCAAGAAGGGGAGCTGAGGATCAAAGAAGAACGAGTGGGAGTGTAAGACTGGGAGGAAAGGAGGAAGGAGCTACAATTGGGATATAAAGTGGATTAATAAGTAAATTAATGAAAAAGAACATTTTAGAAGCAGTAGTCAAGAAACTGTATGTCCCAAAATTCCAGAGGCAGAGACAGGCAAACCTCTGTGAGTACAAGGCCAGCCTGATCTACATAGCAAGTTCTAAGCAAGCTAGGGCAACCTAGTGAGACCCTGATTTATAACAACAATAATAATAGTAATAATATATTTCAAAATCTCTTAGAAAAAGCATCTTAATCATGAAAAGTTATTTGCTTAAATACTTAGAATAGCCCCAACATATAATTCTTTGTTGACTGCCTTGGCCTGGCTGACCAGCATTCCTTAAGAACGTTCAGTGTAGAGATCATTGATGATCCAAAATAAGGAATAAAATAAGGCCTCTTAAGCTAGGGATCAGCTTTCAGTGGTACCTTCCCCAGTAATGCATTCAAACTGCACTGAAGATGTAATAAATTCCATTAACACCCATGAAAACTAGAACAAAGTGCGAGAATCTGACCTTTTTGGCATGAGGCCTCATACAACAGGAGGGAACCCCTTGTGCATTGTTGCCTAGGAGGAAAGAAAAGTCTAAACTGTCAGGATTATAGAAGAACTTCTGCATCTTCTCTACCACATGATCCTCCATTGAGGAGTGCATGGATGCCATTGGCCAGAAAGCCAGCAGCTTGTCATTCACTGAGAACATGATATTTTTTTTAAGACATCCAGATGGTGATTTCTCATCTCACAGATCCACATTCCTATCTACAGAGAGGGCGACTCTTCAGAAAACACCTGGGCAAGACTTGGGCTGTAGGCTACCAGCATAGTAGTCTCCATAAATAAAGCACTATGGGCCAGGGAGGAGACAGAAATAGAATCAGTAAAAACCAGGGCTAGAGTTTTCCATGCAGTCCATCTGTTTCATGTGCTAGCAAGCCGGCAGTGGACGTAGGAGTGGATCCCATTTCTGTCTGAGAGAGCAGAAGTAGACAGGAAATGTGTGAGTTGCTGGGCTCACCAACCTACCCGCCATCTGTGTCTCCAGCCAAGAGACTCAGCCACTATGCCAATGGTCAGAGCAGAGGGGCTAAGCATCCTCCCACCTGTTTCCATCTGAGAATGGAGCAACCCCAAAAGGAAAAGAATTATAGAAAAAGGACCTTTCAGAAGACTTGGGAGGAAAAGGATAACAAAAAGAAACTTGTAAAAGTCTTTGCTTAAAGAAGTAAAAGAAAATGACTTAATCAGTTTGTATTGCCATAGACAGAGAAAACACCAAAGATGTGAGAAAGGAAAGAGGAAATAGGGGATATAAAAACTCAGAGATTGGACTGAAATACAAAGTGATGAAAATGTTAGACAATTTAAAAAATGATAGGTCAAAGCTTAGTTTCCTCTATAGACACTGTGGAAAGTTCAGGAAGGGGATGATCTGAAAGATGGTGTTTAATAGGGCTGAAAAGGATACTTCCAAATTAGCAAGATGAATAGACAGACAGACAAGTAAGAGAGTGCCAAAGTCTAGGCCAGAAAGCCTCTGAAGTTCATGAGTTAGAGGCTTTGACATCAGCCGGTGGTGCCTTTGATAGTTCAAGCCTAGAGAAAGGAAGTCATGCCATTGGAAGAACTTATAAAGAATTCCTTTTTTTCTCTTTGCTTCACAGATACAACACAAACTGATCTCCTTTGGCTGACGTGTACATCATGGTCTACTGTGCTATCATAGGCACAGAGCCACATTCCATGAGACCATGGACCAAAAACTCTGAGCTAAAACAGTTTTCCCTTTTAAGTTCATGATCTTAGTTATTCTGTCATGGTAGCAGACAGCCAAATGCATGCATACATACATACATACATACATACATACATACATACATACATACATGGTAAATGATGATAGATAGATAGATAGATAGATAGATAGATAGATAGATAGATAGATAGATAGATAGATAGATAGATAGACTGGCAGGCAGACAACAAAATAAGGGCTGTAGAAAACAAATTCACGGAAAAGGAAACTCAAGAAACAACATAGAAAGTGCGTAGAAAGATTCTCCTAAGCTGCAGAGAATGAGGACCGAGGCTGGTATTCCAAATGCCTCTGTTGGCTGCAGTCTGACAGTGTGTAAAGAATGTGAGCACACTGTGATTCCTGCCCATCAGAAGCAAGGCAGAGGAAGATGCATAAGGAGCTGAGGAAAGCCAAGGAAGGAATAAAGGAGTTGAGAAGGAAGGTGATGGTGGATCTGAAAGAATACAAACCAATAAAACTTTAATAAAAACAAGACTAAAGAGCCAAACAATGTATTGCCTTTTAAGCTTTTCTACCATTTTCATATTGGACAATCAGTCTTTAATACATACTATATATAATTTTACAAAGTATCATGCACAAACATCAGGAGAGAAATTATTTTTAAGCATCCGTAACCTTATCTTCAGAGGTTTAAACCTATAGTTAATAGCAATATATTCTTTTGGAACATTTTCTATGCACAAATGTATTTTCAACTCATTAGGTGTTTTTTTTTTTTTACAGTATTTCATCAGTCTTAAAGATTGCTTAGCATTCTATTAACTGGATTACCATAATAACTCCTAGTTTGTCCCCATTGTGGAAAATGTGTATTAGACCCAAATTTTGAAATTACAAATAAATAATTTTACATAATTTCATTAACATTTCTAATGATATTTTAATTAGGCATTCGTAAGTATAGAACAATTATATTTAAACAACAGTAATCCTTTTTAATCCTATTACCCCCGTTGCTTTCATGAACAATTACAGGAATCAGGATTTCCTTGTATTACATAAAATCTCCATAGACCATCATCAACCTTTTATTTTTAAGTGCATGTCATATAAAAGTGAAATGTTATTATGTTGGATTTGCCTTTTATTAGTAATAAGTTTTTTAAATTTACATTGATAAGACATCTGTACCCTGCACTGTCTTTTCATGAGACAGGGACCATTCCAGGCAAAACCACCATCCACTCACCTCACCCTCCTACCCCTATATTTCTAGCATCCTATATCCTTTGTCTTTTCAGTGTGCCATAGTAATTACCATCTTTTGGGAATTTATACCTGCTAAGAGAGAGAGAGCTAGATTTATTTCTGTATGTGGCCCCTTGTTGTTGGAACATACTTCAGTGGATAGCCACTCCCAAGAGTATATAACTAGCACTAATTGTACAGGGTGGGTTAAAAATAACAACAACCCAAAAAAGGACATAAAGTTGGGTGGAGATGGAATGCTGAATGGGGCTGGGAAGCCAATGTATTAAACACAAATTGAAAACAGAGGGAAACTCTAACAATGTATGGGATTCTCAGAGAATTTATATTTTTAAAATGTTTTAAAATTAAAGTATAATAAATAATTATTAATAAAAATTATTAATAAAAATAAATAATAAAGTATAATAAATAAATAAAAATAATAAAAATTTATATTTTTAAAATGTTTTAAAATTAAAGTACATTTTCCCTTAGTCCAATGCTTTACTGCTTTTATGTTTAACTTATTAATCTGGAAATTGTACACAGCATGAACTTTAAGAGCAAAATGTAAAGCTTAATAATTTTTTGCAATTCCCGCAGCTTCACCCATTCTTGTATTTATGTGTAAGTGCACTTTTGTTTTACACTCGTTTTAGGTAGTAACACTTCTGATAGTTGGGTGCCTTCTGGTATCTGGTAGACTATTCATGCATATGCTATGTGCAGGGACTGATTCCAGGACCCCTGTAGATACCCAGACCTGTGATTCACGAGTGAAATGGTCCACCAGTTGCATGTGATCTGACCCCACTCTGTTGGATTCTTTGAATCATTTCTAGAAAATTTATAATAACTGCCAAACTGTGAAAGGAGCCTTGTGTGTTCAGAACACATGCAGATTTTTCAGAAGTTTTTGAACCACATTTGTTTGATTCTGTGGATATTGTGTCCCTCGCTACTAAGGGCGGACCAAATAATATGGTTTTAAGAATTACAACTTCAATACAATTTAAAAACTGAACTGCTGGCTTCCTCTAAATGCTCTCCTTTTTTTTTTTTTTTTTTTTTTTTTTTACGTTTTCTTCGCTACTTTATCTGCCAATGAACTCCAAAAGTACTTTGCCAAGTTCAAAATTAGGTGTCATAGCATCACTGCATTTAATCACTACGTTGGTCCAGCCTGCTGCTGATGCCATTCAGGAGCTTGCTTTATCGGTTATGGGTCTTCTCTAGGCTGATTATTAAAATTTGTTTTAATTCATACATGTTTTTATGCAGCTTTTTCCTAAGTTGTTTACCCAATCTTTATCATATTTTCCAAGTTGTTCTTCTACTGTTTACTCATGATTTGTAATCATTGGCAACATACATTTTTAGAGTTACATTTTTGATAGTTCAATAGATTTGTATAGGAAATATTCTTATATTTCCAAGAGTTGGTTAATATTATTTATAAAATACATTTTCTACTTTCATTTTGTTTTTATTTTGTATCTCATACACCGGCTTAAATTTTTATAAAATAATGTAAATAATTATGGAACCAAATGCATTCTTATTTTATTTCTTACCTTAGTGTATAGGATAACTATTGCAAGTTGTTTTTGTTGTAGGGCTATGCTAACACAGAGTTTAATAAATGTCCTCCAGTGGCATTCCTGATGCACAAGTGCATAGGAAATAATAAAAGAATACTGGCTAAGAGAACAGGAGAAGAGAAACTGAATTCAGACATTGGAAAGGAGAGATGCCAAAGATGGCTTTAGAGAGGTGATGCTATGTGATTTGACTCCCAAAGGGGATGATAATTTGGCAATCTGCTTAACAATACAGCTGCCCATTTCAGGCAAAGGAGAATGAGCAAAACGAAATGGAAAACACAATTAAGAAAGAGTTGACATGAAGGCTGTAGGAATTGCTTAAAGTTTGAAAGAGGCATAATGAGAGGGGTACATTAAAAATGCCATCCTGGTTATACCATAAGGAAGAGACACAGGAAGCAGACGCAGTCCCAGGGGTAGCAAGGCAGCTCTATTAAATAATTAGAGAGAGAATATAAGCCAACCAAGCCCTGTAGCTCCTCTATGTCAGATTGATGCTTGTCTTTATTGAAAAACTTATGTCTCTGAATTCTCTACAACAATACCTTCAAGCACTCTTAGCACGAGCCTACATTCCGGGCTTTATCTACAGTCCACATAGTAAGGAAGAAGCCAGAGAGATGGCTCAAGAGGTAAACTCACTTGAATGCAATACCTAGAACCTCCATGTTGAAAGGAGAGAACAAACTACTGCAAGTTGTCCACGGACTGTCAGGTAGGCTCAGGGTATGTGCATGCATGCTCACACACACACACACACACACACACACACACACACACACACACATACACACACATACACACATACACACACACACAAAATCAATCAATCAGTCAGTAAAGTGAAACAGAGGGAAAGAAATGGGAAAACGGGTTACAGGGGCTCTTTTTCTGCCTACTATCTTCTGTGTCTTACAACAGGAAACACATAAGAATGCAGATTACAATTAAGCCAGAGAAAGTAAACGGCCTTCTCACTTCACGATATGTGTTTGGTTTTGCTGCCCTGGGGTGTGACTGTTGTGCCCACTCCTTTTCATTGTCATAGTCTCGCTTCACTTGCTTGTCTTGATTTACCACGTGTTGGATTCTTATCCTTTCATGTTCTTTTTTATCATTAGCATGTATTTCTTTATGATGACATTTTGTCTTTCATCTAACATATGTGAGTTCAGGGATGGGGGAGGAAAATTTTTCATATACATTATTTTATGAAAACTAATAAAAATTAATGTTGATGAACTAAAAATAACCTACCTTAGCATCACAAAGAGGAAGAGACTTACCCAGGAGCATGTGTCCATGGACAGGCAGATCCACGATTTTACTCCCTGTGCACACCAGGTAGGACTTCAAGAATACAGACTGAATTCATTGGTCAACCTGAACGATCACTGTTGATGAGCCTGATAGAATTAAGTAAAACAAAGAAACAGAAACAACAACAACAAAAACTACTGATGGGGCTAAAATAATTTGATCTATCAGGGGGGAAAAAGTGATTTCATCTGTATAAAAGTCCTGTTCATCAGGCTTTTTCAAGTTGAAGAAGACCAACACCTACATTCCTCTGCTCAGCAGCAAGATTTCTTGTGAGACTTTGTGTAGGAACTAAAGAGTACAGACAATGGATCCAATAGCTTCACATCAAAACTCAAGACAGTGGATAGTCTTTTAAGAAGTCTCCTTAATCCCTTTCATCTCTGGCAAGGAAATCCTGATCACCCTTCAAGGCCCACCAAGGAAGCCAACAGCTACAACTGCCCCACCCCCTCTGCCATCAGGCTCTGGTTGCTATGGATTCAGCTCACCCACTGCCTCTGTTAAGCTACTTGAACACTGGGATTATGGTTGAACCTTCCTCCTGCAAAAAGACTCAAGCAGTTTCATTTGGCAAAGGTGTTTATAGGTCATGTGGGAAATCCATGATCAGGTTAGATGGTAGGGCATGGCCTGGGCACTAACCCAGATATCTGGTCTGCACTTCACTCTGCACATAAGAATAACATGCCGTGGAACTTAAGAAACCATAAAAAAGGATACATTGTAAGAGCCAGAGGAAGTAGATGCCAACAGTGAAACAGTATTTTCTGAACATGACAGTCATCAGGCATGCACAGTGTACACATGTGACTGTATGCACATGACCTTTATGAGACCAAGCTAATCAAAATCCCAGCATGGATGGAGAGGGACTCATATTCATGTATAGCTAATGATCCCAAATTATTATCCTGTTGTACTTTTTAGACCTCCAATAGCCTGGTCCTCACCATTCCATATGGAAGAGGATTGGTTAGCTGATCATCAAAGGGTTAGCTGGTCTGCACAGTAAGAGGTGACGGGACAGCTATAGCAGGGCTGTCCATGTTTCCTCGTCTCTCTGCTGGTGCCACGTCAGTCCACAAAGGCAGTATGTCTATCTGCATTCCCTGCATCTTTCTGTTGGAAGCTTTCCCTGACAGCTGAGGTCAATTCCGTTCTTAGGCTCAACCAATCAAATTAATGCCAGCCCATCACAGCTGGTGCTTACCCCTGAAAGCATGGTTGGGAGGCACATGCACAAGCTGCCCCATTCCATGGTTTCCTGGTCCAAATGCCCAAATGGCAACTTGTTTTCCTGTCTCATCTCCCTCTTTCTTGCTATTGCTTTCTGGGGTCAATTCGCATAATCCATTTGCACTAGAATCCTACAGTGAAGGCTGGCTTCCAGAAAGCTCCAAATGAGGACACTAAATATTACTACGTGGTTGTGTTTTTCTTGGTGATAGTGGTTTTCACTCTTGAGGTTTGATTATATAAGCTGTATTTATGTAATGACTTCTAGTCCTTGTTGCCTAAGTATGGAGATTAGAGGGTGGTTCCTAGAACAGAAACCAAGAAAGTTCTGGATAATCCTAGATGCAGAATCACACTATTTACATGTTAGCCAGTTGTGTTTATGGATGTATATACCTGTTCCTTTTTGAAGGCTCTGCATTAAACATTCTTGAATCAGAGGAGGGTGTAGGGCTGCAGTTTAAGAGCATTCTGAATCACCAAATGACCAA
The DNA here is from genome assembly GCF_978045245.1 of Mus caroli. Taxonomy (NCBI): domain Eukaryota; kingdom Metazoa; phylum Chordata; class Mammalia; order Rodentia; family Muridae; genus Mus; species Mus caroli. The sequence goes on from NW_028227262.1 coordinate 93,330,513, forward strand.
GCTCTGCCAATTACATGTGGGGTAATTTCCTATAGAGGAAACTGAATCTGTACCCATTGTGCACAGCAGGCATGCTGAGGATGGAGGCAAGAAAGCCCGAGAGCTTAAGTGACCACAAGACTTGAAAAGAGGGACAAACGGTTGTCACTCAACATCCATTAATGTTTCTTAGCTGTCCCTCACACAAGGATCTCACATTTTGCCAAAAGTCCTGCAGTGATTCATGGGATGTGAAGAAAATTATCATGTTCATTAAAACAAGTATTACTAAGTGCAGTGCTCAGCCCTTAAGCACATGGAGGTATGTTAAGGTCTCTCGTGGCATTTGCTAGCCGACTTTCTTGCTAATTTCTGAAACAGGCTCTCAAGCATGGCATCTCTAATGGAAAAATGTAAGCACAAACAATACTTCCATGATCTATCAGCACCCGGTACTAGAAACATCCTTTCGAATCCGAATGTTGAATTATACCTGAAAACATCTCAATGCTACCACACGGAGACGTGGGTTGTAATGATGTGTGAAAACATTTTGTAAACCATAAAGAATCATGTAAGTTGATTAACCCAGAATTCATCCATCACACATCATCATGATGGTTAAATCCATAAAATTTTACATTGATGTGCTAGAATCATTTTAATGTGGACTATGAGCAGGGACTTTTTCATCACTCAATCCCAGCCCTAAAAGTACAAGCACAGGACCAAATAATCCACAACTGTTTGCCTTGTGTATATATAAGTAGAGAACTACACGATCTAATGTCAGAGATCATTTTCTCTAAAATGTCCAGTGTCCATCTAAACTGAGTCAGCTGCCCCTGTTATCCATGACCTGTATTGCTTAGACTTCTTGCCAGAGGTGGTCATCCCTTACTTACGAGGTGCCCCCTTCCCTCCCTCCCACCAGACCTCGGTCATTGAAAAGCAGAGACTAGTGCTCTGTTTCATTTGCCATTGTCTCTCCAATATCTGGGACAGTACCTGGCATTGAGCAAGTCCTTGAGAAACCCCAAATAAGCTAATGAATGAGTAAGCATGCAGGACTCTGAATCTCTTCTGATCTATTTTTCAGAAGTACATTAAACAGGTAGGTAACTTCAGCGAACTCTTAACCTACAACCATTTCAATGGTTCAGGGCAGTCCCCAAGCAAACTTGAGCTCTCTGACAACTGATTCAGCAAGAAATGGCATATATTATACCATAACCTTGGCCTTTTTCTTCCATGTTGGCTGTTCTAAAACCAAGCCTCCAAACAAAACAAAAGTACCCTAAAGATATGCTTCAGCTGAAGATCGAAAATATTTTAGTCCCCAGGATTATAAGGCTCTCTGTGTCTTCACTTCCAACATTCCCCTTAAAAATCAGGAAAAGAACACAGGGCCCTCAATGGAGGAGCTAGAGAAAGTACCCAAGGAGCTAAAGGGGTCTGCAACCCTATAGGTGGAACAACAATATGAATTAACCAGTACCCTCAGAGCTCGTGTCTCTAGCTGCATATGTAGCAGAAGATGGCCTAGTCGGCTATCATTGTGAAGAGAGGCCCCTTGGTCATGCAAACTTTATATGCTCCAATACAGGGGAACACCAGGGCCAAGAAGTGGGAGTGGGTGGGTAGGGGAGTGGTGGGGGAGGGTATGGGGGACTTTGGGATAGCATTTGAAATGTAAATGAAGAAAATACCTAATTAAAAAAAAGAAAAGTAAAATATGGTAGTAACTAAAAAAAGAAATCAGGAAGAGAGGAGGAAAGAGCTGGTCACACAATTCTTAGAAATGCCAATCAAAGGGTATAACTGACAGGTAGTGTCTATCAGGCTGGAAGAACCAGAGCCTGGATATTAGTGTGCTGGGACCTGTTTCTCCACCCTGATCCTTGGGATCTCTCTTCCTCATCAAGAAGTCATATCCTTAACCCCATTTCAGTGCTTGGGTGCCGTCTCCACACTGCAAGAGTCTTGTTCTCCAACACCTTCACTGGATCTGATCTAGTTCTTTTTCTGTTGGTTCTAAAGAGTACTGACAAGAATTAACCAGGAGAGGAAAGGATTATTTCATTAAATAGCATAGAGTCCACCATGAAGGGAGGCCGGGGCAGGAACTAACTGCCAAAATTGAATCAGACGCCATGGAGGAACACCACCTCCTGGCTTGCTCTCTATGGCTTGCACAGCTTGCTTTTCATATACAACCCAGGACCTGTTCTGGGCTGGTACCACCTATCAGTCATTTATCAAGAAAATGCCTCCACAGATATGCCCACAGTCCAATATATTTGAGGAATCTTCTCAGTTGAAGTCCCCTCTTCCCAAGCTACTCTATCTTGTGTCAAGTTGACAAAAAGTTAATCTGTGACTATCTCTTTGGTCCTTCATTCTACCTCAGTGCTAGAGATGCTGTCCCTTTCCTACAAGGGTCTCACTCTCCAGTACTATTAGGATGCTGTGATCCACAGAGAACATGGCTCTGAACCCCAAGCACAGCTACAACCCCAGCTTCCAATGTACAGGCAACCAGAAGTATTATTTCAGTTTGTATTGTAATACCTGAAGCTGATTCCTCATAAAATATGGTTATTCTATACTTAGTTGGGAATGTGAATTAAAAATCCAAAAGTAAAGGGACCAATCTGACCCTGGTAAGGACTCTCTTCCCTTACAACTGCATAAAACATAGAGAAACAGCAAGAGAAACAGCCATGAGCAGAAGAGATGACATGGCAAGACAAATAAAGACAGAGCAAAGGGACCAGTCTTATTTTTTATATAATATGCTACCCTCACAAGAGTGAGACAGTATTAATTCTTCCTGAAGGCAGCACCCTCAGGGGTCTAATCGCCCTCCTGGAGGTTCTGCTTTGTAAAGGCTGCTTGCACCATTTCAGAACCTCCTCACTGAGGATATTTCTAGCATGAGAGCTTTTGGGAGATACACTATGTCAAATTCAGAGCACTAGGTTCACTTGCTCTGTACAGTTCTTTGGGGGACCAATAAACTGTCCAAGCCTGCCTTCCTCAGCCACAGGCCACTAAAGAAGTAGCAAGTTCCAGTAAGCTGACTCAGACACAGTTTTACAACTGGACTAAGAAGAATGAAACAGGACTGGGGAGGTATTGTGGGACATCTCCATACCTTTCCTTAGATGAAAAGCTACCACAGTGCCATGGAGATGGGCCAGATAACAAAGAGGACAGTCAAGCGAGCAGAGTTCAGTTCACATAAAGCATGCAAGCAGGTGGCCCAATGCTACCATATTGGAATGTACAGACCTTCCCCCAATGGCTAAGTCTACAAACTCACTAATAAGTCAGTTCTTCATGGCTCAAGATAAGGAAAGCACTAAAAGATGGGTATTGCTGCATCTTCTGAGGAAGCATGGGAACAGGAGAGGGCTCCTGGCTAACATGTTTCCTTCTGCTAAGATCAGCTGATGATATTGTTGCTACCACTCTGAACTTCTGTCTTTTTCTCAAGTGGTCTTTAAGAGGTGAATAGAACAGAAAAGGCAGGGAAAAACTAACCCTTAGGAATATCTGTTGTGCCAGGAACCCAGAGAGATGTGTTTCTTTGTTTTGTAGAGCAATCCTATTTCTAAATGGAAAGCTGAAAATCCAAAAGGACAAGACAACCGTGAATGGTGGAACCATAGTTCCTGCTCAGGCCTCTAGGACAATCCTTTGGTAGACAATGGAAGGGGCCAAAATTCATGCACATCCCCAGTTCAGTAGCACCTGCAGTGCCTCATACTAGCTCTGAATCCTGACTTACAGCCCCGTGCATTTGACACTATACTGTCATACACCTCTTAAAAGGCAGGCACAGGTAGAGCTGGCATAATAGTGGGATGGGAAGATTAATTAAGGAATGGTTTGTACGTTATGAAAAGACTCACAACAGCGTTCTTTTAAATAGTCAGCCCTCCTAATGCTTTCATTATGGAGGCCGATTTACCAAAAATAGTAAGTTTACAAAAAAAAAAAAAAAAAAAAAAAAAACCCTTTCAGGACTACAGTTGTTGCGTAAAGTTAAAGCATCTATCACAAGTTTCCGGTCCAGAGACAGGCTCCAAGGAAGATCAGCTGGATGCAATCCCATCAGCTCTGCTCTCAAAGGCAATAGCAGCCCACAGCAGGGGGACTAGAGACCCCAGCCAAAAGGGCTTTGGGAAGAAAGTGCTACCCGGAGGAAGAATCCAAGGATCTGCTTTCTTGAGTGTAAGAGCTTCTTTCTGCCCCTGATGGAGCTGCACGGCCCTTCTTCTTCCCAAAACCACAAGGGTCTCCCTGTTCCCAAGAGCAGTCTGGTCTCCCACTGTATTTGACATCTGTTCTTCATCTGCACCCTAGGAAATGGGTTGCCAGCAGTCCCTTGCTCTGCAAAGCATTCAGTGAGTTCCCTCTTACCCTGGCATTTTCTCCCCATTCTCCCATTACATCTATGCTCCCCAGACTTTGGGTCTGACTGATCCACATGTTTCTGAACCTTGAGGCCACAGCACCATGATAGCTCATGAATTATGATCCTGACTTTAATTACTTATAATTTTGGAATACTTAATAAATTAATAGTCCACAGTTACAATTCTACATATACATTACATGTTTGGGTCAGAAAGCTTGTGCTCGCTCAGTGCAAAGACTCTCTCTGATTCACCTCTGGACCTTCATTGTGCGCAGGGGGCGGGGGGGGGGGGGAATCAACTGTTATGATTTCATAACAAAGGAGAAGAATGTAAAATTCAAAATACTATTTGTTCATTGTCAAGGCCTAAACTAGTGTGCTAGTCACATCAGAAATAGAGTTTTAACACACAGCCAGATGATCTAAATGGCCTATTTCTAATTTGGTTCCTTTGCCTCCCAAAATACCACTGTAAAACTATTTCATTAGTAAAATCAGTAAAAGAAGTCTATTACATCTCCTTAGATAATGTTACCACTGTTGAGCATGTCAGGCCAAAGCCCCCATTACCTTGGATGGGATTCCAGCAGATAAGCCTTTGTAATTCTAATCCACATTCCCTTTTATCCTCAATTACTAGAAGAAAGGAAAAGACAGAGGTGAAAAGTTAAAGGGGAATAATATTGCTGTGCTTACAGTCTCTCTCCCCCCTCCCCAATGTTTTTCTCCTTAATGCGTGCAATTGGTAATTAAATATATTTCTGCTGGTCTTGTGGCCATATGCCTACAATATGTAAAACTACATTTGTGCTTTTCCCCCTCCATTCCTTTTGTTCCCATTGCTGACTGCTGTCAGAAAGAGAGAGAGAGAGAGAGAGAGAGAGAGAGAGAGAGAGAGAGAGAGAGAACAGTCCAGATTCCCGTGTGCTGGTATCCATGGGCTCGGATGTGCCAAGCTGCCAGTCTGGGCCGTCACACCTTGCTGCCTTTAAAGATTGCCCTGCAGAGATAGAGGGAAATGGCAATTTTTACATGATGCAGTCTGGCGACCCAAGAGATTTGAAGTCAGAACTGGTGCCAAGATTTACCCAGGAGAGCAAGCAGAGGGAAAAAAAAAAAAAAAACCCTGAACCAAAAGGGGGAAAAAAAAGAAAGAAAGAAAGAAAGAAAAGAAAAGAAAGGAGATGCAGGGAGGGGTGGGGGATGGGAAGTCATGGTGAAATCTCTGGGGGGTTCTCTCCAAAGGCCTAAGCTGAAGGCTCCTGAGTGGGCAAAGGCTAAGATTCTAGGACTGCGTGGGTCCTAAAGAAAGTCAAAGGGAAGAGGTCGGCTTTTTTGCATGCCCTAAATTGTAGTAGATTGCAGAATGTAAATGAGACAATTATTACACCAACGCTCATCAAGCTGGGCTGGAAAGACTTCAATAGCCTGATGAATATGCATGCAAATTTGTTAATTAAGTTAATTATTCTGCTGAAAATTCATTTGTCTTCCAAGGACATTTTCCCCATGACTTTAACATGCGAGCGCCATTAGTCATGCTCCGTGCGATTCCGCCTTACTTTTGTCCACTTCCTTCCCCCGCCTTGTTTTATAAAAATATTTTAAAGTTGTCAAAAAACACTCGATTGGTTCTTTTAATTGACCCCTGCCATGTCGGAAGATGCCTGGAGCCAGCTCGGTAGGCACTCTCAGAAACACGTTTCAATTAAATATTTCCTTGATATATAAAATGTCTGCAAAATGTCACATTGGTGGGGAGGAGAAGGGCTCTATCTGGGATCATTAAAGCTCGAATGTGAATGTTCTCTGTAGTGACTGTAAGAGGTAATCTGTCCCTGCTGTGGGCGATTTCCCAGCTCTGAGTGCTATTTGATGCTGGGATCTACCTTGCTGTGGAGATGGTGATTCCAGGCTTGCTGCTCCTCCTGCCTCAAGGCGGAAGGAAAGCCAGTGAACATGTGTGTTCAAACAAGAACTGGTACTATGGTAGTTTTCTGTCACCCATGAGGGCCCAAACCTGTTACCATGGTAACATGGGGGGAATGGTGGGTTTAAAATCACTTCTAAATGGCAAATTGAGATATTTGAAAGAAACAGTCAGGTTTGATTTTGTTAGCAAAAAAAAAAATTGTAGGGTGATATTTTTTTAATGACCATCCCTTTGCTGGAAAAAGTGGGTTTACTTAATGGAGGCCTTCACTGTGGGCCTCACAATCATAATCAATAGTAGACTGGGAGATTCTGACCAAATGCCTGATCTTAAGGCTCCTAGGTACACATGAAATATCCATGAAACCTCCTCTGGGGAGGTTTGAACCAATATATAGTCACCACTACTGGGCCAGTTCAGATGCAACAGAGCACAGGCCTGCTACCGATTAATGTTCTTAGTGGAGTCTTGAGAAAGAGTATTTGAAAGCAGTACCATTCCAGAAAAGCAGAGGGCTGGGATTGCCTGTATGTGTTAGACAATCGCCGTCAGAAGGGCTAGCCTCAGCTACAGCCAAGGTCACCTGTGTGTGTTAGACAATCACTGTCAGAGGGGCTAGCCTCAGCTGGGGCCAAGGCGACCTCATGTGCTGCTTCAAAGCTGTACTCGCACCCTTTGTTCTCCTTAGAATGGCAAATTCACATTCTCCCAAACTTCTTTCAGAAAGAAGTTCATCCATGTGACTTCCGGCTACCAAGCTTCATCTCATCTCACAGCTAAGGCAGATCACACTCTTGGAGCCAGCTAAAGGAAAGAGGACATCATAATGAAAGCAACACAATTTAATTGAAAGAGTAGAAGAAAAATTAATTGGCATGCCACATCTTTGGAGCCAAAGTATCTGTTTTATACACTATGAGTGGCACTCCATGTCACATAGATTGTAAACCAATTAAGATGATATTTTAAACCCTGAGATTTCTATAATTCCATCTGTTTTAGGTTTAATTAACAAAGTTACAAAAGCCAAATATATTTGAATATTTTGAAAGCAGGCTGAATGGCAAAAAAATGAAAAGTTCCCATAAATATTTAACTATATAATCATGTACATTTCATGAGAATGTACTTTCCATGTGCTCTAAGATGATACATGCGATTTTTTTCTATATTTTACCAACAAGAAACCACATCCAAGAGAAATTATGATCAAATGCTGTTAGGCTGTTAATTAATTCAGCTGGTTTTTTTTATGGGTTTTTTTAGTTTGTTTTGTTTTTTTTTTTTTTTAACAAATTTCCAGAGATTCCTTCTGACAAAACTCATACCTGTCCCCTAAGTTTGATCACCAGCCCAGCGGTTTGGCAGCTGCATAGAGTTAAGTGCTATGACACTTGCTTCTTAAAATATTGTCTCTGCCTTGGAGAGGATTGGTGGCTCACAGGTAGAAGGACACGCTCATCACCAGACAAACATTTTCAGTCTCCCAATAACACAATTTTGAAAAATAAAACCACATAATGATATGGTATCTTTAAAATTGAACACAAAACCGAAACATATAAATTGAAGAATTTAAGTCTCTTCACACTGTTATTGAAGGAAAACATTATGCTGAATTTTTCAAGCCCGGCCCAACATGAACTCTTGCCATGTTCTTTGGTTTGGTTGTTGCGCTGAGCAGCTGTGCACTATTCTGGGCCTCATATGGCCCCAGTCACCAGTGAATGACAGAATGACAGTGACAGTGTGACACATGATATCTACTCTGCTCAAACCCCTGCCATCCCATGATGCTGACTCAGTGGGTGTCCAGCTCTGTCCTCCTTACTGTATTGCTGACAGGAAGTAATTAATATTGTGTAAGCTTGTCTTCTTCATTACCAGAAATAAGATGAGGACAATATATCCTACCCTGTTCTATTTAAACACGTGACTTTTGCTTCTGTTTGCATCAAACACTAACAATTAAGAAAACTGAATAATAATAATAATAACAACAATAATAAAAAACCCAAGATGCACCAAACCCATGGACAGCATCCATGTCACTCTGGAAAACTGACACTTAGCAAGAGTCTACCTGACGGCACACTTTATGACTGTATCTCTTTCAGTATTGCCTCAACCACTCAAGAGGGAAAAGTCAGTCATCCCCCATTTGAAAAATAAAACAAAAGACAAAATGTTGCTCAAGTCATAAAAAAAAGGATAGAAATATCAATAAGCAGACAGAGGACCAAGATCTGGGCTTTCATGCCAGTCCAAAGCTCACAGTTCTAAGGTACCTGGACGTCCTTACCACTTTTGTAAACACTCTGCAGGGCTGGAGAGATGGCTGGGTGGTTAAGAGCACTGACTGCTCTTTTAGAGGACCTGGGTGCAATTCCTAGCACCCACATTAGTGGCTCATAACCATTTCCAGAGGATTCAACACTCTCTCTGGCCACCCCACAGGCACCAGGCACATATGTAGTGTACAGCCATACATGTAGGCAATATACCCATGCATATGATGATGATAATGATTGTTTTTCTAAAAAAAAAAGAACTTACCTTACAAGACCACAAAAGAGCCAACTCTTCCGGCTTTTTCCTTAGGCGGATGGGTCCCAGGTCCCCTTGTGGATATACTAACCACGAAGGCTCGAGTCCTTCACATAAGGTGGTAGAGCACTAACCTGCATATGCTGACACGCTCATGCGCCTGTAACCAATTTAGCATTGCTCATCCTGCTTGATGCCATGCAAATGCTATGTAAACCGTGTCTATAGTTCACTGTGCCGATTGTTTGGTTCATGATGATTAGGGAAACAACCCTGTGCAGGTTCAACATAGATGAACTTCTCTTTCAAATGTTTTCAACCTGTGGTTGTTGGAATCCAGGGATGTAGATGCCAGATATGGAAAGGAGCTGTGTCTATCTTACTTACAAAACACCACCTGGGCTTCACACCTGGAGGTCATTTTATTGTATTATATTACTCTTGACTCTCAGAAGGGTTTATTATCTTTGAAAATAACTATCTACTTTTGTGCACTTTGAGTTTAAACAAAATATAATGAATTATCCTAAGAAGAAGGTTAACTGGATTTTGTTTGTAAATAGTCCCGGGAGGCACCTGTTCCTGCTTGATTCACCTGCACTTGTCTTTCCCTCCATCCCTGCTTCCTCCTCACTTGCCAAGAGGCTGTCACCAGAGGGCAGGGCTATGCTGAGCCCAGCAGAAGGCTGCACATCAAAAGAGCTCTTTCTCCTCTAAAGTGAGAAGAAGGGGTCCACGTTACAGTGTTTGCTGTTAGGACAAATGAGACCTTTCTGGATAAAGCCTTACAAGGGGAAGGGAAGCTAGAGGGGAGGAAGAAGGGAGGGAGGGAGAAAAGATATGAGAACATCAGAAAGTTGGTTTCAGCTCAAATAGTCTGGGACTTCTCGATAACAGACACCCTCTACCCCCACTAGAATTTGGACAAATATGCTAATCAAGACAGGATTCATGCAAAATAGCGAAGATATATTATGCACCTATTTATTTTCTTACTTCTGTACTGCTTTTTATTCTGATTTCCCAAGGGGATCAGCATCTCGAGAGATCCACCTGTGGTGACCTGAAAAGATGGTGGCTTTCTGTTTGCCCGTTTCTACCAGAGTCAATTTTAATATTGATCTGTTTTCTTAACATTAAAATACTCCAGTGAATCAGTCATCCCTGTAACAATGTATCAATTTATAATTGCATTCCAGAGTTGAGTTTATATGCTAACAGACTGGCTAGCAGACAAAACTGAGTCTTTTTATAGTCCCTGCCTGTGCAGTGACACTTCGACTATGACATTTGGAAAGGATCACTGTGGACCGGCCGCTAGCCAGATAGATCTATTGTGCCAGGAAACGTTCATGAGCCCCCAGAAAGAGCACCAAGGAGCTGATTCCGATGCAATCACATTAGGATCTCTTTATTCAAGCTCCAGCTTGGGTCATACCACTGTCTCTGACCCAGGAGAACAGGAGGGGTCCCCAAGCCCAGTTTCAGGCAAGCATTTATAGAGGCAAGAAGGGGTTATCTAGCCTGGTACACATCTGGTTGGGGGGCCATTATGGCCTTTAACATAATTGCCTGGTGCTGGGAGCCGAACCATAAACTTAACTTCTGTTTTCCTCCTGATTAGTTGTCATTAGGAAGTGAGGTGTCAGGGGGGCAGGCTTGTAATCTGGAGGTACAGATTTGTTGGGTAACAACTTGGAAACTGGTGCTAGACCCAGGTCTTGTTGAGGGGTAACCTGGACATTGGTGCTAGGTTCTGGCCTGTTCATTCACTTAAGTTCAACCTTAGGTCAGGTTCTCTATGATGCAGTCTGAACCCAAAAGATTTGGTCTCTCAGTTCAAACCAAAAACAATAAAAATCCATTTTTTTACCCCAACTCCTTAATTTGCCTGTCTATAAGAATAAATTAAACTCTCTTTTTTAAAAAACGTGTTTATATTTCAGAAATTCTAAAGGGGGTATAGAATAATTTCATGACTTGGAAGTTAGTTTTTTGTTTTATCAAAGACACTTGAACACTACTTTATAATAACGATGTCTCAGCATGGGACTGAATTACACAATAGAAATGGGATCCGAGCTCAGAGCTCAGAGTCAGGGCTCCAGGTGGCTCAGGTTCAAGGCTTACTTACATTAGGATCTGGTGTAACCGTGGGCACATTCCTTCAGCAATCGACCCCTCAATTTTGCCATAGCCCAAGTAAGCATAATAGTACTTTCCTCAAAAACTTGAGTATTAAATTAGTTAGCCATCAAAGGATGTTTAAAGCTACTGTGGCTCAGGCTCAGGAACCAGACCCAGGATGCATTAACCAGTAGAAGAGCCAACTATATATGGAGCTCACTTATGCTATGATGTGGTAGAATCCACACAGTCAATAGCTCCTGTAATTACTGCTGGTGTATGAAAACTCATGGCTGAAACTTTTCACATTTCTTGGTATGTATGTATGTATGCATGCATGCATACATGTATGAATGTGACCTACAACACAGCATTCAGGAGGCAAAAGTGAGATAAGCACGTGAGATTCAGGTTAGCCTGAATGAAGGGCAGAGGCTGTAGCTCTGCCCAGCAAGTACAAGGCCTGGCGTTTAACCCCTGGACTGAAAAAAAATGCAATCACTGACCCCAACCAAATCCATTTGTCTATTTACAGTCTGTATAGTTCACATGAGAGGTCTTAGACCACCTTAAGTTTTTATTCTGCACATTCTACATTCAAGGCATCATATTAAGTGTTTAAGGGTTGACATGGACAAATGTCATGTAGAATATATGAACCTGCACACATTCTCATGAGGTTATGACATATTCTCTGGAAACCAAGAATGCAAGACCTAAAGTGAGATATGCTACAGATTTGCTATGGGTATTTGGAGCTGAATAGTGTCCTCCTGTTATACGGAACTATCCTCCAAGTTGAACTGCTACATCTTCGGCAGTTCAGCTGGGGCTGCTCACCAAAGGCCATCATAGTTGGGCTTGTTGACTATTGACCTGCTTTCTTGGAAGGGATCTGAAAGGGTCAGCAGACCCTCATATGAATATCTATTCACCCTCCTCAACCAGTTCTATGCAATATTTCCCTAATTGCATGTGGCCTCAGGGTCTTTGGGTAGAGCTAGAAGATAGATGGGAAAGAATGAGAGGGATGCCATCATCCATGCTGGATGCAGAACTTCCAGGGTGACTGCTTCAAGGGCACCCATGCCTCAGCCCATAGTTGCTCAGTCTGCACTGCATAAGCAAGCCAGATAAACTCATTGATTCTCTAGATTGGACATTGATGAGATCAATGGCCCTTGTTGGGCCCTTAGGAGGAAGGTAGACTTGTTTACATCTCTTCCAAGTAAAGAATTTTAGCAACACCTCCCAAAATTTACTTGTCAAAGTTCCCAGGGTCTCAGAATGTGACATCAGGTTTTTACAAAAAAGTAATTAAGTTAGCATGAAGTTTATGGTGCAAGTCCATCTAAACACAGAATCAGATAGAAGGAAATTGGGTGAAGATAGATATCCTACAAGCCAAGGAGAGGTACTGAGGAGAAATTGACACTGTTAACAAATTGACCTTGGATTGCTACATTTATTTAATTATTCACTGGAGGTATGGTGTGGTGTGTGTGTGTGTGTCACACATGTACATAAGTTAAAGGACAACTTGTGGAAATAGGCTTCTTCCTACTGAGTGGGTTCTCGGGATAAGACTCATGTCATCAGGCCTGATAGAAAGCACCTTTACCCTCTGAGCCTTCAACATGAAAGATGAAGGTGAGTACTTGGAACACTGAGTTGTTTTCATGGTACAAAGAGCAAGTGAAGCATCTGAATGCAGAAAGCATGGTGTTTAAAGTTTAAACTAGAGGATGGGGAGAAAGGATAAAACATACATAATAAGGAGAAATAATAGTTTTGCATGTTAGCTCAGAAGCAATGAGAAACCACTGAACTACTCTGATGGAACTACAACACCTGAACTATGTGTGGTAAAATTAGTCTTATTTTAATAAGTTATTTAATAATTTAATAAAGTCACATGACAAGGATTTGGAGAAAAAAAACAACTATTTAGAAAAATATGACTGGTGGTCTGTGGAAATGAGTACAAGATACAAAAGATTCTGAATGGCAGGCATTGGAGAAGTAGGGCTCTAGGATGAGAGGGGTGACTTTGCTATGAGAGGTAAGGAAGAGAAGGAGAGCTAAGAGAGACTCTGGCTTTCTGCTTTGGGAGGATGACAAGCCTGCATAACCACAAACGCTCAAGTTCTTTATTAAAAGTGGTAAAGTGCATACACATAGCTACACACACAGAAAGCCCCAATTCAGGCTCACTTATAATTCCCAATACAATGTGAATAGTACGAAAATCATGTCTACACTTCTGTACATTTTGTTTGGTTAATGATGACTATACAATTCAATGTAGATGAACAATTTTCCAAATATTTTCAATTGTTGGGTACTAACAGGAACATAATTGTAGATCTGATACAAAATCTCTACCTAGAGGTAGGCACTAGCTTGACGTCAACTGCCAATGATACTTGTTTGTATTTGCTTGAGTATTCTCAGAAAGGTCTTAGAAAGGTCAAGATAATGATTGAGATCTTGGTCAAGCTATGAGAGTGATTAAACTGCCAAGGGAAATAATGGAGAAGCAGACAAGGGGTCTGGATAAGAAGACCTATAGGACATTTAGGACACAAGGTCACTGAGAAAGGCATGGTATTTTTCTTGGAGGTGGAGGAGGACAGTTTGTGCTTATGAATGAACCTTTGCTAGACCACTGGTGTATCTCTAGAGTCTTGTAGGAAAGTCTACAGGTGTACTCATTTAAATCTCTGATGTGTTCAGCAAAGTAAAGGGCTCCCGCGGTTATAGAAGAAAATGCATCCACCTCTTTTACTTGCATTCTCAGACAAGAAGTAGAAATCTCGGTTTCTTCTTAACCATAATAGATAAAAAGTATCCAGACTCAATGAGCTTAGTTTCTACCAGTTATTACCACCGGTCCTACTCACTTCTCTCATGGCTGGGATTAAACCCTGACCAAAATCAACTTGGAGAGATAAGGATTTGTTTCATCACCAGATAACAGTTCATCACCGAGGGAAACAGGAACAGGAGTTCAAGACAGGAGCCTGATGGCAGGAGCGGAGGCAGAGAGCACAGAAGAACCCTTGTTATATGTCACCATTCTTATACCTCCCAGGCACCACCCACATCAATCAGCAATCAAGAAAATGCTCTACAGACAAAGCTTCCATTTCATATTGAATACTTGCATAAAATTTAAAGAAAAACTGTGTGAATTGCAGTCTCCTGGTGTTGATACTGGAAGTCACCCCGTCAGACGCCCTTCTCCTAAGAAGAGACTAGATTTAGATTTGGGAGCTCAGTGGAGGTTACATTACTAAGGGTTCTCGGATTCTTCACCATTTAATCTCATCAACACTTGTCCAATGACTCTCTTACTCCTCTGCACTCCTTGGCTTCTTCTCTCTACACAAGGCCTCCCTGTGGTACATGGCTTTATGTATCCTCTTTGTAAATATAGGTATTGATTATATGGTGCCCATCTGACCTGGCTCAGGGAGGGAAAGTCTGTCCCCAGCCACCACCATGGGTGTGTTTCCTCAGAAGGCAAATGCTCAGAGTGGAGAAGGCCCCTGAATATAATTTTCTTGGTTTGGGACCTGACACTTGTTACAGCTTGAAAGAAATAATGAAATTTTATCCAAGTGGATCTATGAACAGTTGTAAACATTCTATGGCACTGAGAATTCTGGGCATGCTTAACTACTGTAAAATAAAAGCATTTGTACTGAATGCCAATTAGTTTTAAATTAACTTAGAGATGCAAGAGAGTTCAACTTTTATTTTGAAGATCATAGTGACAACATTTATTTTATATTTACAAGATGTACATATAGTAAAATGGGGATGGGATGCAACAAATGGACCTGTCAATCACTTCAGTTACTGGCTCCCATGTAACTGTAGCTATGACTAACTCATTTAGGGGAAAAAATCCCTAATTATAATATTTTATTGTTAGCTATAATCATTATGTATTTTATTTCCTAATGAATATCAGACCTTAACAAGAAAGTAATCTAAATACACAGGCAGCTCTAAGTCCTGTGAATCAGCTTTAAAAGCCAAAGTTTCGTGTTGAATTGTGTCTAAATAACTTCAGACAGATAAACTTCTACAACCAAGAAAAGCCATTCCATAGTCTCCCAGAGGCTTCCTGTGTTATCTATCAGATGTTCAAAAATAGTTAGTGAACTGCTATGCTAAATTAGAATGTTAATAAATATCTTCTTGGTCCTAGTTTTTTGATACTCATATCTATCAATAATTTGTTAACAATTGATTCATTGGTATTTTAAAGAATTCTTTTAAACAAATACAGAAAATAGACATATTTCCATATATTATAATTGAAGAAATTTTTTCATTATTTTCTATCCCGTCCCGCGGGATTCAGTTATTCGTGGGTGCGAGGGGGACCGTGAACCTGGAAGGAAATGGGAGGAAAAGAAAGAGAGGTGGAGACCAAGTAGATTGTACCTATCAAGGTCTCGTTTATTATGCTGAGGTGCCTTCTTTTTAAAGCATACATCGCGGAGAATATGGGAGGGGTCGAGGGAGAATTATACAAAGAACAACGAAGTGGGCATCTGCTGACATGGGGGCTGAGGTCAGGCGCCAAACTTGCGGGCACTCTGCATCTTATCTCTGGAACATAGATCCTCCTTGACAGCCTTGGGTGTCAGGCTGGGCTCAGGCGTAACTCATGTCCTTGAATGTCATGGGAACTCAGGAAGAGATAAGGAAGAGGGGACTATTATTCAACTTTACAGCCTTAGGTGTTAGGAAGGGAATAAGGAGGAAGGGGGGTGGCAACCAGCTCTTAGCACAAGGCCATTTGATTTGTTAAAGAGATTTGTGAAGGGATCACTTTCTCACGGGATGGTCTCTGACATCTCCCCCTTCTGAATTAAATTTAATAAGACCACACTTAACTGAGGTGATTAAATAATCTCTTTATCTTTAGATGAGCAGGCATTACCATGGCTGGGGGGACATTGACCCGATTCCTCCCGTGGGTGATGTCACAGACCCACACTTGTGGCTCTTGGTATCTTTTGGGGAGGCGAGGCAGAGCCTTAGAAAAATTATTAATTGTAACTGAAATCAGATACCAACCTCTTTCCAAACCGGGTTTGTCTCTCAGGGAACTCAGAAATGGTCTATATGGACCTTCCCCTGCAATACTTAGTTTGCACCCATGCTGGGCCCATACCAGATTCGCATTTTTAACGAACCAGCATGCACAATTCTGAATTTTGTGCAGTTCTCATAGGAGAATTATCAACCTCAGACTCAGTAAGGCCTCTACAAGAATTATGTCAATTGTAACGCCACAATTTGTGGCTCTTAAGCTATAATAAGAGCTGGAGGTCACCCTTCTTTGTCCCTATTGTCTCCAAAACCTAAGGAACCAAGGGGAAGCTGCATTAGCAGCAAGGGTGAAAAATTGGAGACGAGTCGCTGTTTCTGCCTCGGTGGGAGTAGGATCTTCTTTGTCTGAGTCCTGGATATCCAGCTGATGGTAGTGGAACTGCAACTGGCTTACTTAGAGCAGCTTCAATCTGTGACTTAACAAAACTGGTTAATTTTTTAAAGGCCCAGGGGCCAAAAGACAAAAGCAGCAGAATACCCAAGAAAGGTCCCAAAAGTGTGGGAAGCAAGGTAGTGACCCAGGGAGAAGTAGAAAACCAATTTTTATACCAATATTCTTGTTTCTCTCTGCTGCGTTTTCTCTCTTCCAAACTAGCTCTAACTTTATCTATACTATCTTGAACTAAGCCGGTCTTGTTAGAGTAAAAACAACACTCTTCTAATATCTGAAATTTTTGTCTTTGTAACCTTAATATTTGTTATATCTTGTCTTATTGTTGAGACCACTACTTTTAAGACAATAACCTTTGCCTCCAATGTTTTATCTACAATAAGTTGCTAATATTCTTATGCATATCATTAACAAAATGATCAGTATGCAGCTGTTGATCTAAAGCTGTGGTCGATATTGAAGTTAAAATTGCAATTAAAGCAGTAAATCTTAAAATTGCTCATTTGACCTTTTTTAAGTTTGCATTCCCAGATTTTTAAACTAAGAATCATATCCTAATTCTAACAGGCAGCAAAACATATGTAAGTCTCTTTAACAAAATCATAACAGCAAATTTCTTATCTAAATTAGGATCTACATAATTAGTTAATTGACAACAATTACAATGAATATGAAAAGACTTGTCAAGATTGGTGATCTTAACTCTTAAAATTATCTAACAATATAGCATATATGTAAGGTACAAAAGCTTTCACAGCTATAGGGGAGTTGGCCTGAATGGCCAAAAACAGTGTCTCTGATGAAATCTTGTTAAATACACTGTAGCAGTCTCTTTGCCTCACAAGTCTTCATTTATAGTTGTCCTCAAATTGACACCAGGTTGGCTCTCCTTGCTGTAGCCCATGGCGAAGATAGGAAGTTTCTTCATCTTGTTTGTAAGTGGCTGCTCTCTCTGATTCCTCTTTTTTTGTGCACTTAACACAGCTTTTTTGTCATCACTGCCAGGGCACTCATGAACTCACAGGTCAGTCTGTCACAGGAATCATTCTGGAAGCTAGCATGCTTCTGCAGTATTCTGTGGATAAAACAGAAACACCGCCCTCTTTTTCCCATAATAACCTTTTGTTTAGGCTTATGCCATGTGTCAATGAGTGGATCCTTATCATCTTACCTAGACATGATTATGTCTAGTTTTAAGATACTATGAGGCATTTATTAAGTTCTTAGACATCTGAATTTTAAAATTCTTAAAAATAAAAGTATGATTTAAATAATGTGTATGGGGGTATAAATAATGTGTATGGGGTATAATTTCTCCCCTTTTTGTTTAAAGAAGATAGAGTTTTTAAAGTTATATAATACCTTGTCTTTGAGAATTATAAAATTGTTGACAAAACCACTTAAATACTGGACTGTTATAGTTGGTTTTAATATAACATGGACAGTGACTAGTTAAACTTTCAATTGTTTCTCTTGAAGAGAGATTGTAACTAGAATTCTTGAAAAGTTATTATAGTCACATGTGTATAATTTATTTATTTAATAATCAGAAATAAGAGAAAGTCCTTAAGTTTGCTTTGAGAATAACTATCTTCTAGAGAAAAGCAGCTTGATCAGTAAGTCTAAAATCCAAATAATTATAAGGATCTTGAGTTTGTATTTTTTAGGAGCTATCTGTAATCTTTAACAGTTAAAGCTTTATGTAAACCTTTACAACATAAAAGCAAATCTTGGGGGGCTTTTCTAGGCAACCCAAGACAATTTCTTAACTGTCTAAAAACAGTCTTCTTAAAGGAACAGTATTTTTTCTTTTTTTTTTAATATTTATTTATTTATTTATTATATGTAAGTACACTGTAGCTGTCTTCAGACACTCCAGAAGATGGCATCAGATTTCGTTATAGATGGCTGTGAGCCACCATGTGGTTGCTGGGATTTGAACTCAGGACCTTTGGAAGAGCAGTTGGCGCTCTTAACCGCTGAGCCATCTCACCAGCCCGTATTTTTTCTTATAAGTCGCATAAGCAATTGCAAGCTCTGAGATATAATATTGACTATTAATATACAACTTAAAGTTTGATTGTTTAACATTTTTAAACACTATCTTTAGCACACAATTTAATTATCTGTGCTGAAATAGGATAAGCATGTGATTTAATTCACATATACTTTTCTCTCATATAAAGGCTATTTTTTAAACACAGTAAATGGGATGCATGCATGCATGAATTTATAGAAGATATAGGAGCATGCATAAAAACATTGTTTAACTTATTTTAAGACAATGACTATCAATTTTACTTAATATGATGGTATGTAATAGATCAAACATCAATATTCTGCAATAACTAAATTAATGGCTGTTTGGAACAAGGAAAAGACACTTATATATATAAGCAAACTCTGTACACTATAACTTTATATAAAGTAGGCAAGTCAAATCGCAATGTCTTGATAAATTCCACAGCTTGATTGACCTTTTATAAACGTTGAATTTAAACTTTATTTAGAACAACATCTGGCTAGGTCTGTAACAAGGCTCTAAGAAGTGCCACACAAGCCGCGCTGAGGCTGCTCTCCTTTGAGCTCATCAACCTAAACGCAAACATTTTCTCCATCTGAATACTCTGTCAGAGTCTTGGCCCAAAGATTATCCCTATTTTGAAGTATCTTTAAAGACCTGTTTTTCGGGGTTAGTACTGTTTAGAATGACTCCAACCCTGAGTTCTCAATTTTAAGCTAACTTTCTGTTACAAGCAAAAGGCTGCCTGCCCCTTTAAGAGCTTGTAATTGGCCCTTAGCAGGGCTTTTTTAGCTGTACTTGGCTCTTAGCCACAGTGCAGCTAACTTATCAGTTTGTGCTATGCAAATTGAGACTGCTTTTTAAACAAGTTAAACTAAATTAAAGGATGTACAGCCAGCAGATAAAGTTTTAACCATTTATATTTTTTAACATGAAACACAGAACAACAATCATTCAAACAACAAAACAAAAACAAACATGAATTGACAAATATATGGACAATTTGGTGCACCAAAAACAGACAATAGACAGACGGGGAATAGAACTTGGTGTCTCAAAGGGACACAGTTATCCTAACCAGAGCTAAGAATATCTCCATAGGAGCCAGAGAGGAAGCAGGACGTCTCCCGTTTTCCTTCTGTTTCCAGGAGAGCTCTGAAATAGCTTATTTTCATTTTTTTCTCTTTTGAGAAAAGGTCTCTTTTGCTAAAAGGTCTCAAACAGGGGATAACTGTTTTTCTAAAACTTATTTTCTCTCTCTCATGTTTAGAGTCTACTTCCTTATCTCCTTCTTCTGGGAATACATCCAGAGAAGGGAGAGGAGGCACAGTGGTTGCTTTGATAGTTACTCTTCAATAAGAAAAGACAGTTGTAGGGACCTCATCGGGACCCTCATTAGCTAGTTTATCATTTAAGTCTCTACCTACCTTTCACCATTTTTTACAATGTATCTCTGCTTCATCTATAATAAACCATGGACATACCTGGTCTATGAAAATAAAAAGTCTAATCTAATTTTTCTTTTTTACTCGTACTCCTCTTTCTCTGAGAGCTATCTTTAAGCCTTTGATGAAGGCTGCCTCTTTAGATAGCTTATTTCCCATAACCTGAAGTGGAGATGACTCACTCACCAAGGACTTCTCGCTCTTCCGTGAGCAGCGGAAGGGGTCCTTCACTGCTTCTGAATTGTTGGGGTCGCGACGAACTTCTCTGGAACCTCCACCGATTAGGAATTACGATCCAGACCTCGCCCTCACGTCGGGCGCCACTTATCCCGTCCCACGGGATTCAGTTATTCATGGGTGCGAGGGGGACTGTGAACCTGGAAGGAAATGGGAGGAAAAGAAAGAGAGGTGGAGACCAAGTAGATTGTACCTATCAAGGTCTCGTTTATTATGCTGAGGTGCCTTCTTTTTAAAGCATACATCTCGGAGAATATGGGAGGGGTCGAGGGAGAATTATACAAAGAACAATGAAGTGGGCATCTGCTGACATGGGGGCTGAGGTCAGGCGCCAAACTTGCGGGCACTCTGCATCTTATCTCTGGAACATAGATCCTCCTTGACAGCCTTGGGTGTCAGGCTGGGCTCAGGCGTAACTCATGTCCTTGGATGTCATGGGAACTCAGGAAGAGATAAGGAAGAGGGGACTATTATTCAACTTTACAGCCTTAGGTGTTAGGAAGGGAATAAGGAGGAAGGGGGGTGGCAACCAGCTCTTAGCACAAGGCCATTTGATTTGTTAAAGAGATTTGTGAAGGGATCACTTTCTCACGGGATGGTCTCTGACAATTTTCCTTTGTGGACAGAGAGCCAGTGACCAGGAAAAATTGAAAATCTGAGTTGTTTCAAGTCATCTCACAACCTTTGACCCAAAGGCTTCTGTGTGTCTACCTTCCAGATCAGACTTGAAGAGCTGCCCTATATGGCAGTTCAGGACCAGTAGCTCATAGGGTGAGATGGAGTTCTACACACACAACCAGAAATCTAGTCGTGCTATATTTTAAAAACTGTAAATCATGGAACCAAGGGAAACAAGCCCCCCCCCCAGACACATTTGCCAAGGCTCAATTATAAAACCACATTGGTTTGATTAAAAGGATCCTAAAGAGTTAACTCTTTCCTCATCCCATGTGGGTAAAAGTAGTTTCCTCAATGATTACTGCAGACTTCTTAAAAGCAAAAAAAAAAAAAAAAAAAAAAAACCAACAACAATAAAACCATAGCCTACTGAACCCAACATTATAACCATCATAATATGCTCTACCTCAACACTGCTTCCCATACTAAGCCATTCTGAGTCTTTTTACCAAAAAATTATTTGACACAATAATTTAGCCTAAATGGAATTTGCATGAAATTATGCTGGGTTTTTTTTTTTTCAGTTGGTGTACTGATCATAGAGTGCCGTTAATATAAATTTTCCTTTTTAAAAATAATGGCAACTTCAAGCTTGGGAATGTGTCTACAAGCACACTAATGCAAAGATAGGAATCATGGGTATTTAATTATAGGGGTACAGAGGATTAGCATGCACCTGTTCTAAAGTAAGATTATTTTAGTTGGATTGATGTCAAGTTCATTGGCACTGTGAGAAGAAATTGGTGAAAAGATTTCGGACCTGCCATTTGTACTGGGGTAGGGGGCTGATAATTGGGTCAGTCCGGTCTGTGCTGTATTGAAGAATTGTCTGCCAGCAACTGTGTTGGCTGCCACAACCTGTCCCAATCAAGCATAACTGCAGATTTCAGAAAAGTAACATGGACCAAAACAAAAACCCACATTTCATTTAGGTTCAAACTAAAAGCCAATGCTAATATTGACTACGGGTTTGATTACCAAGTGATAGATGAGGCGTCTACTTTACAAACCACCTCTCATTAAAATTAAAAAAAGAAAATAAAAGAAATCCTAGATTCTTTGGAAATAGGGATAGGGTTGGTGGATTTGTTTAAATTGAAGAAGGAATAGTGATGCTGAAGGAAAGACTGACTCTTTGATGATGCTCTCAATTCAGAAGGGCAGTGGGGGAGCATCCACAGCAAAACAGCAAACAGACGTAAAGTCCATCTCGAAAATTCCTGACATCCATAATTGATCAACATTTCCTGAAGACACACATGTTTTCTTTCATAGTCTGCTTAAATTGCTCAAAAACAGCAGGACAATGGCCAGACTCCCTTGTTAAAGGAAACAATTACTTGGTAGTATAGGTTATTTTAATGGACATATCACTTTAAACAAAGCCATCACATCTGTTCCACCTTCTAATTACAAATGCAACAGGATACAATTCACCAATGCATCATAAAAAAATAAAACGTAAGTGATTGAAATGCGTGTGTATGTTTCTTAGTAGAAGCAGCATGCAATCTGCTGCATTTATTACATGTTCTGGGCACAAATCAGATGGAAAACCTGCTTTCTGCTGAAACATGATTCCTTCTCCTTAGGTATGGTTGCTACCCTTTGGGCACCCTGGCTCTGTCACCCTGTGTGTGCATGACAGAAACAGCAAACATAGACACTGATGCTAGATGGACAACAGGATGGAGCACACACCATGGAGCATACACCATCACAATGCATAGTAAATACATACACACACACACACACACACACATATGCAAATATACACATACACACATATACACACATATATACATATATACATATATATATGCACACACATATGCGCACACATACACATATGCACACATACACACACACACACACATATATATATATGCATACATACACACACATAGACACACACATACACTAGTTTTTGAGGACGGGCATAAAATAACAGCCATGTGCTTGTGCACTTGAACCCTGGTCGCCAGCTACCAGCCATGATTTGTGAAGTTGTAGAACATTTAAGAGGCAGAGCATCATTAGAGAAATTGGGTCACTGGCCTTAAGGTTGTAAAGCCTGGCACCTCTTCGTGTCCCCCACCCCACCCCCACCTGGTGTGCCACGATGTGAGAAAGCCGGAGTCACACCCTCCCACTACACAGGGTTGCTGCAACCAAGCCTTTCCACCATGACGATCTGCATCCTCAAACTGTCAGACATTTGGTCACAGTGACAAGAAAAGGAGTTGTTATACTTGTGTGTGGGATGCTCTTTTGCTGACACGTAAGAGATAATTTTGCCTCAGAGCAGGGAGAAAGCATGAGAAGTATTTCATAGTGCTACCCTGCTTTCTTTGGTCCAAGGAGTGACTAAGAACCGCTTGATGTTCCCAAATGACTGTCTTCAATTTTTGTAATAAACAAAAAAAAATAGGCATAGATTTATATCATACCAAGCATAAATTTGTTGTTGTTTTTTTTCTAGAACTAATCCAATTTAAGGAAACCATTGGACCTCTGAGTGTGGCAAGGAACTAGGAATTTGGCTGAAAGTGAGGAGTCAGGAGATAAAATCCTGTAGATGGTAGAGAAGACCAAAGAGCCTAACCAGCTTACTGAGATGGCAACCGGTTTTAAAAACTGTATCTTTTCTCAAATGGATACACCTGGGATGAAATTCACCTGGGGTCTTTTATATGCATTTTGCAATAACTGGAAGTGTTGGAGGGCTACGGCTGGAGCTTAAGTTTCCTCAAGTCAGAAGTGGCCTTGTAAAAACCAGGTGTTGTGCTGTGGTCTATCCTTGGGGAAATTCTATTGCCAACACTAAGACCTGAAAAATCCTTTTAGAGAACAAATGAAACTGCAAAGACGCACCTGGAACTGACCAGTTCTGGCAAAATCCAGCCACTTCAAGTGAAATAATAGAGCAAATGTGAACAAGATTTTCCAATCTGAGGATAATTTTTACATCTTGTTCATTACAACTAAAGCTCAGGCAAAATCTATTAACTAATAGATTTCACCCTCCTAGGATTTGGGAGGGGATAAAATTAAATAATATATAAAGTACTTAGAGCAGAGATAGGTAAACATTAGCCTTTAATGTTTTTAAAACCTGAGCAATGGCTTATCTTTCTTATCTAATAAATAATTAATTTTAAATTTTAGCCCATACTAATATATGAGCTAAAAATAGAATCTATTGCTAGCATTGTGTACAGGAAAGGCTTCAAATTCACTGAATACTTCTGCAAGTCATACCACACACACATACACACATCCAGAGAGAGAGAGAGAGAGAGAGAGAGAGAGAGAGAGAATCTGTCGGCTCAGCATCTGCAGATTCTATTGCAGAGCTGGAAACCACTGGTCAATCGCTGGTCAATCACTGGTCAATCGCTGGTCAATCGCTGGTCATGTGCTGACTTGTTCTCCTGTCATTATTACATAATAATACAGTATAACAACTATTTGCATTGTATTAGGTATTATATAATCACCTAATTATGAATTAAAATCTGTAGGGCAAGTTATATGCAGATACTATGCTTTTTCATTCATTTATTCATTTGTTTATTTTCATTTTGGATACAGGGTCTTGTGTAATCCAAGCCAGCCTCAAATTTGCTGTGTAGCAAGGTGGCCCTGAACGCCTGATGCCTTTCCTTCATCTCCCGGATACTGGGAATAACAAGAGTGCACCACCATGACTGGCCCTACTATGGCTCTTTGAAATAAAAATATAAACCTGTAAAAACTTTTTGGATCCACAGAGCTTCTGAGAAGAAATCCTAGATGTGTGTAAAACAGAAAGGTAGCAGATACTAAAAATGATAAAAAACTTATCTTAAACTGAGCTACCACTGAAACCACAAGAAAATTAAGCTTAAGCATTTGAGCTCTAGAGCCAGCCAGGGTGGGCTGCAAGGAAATCACTGCAAGAATCGAGTGACTCGTATTATGACAGTCCCCACTCCTGGCATCAGACTTTGTCACTTTCTGTCAAATCTTTTTAAAGTGGGTAGTATCATTTTTATAAGAAGCAAATCCTGATGGGGGTCTGACGAAAAAATAAGGGGGGCCCTGAAGAAAAATCATTTCCCCTTTCCATATAAATCTGACTTTCTTTTGATATCACCATGAAATCTCCATGCGCATAGAAATGAGGAAGACCGGATGCTCTGTGCATCTATTTGGCTTCTAACTTCAAAAGCAAAACTCCAGAGCAATCTGTTGTAGCGTGTGGCCCTCGCAGCCTCCTGACTGGATTCACTAAATGGCAGCCGCTAGAAGCTCGTCTTCAAACTGCAGCTTCCCCTCGTCTCTCTGACAGTCAAATGACATTCACACATGCATCCGTTGGATGTTTGCCTTCTAAGCTTCTTCCAGTCTCATTACGGCATCTTAATGTCAAAACATGGAACCTATGGTGTCCTGGCAGATCTCCCATCTATGAATTACCCGAGCCTAAATTCACATACCCCTGTCATCCTACAGCCTTATTTGGTGATATGCCTGCACTGCAAACCATTGCCCTGACGTGAGATGCATAAATGGGTACTTAGTCTATTTACCCTCCAGCCTGTCTCCCACCCTGCTATACATACAGCATGAGTCTCACCTCTGGGGATTCTCAAGTTTTGGCCTCCCGTTCGGTTTAAGCATAGAAAAGCACCCAGGCCTTGATTGGAAAACTGTGGGAGCAAAGATAGCCACTTTTCCCTTCCTTCCTAGAGCTTGATTCAGAAATGGCTATGCTTTTCTCCACAAAGCTTGCTCCCTTTTAAAGTCTTGCTCTCTTTTAAAATCTTGCCCCCCCCCTTTTTTTTAATTTTTAATATTTTTATTACATATTTTCCTCAGTTACATTTCCAATGCTATCCCAAAAGTCCCCCATACCGCCCCCCACTTCCCTACCCACCCATTCCCATTCTTTTGGCCCTGGCATTCCCCTATATTGGGGCATATAAAGTTTGCAAGTCCAATGGGCCTCTCTTTCCAGTGATGGCCGACTAGGCCATCTTTCGATACATATGCATCTAGAGACAAGAGCTCCGGGGTACTGGTTAGTACATCATGTTGTTCCAACTATAGGGTTGCAGATCCCTTTAGCTCCTTGGGTACTTTCTCTAGCTTCTCCATTGGGAGCCCTGTGATACATCCAATAGCTGACTGTGAACATCCACTCCTGTGTTTGCTAGACCCCGGCATAGTCTCACAAGAGACAGCTATATTTGGGTCCTTTCATCTTGCCCCCTTTTAAGTGAAGCTCTTCTTAGTTCTCTCTCTGTCTCTTTCTTTCTCCCCCTCCCTCTCTCCCTCTCTATCTTTCTCTCCCTGTCCTGGCAATGGCCTCAGCCTTGTCCTTGCTCAAATGTGGTGGTGACATATGCATGCTGGGTATGTGCCAATGCAGTTTTGCCCTTATTGCAATGCACCCTGGGCCCGTGGTTAGCTACCTAATGTTACAATGCAACCTAAGGGCCCTCACCAGAAACTCAATGCACAGGGTAATACAATTTCTCATTGTAGTTATCAAGGCCGTGAGCTAAGAAGCCTCTGCTTTCTGACTGACTTCAGCCTCGAGTATCTTACTGTAGTAACACCAACTAGACAGACAGATACATCTGGTTCTTGCTGGGGCTTGAGCTGCTACAGAATGGTTCTATAAAACAGACTCTAGTAAGAAGAGTCTTAGATAAGCTATCCATACAGTTCGTAAATGCATAAGCAAATTCCCTACCAGAAAAAAAGTAAGAGACTGTGAGTCATGGCATGTGCTAACAACCTGAACACTCGGACCATCTACATCCCCTAACCTGTCCCTTCGGAAGCCGGGAGTGAACTATCAAAGGAGTCTTACTTTGCAATCCCCTGATTACTAAGGACATGGAACACGTCTGTAGATAGTTCTTAACAATTTCACACGGGGGGGGGGGTGCAAAAATGTTTTCTCTTGATACCGTAATTCTGATTCGACACACACAGTAGGGGGGATTAATATTTACTAACAAACATAAAATAAAGGAATCTCGCCTATGTCTACCAGAACCTTGCAAACAAGAGAATACAGAATATGACTACCTTATTTTTTTCTGGAAATTTTACTGTGTAAAAAACCCAAAAGTATTGAGCCCAAGAATTGGATATGGTAGTTAAGAACACTATAACCACTAGTGATGGTAAATCTCAACACCAAACCTATGAATCTCTGAGGAAATGCATTTAATTTACCTGGGCCCAGTGTCTTCACTTGCCTCATAGGTCTGGAGACCAAGAAAAGTATTGCTTTTACTTACCCGGTACCTAACAAGGGCACAATAAACTATATTATAATCAATTCATTGTATTTTCATATCATATTTTTAATTAATAATATTTGTGTACTTATGATTAATGTGATATTTTTAAATATATATGTCATAGAATGGCTAAATGAGTTAACATATTAATTACCTCATGTTTATTTTGTTGCCATTATTATTACTGTTAGAGTACTACTGTGTTGGTTCAAAGTATCACAGAAATTATTGAGCAAATATGTTGGTCAGAGTCCAGTCTCTGTAGTAATTACTTACAATGAATCAACTTAAAAGGAGGAAGGAGACGCTAGAGAGCTGGCTCAGCAGGCAAAGACACTCACTTCCAAGTCAAATGAATGACTTAGTTTAATTGCTAGAACCAACATGATTGGAGGCAAGAATCAATTCCTGGAAGTAATCCTCTGATCTCCACATATGTTCAGACACATACACACACAAAGACATACATACACACACACAAACACACACACATGGAATAAATAAGTGGGACAGAGAAAAAAAAATTAAGGATAAAAGTTCATTTTGGCCCATGGTTCTAGATGTGTCAAGCACAATGAATTGGCTCCATTAGTTGAGCCAACTAGTGGCAAGAAACAATGGCACGACAGGGAGCAGAGACGAAGCAAAGCTGCTTGTTGGTGGCCAACAAGCAAAGAAAAAAGATGGCACAGGATCCCAGTGTCCCCAGCAAGGGGTCTCCCAATGAACTACCTTCCTTCCACTAGGCATTGCCTCCCAAATGTCCCATTACTTCCCAGGAGCACCCCAGACCACTGACAAAGCTTTCATCATATGCCCATTGGGGAACTTTTGAGATCTAAATTATAAGTGTCTCAGAATGCTGTGTCACCTTCTTTGAGGGCACAATTATATTCTCTGGGATTAGAAATTAGTCTAGTTATCAAGCAATTTGAGTCCAACCTAGATCTGTCTGTCCCTAACTTTCCCTGGCGGTATTGTATCACTTCTGATCCTCGAAAAGGAAGTATGAGAAGATCTGGTTGCTAAGGTCCTTTTAGAAAACTGACCTTGTTTCCATATTGAAAACAACCCTAAAGTGTTCCTAACCTCCATACCTTGTCATTAGGAAGAGGAAGTAGATGTGGGACTAGCATGACTCAAACATGTTTGCTTTTTTTTTGACATTGTTTTCTTAAGATATAACCGCAATTATAACACAAAGATAACTGCTTAAAGTGTGTAGATCTGCGGGTTTTGGTATAGCCACTAACCCATTAACCAACGCCTTCATCTAGCTCTAAGAAAATTTTCTTACCCTAACAGAAAGCCCAATACTCTGTAGTGCAGTCACTTTCCATTCCCCTCTTCCATTTGCCCTCAGCAGCCTTGTCTTGGGGTTTTACTGCTGTGAACAGACACCATGATCTAGGAAACTCTTATAAGGACAGCATTTAGCTGGGGCAAGCCTCGTGCAGGAGGAGCTGAGAGTTCTACATCTTCATAGAAGGGCACTAGGATAAGACTAACTTTCAGGCAGCTAGGACAAGGGTCTTACAGCCACACCCACAGTGACACACCCACTCCAACAAGGCCGTACCTCCAAATAGTGCCACTTGCTGGGCCAAGCACATACAAACCATAACAAGCCTCCAGCTGTTTTCTGTTCCTATAGACATTTCATAAATATGGGATCATATATTGGGTACCATTTTGTGTCAGGATTGTTTCGTTTCATGTTTTTAAAATCTATGGATCAGTTGTAGCATATACTAGTATTCTATTCCTTCCGTGGCTATATGCTGCCCCACTGTGTGTGCCCTATGATCTGCATATCCCCATTGATGAGTGTTTGATCCTTACAGTCACTTCCAAAGCATCCATTCTTATTACTGATTTCCAATACTTTTCTCCATTTTATTTTAATTTGACCCTCTTGGTTTTAATAAAAGACACCAGTTAACATGAAAAAGACCCATATTGCAAGAGATTTTTGCTTCAAAAAGTCATTGGGGGAGGGGTGAAACACTATTCCCTACAACCCAGATATCATTCTCATATCTCAAAGATGGCTTGTTACTTTACACAAGTACACAAGTACACAAGTAGTCTTGATATGAAAGAGAGTAACTGACTCCATAGTCTACAAGTAACTCTAGCTGTGGACACACAAATAAGAATGTTCCAAAGTAGGAGGAGGAAGAGAAAAAGGTGAGGAAGAAGGGGCAGGGGTGGAGGAGGAAGATGGAAGAAGGAGGAGGAAGATGGAAGAAGGAGGAGGAAGAGAATTGACTCCTTGACACGCTCAGAGAACAGACAGTATTGCCTGCCATATCAAGAAATAAAACAAAATGCTGGAAGAGGTCTGTCTTTGTATCCCTGGCTTCATCTCTAGAGTAAGTGAACATGAAAGAATTTGATGTCTGCCATAGCTGTTCTGCTTCTAGCCAGTCACTTAACCCTGTCAACACAAACCAACATGGTGATGCCCACTGCTACCCAACAGGATAGCAGCTCCAGGAAAGTATAGGAGGAGCATGGCTCCAAACTAGAGTGTGTGACTGGCCAAGTTGACTACCTGGTTCGGAAGTGAGCTAAGCCCATGACCTCTCAGGATGGCTATTCATCATTCGATTCAGGTGCCATCCTCATCTACTTTGTGATGTGTTCTCCCTCCCACTTCAGTTCCGCTGCTGTGCATGATGAATTTTGTCCCCAGATCTCCATCACCCCAAAATTTCTGTCTGTACCCCACCACAAGGATACGGATCTGGCAATGATCCAGTTCATTTGATCTACATAACTGGTGGAAACAGATAATTTAAGTTCCAAATTTCCCCATTAATCAAAATAGTCCGATGACAGATACATCTGCTTTTACTTTGGGTTGTATAGACACAGTCTAATTGTGCATTTCCTAAAAAACAAAACTGTATCATCTGGAACATTCACAGAGCCCTTCCTGCCCACATTTCTTTCCCTGCCGTTGACTAAACAGATAACTCAGTAATTAAAATTCATAATCAACACATGGTGAGTAGTTTGCCTCTTTCTTCTCCTTTTACAATCCTTTCCTCTAACTTCTGGGTGATTTGCCAACTGTTCCGCTCCTAAGGAGTAAATCCTCGAGGCTGTATATGCCTGCAGTCCTCACCTTGGCCCCCTTTCTTAACCCTTTCCTCTTTCCTGTAGCCTCGGCAGTGAACCAACTACCCTGGGAGAAATGCTGGCAGTTCTGAGTCCAGCACAAAGGCCAGCTGGAGAGTGGTACCCTGCTCTATGACCAGGACCGCCCCCTGTTGGAAAGCCTGTGAGTCCTAGACAATCCTATTAGGCTTGTGCTTGTGAATGTAATTTGGCTGAGGAAACCCTGTATTGAACATTAGAATAATAGTCTGGTGGGCTAGTGGGCTGGTAGGCAGCTGAAGTCATTATGGAGGACTAAAAGGGAACTTGGTAAAGGTTTGCCTGAAATGGCAAAGTGAATACATTCAATGAGAAAGGCCCACAAGTTCCACTGGAATTTAGGTTCACTGACTGTTTTAGAGATTGTTGAAACCTACGCGGCTTTTGAAACTAAACAGAAACCTAGATTATGGCCCATGTCCTGAGCTGAGGCTGCAGGATCCAGACCCAGAACCTTACATAGTTTTTGAACATTTCCCCTCAGGCAACCACAAACTTCCCCTCAGCACTTCTGGAACTCCTCCCCAAACACAGATCTCTTTTCCTCCACATAGTGTGCTATTTCCCTACCATGGGCTGGAGCTAGAGAGCCTTGGGAGCGGGCAGCTAGCCCGTCCCCCTTGAGCTGCTGACCTTCTAGCCTCTTTAGCCACTTCAGGGCTGAGAGGCCAGGCTGCCAGGTTCTTCAAAGTTTGAAGCATGGTGGCTGGGGGATGGGGATGGGGGTGTCTAAGCTGTTGCATCATTCACTTAGGACACCACTTTTAGCTGGCTTGTGCCCTACTCCAGGACTTACCTTCATCATCAGAGCAAATAAATGAAGACGCGCCTGACAGTTCCAGAAATCCGCGAAGCTGGGGTGGTATTTTTAACGCAGCCATTTTAAACAGTGTCTGCGCCGAAAGCACTTTTGCTTTGGCTGTTGGTGCAGGTGAAAAGCTGAGAACAGCTGAGCTCCGGAGTCGACATGTGTGGCCCAGGGTGGGCCCTGGATTTTTCAAAGGGTAACGTTTTCACACATGGAAAAACACACCAGTGTTTTTAGTATTCATGGCTCAGTATAGCTCCCTCAAGAGAGTTTCACAGACAAACAAGAGGCATCTAACAATGGAAATCCTATCACCGAATCTGTTTCACCCCCCCTCCCATCTGGAAAATGCACGCACACACCTGGGAACTTCACTCTCTTGGATCTCTAAAAACTTTTAGCGCTGTTCAGAGAATCTTTTCCTTAGAGTACTCAGGCAGACACACTCGGAGAGTGCCCCTCACTCTATGGGAAACAAGGTCCCTAACTTTGTGTCCTACAATTCTTTGTTCCATCCAAAATGTGTCCTAGAAGCAGGACAATTTTCTGAAGTTGCAAGCCAAAAAAAAAAAAAAAAAAGGACTGACTACCCAGAATGCAGATCGGCTCTGAGCCAGATTCAGTGGGCTGCACAAAGGAGACATACTCCAATGGCTCAAGCCAGCACCTCCTGGAAACCAAAGACACAGCCTGCTCCCTGAGCAGAGGAGTCCAGAGATGTCATGTCTCCAACAACCTACACAGATGCTCTCCAGCCATATTTAAACCCTTCTCTAGACCTCTCAAACTGGGCCTCTCAACAACTCTCTGCGGTCTGTGCTAGCATTTTATGATGAAATGTTGAAGTATATACCATGGTGGGGTATGAGTCGTTCTAAGAAGAAGCCACTTGAGTTCCTAGGACCTCACCTGGCCAAAGCAGGTCGTCACTAAAGAGTACAACCAAATTAACAGAAACCCACTCTGTAGGAACCAAGAGAGGTTCAGTGCAGACAATTTTCCCGTAAGCAAGATGTCTCCCTCATACATACCTTCTGCTCTCCATCATGTCTTCCTGCTCTCCTTTGTTTTCCGTGTGTCTCTGCTCCACCCCTTCCTCCTCCACAGAGTGAAGCCCCAAACTCTGGTTATGCCTTTAAGTCACATAACTTTAAGTCACGAACTCTTGGTCTCGAGTGACTATTTCTGTTTTTGGCTTTGTTTTGTTTTTCCCTTCATAGTCTGTCACTATTTTGTTTGATTCACACCCCTCCCCAATCTCTAAAACTAACACTCAACTAACTAAAACTAATCTCTAGGATTCTTGCTAGTGCATACTACTCCAGTGGGTTCTCTTCTTGGGTTTCCAGTTGGCCTTATGCAATGGGTAGCCTCAGCAACAGTGCTGAGGAAGGCTGAAGACCAGGGTCAAAGCTCTTAGTTTTCCTTAAGCCCATATGGCTACATTGAGCCATTTACATCAAACAAAAGCCATACATACTCCTTGCAAAGAAGCCATCTCTATAGCCCAGTTCTGATCACTGATCCTTCCACTTGCTGCTTCCAACCAACCAGCAACAGAGTCTGAAACACCCCAAAGTACCAAGTGTTCCTTAAAGGCATTCTATATCCTGCTCCATTGTCGTGAATGACGATGTAAAAATCCTTCAAACCACTCAGCTTTGAGATGCCCTAGCAGGCCAGCATCCTCAACTACATGCAGGGGAGAAGAGATGGCACAGATGTGGCAGCTACCTCCTTCCCCTTGGACCCTATCTCTGAGGTCACTGGACTTCTGCTAGAGACATATTCAGCATATTCACCCCCATATTCAGCAGCAGTATCTTGCTGACATTTCCTTGGGCTGTGACCTTCTGCAAGGTTGGGAGGAGTAGTGAGTCTGAAGCCCCTGCAGCATGTGCTGTGGAACCAGCTGCTGGCTGCTCCCAGGAGAACTCAGGGTCAGGGTTTCAGCTGCTGCCGTGGCTGCCCACCCGGTCCTCCACGAGAGAATCTGAAATGGGAGAGATGCTCAAGGAACAGAACAAGAGACAAGAGTCTTAACAGTGTGGCTGGGCTCTGACAGTGGCCTCTGCTCTCACACCTGCTCTGGCCTTCCTTGGCATTCCCGAAAGACCAGACCCTGGGCACTTTCAACATTAAGGAGAGATACAAGGAGGCATGGGTTCCAGTGGTAGCTACACTGAGGACACAGCACACCCTCCAGCTGTCCTGTGTGCTGAGATGGTAGGGATTACATCTAGAAATATTCATAAAGCTCTGGAGTGAGCAGAGGGATGGAAATAAGAATCTAAAAGCTCTTACAGTGCTGATCTATCTGACCATCAATCCACTGGGGAAATGCAAGTTAATACGAGAGGATTTTACCCTAAAAACAACCAAGTACCTAACTGTGTGCTGCCAAGGAAGACCTAGGTGAATGTGTAGAGAGCAAGTGAAATTCTGAGTCAATGTGTGTTGTCTGGCATGGCCACAGCCATGTCAAGGACCAAGGCTTCAGATCCATGGAAAATCAGCAAAGCTCTCCTTCTGTACTAGTGTTTACAAAAGATTGGCCGGTGTGTACAAAAACTAGCTATTGCAGCTTCCGAACTCCTCTAGATGACTGCAGCCTGAGACTTTAGAGACCTCCGACTAGGGCTAGCTAACCCTTCTCCCTGTACAGTATGAAAAAAAAAAAAAAAACCCTAAATCACCATGAAGTCCCCGGTTATTAAGGTAGTTAGTTGATGCCACTCCATCTGAGTGTGCAGAGCCCACCTGATCCAGGTCATCTCTGTGTGATTTGTCATTTCTTCAGCATCTCTGTCCTTTCTTCATTCCCTCACCACCTAGTCAGTTTCCCAGGAACTTGCCATGCTGGACACAGTAACTAAAGAAAGAAAGCACGTACTGAAAGTTTAAGGAAATACATTCCAAAATAAATTGTTGGTGATTGTGTAGCACAGAATAGCACTGCTGGCACTTTGTGTACATGTGGAGGGAGAAAAGGAGACGATGCACACACATATGCATTTGTGTGAGCGGTGCATAGATATATTCAGGTTTGCATGCATATGTGTATGCATACATATAGAGACCAAGGTCAACCATGACTGTCAGTCCTCAGGTACTGTCCACCTTGTTTTTGAGACAATGCCTACCACCAGGGCCTGAGGCTTGCCAACGAGGCATTGTCAGCAAGCCAGTGGATCCACCTGCCTCCATCTCTCCAGCTGAGATTCGGGCACACCATCACAGCCTTTTAACATGGACTAAGGAGGGTCCATCCTAGATCTTTGTGAATGGGTGACAATCACTCACCAGTGTGCTACCTTCCCACCTGAATGTACAGGTACTTTTTAGTAAAAATTCATAGTAGCACACAGGTCACTCAGGCATCTCAGTGGAATTATCCAAAGAGATAAATTAAGGGCATATCCCAGGCACTAGAAGTCTTTGGATGGTTAAACAGTTAGTGTCAAACAGTTAGTGTGGATTTATCTCATGCTGTGTCAACCAAAACAGATTAGATAACCAAAAATCTCCCAGTATATGTGGCATACAAAATATGATTTGACAACACGTTGTTTCTTACTCCTGCTTTGTGATGTGAGTCAACTGCCCTATCTGTTCCAGGTCTCCTTGTTTGGGGACTCAGTCTGCTAGAGCCTCTAAATTCATACCATTGCTGATGGCCAAATGAGTGGAGGGAACATGGGAAGGCAGGGTGTTGAACCTGATTACATTCTGCACTCTGAGAGAAAGTCCCATCACAACGCAATTCTTTGACCCTGACAAGTCACATTGTCCCACACATAGCTTGCAGAGTATGAATAAGAACTTCTCTGACTGTTCTGTAATGTGGCAAGTGAAGAGCCTTCATGGTCTGCTCTCATATATCATATAGACCTAAGCCAGGGTTTGTTTTCAGCATTATCAGACTTTGTGATCTATGACTCAAGTTCTCTATGCTACATTTTTGGTCTCAAATGCCTCCAAAGCCTGTGTATTGAAGGCTTGGTCCCCAGCCTTGGGCTGTGTTGAAAGTGATGGAGTTGAAAGTAATGGAACCTATAGGCTATGAGGTCTAGTGTAAGGAATGTATTTCCTATTTCTAGTGCTGGGAAAGAAGCTATTAGCCTCCTTTTCCTTGCTCATTTCACTGCCTATCTTTGTGTGTGTGTGTGTGTGTGTGTGTGTGTGTGTGTGTGTTTTAATGTACTAGGAGTTTGTCTGCATGTATACCTGCATTCCAGAAGAGGGCATCACATCACTTCATAGATAGTCATGAGCCATCATATTCTTGCTGAGAATCAAACTCAGGAGCTTTGGAAAAGCAACCAGTGTTCTTAACCACTGAATTATCTTACCAGCCCATGATAAGTATTTACTATGTGAGTTTCCCCAGTGGTGAGCTACCTTCCATGGGCAACAAAGGACCATAGACTGAAACCTCTAAAGCTTGGAGCCAAAATGTTTCTTTATTTTTTTTAAGTGTGCTGCTATCTCCATGATTCACTGAGATGAGCAGAAATGGCTAAAGAAAACATGTAAAAGAAGCATGAGACAGGGCCTCATATTGCATAATCTTAGAATGATGAGGTTGACATCAACCAGATGGACCCTGCATCCTTCCTCACTAGCCACGTGATTTCAAGCAACTCCTCGCCCTTATGGAAAGTTTGATTAATCACATCTAATTTAGATAATACCAAGATTAGTAAGAATAAACAGATTTTAAGAATACGGTTTAGTGGTCAAGACCAGTCCATGGGAACAACTGTCAGGAGCCATCTCTAATGACAAATGTAGACATTGAGTCACACTCAACAAAAGCAGCAAAATGATGCCTGTAAAAGAAAAAAAAATATCCCAGAAGATGGAAACAAGGAGAAAATGTCACCATTGCCTCAGTAAAGCATGGATTTTAGGCTTCATTAATTTGTGTAACTGCATCGAATGCTGCACATTGCACCTTCTGCTTAAACTACCTTGTGGTAGATGCAGAAACTCCCTATGTTTAGTTTTCCCAACCTATTCAGGCACAGGAGAGCCAGCCAGAACATTTTCTTTGCCTTGGCCTGACCTGTGTTTACAAGGTTCTCTGCTGGCCATTCTACCTCGTTCTCACCCCAGCCCTGTGCCACCAGCTTAAACAAACATGTTCATCTGCTCACAAGAAACACGCTCAGGTCTTTGTCTCTTCCAGGCAAAGAAATAAAACAAACAAGTAAACAGAAAAGGTTGATATGATAAAAATGGAGCCAACCACAATCCTTGGCTAAGGCGCACCAAACCAGCTAAACTAATTTAAAAAATATCAAAACCAACTTGACGGGATGAATGCACAATTTACTGGGTGCTAATCCAATTGAGTGGGCTCATATCTGTCCAAATAAAAGCAATCATAGAGGGGTTATCACTCTAAGCTCATGGGGAGTCAGGCTCTTTGCTGAAGGCTTTCATGGATACTCTTGTGCTGTCGCCACAACCCAGGCATACTGCAGTAGTCTGTCCAAAGCTCTTCCATCGCACCAGGAACCATGAAATGTTGGGAGCTTTTCCTCCTAGAGAAACAGCTCAGCGTTCAGCCCTGGCCCGCATGCATTTGACCCTCAGGAATACCCTAGATAGCTCCATATCTTTATCTTAACACAGCATTGCACAAACTGGAATTCCTGTTGCCAAGATCCAAAAATGTAAGCTATATATTATCAAAATAAAGTGAATGTGTGATACATTGATCAACCATTGTCAAGTTAGTGCTGATCACTGTAATTAAAATCTTCTGGGTTTTTTGTTTGTTTGTTTGTTTTGTTGTTGGTTTTTTTTGGTGTTTTTTTGTTTTGGTTTGTTTTTTTTACAGTTCAGCTGTTGCCCGCCCCCTCCCAATCTCCCCTCTCACAGTTCCTCATCCCATTCCTCCTCTCTGGTCTCCAAGAAGATATCCAGGTCTCCGCACTCCCTGGGGCCTCAAGTCTCTCGAGGGTTAGGTGCATGTTCTCTCACTGAGACCAGACCAGGTAGTCCTCTGCTGTATATGTGTCAAGGGGGCTTGTACCAGTGGGTGTAGGCTGACTAACCAGTCAGCCTACTGAGACTGCTGGTCTTCCTATGGGGTTGCCCTCCTCCTCAGCTTCTTTCAAATGATATCTGGTTAGGTTATACAATATTCTGTCTTAAAATATTACCTGAATAATTGTGAATAAGAAATTTTGGTTTATAGGCTTCCATGTCCATTCCCTTCCTCCACTAGTATTTGTTAAGCACCTCTGAAATGCTGGGCTCTGTGGTGGACACAGCTGGGAGATAGAGTCTCTTTATCACAAGCAATTCATTGTCTGGTCAGAGTCTGCAAAACTACATGTTGGTATTGTTGTAATAAGATAAGATTGAGTTCCAGGACAGCCAGAGCTATACAGAGAAACCCTGTCTCGAAAAACAAAAACAAACAAAACAAAACAAAACAAAACAAACAAAAAAAAAAGATAAGATTCAAGTTTAGAGATTGAAACAATTTACAAATTGGACAGCATACGGCAGTGCTCAATGGACAGATAGGGGACAAGACTTCGGAAGGTTTTTTTTTGGTTTTTTGTTTTTTAAATTTTCTTTGGTTGGTTGGTTGGTTTTTCTGCATGCTCCATGACGCCAGAGGAAAATGTGTGCATAAAAGCTGCTTAGACTTTCCTGGAGTACACTAATAATCATGCCATGAATTCTCATAAGAAAGCAGGAGATCAACTAGAACTTGGAACAAACGGCCATCTGCATTCCACCATAATCTCTTCTTGGTACCAAAATATAAAAGGTAAACAGAAGACGATCTAGAAACACCAGTGAACAAGAGAGTAACCAGATCTGGGAATAATTCCAAGAGGAATGAATGGCTGAAGAGCAGAGAAAGAAAAAAATAGATGGATCTTGATCAATCATCAAATAGTGAAGACCTGACAGTTGGGAGGAGAATTTAGTGCCAGCTCTTCTCCAGAGGGAAGAGTAAGTGCCAAGGAGAGGGAATGTGTGTGTGTGGCAAGATCTTCACATGCTGCAAACACAGTGAGGTCAAAGGAGACAAGAGAGAAAAGCCAGACAGCAATGGTTAGTAGTGGCTGGCTATTTGCACTGCTTGTCTGATATGGAGTCTGCATACAGAGAGTAGTTAGTGGAGAAAGGGGGTTAAGGGCAAACAAGATGGAACAAACAGAAGCCTTGTCATTAGTATCTGCATGGGAAAATAAGTGTGAAGTGGAGGGGAAGGTCTGTCCTCTGGGAAGTTAAGAGTGGATTGCCTGAGGCTGAGTGGTGAACAAAGAAGTAAAGTAACCCAGGTCCTACGGGAGTCCTTTGCCTCTCATGACATTATTAGGAGCTAAGCTCGGGAAACTGCTACATTTAGGGATTTCCTCCTTGGAATTATGTCTTGGAGCAGGATTTTCTTCTCCAGCCCTTAACTTTTGCATCCTGATTCTGTCTCCATGGGACACAGATAGCTCCATGGGATAGCTTTACTAGTGCTTTGTGTTTGGAGTCTGGGATAGAACAATGGGACTTCATATAATTTTATTGATTGATTGATTGATTGATTGATTGATTGTAATAAACTTAACAAAGCTAAAAAGAGAAGGTTGGGCTACCAAGAATGAAAAAGAGAACTTGTGCCTTTCCTTCCAAGTTCAAAAATTTTCCCTGTCACTGTTTCTAACCATGGTGAGCAGAATCAGCAAACACGCCCTGTACCCTTCTCCATCCACAGGTGAGTACACAGAGCACCACCAGGCAGCGACGCCACCTACCCAGTTGTGGGTAAGTTTGGTCTCCTCCACCTCCCGTCCCGAGTACAGATGATCTGCCTCCGAGTTCCATCATCTCAATCACTGCTAAGGTCTGTAGAGATTCAGTCAAGCTTCAAACCTTCTACATGTGCATGACTGCATGAAGTCCGCAGTTAGCTGGTATTCTGCCAAGTCAGCCTAAGCGAAAGCCCAACATGGCACCCAGATATCTGCTTCCCCATGAAAGCCAACCACACGCTCAGACTCCACCTCCTCCCAGGTAATATCTGTACCACTCTTCTGTCTCCGAGCAATCCTGGAAGGGTTTGCCTGAATCCCCTGCATCCTGATGTTTCCTCTCAGTGCTTTTCTACCTGCGGACCCCACCTCTCGCCTGGTAATGCTCCCCACTCGCTTCAGCTGTGCTTCTGCTGGAGGCCAAGCTCTCTGCCAGAGTGCAGGGCAGAATTGCCATGTCCCTCCATGCTGTGAGAGTCCTGAGTAAAATCACCCATACCACAGCTTAACAAGCACTCCTGGATAATTTTTCTTTAATGTCCTGTTAGGTTCCCTGTGAAGCACCAACTAGTTCTTACATCCGTCCAAAGCCCTTAAAGACATTAGTCTTTTTGGTGGTTTTTGTTTTTGTTTTAGGTATTTTCCTCATGAGAACAATTAGAAGCTTGCAGTGGAAAGGGCCCTGACGAAAACTCCAGCATAAAGCAGGGTTTGCTTGCCCCTTATCTGAACCTCACTCAGGTCCTTTGTAAGATGAAGCGCTGGATAAAAGGTATCCCAACCTCTCTACCCCATCCCCACGCTGTTTCTCTTGCCTTCAGTAAACGGAACACAGCAAAGTGAAAAGTATGAATTTAGTAGAGAACAATGCCATATATACAATCATATAAAGTATCTTCTTTTTACTACCAAAGCTAATCTCCATCTGAGGGAAAACTCCATCTTTCCAGACTTTGGCAAACCCATCTTCAGAAAGAAGAGGCCTTCTGGCAGCGCGAATGTCGTAGATGCTGGAGCAGCTTAGATCCTGGCTGCAGCAGTATCCATGGCCCCAGCAGCTGCTGGCACGGCCAGCGTGGTTCACACAATCCCTGGATCAGACTGACCTCTAGGGGCCGCGTGACAACCGGCAGCCAGGGCTCCCGCGCACAAAAGGAGCCTCTGGAGGCTTGCAACAGGAGCCCGCCAAAACAGCCACACACGGAGGGCTCTCACATGCAGACACCACAAAGCCAAAACATTAACATTTTGCTTGCTATTTATTCAGCTTCTTTGTCTTTAATTCCCCGTCGCCAAGAAGCCTCCAAATGTGTCTCTTTCGGTATCAAAGTGATCACTTCGGATTAAAGCATTCCTTCTGGAAAGATACCTTAATTAAAAATGTGTGTGGTGGGGAGGGGTGGGTGGGCAGCAGCGTCCTTCTGACTCCAGTTTGAGAAAAAAAGGAAAAAACAAAAAATAAATAAATAGTTCAGGAGAAGAAGAAATGGCCTTTTCACACTGTGAGACAGAAATTATTGTTAAGCTGTTGGTGTTTCTGTTGGGTCTCAACACGGAATACTGAAGGCAGTCTGCAAGGTAACATTTGCTGAGTACCTACTATGTGCTGAGTACTATCCTCAGTGCATTCATTCATTCTACTTGTTTTCTTATGAGACCTGTATGGGACAGAGATGGTGACTGGCAAAGTCTCAGCCTACAGGTATCAAAGTCAGGATTAAACCCCAGAGCACACGGTTTTCTCCTTTAATTATTATATGTAAACGCCTTTTCTTCACCCCACCCCTTCCCCAACCCCTGCAATTCTAAAGGCATTTCAAACTCAAACTACTGTTAACAGCATCCTCGCCATTAATAGCAAACCACTAAGTAGGTCTAGCGCCTGGCACACAAGAAAAGTCAAGGAGAATCCCAGGGGGCAGGGAGGACAAGGTGAGGGCACTTCCGTGGGCAAGCTTTCAACATAGGGAATAATTATTGCCAAAAAGACTTAGTCTTTGCTTTGGCTAAGAGCCACATGGTCTGCCTTAGAGTTCTCAGACCACAATGGGAAGACGGAGGTGCCTTCACAGTTAGGTTGTCCGGGAAGTTAGATGAGTGCCATATGGCAAAGGCTTAGTGAGTGCCTGGACCAGGATAAGCTCGAAATGAAAATACCCCAATGATCAATATAGCATTATTGAGGGCTGTTATTCGAATCTGGATCTGCAAGTTTGGGGTGGAAGAAAAAGCTGGTTATGAAGTCAATTTCCATATGGAAAGATGTGTGTTAGAGTTCTCCAGAGAGACAAAACCAAAACAATGGGGTTATAGAGATAGGTAATAAGAGATTTACTGAAGACATTAGACTGCATGGTTGTAGAAGCTGAAAAGTGCCAAGGCAAGCCATCAGCAAGACAAAGAACTGGGGAATCCTATAACAGAATTCTCAATCCCAAGCCAGTGACTAAGAAAATTAGGGGGTCACTATTACAAGTCCTAGGGTCCAAAAGCTATAGACCCTGGCATTCTAAGGCTTCCTGTCAGGAGAGGAGTGTCATTACCCCAGAAGAAACTTTGCTTCTCTTCTGCATTTTTCTTCCATTTGGTAGATCTGGTGATGTTTAACCACATTGGGGGTGAGGGTGGAGAATCCTTGCTCAGGCCACTCACTCAGATGCTATATCAGAAACAATGTTGTATCTACTAAATTAAGCATCATGGAGACTAAAGGAGAACTCACAGTGCAAGATTCTGATACAGGCAAAAGTCAATTTGCTAAAACCCCCAACAGTGAAGCAGGCCACAAAGAGAAGCATACGCCCAGTGTAGGAGGTGTGACTCATACCTCTGCACACCCAGAACTGCGTGTGCCATGGGCTTAGGCGGGTTTCATAATGTCACCTATAAAGGATTCTCAACAAATATCTCTAACCTGCTCCTGATGGAGTCTGTAGAGCCACAGAGTACAGAAGAATATGTTAAACCGCACCAATAGGAAGGCAGTAAACAAAAATAAGGACATGGAAAATTCCAAAGACAAAAGATCCCATTTCTTTAGGAAATAACTTGTCAGGACAGGAGGAGGAGGGATAAGTACTGAGTATAAGACACATGAGAAGCATGTCCACAAACACAACAAGTAGACTGAATCAAGCGACAAGACATTTGCAAAACAATCTAATCTAAACACTGATTAGATGTTTGATATTAAAAATGTGCTTGTTTTCAAAAAGGATCTGTATCACTTTGAGGTGTGTACTGAAATATTCATGAACAATACGGGGCAAAGGCTATGCTCTGCTTCCCAAAGATCCTTTCCAGGGCAAAGATGAAGGAAGTCGTCAGGGCACTTACTGATCATTGTTGAGGTTGGATAGTAACAGCATGGGGATTATTTCACTATTTATTATATGGACATATATGAAATTCACTATTTATTATATGGACATATATGAAATTCACTATTTATTATATGGACATATATGAAATTTCCCAGAATACATTTTTTTTTCTAAATGACTGTTCTAGCCTTGGGTAAGTACAGAGTCAGACGTAAATACTTGCATGTATTCAAGTCCAAAAACAAACATCCAGGTACAGAGTAAGGTAGAATGAACCATCTAGTTGGGCACTGTGACAAAAGGCAGATGGATAGTACACACCACACCTGTGTGAAAAGAAATATAAAGGACAAAGTCTGGAAGACCATGAGACGGACTGGGGTTGGGGTGGGGTGGGGTGCAGCTAGTGGGCTTTGTTTAGTTTTGTTTTGTTTATAATTCTTATGTGCCAAGCATGTATTTTTCCACTTAAGCCTTAACATATTTGTGAGACATATGTGATCACTGTGATCATAATACCTGATGACCAGAAAGAAGGAAAGATGTGTATCACTTACCTTAGAGGGCTCAGGCCATCCCAGTAAGGAAGAAGTGATGGAGCAATGCTAGTTAGCTCCCCTAACCAGGAAGCAGAGAAACTCATAACATGGTGGACAGGAAGTAGATTAGAGCAGGAAGTGTTCAAAATAAGATATAGCCCACAAGGACACACCTTTTGTGACCTACTTCTCACTGCCTCCTGAAGCCTTGAGTCCTAGCCCTCAGGATCTAACAGTCTCTAGAATGGTCACAGACACAGCCAGAGATGTGACATAGTCATCTAGGTATGTCTCAATCTAGTCGAGATGACAGTCAAAATAAACCATCCCACCCTACATGTCAATACTGGATCAGTTAGTAACTCTACCATGCAGAAAGCAAAGTGTTGTTTACAGAAAGCATGTGATGCTTGTGAGCACACAGACAGATAAAGCAGGATTTTTAAGCCACCAAGACTCAAACCCAGAGAATTAAAAACAATCCACAGCCAAGCACTGCCAGCAGGCTGTGTCAGGTCCACCTGAGGCCCTGGGTAAGTCTTAACCAGAGCTTGGCCTCATGGGAGATGTTCTAACCAAGTCTCTGACATGACCTGAAAAAGAAACCAAAAGTCAGGAAGCAAAAAGACAGTATAGCCATCTCTATGAAGAATGGAAAAACCTGCACAAAGGAAGACAAAGCAAACCACACTGACATCAAAAATGAAGGAAGAGGAACACGTAAGAATTGGTAGTGGCCATCCAGAGGCTGCCCTACCTTGGGATCCATCCCATCCGAAGACACCAAACCCTGACACCATTGCTAATGCCAAGAAATGCTTGCAGGCAGAAGCTCAGTAGGGCTGTCCTCTGAAAGGCTCTGCTACTGGGTTGGGAAATACCCTCTTAGAGGCAAAGGGGAGTGAGAAGGGTGTGGGATTTGCAGAGGGGAGACCAAGAAGGGGGGCAACATTTGAAATGTAAATAAATAAATTAATCAATAAAAAGAAGAATTGGTAGTGGATTGGGCTGGTGGGAGGGTGTCAGGGAGGGGTTAGGGGCTGCGACTACCAGACAACACCAAAAGGGAGAGGAAGCAGGAGGATGCCCAACATGAGTGTTTCTTTTAACCACTGAAGCCAGGCACAGGTTATCAATTCTGCTGTATTTGATGCAGCTATATTTCTTTGTTCATTCCTTGCTACTTGCTAATTGAAATAGTTCAATTCTCTTTGCAAAAATGATACTTCTGTGGTTTGGACATGTCCCCTAGAGGTTCATTTCAG
Organism: Mus caroli; assembly: GCF_978045245.1. Classification (NCBI taxonomy): domain Eukaryota; kingdom Metazoa; phylum Chordata; class Mammalia; order Rodentia; family Muridae; genus Mus; species Mus caroli. Next base: position 93,374,609 of record NW_028227262.1, read on the forward strand.
GAACATTTTTGAGTTAATTCTTGATTAGCATACAAATAAAGAGATTTCACTGTTATATTTTCATATGTATGTATGTATGTATGTATGTATGTATGCATGCATGTAGTATATCACTATACTTTATTCTTACTCTCACTACTGGCCTTCCTCCATCTAAATAGTTGTCTTTACACTTTGAAGGATGCTTGAATTCCATTGTCCACACTTAGATTTCTTCCTCTTTCTCACATTCCCCTTCTCTTTTCATTACATGCATATTGATGTGTATGTTAGAATCCCTGCATCATATACCAAGGAGTGGTACAGCTAGGTTATGTGATAACTCTATTTTTAGTTTTTTGAGGAACCTCCAAACTGACTTCCACAGTGGCTACATAGCTCACACTCTTACCAGTAGTGATTAAGGAATCCCCTTTCTCCTCATTTTCCCAGCATCTGTTTACCAGTGTGTTCATGATGATGGTCATTCTGAATGGAACAAGGTTGAATCCCAAAGTAGCTCGATTGGTGTCTAAGGATGATGCACATGTTTTTTTTCAAATCTCTACTGGCTGTTTCTATTTCTTCCTTTTTATTAGACCACTTATTGATTGGATGATTTTGCCTGGAGGTGTTTAATATTCAGAGTTCTTTGTAAGTTCTGGAAACTAATTCCCTATGAGATATGAAATTGGCAAAGACTTTCTCTCATACTGCAAATTCTCTTCACCTGCTGCTTTCCTTTGCTGTGTGGGAGCTTTTTGGGGTTGTACAGTTTCATTTGTCAGTTCTCAGGTTGTCAGTTCTCAGACTTATGTCCAGTGGGTTGGTTGGTTGGTTGGCTGTCTGGCTGGCTGTCTGGCTGTCTGGCTGGCTGGTTGGTTGGTTGGTTGGTTGGTTGGTTGGTTGGTTGGTTTGGAATCCTTTTTACAAAGTCCTTACCTATGCATATACCTTAAAGTGTTTTACCTGTACTTCCTTCTAGATCTAGAAGTTCCAGAGTTTCAGGTTACAATATGACCTTCTATAAATTTCAAATTGAGTTTTGTGAAGGATGAACAGTTTTAATTTCATTCTGTTAAATATGGATATCAAGTTTTCCCTGCATAATTTGTTGAAGGGACTATTTTATTCCAGTGTGTGTGTGTGTGTGTGTGTGTGTGTGTGTGTGTGTGTGTGATCAACTGTACCCAAATCCATATGATAATGATATTTAGAAGTAGGGCACTTAAAAAGTAACAGGAATTAGATGCTGTCATGAGAGCAGAGTACCATAACATCATTGGCAACCTTATAAGGAAAGAGACTGTCCAAGACAGCCTATATGCTCTGTCTTCTCATGGGACTCCCTCTGCCATGGTATCAAGCAACACAGAGGCTCTTACCAGCAATGTCAGTGCCCAGCTCTTGAGATTCCTGGCCTCGGAGTCATGAGCCATACAAACACCTCTTCACAAAGTGCCAAATTTGTGGTGCTACAGTAATCAAAACTTAGCTAAGAGACCTATGAAGCTGTGGAAAGTCGGTTTTTAATCAATGGAGAAAGGACAAATTTTGGTATGTTTTTGCTTGCAATATTTTGGGAGAACCACTGGATTCTAGTATGTGATGCAGGGATCCCAGGAGGGTTAAGGCTGTGCAAGATCTGAACAAAACAGCCTGCCTCCCTGGAGTTTGTTGGAAGAGAGTTTTACCTTCTAGTATAGGAAAGAAAAAACAACTAAACAAATTCATGGATCTTGGTCCTCCTGTGCTTGAGGATATGAAGATGGAAGACATGTTAATCTTCTGCAAAGACCAGAATGAAGCCCACTGAAGTAGAGTTAGTGACCCAAACCATTCAGCTCTATGATGGCAGGGGCAGCATAGAAGGCAGAGTTCTTGTTGGCCTGTTTGTACAATCCTTACCCCATCCATCTAGCTATAGGACTTTTATAATTCTACAACACTGGATCCAAGACAAGACAATAGGAAAACTTTCCACCAGTGAGTAATCAATTATTTTTTTTTTCAAATAAGAATCAAAAGTCACATTAGCTATGTACTGGTATCTCACATGCCATCGTGACAGGAGATGATCTTAGAAAGGTTTAATTAGTTGAGCTTAAGGGCCTGTTGATAAATTACCCAGTGTGGTTTACTAGGTCCTAGAGAGTCAAATGAACCCCAGTATTTGTCAAACAAGTTTCTGCATTCAGGGTAAGTAGGGAGTCTGTCTCTAGCATCTTGACCCTGCATTTTGGAGAAGTGCCTGGAATGGATAACACTACCTTCCAGTATCAAGCCTTCCAATGTTACTCAAAATATCTGGTCACTCTTTTGAGAAGGAGACACACTAGAAACGTAGGGGAAGCTAAAGGAGAAAGGTGAACTATAGTCTCAGCAGAATGTGTATGCAATCAAAGACAGACCAAAAGTAATGATAAACAGGTACCAGCTGTCTGTCAATCACTTAGAACAGGCCGGAGAGTGAAACCTTCATGTCAAAATAGAAAAGACACACATTGTAGTATCAGCAGTGACTCCACCCATCCCATCAGCAGGTGGGTAACCCTTGTCAGCATCAGGGTAACCCTTGTCACCTTGGATACTCTTGGAAGTTTAATCTCAGAGACCAAAAGACTTCCCCTGTCATGACCCTATCTATAGGTGGAGGGACAGTACCAGACCTAGATTAGATATCCCATGGAAGAGTTTAGTCACAAAGTAGAAATGACAGTTAGTCCATATCCATTATAGATTCCTGGCCTTATCCATTTATCACTTTCTGGCTCAAGTCCTGGGCTAATGCTATAGAATGAAGAGGACTTGGGTCTCTGTCTTCTGTGGTTGAAGGATACAAACAGTCAAATGCTCATTTTCAGTGTACGATGGCTCCTACAGCGCTGGCATAGAAATAATAAATGGCAAAACGGACTTAGAGAAGGATTCCATTTATAAAGCCAATTCCATTTATAAAGGTATGGGGGAGATAGTCAAGAAAAGCCACACAGAGAGTGAAATCACACAGGGCTCACATGAGATGATGTCACTGCATCCAGAGAAACATCAGCTCCCAACATGGGATCAATATGTGCAAATGACACCAAGACTGAAACAGAATGGATAGAATTTATGCGCCCCCCCTGCCTCACTACAGCCTCACCACCATGCACATCAGATGAGTGACAGCTTTGATTGCAGCCCACTCCAGATGCATAGCACATTCTGCTCACTTCATTCAATCTGTTAGTGCTGGTGATGACTCTTGCAAGTGCTTGTTCATGGCCAGTGACAGACAAGACAAGATGGAAGAAAAAAGGCAAAGCCTTCTTTAACTTTTGTACAAGCAATAAAGCTTTGAATATATAGAGATGAAATAGCTGCACTGAACTTCTTCCCCCTGTTTAGCTCTTTTAAGCACACTGGAACCAGAGAACGATCTGCCATGGGGCATCTCGAACCATGATGCTTTGCTAGAGCAAGGTAGTGTCGGTAACTGGAGTTTTATGGTTCCTCATGATATTCTCCAGTCACCTTGGGCAGCCACCTTGCCTGATTCTATCACGCTATTCTTCAGAAAGGGCTCACTGCCTGCACGTATTCTCTCTTGCAATGAAAGGTGTGATGCTTTCTGCAAGGCTCTATTTTTATTTGAAGTGCTCAGTTGGGAACGCTAAACTTTGTTTTGCTAAGTCATTTGTAACAAATAGCATACGATCCGAAGTCTATAAATTTATCTCCCGACTTCAAAGACTTTCACTCCCAAGAGCTTGGATTCTGGCACCTCACCCAGCCACATGATGATCTGAGGGCAAAACTTTCTATGAGAACTTTTAATGTCAAAATAGCCTCCTCTTCACAACTGAGGCAACCCCCCCCCCACTCCTTCCCTGTGGACCCGCATTTCTGCTGCTCTCACCAGGAATTTTAGTACTCACCATGAACTCCATCAGGGAAGAAGCTAAAGACAGAAGTGGGAAACTAACAGAAACACAAAGTCACACACAACTCTGTCATGGGATCTCTGCATAGCATGTGTTGACCATTCACTATGGGTCAAATATTAGGAATGCCACAGCAAACACATCAGTGACCTAGGCATCAAGGGAACAGACATCCTGCATGAAATAGAGTCCAGAGACCAGTGCCAGCAGGTTTGAGAAGAAATGCAAAGCTGGAACTGTGGTTTGGATGTGGTTTGAGCGTCCTCTAGGGGCATGTGTCAAAAGTTAATCCACCATGAGAGTAGAAACTTGGTCCATGATGCTTAGCAGTGGGGGCATTGGAAGTGAACAAGATTCTACAACACCAACAGGGAGCCCGGGAGTGAATCCTGGAGACTTTGTAAGAGGAGAGATCAGGGAGACACAGACATATGTGCACTTCTTTTCTCTTGACATCTTATGGTATGCATCAGAATCCCTAACAGGCCTTGCTTTTAATCATGCAAAATCGTCCTAAAAGCTACTTGTGTTTTCCCTGATCTCCTCTGTTACCATCACTGGGGCCTGAAGGAAAAATAGTGATATTAACTGGGCATCATCCAAATTGTAAAGTTCTCATTTTAAAATTTATATAGTAGAAATAATGGAAACATCATATGACAAATGTGGCTTCTCTATCTCACTCTCCCTTTTGCTTTCTGCCAGTCCTGTAGTCCCAGATACTTAGGTACCTATGTGGCTGAGGCAAGAGGATCATTTTAACTCTTACTGGATGTACAGAAAGAGCCTGGGGTCAATCTAGGTAACTGAGATCTTGTCTCAAAGTTTGAAAATAAAATATCTAAAGAGGGCAGGGTTATAGCTCAGTGTAAAAGTGTTTGAATAGCATATGAAAAGGTACCTAGAGTCAATGGGTCAGTTTCCACTAACACAAAGAAAATTTTAAATGAAATAAATATCACATTTGAAATCAATTCATATTGATATATGTACATCTGTACATATATGCCTATATATATGTACACGTTTGTGTGTACAAGCATATTATTTTGGCTGCTTTATTATATTCCATTTGTGCACAAAACATACTTGATGCATTTTGCTCTTGCTGGGTGTCTTAGTAGCTTCTAATTCCTTGTTGTCCCACACTTTGCTCCAACAAAAATCCTGATAAAGGTTCCCATGCAGTGCTCATAGGTTCTCTGGGCTAAATAAGGGGAATTGCTAGTCATCTGCCTATGTGCAGCTCAGTGTCTTGAGCACCTCTATATTGCTTTATCTGTCCATGCATGGCTATGTCATCACTCCAAATATCTTCTCTGTATTCTCTTCCCAAGAAATCTCCTAGGCATTTATCAGGATTGTAGTGGCCATTTGTACCAGGATTTTTGTTTGTTTTTGTTTGTTATGGTCAATTAGATGTCAGTAGTTTTCCCTCTATTTCAGTACCCATTTCTTCCCAGTCTCCTCTCGTGGCTCTTCCTCCTTTCTGATCTCCACTGAGGATGCCCCTGAGACCTGCCTCAGGCCTGATGCCCCTCTTTTCTCTATTAATATGTGGAAACTTAGATGTACTTAGATGTACACCCATGCCTTTACTGCCCTTTCCACGTTAACATCCTCGATCACACACATAGCCTTGGCCTTCACCACCTACGCCAAGCTTATGTAGCCACCTGCAACACAGTGCCTCCACTGAAAACCTGGTCCCTCACACTTACAGTGCCCACCGTTAACCTCCTGCTTCTTCTCCATAGTCTAGTCATCACCTTCATCTCCATGTTCTGTAAAAAGCAATTCCACATGCCCAGTTGCTGATGCTAAAGTTTGAGGAGGACTGATCCCCTCCCCACTTCTCACCCACACCCAGCGTGGCAGCAGCACTGTCAACTCTGTCAAACTGTGTCACAGTTTGGCCCTTCTCCTGGCCTCACCTTCATTTCTCCTCAGAGTTGTAGCAGCCATAGCTAACACTCCTTTGCTTCTCTTTATCCTGGTCCAGTCCACTTCCCACATGGCAGCCAGCCCATTTCACTAGAATGGACAGCATGCATACATCTCCCATCAGATTGTAACAGAGAGGACAAACAGTGATCTTCAAGGGGCAATGTTAGAGACAGGAGCTCTCTGCTGGCCCTGACCCTCCAGAGCACCCTGATCATCCACCCCTGTTCCTGGCAGCCATGGCTGCTATTTCTCTATCAGGGCCTAAACTCCTTAATTCTGCCCCCAAATGGCTTCTCTCAATACATGTTTTGAGTGCTGATGGCAGCAACGAATTGCATCACCGGTGTGGCTTTACCGTGGAATGTTTGAGGAGAAAGGATGAGGTCCTGATGCACACGCTCTCCAATTCTGCTGTGAAGTTATCTAGTCCTTTTCTGTATATTTTAAGACGACCACCACATAATACAGAGTTTGGATGAGGAAAGGGGGCGGGGACAATATCTGTTTCATAAAGTTAGAAGAACTATACATATGTAGCAATAAAGTCACACATACACACGTAAGTCTGGAGGTCACAACACTAAATCACTGACAAACCAGGCTGTACTGACCAACTGCCTGATGCTGACAGCAGGAACCACTGCAGAAAACAACTAACGAAGAAACATCACATTGCCGGGGCTATACTGAGAAGCCCAAGCAGGTCATAACCGCACCCTGATCCCCCCAAAAATGAGATTGCAGCAAAGTTACTGCAGGTGGAGACGATACTTAAGCCAACAGGCCCTCCATCCAAAGTGGGTGTGAGAACCATGCAAGAAAAAGAAAAGTTGACTTGGCAGAAATTCTCCCTCCCTCCCTCCTTCCCCTCTCCTCCTCTCCCCCCACCCCCTGCCTCGCCCTGGCTCTCTCTTGCTTGTGTGTGTATGTATGTGTGTATATGTGTACATGCATGTCCATATTTGGGTTTTTTCCCCCTATGAAAGAGTATAAATTACTAATAAAAAGAAGCTTCCCTACGGGCCTCCTCATTGGCATTTTCTGTAACGTTGGTAGAGGTGATGAGATCACTAAATACTTAACCTAACACTACTTAATACAACCCAACTCGCCCTTCTCCCAACAGCTTCTGCAAAGGTTTTTCTGCAAAAGGACCGTCGCGTTGTAGTAAAAATGAGCATGTGGTTATTATGCAGGAAGATTTGTATTCTCCTGGAGTTATCTGGCATCCAACACACTCTCCAAGAGTGGTAGAGTCCTCCGTTGCTGAGAAACACAGAAGAATTCTTCTGCCTGGAAACCGGGCTGCTTTGATCTATCTGCTTCCCATTCTGCTGCCCATCTCTCTGCTGGCGTGCGATGCTGGGTGACGGTAGGCAAGGACCGCAGGCGGGAAAGATGCAGTGTTGGAGGAAGCAAATGATCACTTCGAGACTTCACTGATTAATATTGCAAGAGCCTGTGGAGGGGGGTACTTGAGAAAAGCCAGTGGGCAAGCTGCAGCCCACATTCCAGGCAGTTCCTGTGCTCTGCCTGCACTTCCCAACTTCCTTTAGGAGGGAAGAGCCATCCCTTCAATGCCTCCCACACTAAGTCTGAAATACCTAGCAAAGTGACCCCCAGTGGGGCAGATCTGGATGGCTCCTACAATCAGAACGAATTGTTTTAATATCTTCAATTACTGGAGTTTTCCGTTTCTATTGTTCCACTAGCTGAGTTCTGTTTACGAATAAAATTTTATATCTGGGGAGTCCCCTTCCTCTTCTTTGCACTTTTGTGAGACACCTAATTAAGGACGGAGGCAGAGATAGAGCAAAACCTAGGTATGAGCCACACACTACATCCTCCTATTTTCCACAGGGCCTCCCTGTCCCTCAGTTTGATCATTTTCGACACACTGTCACATGAGCTAATGTACTTATCAGTAAATGTGAGTTCAGTCTCAGAGTCACTTACACACTGAAGTGAAGACACAGCATGAGCCCTGCTCCTTTGCTTCCTATGAGTTAGCTTTGTGGTGGTCAGTCCTGGCTTTGATGAGTTTGAGAAATGCCTAGGATAGGAGTAAGGCATACTAACTTGTTTGAGGGGGCATTTCCAAGGATGATTCACTGAGGGAGACTGTGATAAAAGAATGGGGGCAGAAAGCCAGCCTATGTGGGCATCTATCTATCTATCTATCTACCTATCTCAGTCTGTCTGTCCCTGTCATTCTGTGCCTTGCTGTGTCTCTGTCTCTATGTCTCTGTCTCTATGTCTCTGTCTCTCTGTGTCTGTCTCTCTTTCTCTCTCTCTCTCTCTCTCTCTCTCTCTCTCTCTCTCTGTCTCTCTCTTTCTCTCTCTCTCTGTCTCTCTCTCTCTCTCTGTCTCTCTCTCTCTCTCTCTGTCTCTCTCTCTCTGTCTCTCTCTCTCTCTCTCTCTCTCTCTCTCTCTCTCTCTCTCTCTCTCTCTCTCTCTCCTGCTTGCCAGGAATTGAGCTGTTCTGTTCCGCCTGCCCCATGATAATGAGCTTCCACCTCTGAAACCATGAATCAAAATAAATTATCTACCTTTAAGTTGTTTCTTTAAAGCATTTGATCATGACAACAACAACAGAATGACTGGCACATGCTCATCTTTCTCAGCCAGAGAAAGGAAGTAAGACAAGTATTTATGGCTCAGTATGGCTCAGTACTCCCGATACCCCAGGATACCCTCCATAAAAGTAAGAAATTATTTGCAATGTTTTAATTGGTTTAAGCCATTAGCCCTTCATTATTTGGCTATTTCAACTTTTTTCTTATATTAAATGTTATGACTCAGAAACACAAGCTCAGGAGACAGGAAAAGAACTAAGATCCTCTCCCAAACAAGAATCATGTGCATGAGTCCCCCAGAATCCCGGGAGCTGACACCACATGAAGAGTTGCAGATTCTTAAATAGCCCTTTCCTGTGTGGGACACATATGTATGTAAAAATGCTAGTCCTGTGGTAGGAGGAACTCTGCCCTTCATAAGTGCACTGTTATTCCTAGTTTGCTCTTTTGAAGTAGATAGAATCGGTCTCATTTTATTTCTAGAATCGCAAGTGTGCCAAACACAGAGATATGGTTCTATCCCTTTCCACGTAACCCCAGCACTGTGCACATTACCTGGATCAGGCTTTAAACATCTGTTAACAGTCATGAATAACTCCATAGACTTAAAGTCAATTTGCTCCTGTTTCACCATAGGTCCTGTATCATCAGTTGCTCAGACTGTTTATCTCAGTGGTCCTCCAAGACCCCAAGAGATGGTGCAGTGGTTAAGAGCATTTGCTTCTCTCCCTACAGACCTAGGTTTAACTCCAAGCGCCCATATGGCAGCTCACAACTGTCGCAAACCCCAGTTCCACGAGATCCAGTGCCTTCTTTTAGCCTCCATAGGCATGAGGCACACACATGTCCAGACATACATGCCTATAAGACATCATACACATAACATCAAATTAAGTTAAAATTTAACAAAATACTTTAAGCACTCCTTCAATTTTAGCACAACATCCCAGGATTATTTTCACATAACAAAAAATAAAAATAAAGTGAATGTACCTTCTTCTCCTCTCCCTTTTTAGCCCCTCACTCAGCTCATTGAGAAAAGATGAACCAGCTACACTTATTCCTAGAAAATTCTTGGAGATTCCAAAGTATAGAGTATATTTAGTTAGTACATATCCCAACATAGCTAGCTGTTGACTAATGATCACATTTCCCTTTAGGGAGAAAACATGCTAACTCTCTCTAAATCTGTCCTGCTACTAATTTTAGCCCACACCAGCCACAGAATCTTCATTTCGTTCCCTATGATGGATGCTGAGCTGCTGTTCTCATTTCCGATTGACCTAATCGTTCTCAAAAAATGATTTTTAAAAACTAGGGCTTTTTTCTTAATTAATATTGCTTCCTGTACAACTTTTAGAGGTTGCTAGTTTCTCTTCTCCCTTCACTATGTGGGTAATGTCTCTCTCTGCCCATTTTTCATCTACATAGTTGCAGAAAAGCATGCCAGACATGGCCAGAGAAACCTCGACTTCAGATGTCAATCACCAAGAAGCACCGGGCAGCTGAAGATTGAGAGAAAAGGGAAAGCTCCAATAAGTAAGGCTTTTCTAGCATCCTGTGCTTCTCCAGGTTAAGTCAGCCCCAGCAGGGCCTAGAATGCTGTTTTACTCCCAAGATAGAACTGACAGATCTAATTTAACACAGACCTTGAAAGATCCTAGAGTCCAGTGTACTTCTCAACCCATGATGCAGGAGAGGAGTGTTCCTAAGTAGACTCTCACATGACTACTGTTTTTAAAGGCAGGGAGGGCCTTTTATCTGAAGAATAAGATTGACAGCCAATGACTTAAAAGCCCCTTTCCATTGTTGTTGTTGCTGCTGTTGTTGTTGTTGTTGTTGTTGTTGTTCTTCTTCTTCTTCTTCTTCTTCTTCTTCTTCTTCTTCTTCTTCTTCTTCTTCCTGTACTTATACAACATACAAGCCACTAATTCTTTCTGAAGTGAGTTCTGCTTCTTGAGAAGTCAAAGAGAAGCCAAGGAAGGTTCCGGTGCAGTTTTTAACTCTTCTTCCCAGAGAGAGTGGAGACATTGGAAGAATGGGGAAGTTTGGATGTATGAACAGTTCATAAGTTGCTTCAGCACGTTAGTGCTGATGATAATTATGCTTGAGTAAATGGGAAGCTTATCTGGTGAGAGCTGAAAGACATTTTTGGCAAGGCAAAACTGAAGAAGGTTTAAATGTACAAGTGAAAAACTTCCGTATGTGAAATGTTAGCCACAGAGTCTAAGAGAACATACATCAACACACACGTGTGCGCGCACACAGATTCATACACACACACACAGAGAGAGAGAGAGAGAGAGCTGTGGATTTGTAACAAGTCCTAAGGAGTCTTGGAGACATACGAAAAGCCTACACTGCAGACTTACTGCAGCTCCAACTCAAATTCTGGGCTATGGGAGAAGTCATGTAAGCAAGCCTACTGTTCCAGCTAAGACAGAAAGCCTTCTAAGCAGTTAAGAATTCAGTACAGCCTGGACAATGATGAAGACAATGGGCTTGACCTTTTAGGTAGGTGTGACTGAATCTTGTGCCTCATTTTTATCACCTGAAAAAACAGAAATTACAATTCCCTTTTATACACTTGTTTCAAGAAATAATTTCTGGAGTGTGCATGAAGCATAAGAGGCATGGGAAAATGCAACAAGCAACTGTGGTAAGACAATGAAATAAACGTTTATGGTCTACCTTATATATTTCTATACTGCACTTTCATAACATATATAGTATGACAATTATTAGGGGAAAGTGATTGACAAATTGCTAATAAGTTTGTAACTCCATGAAGTTGTGGTTTTTTTTTTTAAGAGCAAACATGTAGGCAGCAACATAGAATGACCCAAATCCAATTTTGTTCTTGCTTAGACCACTCTACAAGACAGTCAGGACCTAGGTGCCCACCCAGTCAGCACCACTGATGCAAATGGAGTCCCATGTCTGCTGGAACATAGCACCTTGGCACACCAGCACCCTCTGCACACAGAGCCTGTCAAGGTTAGACACTGAGAAGTGACTCCCAGTCCTACCCCAGAGGGGCAGATGTGAACCCTCTGGAAAGCCAAACTAAAGAGCAAATTTTACATTTGTTTACTTTAGCAAGGACAGTTCCTCTTGCAGCAGATGCTTAACTGGGCCTGAGGGGGATGTCTGACACACAGCAAGTAGTAGGGCCGTGGGAACCAGCTCCTCAAGCCAACTGGAGCAGGGTGCTTCCTGCAGCAGTCCATTCCTGTGGCACATTCAAGTTCTTCCAAACACCTTTGATGGTGGAAAGAGGAGAGCTTGGTGTCCCACAGATGTGCCTCAAGTCCTCTTTCTATTGCTGGCTCATATGAGGTCACGGCTTGGGAGCATGTTTGCCTCTCTTGCCTCTATTTGATCAACTTTACTAGTGATGATACTGGGCTGGCCATAGTGGCACAGGATGGTAATCCTAGCACTGGGGAGGCTAAGGGCAACTTTGATGTTAGCCTATTCTACATAGTATTCCAAGGATAGACTGGGATACAAAGAAATATTTTGAATCATCAATCAACAAGTTTTAAACAAGTAAATAAATAAATTAGTGATGCCTTACAAATGTCTTGTAAAAATAATTAAGAATAAATAATAAAATTTCCTAACCTGGGGATGGAGAGGTGGCTCAGCCGTTAAGAACAGATTCTGTTCTAGACCCAGATTCTGTTCCTAATATTTACACAGAAGCTCACAACCATGTTTGACTCCAGTTCCAGGGGTTCTAAAATTCTCTTCTGACTATCATGGGAACCAGCACATGACACATATGCATATGTGCAGGCAAATGTCTATACATATAAAATAAAAATTAATAAATATTTTAATATCCTAAAATAATTGTATTTACACAGTAAATTATTACTAAATGTTGCCTTTTCTAGCTAACTGCTTGAAAAGCTAAGTGTACTGAGTGAATACCTGCCTGGTCTTTCCTTAAGCTTCACTATGTGAACTGAGTCAAAAGAGGAAAATATGAACATAATATTGGATGTGAATTTTTAGTTGGCTCTGAACAATAAAAACTATTTCTCAAGTAGTCATTTCTATATGGTCCTTATGCTTAGTTCTCTTCTCACAGATGAAAGTGATTAAATAAATAATTTAGCTTTCAAGTATTTTCCAAACAGGGACCAATTTATTGTAAGTGATGAAATTTAAATGCCTTGACTGCTACCACTTCTCATGACTGGAAAATCCCCTTCTGAACAGAGTCCACTATATATACAAAACTGATTCCCATGAGTATAAATTAAAGAGCAGATGGGCAACTATACACAGGAAGAATACTATCATCACTTTGTATTGCTTAGGAATCATAAGAAGGATAAAGGGGACAGAATTCACACTTTTTGAATGACTTAGGAATGGAGACGTACATGTACACTGCCACGCACTCTGGTCGAGTCAGCTTGACAGGCCGAGAGGCTTGGAAGCTACTCACAAGGCAAAGAGTTTCACGGAAACTCACCTCCTGGAGTCTGGCATCCTCTCTAACCCATACATTAATATTCCATTCCCGTGTTAGTCTGGTGTATGGATCCACATGCTCTCTTTTAGTATTATCCTATTATAAGTGCCTTTTAAGATTGAATTCTGACATAACCAATCCTTCACCAGTGTTCCAATGTCCTAGAAAATCCTTGAGCCGACCATGGGCTTGGAATTCAGGAAGAATGTTGCCTATTCTGTGACATTCAGAATTGCCTCTGGCATTACACTATCACTTTGAATAAAAGCTAGGCCACTGCCCTACATAGGAATTTACCATCTTCTAGGAAGAAGGAAGTTTGAGACCTAAAGAGGAACCAGAATAGATACTTAGAACTATAGATAGCTGAGTTACACCCATACACACGTATTTACAATGGCCTAGGGAAAGGTGGACTATACAATAGACTAAAATAGGAACTATGGCAAGGGCATGAAGCCCTTGACCCTGGCTGCTAAGATTAAGTGAATCTTAGGTGGAGCTCTTGTTGATCCCAGTTGTTAACAATGAATTCTATCCCAGGTGGTTCCTGTTAGACCTTCTGTGTTTGCATTCCTCTGTTTTATAAGAATCCAGTATAACCTCTTTGTACCTTGCTGGTGTGTCACCCAACTTCCTTATTTTCTTCTGTATAAAAAGTTTGATGCTCGATTTGACAAATTACATTCAGATTCTACACAACTTCTCCTGTGTGCATCTGTCTGTCATTCCATCCAATGCTTTGTCCACCTGCCCCAGAGACCCGTTCCACGCAGACAAAGGGGGCCAGAGGGTCTGTGGCAGTATACAATACGTTGAAACAAAAGTGAGATGTTGAAAGCGTGTGTCCACAGCACTCTTCACATTTTCAAACATGTTACCAGTAAGGACTCCTGACAACAGCATTCTCACGCATTTCCCCACAGTTTTGTTTCCTATATGTAACCTTTCTAGTGTTGTGAGATTCACTATGTTCATTTTATGGTCTTATTTACTATTCAGAAAGTCTTTTCCTGCACCTATAAGTTGAAGCATGTTCTCTACTTTTTCTTCTACACTTCATCTTAGCCAAAAGGCCGAGAAGCAATCTACTTTGTCTTCTAATGGTTTCTGGGTCTCAGGTCCTTATAGACTTATAGTTTTCAAAACCTATTTTCAATAAGCGTTCATAAATGCTTTAACTTTCTAGCCCACCACCCATCAGAGGTCGTGGAAAGGAAAGGTTAATCAAGTAAAGGAGAATGTGGATCTGTTTGGAAAAAGTTATTTGGAGCAAAGCCAGTCTTTGTTCTCGGGATATCAGCATTGCAGTTCACAGTAATCAGCATTGGCTGCTTGATCCACTTGCGAACACCATTCATGAGTCAGCAATGGCAGTTCTACCCAAAAGAAACTGTGAGACTCTGCCAATCGGCCAGAATATGTGGAAGCAGCAAGAAGCCACCAGAACACCATCAGAAGTGTGTATATGTAACCTTTGGTGCCATTTCTTTCTATGAAGTCATGACAAACAATGACCACAAAGAGTGGCAAGGTGAACCAATACCATACAGAGCACCCACTGTCTATTGGGTTATATTTATATCCACTCCAAACATCACGTGTTCTCTCAAGCATCCACTCTAGCAAAACATCACCTGCTCCTTTCCAAGCAACTTCTAGAAAACACCATATGTCTGTTCTCAGCATAATATCCTCCTTCATATCTGTTTCAGCAACTTTCATAAGACAGAAAAACATCACATGACACAACTAAGTCTCCAAAGAAACCAAAAATTTCCACTCCATGTCGTTATGTTGAGGTCTTTGATCCATTTGCAATTGAGTTTGGTACAGGGTCAAAGGTAAAGCTCTAGCTTCATTTTTTTCTCCATGTTTAAAGCCATGTTTCACAGCACCATTTGTAGAAGATGTGTCTTTATTCCAACATTTACTTTTGACATTTTTGTCAAAACTCAGGCAGCTACATTGACATCTATCTGGACCTTCCATTCTGTCCTATAGTCTATGTGTCTGTTTTGTGACATTGCCATGCCTTTTTTTATTACTATGGAGCTATGGTGTGACTTGAAGACAGATGTGATATCTCCAACTGTCATTTTGTTCTGAGTTGCTTTGGTTATCCTAGTTCTTTTATGTGGGTGTTTTTTGGGTTGGTTTGGTTTGGTTTGGTTGTGATTTGGTTTTTGGTTTTGTGTTGTTTTGTTTTTAGTTTTTGTTTTTCTGGTAGATTTTTCATTCTAGAATGAAAAATTTATTCACTAAAGTTAAAGCCAATTGGCCAAACAATTATGCTGTGGCTATTTCAGGCAGCCCAGTCTCCTCTATGCCTATGCCCACAGTGACATACTTCCTCTGACAAGGCCACACCTATTCCAACAAGGCCACACCTCCTAATAGTGCCAATCCCTGGGCCAAGCATATTCAAACCACCATACCATCTATCTACTGGGAACTATGACTGGGAACCTCAGTCTTCTACAAGAATAGTCAGCAATGCTCTTAACCATTGAGCTCTGAGGCCCCCTCTCTCTCCCTGCAACTTTTTCATGAATGTCTCTTGATAGAATATTACTTCTGCTTTGATTTGTTTGAAAACATCTTCCAACACAATGCTCCTGACTTTATAATGATAATGAGAAATGATGTCATTGTCAAAACATCTTTTAACTAGAGTAAGGGAACAGCAGGGAGGAAGCTAGAGCTGTAGTAGCCTAAAAGACAGTAAAGCCATCACAGAGGCCATGAGGCAGTAGGTCTGGTGTTAGACACATCAACATGACTGCAGGGAATGATGCAAAAATAGACTGTTAGGAGGCATGTGAAAGGCAGCATGGAACTACCACAAAGGTCCTATAGAAGAGTCTCAAGGAAGAGAGCTATGAATTAAATTGTGTCCCCACCAAACTCATATGCTAAAGTACTAAATATTACTATTTGGAGAGAGAAATTGAATGATATAATTATAAATAAGTGAGATCAGAAGAATGGGACCCTAAGGGTGGATAGATGGCTCAGCTATTAAAGGCTAGGCTCATGTGTGGCCAGCTGATGTGTTCTGAAGAGAAGACACATGACATTTTCATGCACAAAGGAACATGCAAAGACAGAGTGGGAGCTATGTGCAAGCTATGGAGGGTCTCAAAAATACCAACAGTGCCAGCATCTTTCTTCTCCTTGGACTTCTTACCTCCAAATGTCTACTGATTCAGTCACTCAGTCTGGGACATTTCATTTCAGCCCTAGAAAATGAAGCCAAGGAATCATGTGATCAGACTTCCATTGCTCCCTCTGCTGCCATTTCCTACCAGAGTCCCTTTTAACTTGGGTTATCTTATTACAGTTCTGCCAGCCTAAACCTCTCTTAAAGATCTTGGGATCCTTGGGATGGTCAGACATGAACTGATTCTTTGCTGTCTCTTCTTTGACTAGGATTTAAAACCTTGCATAAAGTCCCTCCCTGTCTCTGGCGTAAGGAGACAAACTCTCTAGTTCTGAGTTGCTGCCCTTTGACCTTTTTATACCCAGCTAATGCAAAGGCAGCCTCAGTGCAAATGCGTTGGCTCCTTCAGCCCTCCTGAAAATCTGATGACCCTCCCTATTCAGTAAGCCTTGCCTATAGTTATAAATTTCCTGAAGGTTCTTGGTGCAGAAGGTTACATATTTACCAGCCTTTCTAGTTTGTGAAAATCTTCTAAGCTACCTGGTAATGAAGCAGCAGACAAACAACATCTGGGCAGATATTTATCTTGTTACGTTAAACATGCACCTGGCCCCTTAATTATCAACTATAATTGACAACTTCATCATCACAGAGTATTTTTCTGTCCATGCCACAGTGGTGCAAGTAATTAGGTAATAATTAATGATTCTTAAAGTACACTATTTCCTGTGAGTTCAATTTTCACTGTACGTATCTTAAAGAGCAGCACTTCTGTTTGCTTTACCCTACAGAGGAAGGTTCAAGCAAACAGAAATCTCTGTGCTTATTTGGGAATCACAGAGGATGATCTCCATTCATTTCTGACCATTCCTCAACTCTTCACAGTGTTTTCAACTTTACCAAATAATCACTGCATGTTAGAGATAATTATAGGAAGCAAATGAAGGGACATTCACAACAGTGTTTACAACTACAGCAGACATTAAAACAGTGGTTCTCAACCTGTGGGTCGTGACCCCTTTGGAGGAGTGAAGACCCTCTCTCAAGGGTTCACCTAAGACCATCTAAAACCACAGATATTTATATTATGATTCATAACAGTAGCAAAGTGACAGTTATGTAGTAACAGTAATGTTATGGGTGGGGGGTTGCCACAGCATGAGGAACTGTATTAAAACATTGCAATATTAGGAAGGTTGTGAACCACTGCAATAAAATAAAATGGCCAACCAATGACTTCCCCAACTTGAGACCCATCCTATGTGAGAGAGCCAACCCCTGGCACTATTAATGATACTCTGCTATGCTTACAGACAAGAACCTAGCATAACTGTCTCCTTAAGAGGCTTCTTCCAGCAGTAGACGGAGACATATGCAGAGACCCCCACAGCCAAACATCCGGGATAGAATTGAGCAATCTGGAGGGGCCAAGGACAACCATAAGAAGACCCAGAAAACCAAATAACCTAGGACCATGGGGGCTTGCAGAGCCTGAGCCACCAACCAGGGAGCATACAGGAACTGAACCTAAACTTCCTACACATTTATAGCAAATGTATAGCTTGGTATTCATGTAGGTCCCCAAGTAAATGGAGCACGGAATAGTCTCGGTCTCTGTTCCCTGCCATTGGACCCTCTTCCCCCTACCTGGACTGCCTGGTTGGGCCTCAGTGGGAGAGGATATGCCTAGACCTGCTGGGACTAAAAGTCTCAAAGTAGTACCCAATGAGGGGGGCTCCCCTTCTCCTCAGAGAAAGGGAGGCAGCAATGGGGGAGGGAAGGTATTTGTAGGGATGGGACTGGGAGGGGGCAGGCTGTGATCAGGATGTAAAACGAATTAAAAACTTAAAATAATAAATAAATCTTTAAAATATAAACAACTAGCAGAATTAAGCAGAATTAAGTGAACTATAGACAAAACAAAATGCTAACCAAAATGTTTAAGCAACAGTTTGGAAGACCTTATGAAAATATGAACAATGTTTTACACCTCCGTGCTTTGGATCTTGAACATTATACAAAGCTCCATGTACCTGGTCCCCAGAGTGAGTTTGTCCTCAAAGTGATGATACCTGGAACTGTGGAAAGAACCAGAAATGGCGCGTGGACAGGGTTTCCAGGTCAGTAGGCAGGTACTCTTTCAGTGCAGCACGGAACCCTCCCCACTTTCTCCTCCTTTGTCATCTGTTCATTGCCTCTGAGTGAGAGGTTCTGCTCCACTGCATGCTCCCACCATGACTGTTAGCTCAACACAGGTCCAAAGCCATCAAATCAACCGCTAGAACCTCCCAAATTGTGGGCCTGAATGAACCTTCTCTCTTTATAACCTGATTATCTCAGGCATTTTAGTATAGCAACAAAAAATTAACACTTTTCATAAAAAAATAAAAGATTGCACTTATATAAAATATATAGTATATCCAATAAAACATAACTGTTTAATAAAACAAAGAAACACACAGCTTAGCAAGGTTCCAAGGAAAAGTCATTTTCCGAGAGGATGGTAAAATACCCACTTGATTTGCTTATTGATCAACTAGTTGATTCTGCAGTTGAACACGGGGCATTGTGCATGCTACAGAAGCACCCTAACTACCTTGGAGCTCTGTCTTCAGCCTCATAATTTCTTTTAAAGTATATGTAACTTTAAATTTTTAAAAACCTATTTTTAATGATGGTTCTTAATTTTTTGTTTGTTTGTTTTTCAAGACAGGGTTTCTCTGTAGCCCTGGCTGTCCTGGAACTCACTCTGTAGACCAGGCTGACCTGGAACTCAGAAATCCGCCTGCCTCTGCCTCCAAAGTGCTGGGATTAAAGGCGTGCGCCACCACCGCCCTGCTGTTCTTAAATGTTTTAATCTCTGTTTTAGCCCACCACCCACTAAAAGCAGTAGGAAAGAAAGAATACCAGGGAAGTGGGCTTGTTTTAAAAGGTTCTTTAGATCAACTCCCATCTGTGTTGTCTGGAAATTGGCAGTTCAGTTCACAGGTTAGTAGTGGCAGCTTAATCCACTCGTAAATACTTCACAGATAAACCAGTAGTCTAGTTCCAAGAGAGTCGGGATAGCAAACAAGAATCCGCAACAGTGGAGCAACCTAACAGGAACAGCCAGACCCCAGCCTCAGCTCGAGTCAGCAGGAGGGACCAGAAGGAATACCAGTAGTTCTCTCTGTTGTGTCTCAGGGAAGCGAAGATCAGCAAAGACTCACAAGCATTATACAGCTAGCTCTATAAGTAAGACAAGCTCAGTCACTGTCCTTCCAGTCCTATTTATACCCTCCAAACATCATATGACATCCACAGGTCTTGTCTCAGCACATGTGTCTGTCTCAGCTGATGTCACTCTGTCAATTAGCCAAAGTCTGCAGAAGCAGCGAGAAACTGCACCACACCACCAGAAGTTTTTTGATATATTTCTCTCTATGGAATCTGTACAAATGTAGCTCAACTACACAGTGTCAGGTAGGCCAATACATGTGTGTTGTTAGTAAAGAACCCATCATGTGTCCTTTCACAGGCTTACTTGATCAGAACCTTCTTTCACCTGTAGACACAGCTAAGTGTTCTTTCATAAGTCTGCCTTAGTCTTTCACCTGTGTCCACTTCAGCTAGACCTCTCTTTAGATGTTTGCCCCAGCAAAACACCATCCAACTGATTTTCCAAAGAACCTTTAAGTTTCCACTTCAAGTATATCTCCTTTACACTTTCAAGTGAGCAACACACACCCAGAACAGGATATCCAAAGGATTCACGGTATACTGAGAGTTACTTGATCTTGGTCCTCAGAGACTTTACTGCATTCCTCAAAAGGGCCTATTGTAGACATTTGGAACTTTTACATATTCTTACATAGTATTCCAAAAACACTTTTGGTACTCATAAAAACATGCTCACTTGCTCTTTCTTCATGCAAACGACATCAGCAGCGCTATGCTTCCCCAGTTCGACACCTTCCTTTTCTCGCTAACTCTTGGAATAGTTCCATGTTACCACACAGAAAGCTACCTAATTATTTTTAGTTGCTATGATGTTTCATTAAATAAATGTATTGTAACTTATTTAACCACTCTATATTCATTTACATTTAGATTCATTCCAGTCTTTTGCTATTTCAAATAATGTCTCACACGTTAGCCGGAATGATCCATTTAAATGCAAATAAGATCATACTTCTGGTATGAAGACAGTCCTGCAAGGTCAGGATTCCTATACCCATCCTCTTGTACCTCCCTGTAAGGCAGAGGTGAGAACGGTCAAGATAAACACAGGCATCATAAACACTTTGTATCAATGGGTGAAAAAGGAAAATCATACAAGTGTCTACCCAGTTCATATAAAACAAAGTTTAGATCAAACCCTGGGTCAAATAAATCTACCCGGGCCAGCAGGATAGCAAGGTAAAGGTGCTTGCTGTAAAGGCCTGAGTTCCCAAGGGCAGCCTCAGAAACTACATGAAGATGGAAAGAGAGAACCAAATTCACCAAGTTGTCCTTTGACCTGCATACACGCCCTGTGGCACACGTGCCTAAACATGCACACACACATACATGATATTTCTCAGCATTTACTTTTTTCAAATTCTCTAATTACATACAAATTCCTGATTCGATGCCATACAAAACTCTTAAAATCTCCTACAAACTTATCAGAGAGAGAGAGAGAAAGAGAGAGAGAGAGAGAGAGAGAGAGAGAGAGAGAGAGAGAGAGAGAGAGAGAGAGATGCAAAACCAGAAACATCTGGTTTCAAACCAACTCCCCTACTAAAAAACCAATTGAAGTGCTTGCAAGTGTGTATTTTCAGTGTGTGTTTGGAAATTATAGAGAGCTTAAAGGCAAAGGCTTAGTCCAAGATTTCGGACAAAATGATGAGATGTGCTTGACCCTAACTTTACACTGCTGGGCTAATGACAAAGCTGATGGTTCCTTGGTGGCAGCTATGAGTGGAGATGAGTAAGAGTTTCCTAAATTCTCAAAAGCATCAAAAGAAACAGCTGGGGGAACCTTTCTGGTAAACAGCACAGAATTTTACTTGAGGCCCTTAAAGGACCTGTATTTGGAACTGAGGATGGCAGAAATAGACAATATTTTACAAAAACTGGAAAACTACTTCAGATCAACTCAGTATAAACCAGATTGTTATATTGAAACTATAGTGTACTCTTTTAACTTCCCACCAAAAGTAAAATAAATATTTAGAGTACCTTTAAATTATTGTGATATATATGTATATAGAGATATATAGATACATAGATATAGATGATACAGATAGAGATAGATGATATAGATGTAGATATTGTGGCATGCTCTTGTAATCCCTAGCAGAGATGGGTGATGGGTCGATCCCTAGGGCTTGCTGCCAGGCAGAACAGATGTATCAGTGAATTCCAGGCCAAGTAAAAGATCTTTTCACACACACACACACAAAAAATCTCCTGAGGTTGACCCCTGCCCTCCACAGGATTTGCACACATATTCAAGTGCATCTACAAACCCATAAACATGCACACACTCACATAAACAGACACACATACACAGCAGTTAAATATAAAACTAACAAATGTGTCTAACAGCAAACCGTAGGTACAGAAATAAGTGCAGACATGAAGCTCCATGAATCTCAATTATTAGTAACTTCTCAATAAGTCAGAAAAAAATATCAAAAAGGAAGCATAGAGTGATCTTATAACCAAGAGCCCCAGGTTGCACCCCCTGGCAATTATTCACCTGGCAATCCAGCATCCTGTGGCCATAATCCCAGATGCCAGGAGCCCCTAAATCTTGTGGTATCATACACTTTTGACCCCAGATATAGACGCCAAAGTCTGGCAAAGGACACTGTCAATAGAACAAAATGGCAATCCATAGATTGGGAAAAGATCTTTACCAACCCCACATCTGATAGAGAGCTAATATCCAAAATATACAAAATACTCAAGACATTAGAATCCAGAGAACAAACAAACAAACCAACAAAAAAAAATAGGGTACAGAGCTAAAGAGAGAATTCTCAACTGAGGAATCTCAAATGGCTGAGAAGCACTTAAAGAAATGTTCGACATCCTTAGTCATCAGGGAAATGCAAATCAAAACAACCCTGAGATTCCATCTCACACCAGTCAGAATGGCTAAGATCAAAAACTCAGGTGACAGCAGATGCTGATGAGGATGCAGAGAAAGAGGAACACTCCTCCATTGCTGGTGATACTGCAAGCTGGTACAACCACAATCTAGAAATCAATCTGGAGGCTCCTCAGAAAATTGGACATAGTACTACCTGAGGACCCAACTATACCATTTCTGGGCATATACCCAAAAGATGATCCAACATATAACAAGGACACATGCTACACTATGTTCATAGCAGCTTTATTTGTAATAGCCAGGAGCTGGAAAGAGCCCAGATGTTCTTCTACAGAAGAATGGATACAGAAAATGTGGCACATTTACACAATGGAGTACTACTCAGCTATAAACAATGAATTCATGAAATTCAGAGGCAAAAAGGTGGAACTTGAAAATATCATCCTGAATGAGGTAACCCAGTCATGAAAGAACACACAAAGTATGTACTCACTGATAAGTGGCTATTAGCCAAAAAGAAGCTCTGAATACCCACAATACAACTCACAGACCATATGTAACCCAAGAAGAAAGAAAATCACACCAAAGTGTGGATGCTACAGTCCTACTCAGTAGGGGAAGAGAATAATCTCTGGGAAGGAGAGGGAGAGGGGGATCTGAGAAGGAGAGAGGGGGGAGGGGGAAGGGGGAGCCAGTTCAGATATGAGAGGAGATGGGCAAGAAGTACAGAGGATCGGGAGCAGTGGGGGAGGGGGAAACAGAGGGTAGCCACTAAAGAGTTCTAGATGCCAGGGATCCAAGAGGTTCCCAGGACCCAAGAGGGAGGAATTTAGCTGAAATACTCAACAAGGGAGGGATAAAACCTGGAGAGACCATACCCAGTGGATAGGCATGGGCCCCAGTTGAGGGATGGGGTCACCCACCTCAAAAATATTAATCCAAAATTCCTCCTGTCAAAAGAAAATGCAAGGACAAAGAGTGGAGCAGAAACTGAAGAAAAGGCCATCCAGAGACTGCCCTACTTAGGGATCCATCCCATGTGTTGATACCAACCCCAAGCACTATTGCTAATGCCAAGAAGTGCTTTCTGACAGGAGTATTGCTGTTTCCTGAGAGTCTCTGCCAGAGCCAAACCAATACAGATTCAGTTGTACAGAGCCAAACATTGGACTGAGTGTGAAGACCTCAATGGAGGAGTTAAGGCAAGGACTGTAGGAGCTGAAGGGGTTTGCAACCTCGTAGGAAGAACAACAATATCAACCAACCAGACCCTCCAAAGTTCCCAAGGACTAAACCACCAGGTGGTACCCATGGCTCCAGCTAGATATGTAGCATAGGATTGCCTTATCTGGCATCACTGGGAGGGAAGTCCCTTGGTCCTGTGGAGGTTTGATGACCCAGGACAGGGAAACACTGGGTCACTGAGGCAGAAGTGGGTAGGTGAGTTGGGGAGCACTCTCATTGAGGCAGGGGGAGGGAGGAGGGGATAGGGGGCTTGTGGAGGGGAAGCTGGGAAGGGGATAACATTTAAAATGTAAATAAATAAAATAACCAATAAAAAGAAAGAACATGAAGAAAATACCAGAAGATAGAAAACCTTCCCATGCTCATGAATTGGTAGGATTAATATTGTAAAAATGACCATCCCACAGAAAGCAATTACAGATCTGACACGATTCCCATCAACATTTCAACATAGTTCCTTCCCGAAATTGAAAACTAATTTTAAATTTTATATGGAACCACAAATAAATGCAAGATAGTCAAACTGATCCTGAACAAAAAAAGAACTGCTAGGGGTATCACCATTTATGACTGTAAATTATACTACACATCGCAGTAATAGTGATTAAAAATAACATGCTACTGCCATAATTGATCACATTGATCAACACAACAGAACTGAGTGCCCACATATGTGTCCATGTACCTACAAATACTTGATTTTTGACAAAGAGGCCAAAATATACATAAAGATAGTATCTTCTGCAAATGGTGTCAATAACACTGCATAGCTACACATTTTGTGCTACATAAAACTCAACTGCAAATGAATCAAGGACTTCAATGTAAGAAACAAAAAGAATGGGCACACATACACATGCAAGCACACACACATGTGCACACACATGTATGTGCACCTACAAGCTGCTTCTAGACTTTATGAAAAATGCTTAAAGTAATAGAATTGCTTTGTTTTCCCTACCCTGTCAGAAAGTCTGTGGCTCTGTGAGCTTGTTGGCTACTCAGCTGGTGAAGCTTTGGCTCTGTCTTTCTTTGACTTCTCAGAGATTCTATAAGCCTGGTCACCTCTTATTTTATTTCAGCAATACTAAGCCACATACGAAAGAAACATTATATACCCCAAGAAAGAAATCTTAAGAAAAAAACTAGAACTTTCATGGAAAAAGTGTTGAATAAGACATAAACAATTTGTTTAAATGTGTTTTCAAGTGTCGAGAGGGGAAGTTATTTCTGTTGAAAGTGGGGAAGTCATGAGTGCCACACATTAGCAAGAATGTTCTAGAGCTATGTCCTGGCAAATGTTCTTGAAATTAAAAAAAAAGAAAAAACACTTCAGACATTGAAAACTGGGGGAATTTCACAGAGCAGATAGCCACCACAAGTAAATTAGCAAAGACACTGGAAAATAAATCCAAAGTAGTTAGAGAAATGTAGACGACTGTGTAAGAGTCAAAGAAACTTACAAGGGTCTAATCTAAGTTCAGTTTGAAAACAGAATCATCGAGTGCTGGGAGTGACAGACCATGAGAGCAATTCTAGAGTCTCTGTGTTGTTGTGACTATAATTTCCCATTTTGATAAATGATTGTGTGCAGATGTCATGACTGTGTCAAGAAAAACATTTAAAAGTACAAGTAATTTGTAAGTTTATGATGGCCATACTCTGGAAAATTTCATTTTATTTCTTTAGAGAAGCATCAATTGGAATAGAAATTTATGAAATATAGTAACATTTCCAAACTAGTAAAGATATGATATCAATAGTAAATCTAAGCGAAGATGACCACTTCTTAGAAGGCTATAAGACAGGGTAAAGAAATATTAAATGTGAAATCAGTGGATGACTTCTGCCAGACTAATGAAGTGAAAACACAACTGTTAGTGGTGCACGCCTTTAATCCCAGCACTCGGGAAGCAGAGGCAGGTGGATTTCTGAGTTCGAGGCCAGCCTGGTCTACAAAGTGAGTTCCAAGACAGCCAGGGCTACAGAGAAACCCTGTCTTGAAAAAAAATATTTCAGTAGCTGTTAAGTCAATGATAACCAAGCTAAAATCCATAGAGCCACAGAAATGAGTTGCAGAGTTAGGAGTACAGATAGATTTCCCTAGGAAAGAGAATTGAATATATATAACGGCTGGATTTGGAGAGAACTAGAAAGGGAAGATCAAGTGAGGACCAGAGTCCGGCTCACCACATGGTAACCAGGAAACCAGAGATCAAGGGCACCCTCCACCCCATCTGGGAAGCAAAGTTCTTCCACTAAATCCCAGTTCCTAGTGATTCTACCCATGCCTAGCATGGTAGGCTGAGCAACAGCTCTTGATATATGGATGCCTTTGGGCGTCGCTACCCAAACCACAGTATTGACCATGAAGAAAAGAATGATAACATTTCAGAATATCTTAAGATGTGTATCCAACCTATTTGTTTAATAAAATAAATAAATATGGTTAATTCCAGTTTATTTTAGAAGTATCATCACATACCAGTATATTCTCCATAGGGTCCAGTCAAGAACTGATTCAAGCCAGAGACTAAAATGGAGCCATCTCATTTCCTGGTTATAAGGCTCCAAATCTCCCACCGATGGCACTCGATGACCCTTAGAATAATGTCTATTGTTCTAAGAGAGTGGCCCCACAGCTTTCTGTATTGCACGTTGGCCCAGAAAGTCTTGAGTAGACTCCATATGCCAGACTCTCCCGTCATTCTCCCTGCAGTGATATGATTACCAGCCCCCCAGTAAGCCTCGGCACCCTTGGTATTTGAGAGCTGGACAATCTGTTGTTGCAAGTTGTGCATCCTAAGTAGCAGGAGTCTTGTCCTCTCTTCAGTAGGTACCAGGAGAAAAGTCCCTTCTTAAATGTCTATACACATTGCTAAATATCCCATGGGACAAAGTCACCATTTGAACACCGCAGTTTCCGTTTCTCTCACCAACTTTGAGCCATCTGTAAGGGTTCATCTGGAGTTGTCACCGCTGGATCCCTGGTGTCAATATCAAGGCCTGTGTAATCAAACTATGGTCAAACAAAGGCAGTGTCATTCAGCAACTGTGGAGAGGAGAGGAAGGCTGAGGGGCAGAGTTGAGGGAGATGTTGTCAATGGCAACAGGTATGCTTGGGGGTGAGAGCTGTGCAGAGACGGGGGGAGGGAGTTTGGAGTCTGAAAGCGATGTGGGTAACAGATGTTATAGATGAGATGTCACTCTATGCTGAAGAAGAAAAGGATAAATAAAATACATAATTTGGGGTTGAAGAGGAGAAAGACATTCAGTGTTTGACATGAAGAGAGATATAAGGAGAGCAACCTGCTATGAATGTCCAGGAGAGGCTGCCCCCTAGGGTTGTAAGAGTGAAGGATTGCCCTTAAAGAGGCTCCCCCAAATCCTTGTGATCCCACAAACTCCTTCTCTTCTATCCCTACTGTGACAGCCTAACAACAACTCTCTCTCTCTCTCTCTCTCTCTCTCTCTCTCTCTCTCTCACACACACACACACACACACACACCACACACACACACACACACACACACACACTTATTTCCTCTAACTCCAAAATCACGCGAAAATGCTTCTGGAAGGAATCTAATTTTTAATGGGATGAAAAGAGAAAGAGAAAACAGAAAGCTGCTGGGAATTCCAGCAGAGGCCATCTTCCTGAATAGATCTTTCCAAAAGATCTGTGTGAGTCCGAGAGCTCTTTAGCGCAGAGTTGGTGCCATCTGGTGGCCAATTCTTACAAGTGCAGCATTAGCGGCTGTGAGGCCAAGGGCAGCCCTGAAAGAATGAAGGATTTGGAAGCTGGAAGGCAAATGGGCAGCTTTATGAGCTCCTTTTTCCAGAACTTGGACCCTTGGGTCCAGAGCGGAACAGGACTCACACCCCTACACCGATCCTCTGCTCACCTCGGCAGCAGTGGCCTGCTCAGGGGGCTGGCTGTTTTTGCCTGATCCCTTGTGTCTAGTTGCTGTTGTCCCATGGTGATGTTTTCGTCCTGGTTATTAACAGACTTTATTACCAGTGCTTGGGTGTATGATTTCTTCTTTGAAAATCCAACAAGCTTTTAATTAGATACACAACAGGAAGAGATATTAAGCTATATTAATGCATCTGAAAGCCCAGCACAGCTAAAAGGAAGATCATCTCATAGATAAAGCACTGCTGAAAATTACTGGAGCAGCTTCCAGCAAGTACCCAAATAGGGAACTCCAGGGAGGGTCAATCGTTACTTAACACTTGTGGCAACGCGAAGCCTATGAAAATATCGCGGCTGCTCAATTTTGTGTGAAGAACAGAAATTGGAAGTTACACGTCAGATCCTAAATCAGCCTCATTTTTAAAAACCCTAATCATGTAAGGACGAATTTAATAAAAGTTAGACTCTCAAGTAATTATATCACTACAAATTTGAAAAAAAAAGGGTCTCTGGGATACTTTTCTTTCCAAGAAATGTCACAAAATTGCCCATGCCTCAGATACATTTGTTGCCAAACAGACTGGGCATGATCCCTCCCTCCACATCGCTGCCTTTTAACACATTTTTATTAATTTTGACATAATTTTGTTAGTTTCTGATTGAACCTGGGCCTCCAGCAGGTTTGGCTTAAAGATTTCTGACCCCTTGGATTCCCATCAGCTTCTGAGGAAATGGCCTGGGCTACCCTGGTGAAGCAGAGATATGACATGCTCAGCCAAAATCATCAAGCTACGCAAGAGGATCTAGCAAAATCCAGAAGAGGTCCGTCCCTGCTGATCCACATCCCAGAAATCAATGCTGAGATTCCTGAGCTAAGTAAACGATAGGGATTTTATGACCTTGGGTTTTGAAGTGGTTTGTGATAAAGCAAGCGTTAATGGATACATGTTGAATAGCACATATCTTAATTAATATTTCAGGATTTAGAGTTCTTACATACGCATAACAAGGTATCTAAGTCATAAGACCCAATTCTAACCACAGAAGATATGTGTCATTTCTTATGCACCTTGTATATAATAAAACCTGAAGGCAAATCTTCACTCCTTTTCTTGATTCTTATGTGTTTGTTTGTTTGTTTGTTTGTTTGTTTACTTATTTTATGAAGGGAATGCTGACATGAGGAGACAACTTGCTGGAGCCGGTTCTTTCCTTCTACCATGTGGGTCCTGGGAATTGAACTCAGATCCTCAGGCTTGATGGCAGGAACCTTCCCCCACTGGTCTATCTCAGTAACACCCTTTAAACTTACTTGGGGGAAGATAATTTTATGCAATTTAACAATTTGGCATGAGTATGGCATTTTTTTTCAGATTTGGGTGGGAAGCATTTATGACTTGGAATTTCTGCCTTAAGGATATTGAGCCAGTATAAGCATTATTGGAGGAATACATTGTAGAAAAATGTATTTCCTGACTCAGAAACTAAAATTCACAAAAAGAAATCCATTTGAAAGGGAGCTACATGGAAATGAGCAAAGAAGATGCTCTTGAGTCAGAGGTCTCCACAACTCCATTTGGAGTCTTCTTGCCTTGGACGTATAGAACTCTCTACTATGGCATTCTACAACTGAGCAGA
The DNA here is from genome assembly GCF_978045245.1 of Mus caroli. Taxonomy (NCBI): domain Eukaryota; kingdom Metazoa; phylum Chordata; class Mammalia; order Rodentia; family Muridae; genus Mus; species Mus caroli. Next base: position 93,403,571 of record NW_028227262.1, read on the forward strand.
GAGGTGACATTTTAATGCATTAAACAGTGGTTTTCAGAGCTCCCTAAACCCTCATTTCACATTCAATTCACTTCAACAGCTAACTTTTCTTACTCAAAATTTCCTTCTACTCCAATCATTTTATTGTCTACAATTGAACCAATTTTTATTTTAATTTTCTTTCAAAATGTTGCTTAAAATTCTTCAAAAACTTCCTACTTCCTACTGTACAAAAATACCCTCTGAAAACAAAATTAGGAAAAACAACCTGGAAATTTAAGACACTCAGCTTTGTAAAAAAAATATATAAAACTTTGATTCTAAACATACTGTTAGAGAAATGAAGACAGGCTGGGAAGAAAATTTGTAAATCACATCTGATGAAGAATGGATTAGGCATGAATAGATGAATGCACGCCCTTTTACCTCTCTTCCCACCTAGGCCTTTCTCCACACTATTCCCCTCCCCCTTCACACCACCTGTGTTCTACTGTTTTCCATACCTTAAGATCCCCTTTGCTGCCCACCAATGTCCTCTTTCTGGTTTTGTGGCTTCTGTAGGCGTGCCGGGTTAAATACACAGATCTAAAGATTCAAAGGTAGGATTCACATATGAGTAGGACTTTGCATCATTTGTCTTTCCAGGTCTGGGTTAACTCTATGTTTCCTAGTTTTACCTATTTACCTATAAATTTCTTAATTTCGTCTTTCTTTATATCTGAATAAAGCTCCTTTGTGTACATGTACCACGTGGTCATTACCACGAGTAGTTGGGCATCTATGTTCCTCCCACAGGTTAGTAACAGTGAGTCTCTTTAGTTTCCTACCTGACATTGACTGTAGCATCCATTGCTGAAGATTCCACACAATTTGATCACTGGACATGGAGAAACCAAGTTGGCATTGACTAGGAAGCTTCATCCTGGCTGCCTAGCTATTAAAGTACTAGAAGGTGCTATGTAGGCTGTCTGGAGGTAGGAATCCAGTAAGAGTCTTACCCACCTGTGAACCCTGTGGACTACAATAATCTACAATAATCACCAGTATAGCAAATTATCCCTGAGTTGTAATAGTGGTATGTATCTATAGGGTTAACCAAACACTTTCTGACTGGATTTAAGGCCTGCTTTATAAGAGGAAATGCATGTGCAGTAGTGTAAACCTGGCTGAGCACCTATGGCTGGGGACCATCAACCTCAGGGGTGCACTTACTATTGTTATTCTACAGAATGAGCATAACATCAAACTACTCTCTAAATCCATATTTCTGTACCCATAAATTACTGCAGCTCTGAGGTCCCATCAGAGAAGTTACTCTGCACAGTGGACATTGATTAATGTAGAAACTCACAGCTGATCAAAGTATAAAGAATATAAGAGTGAGTGAGTTAGTTCTCAGCGTCAAATGGGACAGCTAGATCACACATGCATGCACACACACACACACACACACACACAATAATAGGTGCTGAGGGATCATCACAAAAGAGGGAGCAGGAAGAACCAGAGTTTGGGGATGACTAGAATAGAACAGTGACCTTTGGACATGACAGCACTACTCATGAACTCACACCAGTTATAGTTGCCAGCACAGAAACTGTACAAGGTCAAGTCAATAAACATTCCAGCAAGGCAAGAAGAGGGACTCGTGAGTCCCCACAGGCACACCTGTTGCTGAGGTACTATTGACACATGATAGCTGCTAGGGAAAGGAGAGTCAGTTTTCTTTAAGAGCCCCTATACATCAACCAGGCTCCAGTGGGTTGGCCCACCCCAGGAATTTATAGGCAGCAAAGATCGGAGTTCATGGGTAAAAAAAAAAAAAAAAAAAAAAAAAAAAGAGGACACCAAGTTTGGAGAAGATTTGGAGTCAGATAAGGATTTGGGAAGAGTCTGGGTAAGGAGTAACATATGAATATAATTAACATACACTGTGTGAAATTCTCAAAGAATTAATGAAAGTATTGTATTAAATTTAAAAAAAGAAAGTGCTGTATCTGGAAGATGGTTTGTCCTCCATTCAGAAGCCAAATGTCACAGTATTAATAGATGTGGTCAGGGACTTTAGAGGTATTAGGTCAAAATGGCCTCATGTTTATGGAAGGATTAATGCTTGTGCATAAGACACCAGAGAGTGGGGTATTAGAAGCAGACCTAGACCTCCCCTCAGCCATTCTTTGTATGCATTCATTTCACTCTCAGTTCCTCTTCTAAGACTCCCACCAGAAAATGAAATATATTAGCACCATGCTATGAGACTTCAATAAGTTGTACAGTTTGTGGTATTCAGACATATCTCCTGAGGATAAGGACAAACAGCTCTTTAAAACCCTAACAGCATGAAATGCTGGCAAGAACATAACACAGATGAAGCTCTCATATATCACAGCTGGGTATAAAAACACAGGACATAAATGTCTGAACAAAACTTTGTTACCACAAATATTTAGATGAACAATTAATAAATGGGATCCCATACTGTGAAGCTTCCATAGTGCAAAGGAAGCCACGAGTGTAGAAGCAGAATACAAAATGGGGGAAAGTCTTTACTAAATGTGTGTCTGACAGAGGATGAGTATCTAGAATATATAAAGAACTCAAAAAACTAAAACATCAAGAAACTAATCCAATTTTTAAAATGAGACATGGTACTAAACAAAAAGTTCCTAAAAGATAAAACTCAAGTGACTGGGAACATTTTTTAAATTTAATGCATAGCATTAAATTCAAATCAAAACTGCTTTGAGATTTTATCTTATTCCAGTCGGAATAACTAAAACTTAAAAACAAAAATGTCAAATGCTAAAATCGAGGTGGGGTAATTTCAGGAATACTTATTCACTGCTGGTGAAAATAAAAACTGGTGCAGCCACAACAGAAATCAGTGGGGAAGTTCCTCAAAAACACTAGAAAAGATAGAAAAACTCACCTTTAATCTATGCCACACCTTCCGCTTCCATAAAGGACATGGAAGAATAAAGCTTTTGCCCTTTCCCTGCTTGCCCTTACTCTCGATGGCAAGTCCATTCCTTCATGGTATTAGAGATTCTTGTGTACTAGAGACTAGCAAAGATATCCAGTCTTATGGAATGAACAACTACTAGATTCTAGGACTTCCCACTGGTAGGTAGCCATTCTTGAACTAGCTGGGCTACAGCCTGTAAGCAACACTAATATATAAACCCTCTTTATTTACACATACACACACACACACACACACACACACACTTTAAAGCCCACCCTTAATGACACAATACCAACAATGCCACACCTCATAATTATTCTCAAGCAATTACACCAACTAAGGACCAAGTATTTGAATATATGAACCTATCTCTGTCAAGCCCCCACAGTACTGTGACCCAGACCTACACTCTGAGCTGAGGAACATGTTGGGCAGTGGACCACAGCTGGAAAAGGCAAGAGGCTTTTAATGGGAAAAAGACATGCATGAGTTTAGCCATTGCAGGTCAGAGGGATACAAGTAAGAGAGGCTCTTGATGACATTGAATCCTGTGTGGAGGATTTTCTTGTGCCCGTAGGCATGGGGGAAATGAAACACACCCTAACTTAGAAAACATGGAAACCAGAAAGAGAAGCCTTTGCTCAAGGCTGCAGATATAGAAAGGCCCACAGGATCACTCTGTTCTGTTGTCCTAGAGCATCAGCCTAGATGGAGCTGGCATGAAGAACAGATTTACCCTGGGGCTCTCTTACAGACTCAAGATCCTGAGACTAGATAGCCCAATGACCTAGGGGAAAGCCAAACACTGTTCTACTGAAAGAGCAACAATAAAATGGCCCCTGTAACCTTCTACTATCCTCATAGATCAGTGTCCTACTCATCCATCACGAGGGAAGCTTCCTCCTGAATCAGCTGGGAACAAATCCCGAGACCCACAGCCAGACAATAGGCAGAGAGTGAGAGACCTTGGAACATTCAGCCCTAAAAGGGATGTCTGTATCAGACAAATCCATTCCTTTGGGGCTCAGGGAACTCGGCGGAAGAAGAAGCAGAGAGTGTAAGAGCCCGAGGAAATGGAAGACACCAAAGAATCAAGACCTTCCTGACACAGCAGGACAGATCCATAATGTAGACATGACCTTGCAGAGCCTGAGGCAACCTGTGCAAGGCCGGCACAGGTCTGCCTCAGATGGGATCCTAGAGCTGAAAGGAGAAGTGGATACACGCCCCCATCCCTAACCCAGAAGCCATTTCCAATCAATACAATTGAAACACACTTGCAAATTAAGTTTTATCACTGGAGAAACAAACTACTCCAGCCCAGCAGTTGATGGCCAGCAGAAATGGCCGCTAGCCTCTGTGGAGGTCCCTTGGCTCATAGCCTGTGTCAAGGCTTGTTTTTAATCTTATAGTTTTAGTTTTTGTTTTTATTTTATTTTTATTTTTTCTTTCTCTCTTGTTAATCCTACACGTCCTTTGTGTATATTTTTTGGCTTGAAGGTTCTTGGTCTCATTATGTTAAGTCAGGTAGTTTTCTACCTTGCCAGTCATATACATTGGTTTCTGGTTTTTTATGGGATTGCTGAGTGTGCAAACATGTGTGTCTCAACGTCTTGTGCTTTTTCGTTGGCTCTTGTTCTTGCTTGATTTTTTGGTCATACTTTAATTTGTTTGTTTGTTTTATCTTATTTTATTTTCTTATTTCTCCTTAGATGTCTATTTGTTTTCTAATGAGAGACAGAAAAGTTGAGAATCCGGCATTCGCAATAGCATCTGCTGGGCGTGCTTCTGCATACCTAATTCTGCATACCGAATTCTCCCAGGCTGCAGCCCTTCCTGACCCACTCCCAGTATTCTCATGTCCACAGGGAGCTAGTTCCTGCCTTTCCAAGTGTCATGGTTGCACAAGTTTGTCGTACGAGATGGTGTACATAATCTACATGTCTCCTCCCAGATGACTCAAATCATGTCTAGACCTTTGCGCTACTCAGCCCAGAGTGGGCATTATGCAAATGACTGCTGAGTACCGCTTTTCCCAGAAAGTTTTCCATTCGAGGTTTTCTGCATTCACAGATAAGGAGCCCACAGGGACAGAGGAACAGCCGAACTCATTAACCTCCCTACAGACAGTAAGCTCCTGGGGAGAAGCCCTCCTTTCTCTCACTTCTGTCTTCTCCAAAGCCTCAATAAGAAGACAATAGCAAAACCGGCCGTGAAAATCTGAGGCCTGACCAGATGGATGCAGATGTTCACGCTTACAATTAAGTGCAAAAGTTCTTAGACACAAATCCACGTCCTAAAGGGCTCCTTATGTGTAGTCTCCAAAAATAACTTTTCTGTGTGATCATACAGAAATACAAATGTGTGTGCCAGCGGAAGTCCAAAGAGAAAAGCCGTGCGAGAAAAGCCCTGCACGGTGCACTGTGGGTCACATTCTTCTTACAAGATATTTCGGATGTAAATGTCTCCTCCCAGTGTTAATTATAGAAAATATTTGAGCTTGTTCTTTCTCTCATTATCTCATTACCAGGCACTGTGTGTAAATGAGCCAGTTTCCCTAGACTGGAAGCACGCGTTACACCGATCATCAAACAAAATGGCCACCAGAGGGCAGTGCAGACCTATGAGTTGATTCCCCCACCCCACCCCAACCTTCCCTCCCTCCAGCCAAAACTCTTTCTGCCAGGAAGACCTCTAGATAAGGGAAACTGCTGGAAGGGTAAATGTTTCCCAGTTCTTGCTTGTATTCTCAAGGCTTCCGCCTCTCTCTCTAGCTCCTTGGGTTAAAAACTGTGCTCATGCCATGCCCTGTTTTAGGCCTCCCTCTGCTCCTGATGCAAAGGTATAACCAAATGACAGAATAGGCTTTTTCCACCACCATGCCACCTGCAAAGCTCACAAGGCTGACCTCTAACCCCAACCCCAGTAGTCCGTGAGTGCTGCCTTATGGCCAGGGAGCAAGCAGTCTCAGGGTTCACGTACCGGGGCCACTCTGTGAGACTCGGGTCTCATGCAAACATCTCCCTAGATTTGAGTGTGTGCTTCCCACCAGAGATGAGCCCCATCTGGTCCTTAGGTACCCACTCAAAGTCGAAATGGGAAACATTAGAAGGCCAAGGGTAGATCCTATTGCTTAAGTGAACCACAGAGGGAGTGTTTACTTATGTCTGTCAAAGATCACAGACCAGTCTGTCCTCGCCCTCTCTCTTCCTCTGCAGCCCTCTGGCTTCAGTAGAAAGTTTCTTTTCCAGCAGTGTCCTTAGGGGCCAATAGAAGCTGGGAATAGGAACCTCTTTCCAAGCAGGGACCTCCTCCACTATATAAATGTTTCCAGACCCTTATTCTGAAGCCTGGATCTGCCCACTCCTTCCTGAATCTAGGTTCTTTCCAAAGAAATCTCCCAGTATCTATCTTCCCTGGGCTAAGGCCATCCAATCTGGAGGCAAGCGCCTCTGACCCTCAAACCAGTTGCAGAGTGCTTTAATGAAAGAAGTCCTGTGGTCCTGAGCACGTGTGGTCTATGTCTACCAACCTAATCCAAAGAGGACTGTAAAACCACCACTACCCACCCATCCTCTTATAGAGCCACTTAGAAGAGATTTCCAGGTGGTAGCCCTGGGGAGGCCACAGGAGTCTACGCTTTTTCTGGGGAGGTTACTCTTGTTTCTACAAGCAAAATGGCCTGTCCATCCAGCCAGAGCGAGGGGCGGCTCAAAACAAAGCTACTGGACTTCTAAGCAACGGATACAGATACTTTGTAGCCCAGTCACCATGAGCCTTTAACAGCACTTGACACAGGCAACCACACCTGGTTACTGGGGTCCTCCTCGGACTCCCCTGTCAATGTACTTTCTTCCTCTGTTGATGGGGTTGAGTCTCATTGTCTGTCTGTTGTCAGCTCCTTGGTGGCTTTCTCTATGTCCCAGAAAAGCCCCCAGTCGGCTGTCTCAGGATCCTCTCTAGAGGGAGGATGGATAAAATGCTTCATCAAAAGGCCCAAAGGGGGATATTAAAGGCCTGGAGACAAGAAAACCCGGAGACCCAAGGCTGTGTGGCTAGGTTATTAGAACTGGTTGCTGCTTCAGTTTCAGGGACCACCAAAATGCCAAGCGCACTGTCTGAGAACACTTTCTTTACCACGGCCTGTGATTGTCAGCCAATATCAATCTATGCAGGCAAATGGAACAGAGATGACAGACAGAGGGGTTGGAAACCTTGGAAATGGCGACACAGGGACCAGCTGTGGGCAGGCAGATCAACTTTACTTAGGGTGATTTAAGGCTTCCATAGCTTGGGGGACTGAGAGGTCAGAACATCCAGGGTGGGCAGCAGTCATTGGCTGAAGGTTTAAGATACTGAGATAACTCATTAGCATAGAGAGGCATTCCAGGAATCTCAGGCGCTAGCTGAACAGCTTCTGATCAGGAGGAAGGAAGTTGAACCTGTAATCTGACTAAGGCTTTATGATATTTTGTAGGTAAAGGTTGTGGGGGGTGGGGGGAGTCTGGACTCCCCAAACAAGGTCGGAGAAAGTGGAAGCCCTGCTAGCAGCGAAGGGAGTCCTCCATTTCTGTTCTGAGACCAGAATACTATCCAGACAATGATAAGACTTTCATCTTGATTCACAGGGCAACCACTGACATTGGAATTCGGTTCTGGGTGAGCACTCACTTTGGTGCTGAGAGATGCTACCCTTAGCTTTTCTTGCATTTGTAAGTTTACAATGCCTCCTGATGATGTCAGGTCTGGATAATGTCACATCAGAACTGCCTTCTCCCTCTCCTGACTGACCTTTTACTGAACATTGCCTCCTTGTGACAAACTATTTCCTTAAGAGACTTCCTCCTCCCTCAGCTCTAGCCAGGAGCCTTGAGGCCAGGTCCTTTTCCTCCCCTCACCTAAGCCAAGAGCACCTCCTGCTAGCTGTCCCCAAGTCCCCATATCTATGCATGCATGGCAGTCTATTCAATAAAAGATATGCATACCTGTTTTCCACCCAGAAAGCAGAGAGTGGAAATAGGTAACAGCCTGGTGACCTGTGCTGTCTGTAAGGTCTGAACACACTTGAGTCTCCCCAGACTACGATGCTTAGCGCAGAGTCTTGCTCATGAGACCTTCAACTTGAGCACTGTTTCTCAGTCAATAGAATCCACCCTCGAGTCACATGTACTTTACAATAGCTTAGGTAACTTCTGGGCTATCTGTAGCACCAGGGCACTCCTGACTCCCACAGACTTTTATGTCTATCTTACTCATTCATTCTCCCTAGACTCTTATCTTGGCCATTGTTTCTCAGTCAATAGAATCCATCTTTATGGAAGAGGTCATAGGTACTTTATAAAGAGTTTCAATGTAAACATGCTTTAAGCTTTATTGTACATAGGGAATTGAGTGGATTATCAAGAAAAATTTTCCCTGCTTAAATATGGCTAAAACAAACTACCCAGTGTGAAAGACACAAAATGTTTGGACTAACATCAGTTACTGTGTTGGCTTGGAATGTATTTCCTTCTCGCTCCATGTGAATCATTAGTCTGATGGCTGTGGCATCTGCAGAGACTTCCACAGGAGGCAGTCTTGGTAGTTGGGCAACTCAAACTCTACTCAATGGGAAAAGAGAAGAAAACTCAAAGTGAAATGGGTAGAGAGCAAAGGTGGAGAGGGGAGATATGGGAGGAGGTAAGAGGAGGCAGATGCAATCAAGGCTAATACAAACTGTATGAAAGTCTTAAAGACTTAACAAAATATTTTAAAAAGAAAAATATGTTAATTAAAGCAGATAATATATTCATGTGCTCTCTCTGGAGTAGGTTTGTGTATGTGTCATATGTGTCTTTATACTTTGGTGAAATTATTTGAAAAATTAATTGTAAGAAGACATTTTACCTCTGTGCAACCTGTTCAAACAACCCTTTCACCATCAGTCCATAGAAAAATCATAGAGGTGGAGGGTAGCCTTCAGTCAAGGCTAGATCCAATAGGTCAAATGACAGTACCAGGACCCCTGTTTCTCTTTATGCCTCTCTCCCATCTCCACCATTGTCTGATTCACCTCTGGGTTTCCTACTGAGTGCCTCTCTCCTAACTGTAGATGGCTGTGGCACCTGAATGTCATACTCTAATGAGCTCCTTCCTCTTTCCTAGAAACCTGGGAGGTAGCTTTCTCATGCAGCTCACAGGCCTGCCTTTTAACCAGGAAGTGGGCTTGTTATGAGAGAGCATAATTTGTGCAGTTATGAAAGAGCAATTGTTCCTCAAGTTAGGAACTTCTTGGAAGGAATGGTAGGAAATAGAAGTGATAGCTACAAACAGTCATCTGAGTCACACACTCCTGGATCCCTAGATAGTGTAAGTATGGTGACATCATATACACTGTTGATCGGGTTTTTTTTCCAGTCTTCTCCATCTGTGATGGTAAGCTTCTGTCAACTTGACACAGACTAGAGTCACCTGAGAAGATGGAAACTCAGTTGGGGAGTTGTTTCCATCAAATTGGCCTGGCAGACTATCTGTGGGGTATTTTCTTTAATAAAATTATTGATAAGGGATGGTCCAGACCATTGTGAGCAGTGGCACCCTTAGTCAGGAGATCCTGGGTTGTGCAGGCCATGAGGAGCAAGCCAGTACACAGCAAAAGCAGAGAAACATCTCTCTTTCAGTTCCTGGCTTCAGTTTCCTTCCTTGAATACCTACTTTCACTTTCTTTAAGATGGACTTCAGAGTGTAAGCTAAATAAACACTTTCTCCCTACCTTGTTTCTGGCCAGCAACAGAGAAACAAACAGAGGCACCATGTGACTATGAGTGCAAAGTGTGTTACATTGTTACTGGCGTTGTTTAGTATCTCCTCATACTACCTCTTAGTGCTGAGCGGGGTGACTGAATGCTTCTGGAACGTACGAAGTCATCGAGGGGGTGAAACGTAGAAGTCTCTGGGTCCATGAAGAGGAGCATTATATATGTTAGCAGAGGAAGATTCTTCCTCTGGTGACCAATAGGCTTAGGTCTCAGCCACTGCTCAGTTGCCAGTTGCCAGAATCTCAGAACTGTGTTTGTCCCTGATTGGGTGAGCACACAGCCGTACTGCACCACGGTTTCCTTTCATCTCACCCTCTCACACATGAGTGACCGAGCCAAGGAGAAGTTGTCAGAGATCTGTTCAGCCTAGTTTTATGGGTTATGGATAAAGAAAGGCTATTTCACTTTAAAGTTGTTATGCTCTATTCCCTACCATACACAGGGCTAGATGGCATGGGGTATCATGGCATGAAGATGCCCTCTGGTACTGGAAAAAGACAGGGATCCAGGCTGTATTCTGCAAAACATACCCATCACCTGTTATGTATGTGAGCTTTTAATTGGAAGATTCTGTTTTCATCACTAGAGAGACCAATCAAAAACAAACAAACAAAAACAAACCTCCATTTTAACTTTAGGACTAAACTATATTTCAATTAACTATAACAATGTCATTAAAAAACGTTCAATAAAGAATACACCAAAACGTTATCATTGTTCTTATGATTGTTGCCATACAAAAGGGGAAAACATCATTTTTCCTGTTTTGTGTCAAAGAGGAAGCCCTAAATATTAGGAATATCAGACCCCATAGGACCGCCATCTGCCAGGTTCACAGCAGACAACGTACAGGAATTCTCCAGAAAGCTCAGTGTTGTGGAGCTGTCTGTGGTGCTGGACAGGAAGCTCACACAGGAAGTCCTGCACAGTCAAGTGCCCATGTTATGCACTGTGCCTAGAGGTTAGGCCCAGGTCAGCAACTAAGGTCATGGTTGTCTCCACCAATGTGACCTCTAAGTATTTCCATGGGGCATTTTCTTGATTGATAATTTTGATATATTGGAGGGCCCAGCCCACCGGAACAGTACTATTCCAGTCATGTGGTCCTAAGTTGTAAAAGAATGCAAACTGAATAAGCCATGAGAAGCAAGCCAGGAAACAGTGTTGCTTCGTGGTCTCTGCTTCAATTCCTACCTCCAGGGTTCCTGGCTTGGGTTCTCATCTTTATGAGTAGCCCAAGTGTCAGGTCAGCCAGTGAAACTATAAACTCTTGTTCATTCCTACAGGTAAGTTATGTCCCTCAAGATAATATACTGAAATCTTGACTCTGAGTGTCTATGGATGGAACCAGATTGGCAATAAGTCTCTCAAGAGGAGATGAGTTGAAATCATACTGGATTGTGGTGAACCCTAAATCAAATAGGACTTGTGTCCTTACAATGAATTACAGCAAGGACAGAGACACGGGTGTAGAGAAGTCCATGCTGGTGATGGAAGAAGGTCTCCAAGCCAATAAATGCTGAAAGAAAATCACCTACAAGATATGGGATTCAACAATAGAAGATAAACGTTCTCCTCAGAGCCTTCAAGCAGAGCACGGCCCCAACAGCACTTTAGCTTGATGTCTAGACTCAAGAATTGTGAGAGAATAGATGTCAGATGTCAGATGTCTTACAGCCCCTCCTCAGGCCTGTAGCAATTTATTGTGGTATCTGTAGGAAGGCACTACACATAATGAGTGAGCCTCATCCCAAACACCAGAGCACTCACCTGTGGGAGCCCTTTACCTGGGATGCTCTTCCAATGGGCCTTTTGGGGAGATCCTAATAAAGTTGTAAAGCTCAAAACATTATAATTTTCAAATTCCTACATCTCAGGCTTTCCGGTTATCCACTCTAAAAATACCTACCCTGCCCCAGGAATGTTCTCTCTTTAACTGCTCCATTTTCTTCACGGCACCAACTTCCACCAAAAAAATCCTATTCTGTTCCTTTCCTTATGGCTGACTCAGCAGAACATGACGGGGGAGGGGAGGCACTCAGAGTAGTCCAGGGAGGAATGGAAGCTCAACAAGTAGCTACTAGAATAGACAGATGAAAGCCACAGGCCCGGTCACTGCTGTGCCCGGTCTTCCTCTTAATGGAAACCCAGGAATAAACGCACAAGTAAAGAAAACTGACCTTTATGACGATGATGTCTCAAAGACAAAGTTTGCTTCTGGACAAAGTCCTCTGCTAACAACTGCTTCTCTAACCTAAAATGGGTGTAAGGAATAGTGGCTGGTACCCAGATTCCCACAGGGAATTCCTAACCTTGCATCCTTAACTGAATAGGGACTGAGCTCTCATCAGCACAACCACACCCTGATGTCTACTAGAGGGCAACCTAACAAAGCCAGAAGCTGAGAAGCATTTCGCTTGAGTCTGCTTGAGGTGACAATTATGAATCCATGCCAATTATGATGTTCGTTCTCATCACCAAGAGAACTATCTCTTAAGATCACCCTAATTGAAAAGCTAATTAATTAATGAGCTCATTGATTAAAAAGTTAAAAGTTAAAATGTAATGAGTAAAGAAGATCCTACAGCACAAAGCACACTCATGGATACAGACGTATGATGGATCTCAAAGACTGAAGGAAACCCAGAACGCTGAAGCACGGGTCCATCCCTTGGTGTAAGCAAGGCTGCAGAGGGTAGGAGCAATCAGCCTTGAGGGACTGCAAGGTCATTCTGTGACCCACATTGGACAATTCATGCCCCTTGTTTGTTTCAAATAAAGTGGGGATTTACAGAAAGACAGTCTCTACCCTCCCACAGATGTGGGAAGAGCCAGGAGAGAACCATTAGACTTGCCAGAGACTCGGGGGCTTGAAAGTATGACATAAACTACCATTTTATAGTCAGTGTACACATTTCCTTCCAGCATAATAGAAGGTATGTTAGTTTGCCGGTTGTGATGGTTTGAGTAAGAAAAAAATTACCCCACCCCCTATAGGCTCATACATTTGAATGCTTAGGCACCAGGGAGTGGCACTACTTAGGAAGGATTAGGAGGTGTGGCCTTGTTGGAGGAAATGTGTTACAGGGGGTGGACTTTGAGGTTTCTTAACCCTGAGCTAGGCCCAGTAGCTCTCTCTTCCTGCTGATCTAGATGTAGAACTCTCAGCTACTTCTCCAGCACCATGTCTGCCTGTGTGCTGCCATGCTTCCCACCATGGCGATAATGGACTAAGCCTCTGAAACTGTAAGCCAGCACCAATTAAATGCTTTCTCTTGTAAGAATTGCTGTGCTTATGGAGTATCTTCCCAGTAATAGAATACCGACTAAGACAACCGCCTTGAAGTGAGGTGTGGTCACGTGACTAGACAATGGCCAATGGGAAGTAAGTGGGAAGATACTTGCTTTCTGTCCCTTCACTCTTGAATAAAGTGCCATCCAGAGTTCCAGCTGCCATTTTGACCTTGGGACCTGGACTCACATTCTAAGGAGTAGCCCCTTGGGAGACAGTGAAGTCATGGTACCAGTTCTAGATTCTCTACTTCAGACTCAATGTGAGGAAAATAAAATTCTGCCTCCTTTAGGCCTTTTTATTGGGGGTTTTCAGTTATGGCCTCTAAATTTGACCCTAATTATCTCCAAGGTGGCTCAAGTTGATTCGTATTCTTGGATCTGGATCCTTAGATTATCTCTGGTAGTCTACAGAACTTAGCCTGAAAGGCCATCTAAAGGCCAATCTTCTTGTGGATCTTTGGGCCTCTTAAGAGAGACACTGAGCTCTGTCTCTCTCTGTCTCTCTGTCTCTGTCTCTGTCTCTCTTTCTCTCTCTCCACTTCCCTCACCAATTTCTCTCTCTGAATTTCTCCCTGCATGGGCATATCCCCCTCCCTCCCACATCTCCGTATCTGCTTGGTGATTTCCCTGGCCCTACTCCTTAGGAGAGATGAATCAGCCCAAGAGCTGACCCCAAATAAACCTGATGTTTTTCACTTTCAGAAAAGAGAGAGAAAGAGAAACAGTGACCTCATACCGTCAGTGTCTATTTACTCTCTACCCTTAAGAGGTGAACCCCTGCTCAAGTCGAAGGCTCACAGACTGGTGTATCCAGCCATGTCTCCTTGAGTAGGATGGGTGGAACAGTAGTTCTTGCAGTGCTAGCCACAAGCACTGTTAAAACCAAACTCGGACCCTGTGGTGGTTTCAGTGGGGATGGTTCCCATAGACTCATGTGTATGAATGTTTGGCCATAGAGAATGGCCCTAACAGGAAGTGTGGCCTTGCTGAAGGAAATGTGTGTCGCTGTAGAGGCATGCTTTGAAGTCTTACATGCTAAAGTTGTACCCAGGATGTCACACAGTCTCCTTCTGCTGTGGGTGGATCAAGATGTAGAACTCTCCACTTCTTCTCTGGCACCATGTGTGCTTGCTGCCCTGTCTCTCATCATGACATAATGGACTAAAGCTCTGAAACTGTAGGCCAACCCCAATTAAATGTGTGCTTTTATAAGAGTTGCCATGGTCATAGTGTCTCTTCAGAGCAATAAAAACCAAATGAAGAGAGACATGCTGCTTCAGGTACTGTGCAGGTGTGACCAGCAACGTAGGGTGGTCCCTGGATGCCTAAAAGGGATTTCACTTGTTACCAAAGAATAACCAGGAGTTACCTGGGAAAAACTGGAGTTTGGGACTTCTGCAGGACATAGGAAGAAAGAGGCTGAAATATTCCTCATGCTCAGGACAAAGATTGATGTTTACATTTGCCAGGAAATGTCACCTTATGGAACTCAATATTTCCAACCCGCGCTTGGCTCGTCAGCTTTGCTTCTTGAGTATGACCTCTAAGAATGAAATATGGAGCCTCCATTTTTCCTGGTTCAAATGACCACCGCTCTAGGAAAGTCTTCCAAGAGACCAGCCAGCAGACTGACTCACTGAGAGATTATCTTTCAGACTGAGTCAAGGAACACAGCGTATCAATGTCCCAAAAGAAGAAAAGGGCAGATGCATCCTCAAAAGGCAGAACAAGCTAGCCTTCTAGACATGGGAGAAAGACCCTCTAGGACCTATCCAAGTGGAAAACTGACATCTGTTGTCTTTCAACTTATCTCACTGCTGTCACTTCAGAGTGGTCCAATAGCTGGCGGAGTTAGCTCTGTAATGACTGTAGACTTCCAGTTCATTGTGGCCAGTACTTTCTATTCTCAGGCCCCCTTAATACTTTGGGAATGATTTTAAAATCCCCAGATTTGTAACCATGACCTGCTTTTAGATGAAGCCCTTAGAGCGCCATGCCCACAAGTAGAACCTCCCCTTGCAAAGCTACCAGATGCAGCTTTGACAAGAAATGCACCATCAGAGGCAGGATGCTACATGTGGGATGCTTTGCTGGCAAAATATCTGAAGCAACTTTCCTGGAAAAAAATGTCTCAAGCAGTGGACTTCAGAGGCAGTGGCAACTGCAATGTCAATACCCCAGCGTAACAGACTCATCAGTTGGGATTGTGACAACTGCTGTGACAACAACCTGGTTATCAGTTTCCTGGCATGGCATGTAGCTTTGGGTAACTCATCTTGGTTCTTCCCCCTGACATGAATTCTGTGACTTTTCCTAACATTCTTTTGTTGGCAATTAAAATTTTACTAACATCATGAGCTAGAGATTTATAAACAGTCACTAGGCCCTCAAGGAAAGGAGAGCTACTTGGAATTCATTACCTTGTGTGACAGGGAGAGGGGTGGCTCTCACTCTCAGGAACACTGACGTTGGGGTAAGCCACTTCCATTTTCAGACGCCCAAGTGAACTGAGCTCCACACATCACATGCATGGCCTTTCAAGGCCAAGGCTTCTTTTCTTTCCCCCCTCTATCTTCACCTGTCCCAACTCCATCCTATTCCCCTCTTCCAGAACTCAAAGGCCTTGCAGACTACATTACTGTGGAATCATCAGATGGGAAGGGGGAGGCGAAGTCCCCTCCCCTCCTGCCTCTTTCCCCTGCCCTCCACTTTCAGCAATTTACAGGCACCAAGAAAAACGATAAGACATTTATTGAGTCATCTACAGCAGTTTGACATCCTTAAAATCCCAGACAATGTGTGAGCACAGCGTTAATGGAGGCAGCAGTAGCAGTGAGGTCCGTGGGGTTTATCTTTATTGTGGGAGATTAAACCCAGACCGGTCCAGCTCCCACGAGGGAGCCTGGAACCACATCTGGAGTACCAAGGGCTGAACCACCCCAGCCCTGACAGATGCTAAGCCTCAGAAGACAGACAGCAGACAAAACACACATGGCTGAGTACAGACACAGCACAGGACCTGGAGTTCAGGGAAGGGAAAAAGAATGGGCATTTGGCTCACTTGAGGAGTGTCCCATCCCACTGAAGGATTCCTAGGCAGACAGCACGGAGTTGCTCATAGAAGATTTCTCCTCATCCTTACCTTCAAAGAAAACTGAACAGTGATGACGGTAAAGCTGGGAGTTGATGTCCACCAGAGCCCTGTGGCCTCATCCTTGAGCTCATGCTGGTGGTTTTACAAATGAGTTACCCCTAAAGGGCTCAAAACAGTAGACAGGTTGCAAATGGAGATACCTTTCAGGGTCTTCACTCTAAGAATGAGCACATGGTGGTGGTGTTTTCAGAGCCTGTAAACTCACAGCGAGCATTTCACCTCCACCTCATCCCTAGCTAGAGGGTAGATGATGGTGTAACCACGGCCACCTCATTGCAGAGCAGGGACTGAGGTTAGGGAAGTCTAGAGACCCAGAACAGATGGAGAGGGCCATGTTTGCTAGGGGGTATCCTTAGACCAGGCCAACTCAGTTGCTTCTCCTGCACTGTACTGTGGACTCCTGGGCTTTCTGCAGGTACAACCACTCCTGCAAAAGGTACATTGTATTTCACAGCTGCTTGGAGTGTAACATCTGGCTCACACGCAGGGCTGTGCAATACCAGTACAACTCAATGCAATGCAATTCAAAAACAGACTGGGCCCAACTGGTTTCCCAGCTCCCTAGGCTCAAATGAAATTTTCAGTATCAGGGGACTTGCTGTCTTCTCTTCGTAGGGGGGCAAAGGGTACTCAAGGAATTAAAAAGAGAGTCTCTTGTAGCTTTCCCTCCAAGGAAGAGAGGGTGAAGACCAAACAGCAGAGGCCCTGGTAATGGGCAACAGGTGCAGGGTTATTTCCATCATGACGCCCTAACCAAGCCCCATCCCAGGGCTAGGAGAGGAATCACTGCAGGATGCTGAGCATGTCAGGGAGGACCTCCTTGCTGCACGCAAGAGTCGTCAGAGCTTAAGCATGATGCATACTGGGGCTCAAAGCTGAGCACCTCTAAACCCCTCTGGCTTCCTGGCAGCCTAAGGATTCCTGATGTGGAATCCCATGTTCTGAGGACCAAACCCTCTCCTCACAACTTGCTCCTTACCCTGCAGTTGGACAGCTATGACAGGAAATAATGACAGGGATGTCCTGACCCCCAAAATGGAACAGTCCGTTTGGCCTTTAAGGTTTCATAAAACAAGCCCCAACTTCCCAAGAATGACCTTCCACCGGCTGGGTACCCCTTAAATCTGCTATATTCCTGCCTCCAGGTTTCCAAATCCATGAAGCCCTTTGCACCTACCAGACAGAATTTCCTTATCGTTTTCCCTTTGCTGGGTCCAGGCTATATTACTGCAAGCCTTGCCTGGGGCCCATTCCAAGACAAGATGGTTGGTGTTTAGACAGAACCCCAGAGGAACACTGGGATACACACAGACCAGTAAGTCTTATTGCTTGCACTATGTAAGAAGGTCAAAGGGGAAGGGCTTTACCCAGCCCGTGCTGCCCCTTCGCTGCCTACAGCCTGAGAGCCAGACCCTCATGGAACAGCAGAATCCTTCAGGTACATCTGCTCACAAGACTAAGAAAAAGATTCCTTCAGACAGAAAAGCAAAGCAATGGGAACCTGGAAGTTCTAGGAGGACACAGGTCCAGGGCTCAGGAAGCAGCAGGGCTCAGGTTATCCGGTTTTTGCTGTTTTGCAGTAATGTAACCAGAAAGTCACAGTTTCTCCTTCCACAGTGAAGCAGACCCGCTGGAGGGGGTGATGGCAAGGGCATGGGGTTCGTAGCCCAAGGGGTGCGCCTCAGATTGAGGGGGCCACAGGCAACCTGTCCCTGCCTGGTGTAGAAGGCTGTTTCTGCACATCATGCCTGAGGCCCCATTCAAATGTCCATGGCCTGAGGCATGATATCTGCTCTACCAGCTTTGGATACCATGTGGCATCCAAATGGGAAAATAAACAGGATGTCATCCCCCTCAATACACAGCATGCACACATGCACGCACACACCCCTTAGATGATTTTCACAAGGATACATCTCTGTTTACCTGCCTTAGTTTTTAACTAATGCAGAACTTGGAAAAGCACTAGAAACCACCTCACTTCATAAACAAGGAAGCTGTGGCCCAGCTCAGGGCACATTGTGTTCACAGTCATGAACCCAGCTGGAATCCTGAACCAAGGCTTCTTCTAAGCAGCTCAGGCTCCATAGAAGTGTCCAAAGTGCAAGGGGATCAACTGATTCTTGTTTGGCTAATAACCTGGTTCTCAGAACAGGGGAGGGGATGGAGGGGAGAGACAAGGTACAGGGGGAAAAGAGCCAATGTATATACTCAGTGGTTGGTCCAAGCCACTGAATGTTTCTGGGAAAGAACAAGGAGGCCCTTTCTCTTTCCAGCTTTGCCAAAGACCCAAGAACACTTCACTGGTCAAGAACACAGAGCACATCTCTAAATCCTATCCATTAGAATCTTCTCCAGTCTTTCCAATGGCCCCTCCAGAAGCACTGTCTCGAATCTCCTAGAACTCCTTCTACTTAATACAACAGCAAGCAAGGCAGCACCCCACACTCCCCATGCAGTCCAGAGCACAATCATGAACAAGTCCACGGAGGCAGGGACAAAAACAAGCATCTACACAGAATAAGCTGGGCCCCATGGCCCCATGGCACTACTTTTTTCCCCCTCTACCTTCCCAAATCTGGGTGTAGCCTTATTTTAAAGTCTTAGGTTATGGCTGTGCAACTTGCAGCTGGAGAGCCAAGATGGGCACTAGAGAGTCACCACTCCCTCCACCAGCAGCTTCTGCCTATGCACATGATAGACACGGTATCGCCTCCAAACACCCTAGGAGGCCCCACAAGTGATTCCAATGTCAAGGGCACGTGGAGAAAGTCTTGCAGACAAATCTGAGTTTAGTAATTGAGTCCAGGCTGAAGATGGCATGTAGGATTCCTTGTAATCAGTAGAGGGGGTGGGGGTGGGGGCACTGTGGAGTTCCCTGGACCCAAGACTTGGCTTATGAAAATTGAAGGTTGCTTCAAAGCTCATTGATTTTACTGCAAGGTGGCTGGTCCATTCTAGACATGGCTTTGATTAATGGGGAAACAGAGAGGGGAGAGCGAGGGGTTTTCTGTGGTTGTTGTGGCTGGAGAACAGCTTCTTCAGACCATCCATGGTGGGCAAGAAGTATAGAAATAAAGCCACCACATGATACAGTCTTGAGTCAGGGCACAGTCATGGACGTGGTAAGTTCTTCAGCTATCCCATCTCTTTCCGAATTGAATCTGCATTTCTGGCTCTCAGCTCTTAGAGCAAATGAAAAGCACCAGAACTTTCTCTGACCCTCACCCCACCTCAATGTAAGTCTCTGACTGAAAGAGCCCTAGAGCCCTCTCATCATCCAGGCACACAGGAGCTGAGCACCTGGACAACTTAGATGTAAGCCAAAGGAGCCTCAGGTTGACCTGCTCCAAAGGATGCTCAGGACACTGAGCGGCATCCCTGGCCAACTACAGTACTTGGTACAGGCTGAGAAGGATCCATGTCCAAAGCCAATTTGCTGAAAGGCTGCCGGGGTGTTCACTACCCCAGTCTCTCCAAAGCAGGCATGTTTCAATCTCAGTTCACAAGGCCTTGTACCTGGGATCAGGCCATCACCGAGGCTGGCCTTGACACAGTAGGTCAAGCTGGAACCTGGCAGAGGTGAGCAGGGGCATGGGTTGGGGGGGAGAGATGGGGCAACTTTCCAAATTTGAGGTGTATTTACATATCAAATTGGGCTCAGTGGACCACAGTAGATGGGACCCAAACAGGAGGGGCAATATCAGCCTATACCCTATCTCTCTCTTCCCCTTTGAGGAGGAGCCCAGCTTCCTACCCAGGGCCTGCCCAAGGAGAGGGGAGAGGCACAAACATGCGCAGGCACTGGCCCGCAGCCCCAGCCTGTGCAGAAGAAGAAGGGAGACAGGGCTCAGGTGGCCAAGTTGTCGGCCGGGAGGCTGGACATGCGGAGCTGAGAGCTGCTCTTGCTCAGGATGGACAGCTGGGTGCCCCCGTTCACTCCACTGCTGGCCAGGGATGGGTGCCGGTGCTTGAAGTCCATAGTGAAGTAACGGTTAACCTTCCAGCTCCTCCATTTCCTCTTAATCTCTGCCTGTACCTGCAATGAGAAACATTCATGCGGCTTCCCAGTACCTTCTGTGAACTGGCCTGGAGCTTCACCAGCTGCCATCGAATCACAGCTGCCCACCCACCTCCCATGCCCCAAGCTGTAACCTGCAGCTTTGCCCTGCTCTGTCTTGGCAAAGTTCCTGCTGATTGGGCCTCTCCAACACCGGTCGTTGAGAATTGTCAAGAAGTCTTTCCTAGCAACTTCTCCTCGAAGCATCTGGATCAACTAAAGATCCTCGCCCTTGTTTACCACAATGGGATGTAGATAAGATTTACTCAGCCTGAAATAGCCCAGGTGCCCAAAGCCCGTGAATGGTGGTATCAACATCTCTGAAGAAGACCTAGAAATCCACAGCTTTGGATGCTTCCAAGATGAGAAGACTTCTGAGACTCAGAGTTATAAAAGAGTCCATGTCTCTTGACAAATATCCCCCCTCCCCATGTAGCTCTCCATATAGTAAATGGTGGTCATGCCAAGAAAGCCTCAGCCCCCATATGCCACTCCAGCCAAAACCTTCATGCATTACACAAGCTGCATGACTAGAAGCAACACCAGTGCCCAATTTCCCCACTTCGTGCTTCCACTCCCTTGGCAAACTCCCACCTAGCTGCCCATACTCCCACATCTTGGCTCCCCAAAGATCTTTAAGCAAGGCTCTCTCTGGGCTCTCTTGATCTGATCTGTTATATCCTGATCTTCGCTATAGGTTGGCCTTCCCATCGTGGAGGCTAGCTGTCCTGAGTCTTAGATGCAAATAAGAGGAAGAACCTGCTAAGACCAAGTTTGGACCAGAGCCTCAGGGCAAATGCTCCTCTCCATTGAGCCAGCCCCCATCACTTCCCAGGCACCTCTATCCTAGGCTCTACTTTAGATCATTATCCCAACAGGCTAGAGAGGGGGCCCCCAAAAGATAGCTCTGGAAATGAATCACCTCTGGAAGGTTGCAGGTTTCTCCATAAGCTCTGCTCTAGCAGGGATAGACAGACAAAGTGGCCCACTGTGGCTCAGCAGCATGGCCCATCACAGCCTGATGACCTATATGTAGGTACTCACTCCTACCCACTAAGGCACGCATTTTGGAGAAGACCTGGGGTTGTGTTCTCAGCAGATATGGTGTCTTCACTATATCTGTAGAGTGAAGTGCTCTGTCTGCACTTTTAACCTCAATTGGCAGAAGTGGAATGATTCTGGAAGTGGTGGGAGATGTCAGGAGATGTTGGTAGCATATAACACTGAGAGCTAAGCCACTCACTCCCTATCCTCAGTCCTGGCAACCTGGAAGATCTCACCTGACAAATCTGCTCCCAGTCTCTCCCCAATGAACCCCACCTGTACTGCTGAGAAAGGTGGCCAAACTGTCTTACCTCCCCATTCAGGAAGCAGTAGAGTACAGCCACCACAAAGCCCTGGGGAGAGAAGACAAACAACCATGAGCCAACCAGCTAGAGACCCATCCACACCCCCTGACACACTGTGGGCATTTGGGAGGACTAGCACTAGAAAAGACACCAGAAAGAAGAAAACACCACAGTCTAGACAGGGTATACCTGCCCAAGACACTAGTGAGTCTGAGGATGCCATGTTCCACTAAGACAAGCACTGCTGTGAAGCCAAATGGCTGATAGAGCAGCTCCCACTGATAAACACCTCATCTCGGATCTCACACTCACTTAGACAAACACTTGCCCTCGCCAAAGACTACCTTCATCCCATGTCCTATGGAAGCAACTCGCCCTTTCTAGAGGAAGTCACTGGTGCTCAGGCTCCTGGAAGCAGGACTCCTCCTAAACAGAATAGACACACATCATCTTCATCTATCACTACTCCCTCCTCTGCCCTCCATTGGCAAGCGGCATCTATACACAACACAGTGAAGCAAGGGATGTGTGGCAAGTACTTGACAGCATATGAGCTTAGCTCTTCTACACCAAACAAAGCAACCTTTTCCTGAATGCCTAAAACCAGGTCCATAGCACCTCAGTGCCTCGGGCTGTCATTTAGAAATGCCAGAGGAACAATGGTTGGAATATGCCAGTGAACACAATGATGGGAGCCTTGGAGTGTAATTTCTAGGTCAGAACTTCATCTCTAAGACTCTCATTCTCATCAGAGTAAGAACATGAATCCAGGAAAACAGCTGAGAGTGAAAACCCAAGTCAATTGCAGAGTATTTTCTGACCTGTCAAGCTCAAGTGCTAATTTAAACAAGTGAGAGGACACTCCCCTTTACAGCCCACTGCAACTGCTTCATTCTGCGAGGCACACACTTGCTTATAGCTGCCTATTCTCTGCTGCTTAAGCGCTCCTTGTTCTTCTCCTCTTGCCCCGCACCATGTGCCCATTCATTTAAGCATCAGCCCAGACACATTCATTTCTCTGTGTCCAGCCCTGTATCTGGATCGCCTGTGCCAGAGTGGATAAGACAGAACTCCAGTCCTCCTGTTGCTGGAGTGTGTGGCTGAAGTTGGGATGTGGACACAGCACAGGATCCTAATGCCTGGGCTTTATGGAGAGATTTCCTCTCAAGTCACTCAGGGGTCCCTGATCAGGATCCCCAGGCACAGTGACAGGCAAACTTCATTACATCTTCTTACAGCAGCAGACAGAACTACAGAAGACATCTGCTCTAGGACTCATGCCAGAGACAAACCCTGAGGTTAGAAGTCGGGGTTCACAAGGTTACAGGGGTGGCAGCAGGTCAGAGGTCAGGGCTTAGTTTCCAACAAACTCTGCATATACCGTGCCTACCTGGAAGGAGCCCAGTCCAAGCTCAAACACAAGTCTTTCCCTCTTGCTGACGTTCTCTGGAGAGAAGGCAAATACTGTGTAGTGGATTCCAAAGAGTGGGATGAGCAGCAGGGTGGAGCGGGCCAGCCGTCTGTCAGGAAAAAGCAAACATCTGTTCTGGGGTCTGCAGGGCTTGGGAGCATGGAGGGCAGAGGGCCTGACGTTGGTCTTAGCTACCCTTCAGTGCTCCTGTTTACAGACTACTTGGCATCCTTTACTGGTGCAGAGAGTTTGGAAGCAACCTAGCCCAGGGTCCCTAGGATGCTGTGTGGGGGCCTCCCTGGTCTGCAGGGCACCTAGCTGGTATCCTCCAGGACCACTGAAAATGTTCCATTTTATAGATCTCTCTTGAGTAATGTGTAAAGTCACAGGAAAACTCAGGATGGGATTCCAGAGTCCTGAGCCAAAGCAAACCTATCCTGTCTCAGAAGAAAGCAACATGAAATCAAACATAGCTCTCCTAAGACCCCGGGGAATAGGACTCTTCTGTGTCTGGGTATAGCTAGGGACATTTGGTGTATTGCTGATGACCAGGAGGGAGGGTTCTAAGTAGGCTAAAGAAGAACTTGGGAGAGCTTCAAGGAAGGACTGGAAGACTGAGCAGAAACTCTGCCTGCACAGGAGAGAGATGCTGCCCCAGAAACTGAGTCAATGGGTGGGAAGGATGTCCATCCTGAGGATGGGACAGCAAGAGATCCCACCAGTTCTTCTGTGATCCTCTCCTACTCTTAGCTCTTGGTGTAGAGCCAAGAGCAGGGTAAGACCCTGTATAATAATACAGGGGCAGAAGTCCAAAGGGAGGACATCGGGTACACATGGGCTGGGGGAGTAAATTATTACAGGGCCTTCCCAGAGGAGGGCCCCATTTCTGCCCTTCCCAGGACACTGGCCCCCTGTAGTCTCCCCCCAAAAGCCAAGCTCTCCTCTCTAGATGTTTTCCCTCAGCTGTACCCATCCTCCCGGGACCATTGGCTTCACCATATCTTGTCACGGTTGAGCCCTTAGACATGGACAGCATATATAAGGGTAACCATTTATTTGACTGAGAGCAAGTCTACTGTATGCCCCTCATCTTCCACTCTGAGTGTTTCTGGAAGAAAGCATTCCATTGGATGATGGAATCCAGATTTCTAGAAAAGTCAAATCACTAGCTTCTGTATCAGGTCCTTGATGTCTTACCTTCTATTAGAGGGAAGACAAGAAGGAGGAGGGAGAGGAACAGAGAGCAGGGGTTGGGGAAGAAGGAAAGGAGGAAAATGAGCTTGAGGTGGCCTTTAGGAGAAGGTTCAGCCCAGAAAAGAGGAAGCCTACAATTATGGTTCTCACAGTCCTCTCGTTGCTCAAAGGCAGCACATTCTATAGTCACCGAGGGTCCCTAGACCAGGACAGGGCCAATGGGATCTGAGTGAGTTCCTGTAATGAGCCCATGCGGGTTTCTAGCAGTCTGTCCTCATGGCTGTCCATACCTAGTGGCCCTGGAGAAAGCCCCTCTTTTATCTATTAGGTCTCACAGCAAATATCTTTAGGCACATAGTCATAATGGAAATGCCCATTCTATGGAAGAGCAACAGGACTACCCAGATTCATAAGCTAGAACCCTTAAAACTCAACATCTCCCTGACACCAGGTCCTGCTTGCCTCTCAGTGCCCAGGATGTGACACCAGAAAAGCAGCAGGGTGTGTCTGGAGATAGAATGGAGGTTGGAAGAGCTGAAAGAGGTGCCTAGAAAAGTATGTGCATGGGGGTTCTGTTGGGTCCTGGAGCAGGTGAGGGTCCTGCTTTTCACCCCCTGCTTCCCTTCTACAGTGGACCCACTCCAGGTTCTTGCTCCAGCAGAGATAAACAGAACCTGGGTACCAATTGCCAAGCCTCTCCAGTGTTCATAGTGGCATTAGATTTCTTGGGTTCAGGGACAGTGCCAGACCCTTCCCAGCCACAGGGCAGATGTGGTTCTGAGTAGAGGATTTCCCAGGGTGTGGCCCATGAGCCCTTTCACAGCTCTGATGCTGCTCTGGCATAGGCAGAGATGCCAGCCAGGGATACCTCAGGGGCCATTGGCAGACAGGGAGTGGTGACAGATGAGGAGGATTCGTGAACCCAGTGTGTGGGACCTGTAGACCTCTGAGCTGATACACTGTGAACTGTGACTAACCCAGAGAGACCATGACACAGCCTCTACCTCTGCCCTCCTCTCACAAAGAGGAAGAGGAGTCCTATAGCTCCAAAGAGATCAGAACTATCCATGCTATGTCAGTAGATTTCCAGGAAGGCCACACTTCCTACTCTGTGGGTGTCATGGGTGACCTAAGGTGTGATTCTTAGGATGCTCCTGTCCTTGCTGTCCCGGTCACATGACTTACTCTACCTCGTCAAGCTCCAGTTTCTCATCTATAGAATGGAGACTGTGTAAGGAGCCACCTTATAGGAGCCCTGTGGAGACTGAGCTTAAGCCAAGCTGCACACAACGTGCTCAGCACATGGTGAGTTCATCCCAGCTCTGAGCTTTTACAGTTTTGCAGCTGCCAAGACTAAAGCCCAGAGAAGTGGGGGCCTGAGGAAGGACACACTTCTGTCAGCAGCCACTAACTGCTGATGGTGGAGGGAGATAGGTAGGCATCAGTAGCAGCCAAGTCAAGATGTCCCTGCGAGGCCACAGCTCCAATACCCACATGCCCTTCAGCCCCACCCACAAGACTGCAAGGAACTCACAAGGCACATATCAACATGCAACAGCCAGGAATAGGGTAGGCTGGGAGGCTCGGGCAGCTCTCC
Source organism: Mus caroli (assembly GCF_978045245.1). Classification (NCBI taxonomy): domain Eukaryota; kingdom Metazoa; phylum Chordata; class Mammalia; order Rodentia; family Muridae; genus Mus; species Mus caroli. The sequence goes on from NW_028227262.1 coordinate 93,429,371, forward strand.
ACACTCCTCCAGCCCAGCAGAACACAAGCACCAGGCAGTGGCGACAACAGCAACATGCAAATCCCCCACCCCTCCAGGACACCTGGCCACAGCCACACACACTTACAGAGTAATGGTGGATAGTTCTGACATCTTGCAAGAGTGCTGCTGAGCCCGCTGTGGCTTGCAGTAGCATTTCTGCACGCAGCTGCTGGGTGTGACAAGATTAGCACTTCTGTCAGCTGGGGACATTGGGCAATGAAGAAACTGCAGTAGGACTTGGCAAGACTCAATTCACAGGGCACGGGGAGGGCAGAGAAGTGAGGGGATGGAGACAACTAAGGACGTCAACCAGAGTAAGATGGGGAAGCCAAGGAATAAAACAGTCAGCTTTGGACAAGGGGATGTATGTCCATAAGTATACATGTGTGTACATGGTTGTAATACACACACAGACACACAAAAACACACACTGGAGCCACTAATAGGCAAGTAGATAGTAAAAGGTAGATATGTTCAGGAGAGATGAGGCCTGAGATAGGATTCAGACAGGAAGCCAGAGGCTACCTCTGGTATCAGCCCCAGACTTAGAACATCGCTTTGCCAAGGTCACCCAGTAAGATGAATAAATAACTGGACACTCATAATGTAGGTCTCACACATGGCTGGCATGAGGAGATAGACTTCTGGGCTTGATAGCAAGGATCACCACATGTGTTCTGACTATCTCTCCTCGCCTCACCCCAACCTCCTCTCAGTGTAAGCATACACAGGCTTAAGCAAGCCAGGCTTAATGGACTGATCATTAGTCTAAACCTCTACTTACCTATTAAGGTAGCCACTATCCTAAGTGGCTATTCAAATGAAAATTAATGAAAATCCAATAGAAAGAAAACTCTACTTCCTCGATCAGTCTAATCACGGTATTAGGGCTTACTAGTCACATATGGCTAGTGGTGATGCTGGACACAGAAACACAGGCCATTTGCAGAGTGCCATAAGACAATGCTCAGCTAGACTGCTCCATCCAGGTATATGGACAGGGATGAAGAGCAAAAGCCTGAAGACACACATTGCTTTGAGGAGGCAGCACAGGGCCCAGGCTGGCTGTGCATCCTACTGCCTTCAGTTACAGGCATCTAGACATACTCCTCCTGCTTCTGCTGATTCTTTCTGGTCCTGCTCATGCTTGAGCTGGCATAACCCAGGGACACTAGTTTCCCTACCAGAGATCAAGAATTTTGTCAGCTTAGATAACAATCTCGATGCAGAGATAACTGAAGCACCTCATACTGCCTAGTGAATGCATAATCAGGTGTTAGATGCCAATGAGGACAAATATGCAGGCTCGGTTAGGTACTGGACATCCAAAGACCTGCTGTCTGACTCCAGCTGAGAGTGGATCTAAAGACAACTAGCGTCTGGGGACATGTTATTTTGCTAAGGCAAGAGCACATATTGCTAATTTCCAGATAAGCCAAGCAAACTGCAGTCTGCCCAGCAGGCTGTTTCCTTCCAAGCTTGTGGTGCTCATTCAATAGATGGCATCTTTCATTTCATATCACCTATAAGCTGGTGGATGCTGGAGGCCCATTTTGTAGGTGTTATTTAATGCCTTGCTACTCAAGTAGTCCCTAGCCCAGCAGCAGGAACAGTACTTGACCACATGCCTCCCTGGCCTACTGACCCACCAGCTCAGTAGCTACATTTCAACCACAGTCTGGGAATGGACTGAGGAAGCCCTATTGTAAGGTATTCATGGATCTCAGAAGTTTCTTGTGAATGACAAGGGATTGGGGTGTGTGTGTGTGTGTGTGTGTGTGTGTGTGTTAGAGAGAGAGAGAGAGAGAGAGAGAGAGAGAGAGAGAGAGAGCCAGGACCAGTCTGAGTTACTGCACATCTGCATATCTGTTGCTCAACTGGTGCCACCTTGAATTCCAAGCTTTAGCCTTTCTCCCCTAAGACCTCTCCCTTTCCCCCAACACTTCCCATGTTCCTCCCTTTTGGGGAATCCATGACATCTTATAGTAAGAATGGCTCCTCTGATTTTCCTTTAAATTATCTTGAAAATATCGAAAGGACAGTTTAATGAGAAGTTCACTGGGATGGGACGGGAAGGTCACCTAAAGGAGCAACAAAAGCAAGGGTGACATCCAGAGAGATCCCAGGGGAGACTATCTCCAGAGAAAGAGGGGAAGAGGCCCTCTCCCAAGACCCTGCCCCTGGCCTGCAGTGACTTACAAACAGACTCACTGACAAGCAACAAGATGCACAGGGGCAGAAGAGCTGACCTGGAGCGTGGGAAAGGCGAGCATGGAACTCGCAGGACAACTAAGCAAGAAGGGAGCATGGTGTCATCTAAAGATCACCTTGGTCAGCTTGGAGGGCCACCCTGAGTCCAAGGAAGCACAGGAGACTCAAGACAGAGACCTCTGCTGGTCAGTGGGAGTTGCTGGCCTGTGGGAATTTGGCTAGAGGCTGGCACAGAGCCCCATCTGAAGGTGAGGGAGCCTCAGCTTCCAGGCCCAGCTCTGGCATGGTTTTTCTTCATCTGCAAGAAGGTCAAGGGTCTCAGCTCTCATGTCTACTCCCGGTGATTTGGCACACAGTTTCTACAGAGCCTTTTATGTAAAGACCTGGCTGGACTGCAGCCCCAGGAAACATCCTATAGGAGAGTAGACAGACACTGCCCATGCCTATGCAGAGAGCATTCCCCTCTTCTCCACCTTGGACCCTAGGAATTCATGTAATAGTGCTTCCTTGGCAGTGGTAGTTTTCTGATGCTACTTACACTCCCTGGCAGCTCTGCCCGGTCTGCAGGAAGCAGTTCTCAGAAATAGCATCCCTGCTGGGGTATAGTTCAACACCACTTCCTCCTCCAACAGGGCGGCAGAATGAACCTGGGTTCCCAGAGGGGGTCCACACCAGGCTCGATTTTTTGTGACCACTGACTTAGTGGGCAATTTTCTTTTCCAGGGTTGATTATTATTATTATTATTTTATTATTATTAATTTATTATTATTAGGTTGTTTGTTTGTTTTTGGATAACAAGTTCCCTAAATCATCCCTGACAGAACTCTGGGGCAGATGTTCCTTAACAAGGTGGGCATTATGGGGTACAGGGACTAGAAGGCAGAGACTAGACCTGCAGGCAAAGCCTCTTGCAGGGCATCCTTACTGAAAGCCTGCCATGCAACACAGAGCCTGTCCAAGGATGTGATGGAGGAATCCCTAAGAAGGTTACACATAGGTTTCCTGGCCCCACCTCAGACCTAAGAGGCAGATACCCACGCCCATCTCTAAGAGTAGAGCAGGTCATAGCAATGAGAACGAAGCCAAGGTACTCCGTGACTGGCCTGAGCCACTCCTTTCTCACTCTGAGTCTTCCAGAAAACCTCGTTCTCCTCCACCCTCCAGAGTCAGGGAGCTGTGCCTGGCTTCAGGCCAAAACAAGCTAACCCTGCCCAGCCCAGAACCGAATGCTTGCACAGCCCTAATCTGAGGCCCTGCTGACCCTAACGCAGGCCCAGTCTCCCCACCCAACCCTTGGCAAGGCCTCACATCCAACAGGTCCTTCAAGGCTGAGTCAGGAGCACATTGGTTGACAGTGAACAAACCCTTAGCATCTGAATGGCTGGAACCAACCTACAGGAAAGGGGGTGAATGCTGGTCTGAGGGCACAGGCAGGGGGTCCTCTCGGGCTTTCTTGGGGACTCTCAGTCTTAAATTTGTTCTGGAAACAGAGGAAAAAACCAGAGAGCTATTGTGGGCAGACCAGGAGGGGCTTTACAGAAGAATACACACATCTGGGGCCCCAGGCACAGCCCTGGAATCTCCCACCAAGCCCACCCTAGATTCTCCCTCTTCCCCAGTGCAGGAGCCTCCCCTTAGAGCCAGATCCCCTAACGCCCTTGGAGTGGAGTACTTCTATATTGGGGGGGGGGCGGGGCAAATAGAGTCTATGAGGGAAGAACAACACAAGCCAGCTCTGGTGCCCATTGCCTGCACTGTAACCACAGCCTAGCTCCTTCCTGCAGGATTCACCAAGCTTCATGAGACACTATGTCCTCTGCTGTAAAAGAGGCTTCTACTTGGCAATGGCTTGTCCAGCTTGCCATGGCTCTGTACTGTCTGTGAGCATCAACTGTGTGCAAGTGTTTTTACATGCTCTGCAGCTCTCGGAGGCTTTGTCGCCAGGATCGATATGGTCTCCTTGACCCTGGTGACACCAGACATACGGCTGAATCCAACAGGTGCAAGCTGATCCCTGGTCTAGCCTTAGCCTTTCCCTAGCTTACAGACATCATCCACCTGAGTTTTTAATCTTTGGGGCTGGAGATTATCATAGGTTTGGTTTTCTCTACCAAATAGACCTGGCTAAGCCTGTACAGTTTTTACACTAAAGAAGTAAACCAACTAGCTGCTTCTTTAGAGTTCTGGAAAACATCAAATATATAAACCATGTGCTAATCACAAGTGGTTCTTATCCATGCATTAGGAAGGGCCCCTGCCCTTCCCCATCAGACCAGGAGTAAGTGTTGCTGTCTGGGACAGGGCATTTGAGATGGCAAATATGTGATCAGACTTCCCAGAGCATCTTTATTTACTAAGGCTGAGCTCCCATGCATATCTCTACATAGGCAAAGCAGGGAGAAGCTGGAGGAATCTTTTCATTGAGCCCAAAGAAGATGGCTCAGAAGCCTTAGAAGACCCAAATCCTACCAGGAAGGGGAGGAGACAAAGGAAGGTTGGCAGTGCTCAGGAGAGAATGAGGCTAACTTAGCTTCTCACCAGTCCCAATCGCAAGAGGTGACAGTCAGTAGGGGAGCCAGTTCACAGGCAAGCAGGAGAAACTGAGGCCAGACATAAAGGCGTGACTTCAGCTTCCTACACTGGACAGGGAAGCAGGAGAGGGGAACAAGGGGCCTGTTTTGTGACTCTGGGACAAGGTTATCTCTCTAGTGCAGGCCAAGAACAACAGAATCGTTGCCCTACCAAGACGTCATGGCTTATATCCCATGTTAACTTCCTGTTACATCATAGATACAGACAAGTGAGGATTGGTTAAGATAATAAATAGATAACTGGCAAAACATGAAAAATGAACAAATAAAGAGTTGGCAAATAAATAAACAGATAAATAAATAACAAAAACATGAAACAGGAATGGGGATGGGGATGGGCAGCGAAATAACCACAACGTTGTCCTTTTTCAATGTTGTGCCATTATTGCAGAGACAAAGAACATATGCTATACAATAAAAGCATTGTGCTGACCACCAGCATAGGAGAAGAGGTGGTACCCTGCAGTCTAGAAGGACCAAAGGCAGTTTCATTCCCCATCAAAGGAGCCTGGAGGAGGACCTGGCACTCAGTCTCTTTGCAGAGCTCTTTCTCTCCCTAAGAGAATGGCTAGTAGAACTCTCTGCTTCACTCTCTCTATGATCCTCCTCATTTTTCTCAGGGAAGCCATGAAAGTTGTAAGCCTGAGGGTGGATCTCTAAGGAAGACCCCAGTGATGCTGTGAGAGTCTCACACCTCTCAGATCCTTGGCTGCTATGCCCTTCAAATCCACCTTACAGAGCCCATGACCTTTCTCTTTGGCATCAGTGTGGAGACGTGTCTCCATACCCCATAACCCATTCCTGAGCCCCGAAGGTGAGGCAGCAGGAGCTCTGTCTGATTTCAGAACAGGACAGGTCTGGGATTGAGGTAGTCATGTGTTTTTAGGGTAGCCACTGAAAAGCTGGTTCTTGGAACACAAATGTCTATAAGCGCAGCGGAAGCCTTGCACTCAGTAGCAATCACAGAGCTGGTATTCCTCTGATAGGGACAGAAGGTGTTGAGGCAGAAAACCACACAGATACAGAGGTGGACAGGGCTGTCCTGAGGCAAGGTACGAGAAAGAAAATCCCCATGCAGTGTATGACCAAGGAGAAGATCCCCCTGCTGACTGCCAGGCACTTAGAAGCTTCTGCCCGTGGATGTGGGGTGTGTCCTATCACAGCCACACCTCCATCTGCTCATCTTCCCAGAATCAGCATCCACAAAGGAAAGCCAGCTTCCAAACAACCAAGGCCTTAGCTACCCCAGGGAATGTGGGGCTCTCCAATAATTTTCCTGCCATCGTAGAGGTTCTGTCTCCCTTTCTCTCTCTTTCCCTTTCCATGCAATGTCCATGGAGCTGAGGCGCTCTGCATTGGCTCAGGCCTGGCAGGGCAGTTGTAGTTCACAGGCACTTTAATCAGGAAGAAATCTTGCAATTGCCCATGCTAGGTCAACCTGCCAGCAAAGTTCAAGCTTTGTCCTGCCTATGACCTGCGTGCAGGCCATGTGGTCGGAAACGGCTGTGGCAGTCCCATATCCGCATGGCATACTTACAAGTAGATGCTCGACTCGTTGCCTCCCATGTCTGGGGACTGCAGCTTCTGCACAAGGATGATGATGATGCCGATGAAAAGCACAAAGTTAACCTAGGGAGTGAAAGAAAGGCAGACTAAAATCTCTGCCCAGCCTGGGACTCCCTAACAGGACCCTCTCTAGCCACGCAACTTCCCTTGCAGACTTCTCTGCCTCTCACTGAGTCATTCATATGAAGGAAAACATCCAAAATAACAATAATAATAATAATAATAATAATAATAATAATAATAATAATTCTACACAAAAACCTGGAAATAGAGAGCACGGAGAGTAAGCCAGGGGGCAAGCACTGTCTGAAGCAGAAAGAGAAAGGTGATGGAGAAGAGGTGTCACACAGGTGACCCCAAGCCCAGCCCGGTGGTGCTGATGCAGGTCTGTAATCCCAGCACTCTCAAGGCCAAAGCAGGAGGATAGGGCATTCCAGGGAAGCCTTGGATATATAGCAAGACCCTGCCTCAGGGATAAAGAGGTGGGGTGGGGGTGGGGAGAGAAAGTTCATGTTCAGAGTAGCGGAATACAGGAAAGCAGCCACAGCATTCCTAATTAGAGGGCTGCCTGGGAACAGCAACAGCAGCGTGTGCCATCAGGGACAGATGCTTTCCCAAACAAAGTGGGAAGCTGCCTGTGCACTAAGAAAGGAGGAGGGAGGGAGGGCTGCAAATAAATGCAAAGGAGGCATAACAAGAAGACTGCACGGCACAGCCACATCTCTGGGCCAGAGCCAAAGTCGCCCTCAAGAAAAGAACAACACGATTCTTTAAAAAACAATAACAGCTACTGAAAACAACTAAGCAACCAAAAGCCGAGGAATGATCGGAAGGATTGCCTTCAAGTTGAGTGTAAGAAGGAAACTGATGAAGGTAAAAAGTCACGATAGGGAAACTGGAAACCATAGCAGGCTTACTCAGAAAAGCTCCTGTTTGCTTTTTTCTTTGTTTCCTGGATCAGTTAGAACAACAAAGCACACCCCTGCCCGACCATGCTTGTTCCTGCTTCTGCCGCTGTCTAATTAATGTTGGAATTAACTCAGCAAATATTGCCAAGGAGAAAGTACAATTAAATATCTAGGGGTGAGGAAGAGGACAAGACAAGAGATAAACAGACTATTTCAAATCATGAGAGACCATTGACCAAACCCAGAAAACTAAACTGAGCAAGAACAGGATCAGCTTCCCTAAAGGAAAGCCAGCCTCTAAACACCGACTAGGTGGAAAGCAAGAAGAGCAATGGTATCATCAGGACGTTTAACTGTCGTCCACAATCTGTGCACCAGGCCTAGGTCACCTTACAAACATGTAAACAAAAGGCGGCAGCTTCTCAGACATGGAATTATTTCAGAGCATACAAGCACAAAGTCTCAAAGATCCTACTTCAAAAACCAAACAAAAAGAGGACACAGGGATAGCTCAGCCAGTAAAGGCTCTCAAGGGTGAGGACTGAGTGTGATTCCTGGTGACTCGGGTTAAAAAATGGGGAAAAGATAGGTATGGCAGCGTGTACTTAGAATCCCCGGGCTGAAGAGGCAGAGACAGGCAGATCCTGGACTGGATTCCAAGCCAGTGAGAAACCCTTCCAAAAAAGAAAAAATCCAAATAGGCAGAATTCTGAAGAGTAACACTAGAGATTGGTCTCGGACCTACACACACACACACACACACACACACATACACACACACACACACACACAGTGGGGGTGGGGACAGACACAGACAAAGAAAGGGGTAGGAAAAGGAAGATCATGAGTCAGTGGCTAACCTTGGCTATGTAGTGTGACCCTGTTTCAAAAGGCAAAACAAAACAAAAGCCATGCAGGAATGCAAAACTAAGCCCACACAGACATTTAATACACCTGGTGAATAGTGAAGAATAGGAACAGAAGAAGTTGGTGGTACATGGAAAGAGCAGGTGGATCATGCCCACAAAGATCTCACCCTTAGAATACAAAGAAATACTCTGCTATGCCTTCTATGTCAATGAAAACAACAGGCTCCACCATCCCTGAGAGACTGGCAAGGAATTAGTAATAGAGACATCAGCACAGAGGTGGGAGCACAGGAAGGAAGCCTCTTGCTCCCTGGCCATAGCCATGTGAACAGTAAGCGCCCAGAGTCTGTGTCCCAGAATCTTATTCCTAGCGATTTATCCCAAAGACACAACCACACATGCTCAAAGCCAGGTGAATATATCCACAGCACTAGAGAAAAACCAAAATAGTACATTTATGCTATTCTGTCATAACAGCATGATCTCTTCAGCATGTCTGATAAAATGAAATACCCGTGCTTGGTTTTATAACAACACACACAAAAGCCAACCAGGAAGAGAAACTTGCCCAATTGCATGCAAGACAACTGCCAAAAACCAGAGCAAACATTGTCCTCCATAAAAACAAGGAATAAAAGGAACAAACATTGGGAAAGATGGGCAAAAGGCTGTTTTCATTTACAGGTTGCATAATTTGCTATGTAGAAAGCCCATGTGAACCAAATAAAAAGGAGATTAAATTCTTGAGAGAATTCAAAAATTTAACGAAGCCAAGAAGTCACAAAAGCTGATCTCTTCCCTAGATGGCCCCAATAACCTGCCAGACAATACAGGGAAGGAAAGACCCCTAGACTCAATCAGTGCCCAGGCTGGAGAATATCTCAGAGGAAGCAAAGAAAACCAGGACAGACAGCGTGTTCTGCTATATTCTTGGAGACAATCGATTTTCCTCCAAATTGGTATATAATTCAATGCAGATCTTCACCAGACCTTTTCTTATGAGTTAAAAGTCAAGTCACTTCCTGTTCAAAAGTCTACCTAGCTAAGTGGATGTGCAAAAAAAAAAAATTCAACAGAACAAATGAGAAATTTGTATATAACATGGTAAAACATACAGGGTCACAGTAGCTGGCACAGTCCCCTGGGCAAACATATTAGTAGTATGAAAGTGAAGGTCTCCAGTCCACAATGATAAATAACTTTTCAACCTATAGGTTTATGTAAAGTGACTGAGAATGGGAAATTTGCAGCCATCAAAAATAGAAATGTAGCCGGGCGTGGTGGCGCACGCCTTTAGTCCCAGCACTCGGGAGGCAGAGGCAGGCGGATTTCTGAGTTCGAGGCCAGCCTGGTCTACAAAGTGAGTGCCAGGACAGCCAGGGCTACACAGAGAAACCCTGTCTCGAAAAACCAAAAAAAAAAAAAAAAATAGAAATGTAAAAACACTAGCATTTTAGTAAAGACAGAGATTTAATAGAATCTTTCTTAAAGATACGTCTGTCTTGTTAACCTAAACCACAGCAATGCTGCGAAGCAATTAAGAGATTTGTATAGCTCACACTGATGAGAATCCTCCATAAATAAGAAATAAGGCCAACAACCAGAGAGGGGAAGCCCAAGGATCCCAGTGCAGGGAAGTCATGCTGGCCGGGAACATGACAAAGTATAGAAGAGAAGTCACTGCTCTTTGCCTGATCAAAAAGACAATCTGCTAGAGGACAGAACAAAAGTTCGCAAGAATGTCATAAGCATAAGCCACCAAAAATGCTGTTTAGCCTAAGTGCTCAAAGCCACATCCAACACAGAGAAACAGACATGCTCTTCAGGAGCCACCCTCCCCCTCCACAGGACCATACACCATCAAATGATGGTACTGGGAGTACAGGGAGTGACTGGGGATGGAGTCACCTTTCCAGGGGAGTTGTAAACACTGTTAAAGCACATTTACAAAATGCTAAAACATCTGAAATGTTAAGTCTATATCCACTTGACCAGCAATTCCGCCTCTACAGATCTGTTTTAAAGAAAAAAAAATCTCACAAATGCTCATAAGTATTCATGAAATTATTCCTGGTAGCAGCTTCCATAAGGATTGCACCTTGCATGAGGATTAAAAATAGAATAATAGGCTTGTCCAGAATAGACACTAGAATAACTGAATAATGTGTGTGCCAGTGCTACAGAATATAATACAGCTGTGACAAAGACCCTCTCTTTCCCTTCTCTCTATACTCTCTGCCTGCTCTGCCCTCCCGGCCCCCCCCCGCCCCGCCCCAAAGACACTCACCATTATAGAGCCAACTACAGGGCCTTTGATCACCCACCACAGAGCTGTGCTGTCATTCATATCCCAGCATCTGAAAGATGGGCAAAGAGGAGAAATCATAACAGACCCTGCAGAGCAGCACATGACTAGCTGGGTGCCTGCTCTTCTCACCCTCTGTGTACCCCTGACCAGAGAAATCTGGAGGTTGAGGTAGTGTGGCTAGAAGACCCCTCACCCAAGGCTTGCTTTTTCTCTGTTCCTGTCATGGCAGAGACTGTAGTCTAAGAATCAGAGTCATAGTGAGATCCTAGGAAAGGACATATCTCCTCCCATTCAGATCCAGGGTCCTTGGGTTTGAGAGTGACCTCACACTCAACATTCTTCTCCTGACCGCCAAAGGATACCAGATGTTCAGAGCTTCACCAAATTTGCCCCAAAGTAGATGAGCTCAGAAATTTACCCATTCTCTTGCTGGATTGTCAATTAAGACAAGGCTAACCACAAAGAGTAAGGGCTGAAGAACGGCCTGAGGGCAGGCATTGGTCTGGGGCTGGGACAGGACCGATCCATGGGGTGAGGACTCAGGTAGTACCCAAGGATGCACATTGGGAAGTTCACATGAAGCTAGGCAGACACTGAAGCCCATGCATACAATAGACTCTGTACTATAGCCTGCTTCACTGGTTATACTTACCCTGCATCATCAAAGTAGAGCCTCAGCACAGCCCACACAGTTACACACACAGTAGGTGTCCCTGGAGAACAAGAAAAGGAAGCCCCATTTGCCCAGAATACTCTTAGCCTTGGGTTCCTGGGGACCCTATTTTCCTCATATTCCAGCTTCCTCCCTCCAGCTTCAGACCACCTTGTCTCCTAACATGACTCCTAAGTATAATGGGTGTCCCACAAAAAGAAAGTTAAAAAGTGGGGGTTCTAGGAAACAAGAAGCCCACAGCCTAGTATGGGCTCTATTATCCAATGCCTCCTAAAGCTAGGACCAAGGACACAGCTGACCAAGTGGCCTGAGCCCATCCAGACCCAGGCAGTGACCTACCCCAGCCAATGATGGTGTACCAGTAGAAATATCTCCTCTCAGGGAAGAAGGTCTCCACCAGCAGTGTAAAGAGGTACAGGCCTTCAATGAACAGCCAGAAGTAGTTGGACACCACACAGTAGTGAAAGAAAACCATGACAGCTTTGCATTCCACCTACAGAGGCAGCCAGAGAGGAAAGCTGAGCTCCCTGCCGTGTCCCCAGGTAAATCCTGAAGTGCAGCTCTACAGGATGCGGGGAAATCCTGAGGGCTATCAGCACTGGCATACCCAGCTTTCAGGTATCTCAAAGCCTAAAACTGTAGGCATTCCCCACAGGAGACTGCTTACAAAACGAGGATCTGGACACACTGAAGGTGGAGACACATACCTTAGCCATGGAAAATCTCTTCTCAATCACATCCTCCAAACATGTCTTTCTAGTGAAACCCCCCAAGGCTAGTCTGTTCTTATCCCAGCGTATCAAAAGCCAGTCTTCTGCATATATCTCCTTCACACAGCTGTGCTTGGGAAGGCACTGACAAAGGCCCTGGACAGCTGGCACACAAAATGCCACATGACTGGTAGCATGCCAAGGGACTGGCTTATCCCTATCTGAGCCTCATTCTCACCTAACCCTCCTGGCCCAAGAATGAGGCTAAGGGCCTGGCTGTGTTTTGTATTGGAGTGAGGTTATATACTGGCTATGGTAACCACTCTATAACTCCTGAACGTTCACAAGACTTAGAATAAGACCTTCACCTGCATAGACACATTCCCTGTAGGGTGTTATCAGGACAGAGTCCTGGGGTACTGAGTTGCTTCACTCACTTACGGTGGAAACGAAGCAGTGACTGCTGTCCTGCTCGGCGTACAAGATCCAGTCTTTGATGAAGACAGAGATAGCCCTCAGCATGAAGGATACAAACAGGTTCATGTGGATGAAGTTACGGGTACAGTGCAGCTTCCTACATGGACCAGGATGGGAAGGCCATGAGTTCACAGTACTTCACACTCTCAGGGTGGGGCTGCTCTGGGCCTACTCATGGTTGGTCTTAATGGGGTCCCTCTCCCAGACTACCCTCTTCTCCCCCTTCGATAACCCTCTGCCTTCCCCACCCTGGTCATCCACTGGCCAGACTTCTCCCTCCTGTAGCCTCTCTACCTAGACCAGGAAGATTAGAGCAAGCAAGCAAAGGAAATTCTGGAAGGGATTGTCTGATTGTGTGGTCCCGGACATACGAGCTGCCCTCTCAGGCCACCTTCCCATCTGCTCTACTAGGGACAGGGTCTGCCTTCCAAGGGACTTTCCAGGGATGATGGGATGGACAATTCTGGCTCTAACTCTACTGGGCTCTCACCGGAAGCGGCACAAGATGACCATGGCAGTGGTGAGGGTGACGAGGGAGGTGCTGTAGCCGACTGTGTAGAGGGCCTTCACCGACAGGTAGTAATAATCCTGGAGCAGGGCACAGGACATGCAGGGCTCTGCTTGGGACCAGTCACTGCCCCCCTAGGGCCCACACCCAGTGTCCCAGACCAGGCCCTTGGGGCCCAACATCTCCCCCATCTCTGCCATCACTCCACTCCTGGCTGGATGCCTGTTCCTCTCTGTATAGGGTCAGTACTCTAAACCTTTTCAGAATGTACTGAAGGCAAGGGCACTGATCAATCAGATCTGAACACAGCCCTAGCCTGAATACAGGTTGAAGAAGCTCCCTGCTAAACCCAGAATTAAGTCATCAGTTTCTGGGCTATCTGGAGGACAGTGTCCTGAACAAGTAGCCATGGTTGAGGGGACTTGTGCAAGTTGTGGGGACAGAACCCAGCAGGGTGAATGAACAACATCCTACCCTCTATGCTCCAGGCTCAGTATACAGCAGGCAGGCACTCATGAGTGCCGCCCACAGCCCTGAGCTCTTCAGAACTAACCCATCACCTTACTTACCTGATCCCCAGACTCAGGCTCATAGTCATCAAACCCACAAGCATCGAAGTAATGGGGGAAGGGCTCCGACCAGCCATCCTCAGTGCAGTTCCGGCCCACGACCCCCATGTCTGCAGAGAACAGAAAACTAGGCAAGGCATGTGAATGGCTTAAAATGACCCTGAAAAATGATTTCATAGTGGGACTTCCTGAAAGTACATGTGTTCAACGGGGTGGCTCAAGCTAGAAGGCATGAGATGGAGTGATTGCCAAAGACCTGGCATGTGTCCTTCACTAATGGCAAGGGAGATGGGGAGCAGGTGAATGAGCGACCTGATCCCTTCATTGAGAATCCAGCATGTCTGTATCTCTCCTGTAATATTCCTGAACACTCAACAGAAGAAGATCTGGAGCTCACCCAGGACCCTAGATCAGCACTACTCAAAATGTCAATGTGCAGAAACCACCTAGAAACTTGTCACAAATGCTACGCTCAAGCCAAACCCCAGGGTCCCTAACAAGCCATTCAGGATATTCAAGGCCTCCTTCTGTAGGGGACTGTTGGGTGCCTACCAGCAGCTGTAACATCTCACACCAATGAATCCCCTGGCTTTATTGCTTTTTAGCAAGCCCAGGAATACTCTATTTTACCGCCAGCCTTACAAAGATACAAACTCAGTGGAGTTTTGTTTGTTGTTTCATATTTGCCTTTCAGAGTTTTCATCTGCCTCCCATCACCAATGTGCATTCCTTCTCTTCGGATTGACTTAAAGTTCATTGTGTGGGAGGCTGGAGGGATGGAGCAGTCACGGCTACTGAAAGAGGCGCTTGCTACCTGCAAAGCAGAGCGCAGGCTATTTTTCACATAAGTGGGTTGCTTCGGCCTTGAATGACATCACGTCATTCTCCTGAGCTGGTGAGAGCTACTAAGGTCCAGGAGAGCACCTAGCAAGTAGGCCTTTTCTTCCAGCTAGCACCTAAGTATGGCCCCAGATATTTGCCCCTACCTGACAGCCCAAGAGCTACCAATCTCTTAGGGCATATGGAAAGGAACAGGATTCAGGGTAATCTTAAATCTCCAGAGACAAAAATCAGGATTTTTCAAATTTCAGTTGTAGCACCTTGTGGACTTGGTAGAGTGCAGATGCTACAGCCTCATCCTGGAGTGTGTGATACAGTCAGTCTATGGGTTTCAGGGGCGAGTGACCAGTGTGTGGTAAGAGACCTCTGTGGACAGGGTGTTTGGAGCACACACTGCTTGTCCTCTGTGATCAAGGTGGTCTCTGGAAAGCTCTACAAGGAGGCAATGGGTCAGTGCAGAACAAAAGAGAGAGGAAAAGACTCCTCATTTTTCCAGACAGTAGTCCTTGCTCTCCTGGAACTCATTCTGTAAACCAGGCTGGCCTTGAACTCAAAGATCTGCCTGGCTCTACCTCCTGAGTGCTGGGATTAAAGGCATGCACCACCACCCACCTGGCTACCCCCTCTCTTTTCTAACCAGCACCCACTCCTGCTGGTGGACTTGGAAGGTGTCAGAGAGTTGGACATACCCTTCCTGGGAGGAATGATAGAGCCTGCCCACAAGAACAGTCTGCCCAGAATGGGAGAGTCTCTGCAGCTTCTCTGACACCTGTGACACAAGCCAAGAAGGGACTGCAGCAGCCTGGGTCACTTTTAGCAATTTCATCAGATTGTCTCTTTTTCAGAAAAGTATGTCTCTGGCTGCTGCTGGCAGCCTCCCTGCAAGGTCCCCGGAACAGTTCAGAATGTCTGAATGCCTCGTCCATCTCAACTGAGAGTCAGAGTGGCTGAGCCACTGCCCTCCCTGGGCTTCAGTAAACTCCGACTTGCCCACCTCATAGAGGTAAGAGGAAGAAAGAGACAGAGGGTACAGAAACTTGAAAATCAATTTTTACAAAAAGCTTCCTAGAGGGAAAAGCCATTTCTTTTCTTTTATTTTCCCTCTTTATTTTAATAACACGAAGTAGGCTTGGATAAACATAAATGTTTTTGTTCCCAAAATTGCTCTATGACTATTGTTCTGGTAGAAATCTCCGGAAGATGGAGCACTCTCCAGACTGCCAAACCTTGAATGACAGCATCTCTTTTGCTAGACTGTTTTGCTCCAGCATCATCATAGCAGCATAGCACGCTCCCTGATAGTATCCCACCATATCGTCTAGATATGGTAGCCAAGCATCTTGCCTCGATCCAGCTGGCTAAATCAGAGACTCCGGTGAGACCCCGGAATCTGCCCTTTACCGAGACTGCAGAGAGCGGGATTGGGATAGGGAAGCCATACATCCTCCTGACACCCTGCCTCTTGCAGCTCCAGGCTCACCAGGGTTGTGGGTGATTGGCTGTGATGCTCAGAGTGGTGCATGGCTCAGCCCCATCCAGTTGACTGAAGTGCATAGCTGAACCCTGAGAACTTCTACGGGAAGTTCAAAACCACCAAACACCTTCTAGTACAAAGGCTCCCCACTTACAGCCCATGATAGGCCCCAAGATACCCATGACTCCCCCACAGCACATGGTTACAAGCATGATGGAGTCTTTTCTCTGGGTACTTGGGCACCATCTTCCAAGAAGACAACACACAGCTCTATCAGAGAAGGTACACACTCTAGAGCACACAGAGGAGAAAGCCCAGCTACAAAGCAGCTGCCCTCCACCCCACCAGCCCAAGGTGACTCCAGCACACCCCTCACCTGTGATCTCCAAGGAATTACTATCAGCAAAGCCAGAATCCCCTGCGAAACACAAGCATGGGTCAGTCAGAAGGCTGTGCCTGCCTATAAGTTGCCCCATCAGCTAAGGCTAGGGCTGCCTAGTCTGTGGAGAGTGGGCAGGGGATCAAGAGACTGAACCTCGGGAGCCACACTTCGCTCTGGCTCACTGTCTCTAGCAGCTCCAGTCTCACCAGAGCAGCAGCTGCATGGCTGTGATGCTCACAGTGGTGTGTGGCATGGTCCCTACCAGAGAGTCTTTATGGAGAGAGGGTGATGCTCACAGTGGTGTGTGGTAATGGTCCCCACCAGAGAGCCTTCATGGAGGGAGGAAATGGAGTGAATAAGCCTGGGGCTTGGGAGTTTTCTTTGAAGTTCAACTCCTGCCTCTACTCCAAGTCTGTTTTTCACCAAAGGGACACCCAAAGCCCAAAGAGTTTATCTGTAGACAGTTTTCTCCCCACTCCATAACCTTTATATTTATCTCAAGATGGCCTAGAAGTTAACCCCATTTACTCTCGACTTTTCAAAATCCCATTTCTAAGCTGAAGTGTTACCTCCTTCAGGAAGTCTGCCCTGACCTCTTTCCTGTCCTGACTGCATAATCTACCTTGTGCATTCCCACCTCGTAGCTTCTGGAATGACAGAGTCTGTGTGAACTCAAGAACGGGGCTGTCCTGCACATAGAAACATGCATGCACTATGCACACAAACAGATGTTTTCCAATCTCTCCATTGGTGATTCAAACACCCGACCCAGCTTGAAAGGGCCTTGAAGCCCAACACTGTGTCTTCCATCCCTCCTACCCCCTCCAGGATGGGCGGAGGGAAGGCGTTGATCGCTGATGATCCTTCTATGATTGCTGCCCCACCATCATCCCAGCATCCAGGAGCATCAGATCTCCTCAGGCTGGGCTCTGACGGGCTAGTGAAACTCAGTCTGCCCTCCCAGGGGTCCTCTTACCTATGGTTTCTGTCATCCAGACTGTATGTAGAGGAAGAGAGAAAGAGAGAGAACATGAGTAGAAATGCAGAGGTGACCAGGACTGAAGTCAGATTTGTTCTCACAGGTTATTCGCGCCACCCCTTGCCCCAACTCTGAGAAACCCCAGGTAGGGTCCTAAAGGCCTGAGGAACCTATGCTACAACCTGGCAGGTTCACAGGGGCAGGGGCAGATCTAACTCCACCTCCAGGTCAGCACAGGAGGAAGGGGAGACACTGACCAGGGCTCCCAGAAAGCCAGCACCACAGGGAGGCCAACAGCACCATGACTGAGCTTCCTGGGAAGGTGAGAGCAAATGAGACAGTGAGTCTAGTTGCTTCTGTGGGGAGGGCAAGTCTCACTACCAAGCTTGTGAAGAGAGGCGCTAAAGGCCCTGCTTTAATGAACCATTAAGAGGCAGGTGTAAATAACATCCCTGCTCCCTGAGGCGGGAGCAGCTGAGGGAAATCATTTTACCCTCCTTCCTGTCACCTCTTGTGACTGCGGCTGTAGGAAAGGAAGGGTTTGTGGCTGGAATCCTGCCGAGAGAGGATGTGCCACGAGCTTCACATAACTAACTGAAGTAAAGCAATGGGCACATGGAGGAAGTGATTAAGCTGCCTTGCAGAGGAATCAATCTTAGGAGCTAGCTGAATCACAGGCCCTGTCGCTGACAGCCCCTATCTTCCCCCTATTCACTCTCTCTGTTTACAGCCTCCTCCAGCGCTTACCCCTCAGGATAGGAGCATTCAGAAACCAGACTAGCAGGAGGTGGGTAAGATGTGGGATAAGGAGAGGTGAGGTATCAAGATAAACCTGGCCTTCTCTGAGCTCTGGATAGAAACTCAAAGATGGAGGCTCCAGACTCTAATGCATACTATTCTTTCTCCCCTCCTCCTGCAATCCGCTGGTGGTGGCCTCACAGACAGGGCCAGACATCCCCTCCATGAAGTCAGGCCCGTGGGGGTCCTGTCTTCTTCCACATTTATGGATCCAATATCACAGCTCCACCACTGCACCCACTCATGGGATCCCAATTTGGCCCGGGAACTCTACAGTGACATCATGGTCAGTGGCACTAGAGACCATGAGCAGACATGACATGTGAGATCCACAGAAGCTGCAGTCGACAGCTTTGGTTTCCCGGCACCAGGCCTTCACATATGTCCCTGAAGCCTATATCTACATGTCACAGGCTACTTTCCTTGGTGTCTGAGGCCATCTCTTAGACAGCCTGGGTTAGTGGAGCAGGGCCCTCTCTCCTTCTCCTCTAAATCCTCATGACCATCTGAGGGCAGCAAGGACCAGAGACAGCCCTTTCTTAGCATGTGTGTGTGCACTGGTGGACTAGCAGACTGGTGCTAGGCTGGAGGTTTGGGCATCTGCCCACATCAAGTGGTGAAAGAATGTGGTCATGGTGTCTCTTCACAGCAATAGAAACCCTAACTATAACCAGGGTGTTTTGTTGGGCGTGGTGGTGCTCGCCTTTAATCCCAGCACTCAGGAGGCAGAGGCAGGCAGATTTCTGAGTTTGAGGCCAGCCTGGTCTACAACGTGAGTTCCAGGACAGCCAAGGCTATACAGAGAAACCCTGTCTCAGGAAAAAAAAAAAAAAGAACAGGGTGTTTGGTCATACAGTCCCATCCATATCTTCCGACGGGCTTCTGAGACATCTCTGCCTATGTCGTCATCATGGTAACTATGATGATGTCAGCTAACTTTACTATTAAATATGCAAAATGCACCAGGTGCTGCGCTACATACATCTCCATAGGTGACCTGGCTTTATCCTCACAGACCACCTGGGGAAACAGCCACCGTGTCACATGGCCATCCGGCAGGCCAACAACTTGAGTGATAATCTGCCTTGCTGAAGGTGCCCAGTGGGGTAGACAGTAGTGTTGCCATGGACTATGCCTAAGCCCAGATTGCTCTCACATGCCCTGAGAGACACCTGGCAATGCAGACCTGGCACTAGGTGCAGTGCTGGAGAAGTGGTGTCTCCATGTTCTCCCTATACCAGCATGAAGGGCACCATCCCATCCTGCCGGCCAGCTATCAGCTGCCATCTGGGGGGGAAGCTGAGTTTTTAAAGATTAGTTCCAGGAAGAGGCATGGCTGTGTGGACTGCAGGTTAAACCAGCACAGTCGGGAGAGATTCTGAGTTCTCCTTACCTTGGTCCGGGTTGAAGATCCGGAAGACCTCAGGGCAGCTCACAAGGACCATCTCACCTATTTGAGCAGGCTTCCAACATGTGATATTGTCCCACATGCCAGGGCAACCTGGAGGAGAGGGCCATAACCAGACACAGATACACCATACACATCCCACATGTGCAGGTACACACAGGCACAACACTCACACACACCACACACGCGCGCGTGTGTGTGAGTGGTGTGAGTGGTGTGTGTGGTGTGTGTGTGTGTGTGTGTGTGTGTGTGTGTGTGTGTGTGTGTGTGGTGTATATATATAAAACTGATGCGTACACTGAGATGCCCCTCTGTAGTGGCTAGTTTTAGATATCAACTTGCCCTGCTCTGGTGATGGTAGGAGCATCATCAGAGAGGATTAACAAAGGAGGAAAGAGCCACCA
Organism: Mus caroli; assembly: GCF_978045245.1. NCBI lineage: Eukaryota > Metazoa > Chordata > Mammalia > Rodentia > Muridae > Mus > Mus caroli. Next base: position 93,449,068 of record NW_028227262.1, read on the forward strand.
TGAACCTGGGCAGTACTATCTGTGGGTGGGCAGGAGGAAAGAAGAAAGCTAATGGAGTGCTGGCACCCCCTGATCCCTGTACTTCTGAGGCACCATAATGTGAGCTGGGTTGCTCCCCTGTGCCTCTCTGACCAGACACAAAGCCCCTGAAACTGAGAGCACACACACATGCGCACATTTATCATGGACTGCTGAGAAGCTGGCTCTTGCAGAGAACAAAGAGCTTACAAGGAGAGAAGGTGAGTCTTCCTGTGTGAGGAAGGCTTGCTCCCGCACCTAGAAAAACACCCCAAGAGTAGTCCACAAAGGCACTGCAAGAACTGCAGGGCAGGGGTCCCTGTAGAAGGCCTCCTCTTCTTGTCCTCCCAGCCTCACTGCCATTCTGGGGTCTGGCCTCATAGCCACCACAGTGAGGCTCATTTCTCCGTGAAGGTGGGGTTGAGGTCAAACCAGCTCTGAGGATGCCCCCCATAGCCCACCTCCCTCTCAGCCCAGGCCTAGAGCAAGAAGCTGCCACCCACAAAGCTGGCACCTGGAGTGAGGTCACAGCTTGCCCAGCTGAGAGACGCTTGCTCGGAAGTGACTGTGGAAAGACTTGGAACAGAAAGGCGATGGAGGCAGAGTCCTGGAGGAGGCCAAGGTCAAAGCCTCGTCGTGGGGATCAGCTGGCAGAGGGGAAGGGACAGGTTCACAGAGAGGTACTCAGGAATCACTAGGTCTCCCTAGGGTAAGCAGTGAGGAAGAAGATAATGTCAGGCTTGACTGGTTCCGATTGGGTCTGACGGCTCCTGGACAGAGCCCTCTGCTGTCCTCTGGCCACCATCTCTCTGCCCCTCCTCTACACTGCAGCAACACTCATCAAGGTCATCAACAACCTCTTGGCTGCCAAGTCTGAAGAATAGTTCCAACCCCAGCCAAGCTAGACTCTGCCCACTTGACTGGCTATAGCTTCTGGAAGTCATCCTGTCTTGGGCTACCCGCCCACTCATTTTGGATTAGCTCACCCTGCTCAGGGACATAACAGAATGACATGTAGACATCTCCAGTCTTTGGCCTCCAGCCATTCTCTGGGTTAACCCCAGGGTCATCTTTTTGCTACATGTTCCTACTTTGAGGGGCCAAAGCCAAGTCCAACGTGGGAGTCCTAGAATCCACCCAGACCCTCCTACTAAACCCACACTGTTTCAGCCCAGCTAGATCCCTGAGAGTCATTCACTCCCGTTACATCATGGGTGGCATCGAGTCCTGCTTGGTTCCCTTCAGACATCCACCAGAGCTAGAAGCTCTTGCTGACGTCACAGCCACTGCCTCTTCCTAGATCTCTCTCAGCTAGGAGCAAATCCTTTCCAAATACACACCGAGCTTGGTGACTCCTTATCATCCACCTTGAAAATCGGTATGCCTCACACCCCAGTTCCTAGGTATGACACCTGTTGTCCCTATCCCTACCTGGCCTTGCCAGGCCTGCTTCCCCTTGAGCAATTGAGTGGTGAGACATGTCTTTTGGTTGCGAGCCTAGCCTTTAATGGATGAGCCATCTCTCCAGTCCATGAGTCATGTCTCCCAAGGAAAGGATGTGATGAAGAAGAACAAGGAGGAGGGAGCCCCAGGACACCACACTTGGGGGTTAACAAAGAGCATATGACAAAGGTACAGTGGGATGGAGAGTGATGCAGAAACACAGGAGGTCAGAGAGCAGCAGAGAGCTTCAGGAAAGCAACCTGACCTACTATGTACAGGGAGTCTACAGACAGGAGAACCTGTGTCCCATAGGGAAGTGAGTGAGTACCCACATACTGCCTCCCAGTACTGTTAGGAGAACAAATGAGTTCCAACATGGACAGTTCTATGAACAGCACCACACTCCATACATGTTGGAGTTGCCACTGACCTTAATTCCTTGATTGCCACTAGAGGCTTCTGGGAATCAGGCCTTAGGAGAGGGGTGACCCCGCTGGGGAGACAGAAGTTAAATGGCCACCTACTGAGAAGCTCAGAGGAAACCTGAGTGTGACAGCCTGGGGCAGGCTTCATATCATCATGTTTCCTCTGTCCAAGTCATGACTTCCGGCAGCAGAAGACATCCCCAGTTTCTAGGTCTCTCAGAAGTTAGCTCTTGCCACATTGGCATTCACACTAGTGACACTGGCCTGTGGCATCCTGCTTGTACAGTGACGTCCTCTAGGAGCTAGGAGACATGCTAAAGCTCTGTATGCTGTGAGAGGCCAAGTGGACAAGGACTCGGAGGACCAGAGGAGGAAAGCCACCTATCTCCACAAGCAGCTATCAATGATTCCTGTCTACCCAGGATGTCTTGCCAGCACAGCACCGTGACATCATGTCCTTGAAAGAGACCCAACAGTACATCTTTGGCTGCCATGGCCCATGCTGACTGTGAAATGCCCATGGAGTATGACCATGTCTGGCCCATACCCCAGAATCCTTGGCCAGCAGATGTTCCCGTAATGTGGAACATTAGGCCCTGGCACAAGCAGCTGCTATTCCAGCTGACAATGCTGGGGTGAGAGGGCATGAATGTGAGGGCTGGGGGGCAGGGAGTGGCAGCAGCCAGGATCCAGAGCTGCGGATCAGAGGTAGAGGCAGGGGAAAATAACGCACGTCCTTAATAAGAGTTTTGCATGCCTTTCCTGTGTTAGATGCACAAGAAGTTATAAGAGGACAAGGTTGGAGGAAAGGCAGGGCCCCCGTTCTGAACCTGCCTAGGAGACACCAGATTTATGTTGTGGTCTTCTAGGCTGTAATTCACAGGTTAGTGTCAGAACAAGGGCTGAGTATCTGTTGGTACCCCAACTTGGATTTGTCAGAGCTGAAATCAGGAACTGTGGGCTAACGGGACTTGCTGGTGTCTTAGGAATAGCAAATGCCACTGGGACTACTTTCTGGCTCCTCTGTCTAGTTCCTTGTCTGAAATTCCCAATGATCTACCTGTCACAAGCCTGGAAACTCTCCCAGTCCTTCTCTCTGTTGCCAGTTTTGTCTTCTCACAAGGCCAGGATAGAAAGAAAGCCCAGAACAAGATCCCTATGACCCCAGAACCTATAAAGACCTCACTCACAACGACTGACCACCTTTGGACTTGGGGCAGAAGGCAGGCTCACAAGAGGGCCTTGAGGTTTTCTAGCTGAGGACAGAAACCTATGTCCCCACCACGCACACAAAATGCATGCAGTTTCCACAGTGCAGCGCAGTTAATTTTAGTGGCAGCAGAAGCCTTCACAATGCCTAAGCTTCCCTCTCCTCTCCCCTTCTCTCTCTCTCCCTTCTACTTTGCCTTCTCATTTTCTCACTAATTCATTAATTCAAGAGATTCGGTGAATGAGTCCTGCAGGGCAGAGTGATGTAAAAGCAGTCAATCTGGGCCTCACGGAGCTCACAGTGGTTAGGAGTGCTCTGCTGGGTGAGGTGTAGGCTCATTTCCTACTGGGGATGGGGGGTTATGAAGCAACTCAGTGTTTTTGGGTAGCACAAGTTACTGTCATACCATGCTGGAGGTCAGGGGCCTAAAATGAGTCTCACCTAGTTAAAACTGAGCATCAGCAAGACTGCTGGAGGCTTGTGGGAAGGAGCCTTTCCTCGACAATCCTAAATTCAAGTGGTCGCCAGTGTTCTTTGGTTTATGGTCCCTTCCTCCAGCTTCAAAATTAGCAGCCTGGCATCCTAAGCCTCTTTAGCTCTCCTGTCTTCTCTCACTTTTAAAGATGCTAATGACTTCATACCACATTCACCCAAGCAGCCCAGGACCCTCTCCCTATCATCAGAACTCACACTAAAACCCTGTCAGGAAAGGTAACATTTGCAGGTTTAGGGAGCAGAGAGTTAACATTTATCTCTAGATAGTAACAGAAGACCTTTCTTTGCCTGCCATAGAGGGCAGAGATCCAGACAGACAGACAGACAGACAGACCAAGTATTCAGGTTCGTGGTTCAGAGAGATAAGCAAGAGTGAGACAGAAGGCCATGCCAGCGTATGGTAGTATCCCAGGGAGGATGAAAGGGCTTGATTCAGAGTAATGGCAGCAAAGATAGATAGGACTATGTAGGACAGTTTGGAGACAGGAACAGCGGGGCATGAAGGACAGAGCTGGAGTGTGCCACAGATGACTGGTACTCACCCATGTCACTCATGTGACTACTCCCCTGAACTCTAAGCCCTTGGAAAGGATATCAAAGAGGTGACCTAGTCTCTAATGCTACCCTCAGGGACCTCTATCTTTCTATCTCTTCCTTCTCAGTAGCATCCTCGAGACCACATACAAAGGGTATCAGTGTTCCAGCAGGGAACCTGGGTCTCTTAATGTCCAGGCAAAGCTAAATTCCAACTCTTCACTACAGCTAACATAGCAATCTATGACTTGTATAAGCGAAAAAAAAAAGTCACTCTGGAGTTGTAAGTTGGCTCATAACTGCAGTATACCCTGTGCTTCACTGACTCACATACAAAGGCGGTAAGAAAGTGTGATGGATGTCGTGCTGGCTTCTGACTTGGGCACCTGTATGGACTGATGAAGATATAAATGGGTGGGAAGATGGATGGATAGACGGATGGATGGATGGATGGATGGATGGATGGATGGATGGATGGATGGATAGATGGATGGATGGATGTTTGAATGTATAGATAGGTAAATGGATATGTGGGCAATGGGTGGGTAGATGGTAAGTAGAAAGGTAGGCGGCTGGTTAGACAACCACAATAAAAAGACCAGTTAGCAGTCAAATGGTGAGAATTTAGACAAGTTGAGAATCATGTTTGGTCTCACATATGCTGGATTGAGATGGTAGTAAGAGCCAAAATTAAACCAGACAAGGATGGGTGAGGTGGTCAGGGTAGGTAGATGATTATCCAGTGAGAGAATGAGTTCACAGAACACACAAGAACGCCAAGGCTTAGAAATGGAGCTGGCAAACAAGACGGCAGAAGAAAAGCAGGACACAGCAGCCAGGTACGCCAGTTCCAGAGAGAAGATGCTCAAACACCCTCCTCCCTGTCCTCCTCTAAGGCAGGCCTTGTTTCTTTAGAGCTAGCTTCACTTGATTCCTCCCCCACCCTAACCCCTCTCCCCTGCAGTTCTACTCCAGCCCCACCCCTAACTCTCCCAGCTCCATCTACACAAACCCCACTGAGAAATGAGGGCACCATGGGCCAGGGAGCACTACTGCACAGTTTGAGGATTGTGCCCACATTCCCCCTGACACTCTATGCCAAGCAGCAGTGACTCGTGTGACAGCAGGGGGTGGGGAAAAGGGGGGTTGGGGGCACAGAATATACTCAGGAATAGAGCTGAGAGAGAATGCATGAGCCATTAGTCTTTGAAGGATACAGAATGAAGAGCTAATCAGAGGTTGTCATGGTGATATTTCTGTCCAGTTCCACATAGAGTTCAAAACTCTTGAGCCCAGAGACACCAGAGTGACAGACAAAGCCAAGATCCTCCCTTCCTTTCAGGACCCATCCAGGGATATTCAGGCTTTCTTAAAGAAAGGCCTTCATTTGTGCACACAATTTGAAAGTGAAAAACAACTCAATTTCCTGAAATTCACTTGACAGTCAAGGTTTCCTGTTTCATTGAATGAGCAGCCCTCCCCCTCCCCCTCCCCCTCTGAGGATGGGAGAGAAGAAGCAGAGCTGAAGGCAGCAGGTCTCCTAAGTGTGACCGGAAGCCAGAAACACAACTGGTAGCCTCCCGGACTGCAGACACTCAGGCCCCACTCAGACCTAGGTACGAGATACCCTGGGACCACCCAAAAGTCTTAACAAACCGTCACGAGAGTCTGACACAGGCTTGAGTTCTGACAGGACCAGCTCTGGAAAATATGAGTATTAGAAAACCCCTCAGTCAGGTTCCTATGAACCCTACGTAGGGTAAGATTCTCAGAGCAAGGGTCTCTCGTGGTTGGTCCTGGTCAGTGTTGGAGCAGCTAGGAGGCCAATGGGGGTGGGGAGCTGGTCAAGGCACGTGAACGCTCTCTAGGACAAGTCTAGAAAGGCAGCATGAAGACCTAGCTCCTGACCGGCCACAATACTTCAGACCTTGCTCATCGATCTCAGCACGTGGCCTGTACTGCAGCCTAGCAAGACCAGCTCTTCCTGGACACAGGAAGGTCCCCAGGCTCACAGTCCAAGGCCCTACTGGCTACAGTCTAGACAAACAAGCCCTGATCCAGATGGAAGGATCAAAGAATGAGCCTACACGGCCTGTTGTGCATAGACCAGCCCCAACTCCTTCTCCTCTTCCTCCTCCAAGGGCACAGGCAGTGCAGCAGAAAGGGAACTCCCCAGTCGGGAGTTCTGGGCACCCACCCAGAGCTGGCTGAGACTCTGCATGTGACTTGTTAGTGACAGCACCTCTGGCTCAAACTGCTTCATATGTCATGTGGCAGAGCCAGGCTCGGATATGGGCTCAGGGCCCATGTGGGATCCAGGGATTTGGAATGAGAAATGAAATAAACCTCCATCCCTGATCCTCCTCCCAAGAAACCCCTGCAACCCATGCCCAAGACAACGGGGTGGCATCTCCAACCCTGAAGACAGGGAGGTGAGAGAATATGGGTACCACCACACAGTGTCACATGCGGTCCTTGCTTCCAAAAATCCCCAAGCTTTTACTACAACAGACTCAGCTTACTAGATATGCCATGGCTGTCTCCTAACCTATACTAGAGCTGAGACATCCCCACCAGCAGCCTGTTTGTGTGGATGCTGGTGGGAACACTACCTCATTGCCAGTCATGTGAAAAAGCACATTTACGTATGGTGTAAAATAACTGACAGTCTTGGTCCTCAAATCTAGTGAACTGCACTTTTATCATTATTTCACAGGATAAAGCATTGTTCCACGTCACTTACACTCACGTCTCCTGTTTACAGTCTCTCGACTGCACAAAGTGCGGACCCAGCCACCGAGGTCTGTATTCTTGAGCTGTGTGGTGGTCTCAGAGCCTGCCCAACCCCACCATTCTCAGCTGGCCCTGACACTGAGAAGCTGCCGAATGGCTGTGTGTGCATATGCATGAAAGCTGCGCTGTGTTTACAGTCCCGGGCAGGCACGGAAGCAAACTGGCAGGCTTTCTTCTTCATTTTCAAATGTGTCTCCGAGTTGTCACTACTTTCTGGTGCTGTCTGTGCTGGTAACTGCTCAGGGACAACATAGTTGGAGAGGCAAGGGGAGAGTACAGTTGACTGATTCCCTGCTCTCCCCAACCAAGGCTAACAACACAGCTCAGCTCTTAATCCTGTGTCACTTCCAAATATAATGAGATCTTGGGCCGATTCACCTGCTCCTTGGCCTTATCTCTCACACCCGACATCGCCTGGGCCCAGCAGTAGGGGTGCTTCTTCTCTAGGGTGATTAAACTTGTATAAACTTTACAGTCAGCCAGAGGCAGGCTCTGAGGACATACCTCCTTGGAATCTGAGTCCAGATGTTTCTGACCTTGGCTGTGTGTGCTGAAGGACTGTTCATTGACAGACACCTTAAAGTGTACCTAAGGACTTCAATGGCATGGCACAGTACAGTGAGATGGGCCCTGCTTTAGGGACACAAGATTGTTTAGTTCAAAGACCCAGGTGAAGACATTCTTAAAGGCAGGCGTGAGCCTCATATGAGGCTCAGAAGACATGAAGGCTCTCCCTTGGGGGCTGACAACGGGGTTTAGCTGTCCTAAACCCTGAACCTTGGCAAGGTGCCCAGAGCCTGCCTGCCCAGATGCCTGTTTCTGTAGATCATACCATGGGACTTTCAGACAGGGACTTGAGGGATGCTACACTCAGCATGGCCTTCCCCAGGGACTCCATTCCTCTGCCCTTGCCCTTCCTCAGTAGAACCTTCCACCACTGAAGCACTTATGCAAGCACCCTTTGCCTTAATGGGGCTCTGCTCTGATCAGTGCAGGCCTCTCTTGAACACAGACCTAAGACCTTCTCCTCCACAAACTTCTCTCCTGCTTATGCGTTCAGCAGGGAAGAAATCTGTTAGCAGAAAGACTTTGCCTCTCCAGTTGCAGGATTGGAGTGGCCTGGGGGAGCTGGTACCTCTGGACCTATCCCATAGTACACACAGGCTCTACCACCCTGGTGTGGGCTTCAAGGTGATGGGCAAAGAAGCAAGAAAGGAACTCCAAGTGGGTGCCCTCAGGTGGAAGGAAACGCCCACCACTGTTCACTTAGGCTGGCAAGCTGAGTACACGTATGAACGCTGAGGACACATGTCTGCCCTGCTAGAGCCTGCTCTGTAAGTGCTAGCCCACAGCGCTCACCTGGATAAGTTAGGCTCCCCCTGCCTAGGTTCCATCTCTCACCCTCCCTCCTCTCCTCAGCTCTCTGAAACCAGAGCTGGTTCTCAGCTCTCTCTTCTCTTTCAGAAAGCCCTTCCAGGCGGTTCCAAATGGCATCTACCTCTGACCTAGCAAGAAGGTGGGACGCCTGGAGCTTTCTGCACTATGTGGAGCCTCACAGATGTAGTGACCCTGAAGTCCTCAAGCCTCTACAGCTTCCTGTAGACTGCAGCTGCTAGGCATCACTCTCCTCTCCATTTCGCCCAAGAAAATTAAGGCAGCACATGTCTTCAAAGGTGACGTAGAAATCATGCTAGGCTTCAGGGTGCGCTGTCCTAAGGCGGTACATTCTAGTGACTGAGGACATCAACTGCCTAAATTCAGGCTCTGGTCACAATGAGCTACAGTCTGAAGTAAGGTGCAGGCTCTCTTTACACCCATTTCTTCGTCTATGAAGTAGGAGTGATTACACATGCCCTGCACCTTCAGTGTTCTCCTCTGCTCCCGGCTCACCTGAAGTCCAACGTCCACCCCTCTCTTGGATTGGCTTTCATGGCTCTAGCGTCTCACCAGAGCCTCCTGGGAGCTGCTGAATATCAGGTAACTATGCCAAGCCAAGATTCTGGGTTAATCTGCACTGTGGTTTGTGGATGGTCTCCTAAAAGGTCCTCTGGGTATTCTAGGCTATTCAAGCCCCACCTGCTCCTCCCAGTCCTTACCTCTTCTCTGAAGCTACCAGGGGAGCCCCTCCCACTAGCATCTGCCTATCCTTTCCTTAGGGCTATGCTCATACCTGTCTTCTTTAGCTTTAGCCTTCAGACAAGAACGCCCTACGAGCAAGCCTGTCCTGTCAGCTCCTTTGGACCAGAGTTCAGCTGAGGAGTGTAATTACACTGAGCACAGCCTCACACAGTAAGCCCTCATCTCTCTCCCCTCCCCCTCTAAGAGCCACCATTTGGAACCAACAACTCCATGTCAGGAGGCAGGCTTTATGGTGTCTACCCACATGGTAGACAGGCACTGGGTAGCTATTGCCTTCAGGACCTAGTTTCCCACCCACACAAACAAGACACTTAGATCATAGATTCTTCGCACAGTTTTGGGGTTTCCTCCCACTGTGTACCCATCTGACCCCATTCCTCAGTCTCCCTGGTTGATATGGGCTAAAGTTCTGGTCTGGCAGCAAAGCAGCCCTGCTAGGTTGGGAACACCTTCCCCTGGTCAGTCTTTGCGAAGAAGCTGCTGGCACGAATCTGGCCCAGCAGGAATTCTGTTTAACTGGGCTGTAGATTAATAAAGTCTTCAGGCAGATGTTTATTGAGTCCAGAGAGAAAGGTGTACCACTAAGGCTGTAGTGGAGCCCTGGAGCCCCACCACTAGGTAGCTTTAGCCTGTTCTGCAGGCCAGAGCAGGAGAAAGGCATGGCATAACCAAGATGCCCACCCAACCTCCCCTGCTCCTTCTGGGGCAGATGGAAGAAGATCCCTAGAATCTTACCAGAAGTTGTGCCTCTCCCTCAGGACATGAACTTGTTAGAAGGTACTTTCTGAAATCCTCGGAATCATTTGGAGGAACAGAATAAAGGTATATAGGACCATACATGCAGCATCTGACACAGCAGCTGCCATAGAAGCCCCACACTGGGGGAAGCCCTGGGGTTGACTGCTGCCTTCCACCCTGGCTTCTGCTGGAGCCAGCAAGTAGGAAATGACCCCACAGCCTTTCCTCCAGCTGGCCAGATAGTCTGTAGCCCAGCCACCGTAACAGCTGCATTCCTGCTGTGGCTGGTCCCAGGTGGCCTAGGAACAAGTGTGCTGGCAGCTGCTCTCCAGACCAGACCCAGGAGAAAACAGCAGCCACTTTAAGCCACCCAGAACATCCCAGCTCAGACTGGCACAAGGAGAGTTGCAGATATGGGGCACTGTGGTCTCAGCGAGCTTTCTACAGAGATGCACACCCTTCCACCATTCTTGCAAGGCTAACCTGTGGACGCTGAGGACACCAAGACTGTCCGCTGCCTCACTCACCTGGGGAAGACTCATTTAGGCCCATCAGGTCGTTGGCCCTCTGGATCCTCTCCAGGCACATGGCTTGCTCTTTCTTGAAGATGCAGTCAGAGTGCATAGCAATAGCCTGTAGGATATGGAGAGCAGACGATGAGAGGGCATGGAGCCCACTGACACAGCCCCTCTGCTTCAACTCAGGAGAAGTGTGTTAGGGATGGGCGTGGCAGGAGGGTGACAGACCAACATCTGCTATGTAACAGATGCCATGTGGACTGTCCCCAGGCCCCAACTCAATGTGTGAGTCCCACAGGCCCCTAAACCACAGTCTCCATGCTATAGTGACATTAACAATTGCATGTACTGCCCTCTAGTGGCTGGGTATGTATGTGCATCCATGCTAGAAACTCATAAACACTAGGAAGGAGGAACTATTTTTGTTTACTTCATTTACTGTTGCAAACGTGTAACCAAGTCGAGATGTTATTTAACTTGTTTCAAATCACATGACTTAGTAGGCAGGGTAACAGGATTTGAATCTGATGTTCTGGCTCCTGCTGCACTTTATGGGGAGGTGAGGGCTAATGAACTGAGAACTACGTTGTTAACAAAAGCCCTTCCACAGCAGACAAAAGGGTAACAGTCGGATTCACAGGTCTCCTCTCCACTCCATTTCAGAAGGGGAAAGACAGGTACAAAGCTCAGCTCAGGTCCCATAGCAGGTCCAGGGTCTTCACAGCCATACCCTGCTATCATGATAGATGATGTTCACGTTCATGTCTATCAAACCCCAAGTCAGGAATGATTCTCTTGGCAAGGAATCTGAACTGCCAAGGGCCATGTACAAAGACAGATCCAATCCCACCTGCTCACTGCGAGTGAGATGTGCATGTCCTGATATGCAAGGAATAGGAGTAGGAGGGGAACCTCAGGCTCTGAGGACAGCCTCGCCCTGGCCCAAATGGAGCTAAATGGAACCCTCTTCCTCTCACTCCTGATCTTCACCCTTGCTCAAGAGAGATACGAACAGAGGACAGGATTCTGAATTTAGGTGTCAGAGGGCCTCATGGCATGAGGACCAGAAGACCATCATGTGGCCCTGACCAGGGACCCTGAGCACGGCTGAGCTAGCCAGATACCATGCAACTCTAGGTGCCATAGCACACGTCACCATCTGAACAGATTTGCAAGTTCTGTAACAACTCCATGGTGTGTGTGGAGAGGGACCGGGGCGGGGGAGGGTTGTTGGCAGAAATGCCAGCTTTGGGTCGGCTTGGCTGAGAGTACTCAGAAGTCACTGGTCCTCCAGGTGGAGGGAGGCTCCGTACAGTCGTAGAGGCAGACTCTGGGCCCTTACCGCAGGCAGCAGGAGGAGAGCAGTCAGGGAGAGCTGCAGGGTTCTGGCCATGGTGCTTCCCAGCCACTGTCTCTGGCTGTTGCTCCCAGCCTTGGGGAGTCAGTCGTCACCCTCCACTGTTCACGCAGCGCTGAAGGGAAGGAAAGACAGCACACCGTGTCACCTACAGCGGGTTCCCAGTCCAGGCTTCCAGTCCTGGTTAACCTTTGGGGCCTGCACCCCTTCACTCTTCCATCCCACCAACACAAGTTGAGCACCATCTGCCCTGCTCCCACAGTAGGGCACTGAATGTGGTGGGTACATGCCAGCTCAGCCACCAGGCTACTGGAGCACTCCAGAGCAGCTTATTCCTCTGCATAGACCAGCTGTCTCCACGTCTCAGCATTCTCTGCTGCCACACAGAAGCAGCGTTTTGGCTGGCATATGCATGCCCACCTAGCAGTGACATTTAGCAGGCTCCCTTGTTCCAGGCACATGTCTTGTCTGCTGCTTTACTTAAGTACAGGGCCCACCTCTTCCATGGCAAACTGAATAATGTCCCGGGGGTTAGAGGATGACAATGGGATAGAAGCCAGCATCCCTGAGCGGGCTGGGACAGCGAGACGCCTCTCTAGCCTGTGTGACCTAGCTAACTCCACACAGCTCTGGTATGGAGAAGCAAGCTTCTATACCATCTGTTCACGCTGAAAGGGCCTCTTTGCTCTCAGTGCAGAGTTGGGACAAGCACATTCTCCTTTAACCCCATCTCACCCTACTTTGACTTCTAAAGGGTGTGGTCACATCACAGTGCTGCTGGACCTCAAGGACAGGTGTGTGAGGAGCAGGACCCAAGGAGGGACCAGAGAAGCTGCAGATAATTGAAACCATGGGGACCGAGCTCACACTCCACCTGAGCCTGCTCTGCTTCTAAAATTGACCATTGACACAAATGCCTGGCCACTAAGGAGCTCTGCACTGGGAAAGGTTTGCCCTTGGACAGAGAGCAACATACATGAGGCTACTCATTGCAGCAGCAACACACTGCCCCTGCTAAGCAGAGTGCTGTCATCCCTTCAGAGCGATGGTGGTCATTGCTCCATTGCTGTGGGAAGGATTATTAAGTAGCCCAATTCAGAGCACAGCTAACACAAAAAGCAGTTCACTATGGATGCTGCGAGAATGTGAAACAAGCCTGCCCCTATATCCCATGCACCGTGTAGGTCCAGCTTTTACCTCCCATGCCTCTGTGCCTCAAGTGCTTGGCCTTAACACCCTCTTTCAACATTTTTTTGGCTCAATCGGGTAATAAACAGACATCCAAAATAAGGAAGAAAACCAGCGATAAGAAGATAAAGAGAGAAGAGTGCCCTTCTCCAGCTCACTCACTCGGAGATCGTAAGGAGATCTCCGATAGCTGATAGGTACTGGGGGAAGGGAGAAGGTAGGGTTCAGTAGATTGGGAGAAGCTGGGGAATGAAAAGGGGTCAGGCACACAGGCTTAAGGGCCTGCACCTCCCCCAAGACCCCATCCACTCCTAGTGGGTACAGGCACTGTGGGTGTAACACTGGTGGATCCTCAAAAGTATTCTCGCCTGTACCAGTCTGAGATCCCAGACCCTGTCTGCAGAAATGACCTCAGGCTTGATTAGGATGGGAGACTATCTAGTTCTGGGGACCTCAGCAGGCCTCAGTTAGAGGCCATCTTTCCCAGTTAGTCCAGGTCAGAAAAACCAGTAAGAATGGGATGTCCTCTGAACTCAGGGGTTACTCTCTTTCACCTTGAGTAATCTAAAGACTCCAAAACAGAGCTGTGGCCCCCAGGGAAGCCCTTCAGGACCAGACATACCTTCTACTTCCTCTGCATCCCAGGCTCTCTCAGCCTAGTGCAGCCTGGGACCCCTGCCAGGCTGGCCCTTCAGCTGATGCCATATGGATTACAGTGGGTCTGCTTTAACCTGTGTGAGAACCTTGGGACTTACACAGGGACACAGAGCTGAAGCTCTAAGGTTCCCTCTGGCGGCGGGAACATGATGGTAGGGAGCCTCTCTCTCTCTCTCTCTCTCTCTCTCTCTGTGTGTGTGTGTGTGTGTGTGTGTGTCTGTCTGTCTGTCTCTCTGTGTGTGTGTGTCTGTCTGTCTCTGTCTGTCTGTCTCTCTGTCTCTGTCTCTGTCTGTCTCTGTCTCTCTGTCTCTGTCTCTCTGTCTCTCTGTCTCTCTGTCTCTGTCTCTCTGTCTCTCTGTCTCTCTCTCTCTCTTCATGCACCTCTTTTTAAAGCAAAGGAGCATAAAATCATGCCAGGTCCACAAACACTAAAGCACCTTTATCCTAGTGCTTCCACTTGAAAGCATCAACTGCGATGTCAACTTCCCTCCCCTCTCCTCATATGTCCCCGAACCATGTACAGTAAATGTTCCTGTGAAGATATGAGCTCAGACACATCACGCATGCCCTGCCTCCATGGATATGTACAGGAACCCTCAGTTCTATGGTACAGTCTCCTAGACAGATCATAACTCAGGGAGATATCCATGGTGCTGACACAGGAGCCATGAATGCACACAGGTGAATATCTCAGGTGGGGCGATCACTGAGCCTGGATACCACTGCTGCCCCATCTAGTCCCTGGCATCTCTTCCTGTCTCTGGAGACCTCACATAGCACCACTCTCTGCTCTTCCGGGTGTTTCTTTCCAGTCCCTACCCTTTCCCAGCAGCCCCTGGTGCTTGCGTTCCAGTGTTCTGTGCCTTCCAAGATGTGACACTGATGCTCCTCTTTTCCTAGGCTACCTCTGCCTCACAACTCCTTAGAGATGCAGGTGTCCCTGTCATGGACTAAGTCAGGCCACCACAGATCTGTCAAACACCCCACCCTAAGGAGGGACATCAGGCCCTTTCTTGACTCCCCTGCATGCCCCCTGCTCTCTCTCTGGGGTTCAAATTGTGCCGGGCAGGTGGCTCAGAGAACAGGGAAGCTCTGCCTCCAAGCTCCTAGTGGAACTGAGGTGGGAAGTTTCCCCTGTAGGTTTTAGCCTTGACCCCAGGCCAGGTACTTAAGCTTCCTGCTCAGCCTCTGCATGTTGTCTGCAAAGTGGGAATGACAGCCATGCCTGATCCATGGGCAGCACTTCGAGTATGTGCCACAGCCTGGCGTCTGTGAAGTGTCTCCCTCTCTGTGCTCATGACTCTTGTGCCACTGCACTATCACCTCCACCCTGTATCACATTCACTGGGCACAGCCAGCCTGCTACTCTTTATCTCCTAATGGTCAGTATGTGCTGTGCACACCTCCAAGTTGAATACCCATCAACTCCTGTAACTTGACTGACACGAAGGAGATCCTGACACTCACCTCGTTTTATAGGGGAGGCAACAGAGGCCCAGAAAGTCTGTGCAACTTCTCCAAGGTCACACAGAGAGCATCCCAGAGAACTAAAATGTGGCTCCAAACCGTATATGCCCCCTCGTCTTCTGCTGCTCTGTCATTTGGAAAGGAGCCTGCTGAACCCCCCATGTGACCTCTCACACCATCAGAGGTGTGAAGATCTTCTGCTCCTGGCTGTCACATGCCCGTGCAAAAGAGATGCAGGCCTACCTGTACCTGCCCCGTCTTCAGGAAGAGCAGTTATGAACAGAACATTTCCATCCTGCCTGAGATCAACTTGAAAAGCTGCTTCATCACTGTGAAACTAAGACACAGAAAGCATCCCAGTAGGAAGGATGTTCCGCAAGGTTACATGGGATAGAGAGCCTAGGGATGTGCCAAGCAGGAATGGGATGTGGACTGGACTGCGGGGAATGTTGGAGACCCCCAGAACATGCCCACCCCTCCACCCAGAGAAAGTCTGCCCTCCCTGGGCCCTAGCAGTCCTGAAGCTGAGCTGAGCAGGAACTGAGAGCCAAGGCTGCATCACCAGTCAGCACTGAAGAACCGGTGACTCACAGACCTCGAGACATTCCTTGTCAGAAGAAGGGGGGATCTGCAGACCCTTCAGCACCCTCACTGCACCAAACCCAGCAGAGGCCACCTTCCACTCTCAGCGGGGGCGTGGCTTCTGCTGCAGGCCACTCACAACTCCTCCCTCAGCTCCTCCAGACCTTCAGTGGAAGTCTGGTATCTCTCTGCATCCTTCCTGTACCCTGAATTCCTTCGCCCTAAGGAGCACCTAAAGAGGACAGAGCACATCAGGGGTCCATCCCTCGCTTCTCCATACAGACCTGGGTTCCACACATGCCCTCCATAGAGCCACCTCTAGAGCAAAACAGCAGGAGGCAAGGAGGAGGTAGGGGAGGCTGGAGCCAGTCTAACAGCTAGGGACACTAAAGGGCTATGCCAGGAAAGGGGGATGGCACTGAGTGAGAAACTATTGCTACACCCCCACCAAGGGAAGAGATTTTCATGGCCACTGAGTGGAGCCACCAGAGAGCCATTTGGGATAAGGACTAGGTTGATGGAAAGTGGGCAGAATTCTGAGGTCTGAGACAACATGACAACGAAGGATCCCTGGAAGATGTGTCAGGAAAGAAAGGTCCCAGGAGGACAGCAGGACAAGAGAGAAGCAGAGGGGAGGGTGAGCTTGCTACGCGAGCCATAGGTTCTCAGTGAGGAGATTCCAAGGTGCATAGTGGCTGCCAGGACTCTCAGCCAGTACGCCACATGCCCATCTGCCAGGGAGAAAGTGGAGGAAGCCAGGCACTACTCAGAATCCAAGGAGAGCTGGGAGGAGAGAGACCACCCTAGCCTTGGAACACTGCCTCCTGGAAGCCCACCAGTGCACTTACTCGCTCTACCCTCTGGCGCCCAGCCCTGAACAAGGCTGTTGAGGTCTTGCCAAGTTTACTGCGAGACCCAAGGTGAGATTTAGGGTTGTCGTCTCCCTCTTAGGAGGAACAGGAGAAGGGGTTCAAGAACGAATCAGCATGCTAAGACAACATCAGAGGTATTTAAGGTGTGCTGGCTCCAGCGACACTGCAAGGGTGGGGGCATCCTCTGAGTACAGTGGAGACTTCCCCCAGGACTGACAGACAGATGCCTCTTGGAGACCAAGTGGAACAGCTTGTGCTCAGGCACCTTGAGCCCCCAGATCAGACATCCTTTCTCTTCAACCTTTTAGACCCTCTCACCTCTAACCTTCCATCCCGGGAGCTAGCGAATCTTTCTGGCTGCTCAGATTCACTTTGTTCCTAATTTTTGAACAACCAGAAAGTCAAGTACAGTTTCTAATCAGTGCATTTTTTAAGTAGCCAGGAAATTTTTTAAAAATTGAATTGCCTGAAGAATGAATTGCATGAAATCAAAATATTGGGTGTCTGCAATGTTTGCTAAAACATAATCACGTTTAGTTTCTGTTCATACATCCTCTGCAGGACAAAGTCATTATAGTCAAGTGCAATGCCTACAGAGTCTAAAATACTAACTAGATTCACGGGGGAGGGGGCGGGGGGGGGGAGTCACATCCCATGTTCTAGGCTCCTGCAACACAGTGTATACACACACACACCACACATACACACACCTGAACCTTCATTAAGGCTGGCTTTGTGACCAAGTGTTCCCAGACCTTGCGTGAGAATGTCTTTCTGTTGCTCCCTACCTCCCTCTCTCATCCCGGCGCCCAGGCAGGTGTCAAGGGACGCGTACATGCCTTCCCAGCTGTGTGTCACTCCTCTGTGTGTCAGTGTGGGGGTGGGTATCATTGTGTGCTTCTGACGGCATCCAGAGCTCAGTACAAACACATCACAGCAAAGGGTTTTCCTGCCTCCATGTTCCCAGGCAGCTGGAGCGTGAGGGCCAATCCATTCAGACGTACAAGCCCAGCTCCTTCTAGTCAGAGGTGGCCGGAAGCTTCTGAGGCCTCTCTGCCTTCTGGGGGGGGGGGGGTAAAAAGGCCCCCACCTCTCTTGCCTGGGGCATCACAGCTCTCCTCACACACATTCTCGGGCCCTTCAGTCACCTCAGGGTCAGCTCCAAAGCCAGTGGCTCTCGGGTAAGCATGGCACTCCTGATCCTAGGCAAACCTCTGCACTGGGTGCCCTGGGTCCTGCCATTTGGTCAAAAATCCTGAGCGATGAACAGAACACATCCCTGCCAGACCACCTCCTCAGTGAGAAAACCGCCTTGTGGCCCTAGCTACTGTCCTTTGTAGACTCTCACCTGGGTGCTGATCTATAAATATCCACTGAGTCCATGTCACCATTCAATACAAATGGAAGAAAGGAATGTCCAGAAGTAGGAGCATGACAGAGAGGTGACCACGTGAGAAAACAAGAGCTCCAAAGTGCTTCCCCAATCAGCCCCCCATGAGCCTGAAACACACACACACACACACACACACAGGATGTGAATGCGAGCTTTAGTCTGGCTCAGTCTTGGAAGTACAGGAAAAGGTCCTCCTCCAGGCTCACCACAGACGTGTTTCCTCACTACACAGAGACAGACAGACAGACCCTTGAGGATCTCAGCACAGATGTACCACCACCCATGAACCACTGCTGATGGCAGAAAGTAGGAAGGACCACATCTGACTCCTGGTCACACCACACACACTTGTTGATGGATTGGTCAGAAGATCTGGCTCAAGGCCGGCTCCAGCATGTCCTGTCTTTAATTTGTGTGTTCCGAGTTTGGCTTGTGTCCAGACTGGGGCCTTTGCCTGTTCTTTCCAAGGTCAGTGAGGAGCAGGAGTCCTAGGCCTGCACTTGGGAATGGGGGCTCCTCCAGCCTTACCTGCCACCATATCAGATGCATCTCAAGGCCTGAACAAAGAGCTACCTGCTATCCCTGGGCTCCAAAAGGCTCAATCACAGTACAAGTACCCTTGTCCCAAACCCACAGCCACCCTCCAGTCTGCAGCTTGACCTTCTGAATGGCCTGCCTCAGTCCAACTGCAGTCTGGGGGCAGACTGCCTTCCACGTCCTCTGTATGGGCTCTAAATTCCTACATACCCTCACAGGAATGCACCTGAGCTGCCAAAGAAAAAAATCCAAACAGATGCCCATTTCTCTTTCTTTAGGTCATGAGGGAATTATGGGACATATAGCCTGGAGTAAAGAAAAGTAGTCACAGCAGCCCTGAAATGGACTGAGGAATTAGCCAGACCCCTTCTCATGCCAAGATGGTCCAGAAGGCTCTGGGTTCCTAGAACTGAAGCTCCACTCCCTATCCTTCCTGCGTGTTTGCTCCTGGAGATCTACTTCCACGAACTGGTGCCTGGTCCCTTCAACCCCCCAAACCTGCCATGCTCTTGCTGACAATATGATCCTGCTCCCAGCAGTCAGCTAGCTACTGCAGAGCCTGGGCCTTTAAAACAAACATCAGGGGTCTCGGATGGGCCCACTTCAGCAACCCCACTCCCACAGCGGTTTTCCCCCACAGGCCCTGCAGGGCGTTTCCTTGTTAGACCACCAACCCCCAAGTGTCTCTTAGTCAACCTCTCCCCGCGCCCAGGGGAAAGACTATCCTTAGGATAATCCTATAGCCGTAGGACTATCCTTTTAAAAACAATGCTAAAGGTTATCTCCATTGGGGGCACAAACTAAACTGATCCCTATCCTACCTCCGCAGCACATAGCTTGTCCATCCCTCAAACGCCCTGCAGACTATAGAGCCCAGTTCCCAAGAGACCTTCCAGCATTTCTTTCCAAATCCACGTAGGCACTTTGGTCCAACCTGGAGACAGGGAGATAGAGCTCTGGGGGAACCCTGGCCGTAGTGTCATTCGTGCCCCTGAATGCCTCTTTCTGGCACCAGAAAAGGCTGAGACAGCTAGGCCGATACTCACTGAATGGTCTACAATAATGTGCTCCACGCCACAGTCCGACACTTGGATGGGGCAGAGAGAAGCGTAGGCAGCCCGCGGCGGCGGGAGAGGATGGGCTCCGACTCTGTGCCCCGCGTTGGCCCTCGCTGGCTTTGGGTTTGGCAGAGCACGCGGCTCCTGGAGACCTCTGGGCTGAAGGAGGGGTCCAAGGGCCCCACTGGAAAAGGGTCTGGCGCTGGGCGAGTGCGGAGCAGAAGGACAGGCCAGGAGTGGTCCTTACCTGATGGCCTCCGGGCTGGTCGGGACTGCTAGGCGCCGGGGCTGAAGGTGCAGGAGGGCGCGCAACCCGCGAATCCGCGCCCAGAGCCGCACTGGCTGGAGCGTGTGCGCCGCGGAGCGCGCGCCGAGCCTGGTCTCTCGGTGCGTGTGGCCGCGAGCAGCCAAGTCTGTGTGTCCCTGCGCCGCGGTGTGTGCGTTCTGCACAAGGGACCGCGCTGCTCCAAAGTCGCAGCTAGTCGCAGTCGCAGCTAGTCGCAGTCGGGAATGGGAGCGAGGTGTCCCTCGTCTCCTTTTGCCCACCCTGTGCCGCTCGACCAGCTCTGTCCTGCGGGAGAGGCGCCGCCTCTGCTGCGCAGCCAGGCCCGGGGCCGAGGGAGGCGATAGACCACCGCCTCCCCGGCAGACCTCGCAGGCGGGGGGTGGGGTGCAGGCCAATGAGAGCCCGGGGGCGGGGTTAGGCCGGGGTGGGGGGGCAGAGATGGGGAGCTGGATGAGGACCACCGCGCTGACACAAGCCAGAGCTGCAGCAGGGACCCAGGGCGCGGAGGCGGAGGTAACAGCCCCCCTTTCCCAGTTCTGTCGCAGAGCTTCCGGGCTGAGTTGTGCCTTCCTCAGGGCTCACCACCTTTCTGTCCAACCGCAAAACATCCACGAAAGAAAGCCCTTTCCCTCTCTGTGTTCCAAGCCTCCTCTGGCAACCTGCCACCTGAGCAAGTCCCTGACCCTCTTTGGGCCCTCCTTTGCTCACAGTCAGGGGTCTACAAGGGTTGAATTGCAGGTGCCTATCTAGATGTCCTCGATTGTGACACCCCAAAGAACACCCCTATAGCCAGAAAAGGAGTGGAGGTGCTTACGGGAAGTCTGTTAAAAATAAATGAGACTGCCCTGCCAGCTCTGGGAGTTTGGGTGTGCGGCCTGATGTTTCTGAGCCTCCACTTCTTCACCTGCACCACAGTCATCGTTTCTATTTCTGGGGTCATGAGAAGAACAACATTGAGTAGGAACAGTCTGTGTGCCAGGAGCAAACTTGTACTAGGCTCATATATTCACTGATGCTAAACAAATTACTATTGTTGTTGGTGATGTGGTGTGCTCACCCTTCTTCTGGTACAATTTGATAAGCAGGAGCTTAATGAGCAGAACTCAGTCAAATAAGGTCACAGTGCCAACATCCTGCCACCTCCAGTTTGGCATAACTGTGCCCAGTCACAGCATCCTGAGTTCTTTGTATCCCCATCACTTAGTCTCAACTGGCTTCTGTCATTGCCTGTTCAGGCAAGTTCTGAGCCACCCTTGATGTGTGTCCTTCTGAAGAACCCTCAAGGAAGAAGAGGGAAGGAGAAAGAACTTGAGCCTTTTGTTAGCAAGCTCAGTCTCGCTGAAAACAAAAGGACAAGGACATGGAGAAGACCCATGAACGGGAGCCACACAGAACCCTAACTGGTAAGACCTACATGATCATTTTACATCCTACTTCACAATGAAAACAGTAAGGCTAAGAATAGGAAGCAACCTGATGCTCCAGAAAGATGTATGGAGTGTCCTATATACAGACAGCAAGTTCACGATTCCCCACTTAGTCCAGGAAGCACTGGTCCCACTTCGTCACCTCGTCGACAGCTGGCACTCGCTTGTGTTCTTTTAGGCCATGTTCCAAAGGAATATGTCTTCTCTCTTAAGAGTGGCCAGGGTCCCTCTAGTGAGAGTACAGCTAGACGCTGGGCAGAAAGTCAGCAGTCAATCAGGATCAGCACTAGAACGCACTGCATCGCTCTCCGGTCTGTTTTCCCAAACTGGAGGTCAGCTTCTCTACTTGGCCTCCAGCCTTGATGTAGGACGGATCAAATGAGATGTCACCTGTGAACGTACCCTGCGAACTGCGAGACATTCAAGGGGAGGCAGGGCTGTTGATAGCCTCCACATAGGAAGTGGACCATGAAACATAGGACATTGGCACTAGGGGCTGCAAGGGAGGGGGAGATGCAATCACTTACCCACAGTAGATCAGATCACTCCAGAAATGTTGAGAGTCAGGACTTCACTGCGGGAATCCTGACGCTTTGAGGTTGTGCATCCAGTTCCTGGCTTATTACATATTGCTGGTTCTTCATGTCTGTGTCTGGGAACCAGAGCCCCGCTTTCTGTTGTGTGTTAGCAGGTGCACATCATGGTATATGAGAAAGACAGTCATGGTGGGTGTCTTCCTCTATCCAGGCAGCCAGCTGTGCAGAAAGAAGTGAGACATTCATGTAAACCCATATGTCTTCCCTTTGCTTCACAGCCTATGGCCTGTGTCTCTGAGTCCCCGGCAGACTCCAGGTAGAGGACAGTCAGACTTACGGTCCTACTTGTACCCAACCTAAAAGGAACCCTCAAGGGCAGAATGGGGGATGAGAAACCATGACACACGGAGGCAGGTATGCCTGAAGTCATCCAAGAGTGATGCTTTTTCCTAGTTGATTCACGTCACAGGAGCACAAAGATGACTTACCAGACCCCAGCAGATGAATGTGTTGTGAGTTATGCCCTCCACCATTCTGTAGGCCCAGCATGGGCTTCTTTGTCTTGTGCCTGACTCGGGGATTTGTCTCCGGCTCTCCTAATAAATGTGTTCCTATGAATAAGAACTATACCAATGCTGGTCCCCTGAACCAAGAACAGAGTCAAGATTTCCCATTATCTCTATGGTCACTCACCCAAAAAGCCAACTTTAGGTCAAATTCTAACCTTGACTCTCCATGCTTGGCAGCTTACCGTCCCCACCCTCACGGCCTGGCTCTGGAAAGCATTGGGGTCGGAACTAAAGGTTCCCAGAGTCCTCTTGAGATACCTTCCCTCCCAGAATTGGAGAATGAGGAAATCCACGGTTCCTACCCTGAGGTGCTCACTACCTCATCCCTCTCCACAAGCCAGCCAGCTGGGCAGGCAGCAGCTGAAAAATATGGGTTTTAATTCAATTTCCTGAGATGAGGGATTGAGGGAGATGAATGCCAGGCCACCCTACCCAGCATTCATCTCTCCTGCACAGCCGTTCCTTCCGTGACACAAGCCCAGCCCTGGCGCCACTCAGACATAAGCGATACCTTCCAGAACACAGGTGTCTCGGGGTAAAGAGCTGGCATCCCTGGCAGGCTCCCACTCTGTAGAACCAAGGCTGCTCAGGATTCCTGGCCCTGTCTGCTGGAGAAAGGACCCTTCTTAACTATTCTCAACAGAATCTCTTTGAAAAAAACACCCCTGCCCAGGCCTCACCACCACAGATAATTAGATAATTGGTCTGTGGAGAGGCTTGGGTAAGAGTGTTTTTTTGAAAGCTCCCTAGGGTGTTTTAACATACAGCTGGAGTGCTCTGGAACACTGTGAGAAGCCCTCCCCATGCCTTGCGTGCAAGCCTCCCAAAGTGGTCTGCTCACACAGTCAGAGCAGGGACCTGGTGGATCTGGTCCCCAGACCTAAGGACACCCTGAGATAAAAGGAAACGCATGTTAGTTCTCTATCTAGAGCCATGCTGTGCAGACAGTGGCCTTGGTGTACTTGAAATGCCCTGAGGTGCCCTGGAAGCTACCTGGAGTTGAGAAGGAGAGAAGGGCATCTTCAGAGGGACTAGGCATTCCTCAGAGACCAGGCTTAAGTTCTCTCTGGCCCCTACCCATTCCACAGCCCAGTCCTGGATAGAGATGTGTGAGGCAAAGACTACTTGGAATGAGAAGCAGGGGGGGGTGACAGGGGCAAGAGTTAGGGCTGTCACTCATAAGGCTCAGGACCAGAAATGATGCTCCAGTTACAAGGCATTATAGCTACCTGCAGAGCAGGTCTTGGATCAGAACCAGCCCTGTGCCTCCCTAACTCGTAGATAAGAACTTACGCGTCTGGAAAGTTGGAACATATGGGTGTCAGGGTAGACTGGATGAGATAAATAATTCCTTGGATCCCAGAGGAAAAGCAAGAGACCTGTGCAGACCTACATCTCTCTGACCTATGTACATAGATGTGCAAGTCCAGCCCAGAGGAGTGCAGAGGCAAATATGCATACTCAGTGCACCTTCCCATGCAGCATGCACCCCCAGAGGTGTGAGCCAGTGGGTGGTACCACACGCAGATTCATGCTCAGAATATACATCTTCTCCTCTGGGATAGAGATCTTCCCTCCTGAGGGCTCGCAAGCAGACCGCAGGGCCTGTCTGCAGAGGCAGGGCTTCATCACTCTCAGGCAATGCTTGTCAGAGAATGAGTGACATTTCCCATTCGCCTTCTGTAGTGCCTTCCCCAGGGACTCAACTGGTTACTCATGGGAGCCAGACGTTCTCAGAACCCATAGTTGATGGAGAATGAAATAGTTCTTTTCTCACACCATCTCCTCTCTCTCTCTCTCTCTCTCTCTCTCTCTCTCTCTCTCTCTCTCTCCCTCCCTCTCTCTTCTGCTCCCTCCCTTGACCCATAGGAGTCTTTTCATATCCCTACATCCCTTTCTCTGTCTTCTTCATACCTGGTATTTGTGCACAGCCTCTTCAGTTGCAGAAATTACCACTCCAGCCTATATCACAAATCGGACACATGAATTCAAGGCCACTTTGCACATACCTACCCTCAGCTAGGAGCAGGTCTGCTACCCCTGGCTAGCTCTAGCTCCTGTCACAATAAATTCATACATCACGTCTACTCCCTCCCTGCAGATATCACAGTCAAAGCCAGTTCCCACTTACTGCCCCTGCACTTTCCTGGAGTCCGTCTTAACTGCTCTAAAAATGACAGTTTGCCCGAGCCCCACACCATTCCTGGCTCTAATAAAGAGCCTCTGCAGGCACAGGGGTATAGAAATTGCAGATAATTTGTGTGGGAGGAGGCAGCCTGTGTAAGGCATGAATACAACCATTCCCAGAAAAAGCAGTTCAGAATAATGGAGGGCCTATTACAGGCTGAGACCTGAGTTGGTGTCATACAAATGATGTTGATAATTATATTAAAAGTAGAGCAAATAGAATGTTATTTGATGATCAACTTTGGGAACATGTTGGCCGCTGATAAAATAATGGTTTTGCTGTGACTGATGGGGAGAACTATCTGCAAAAAATTCATAGGGTCCTTGGGCTCCAGACCCTAAGCTTGTGGGAAGGGTCTGGCGTAAGGCTTTGCAAATATTCAAGATCGAGTATGTATGGCTTTGATGTTCTAGTGTCACTCAAAATGTTACTGAAAACTTAGTGGCTTAAGGTAATATACCCGGTATGTGTCACAGTGCCATGGATTCAGGGATTGAACAGGGAGTTCTGCTTGGAATGTTATAAGGAACCAACCAAAAGGAGACCCAGCCCAGGGTTTCCATGGAGGCACAGGGTCTTATCCCAAGGGGTTGGCTGAATTAAGTCGCTGTGGTTGTAGAACTTGGGCCTTAGCTTTTAGAGGTGCTGCTGAGAGCCCAATCTTGCCACTGTAACCCTCAGCATTGTGCTGCCTCTCTGCCCTTGATATCTCTTTCAAAGAGCTCATCTGATGGGCTTAAGATCTTTCATAGTAAGTTCGCTGTTCCCACACCTAAAGGCAACTCACTGGGAAACAGACTCAGTAACATCAGCAAGATCCATTGTCCTTTGACTCATAAGAGCTCCAATCAAGAAATCAAAATCACGCAATATTATAGGTCCTGTCCACACCCAAGAGGGTGGGATAGTATGGGACTGCACACTAAGGACAGGGACTGTAGGTACTTAAGTTTTAACCTACCACAGTCCCCATCTTCTGGATCATGGAGTATGCGGACTGGACTGGAACTCCCTGCTACAGCAGGTCTCTGAAATCAGAGGCTGTGCTTATCTGGTTGCATACCCAGTATTGGGCATCCACTCTGGGCTGATTACAAGTGAGTCTCCAACCCCTATGGCTATTATACCTCGGTAGGAAGTCCAAAGCCCTGGACAGAGAAAAATAACTACATCAACCTGTCCAAAGCCACAGATGGTAAGGCTGAAACAATGTATGCAGCACTCTTCAGGAGCTTACAATGTGACAGGCTCTGGGATGTCATCTTAGGAACTCATCAAGCTGTATAGGTTAGGGACATGGTAATCATATGTATGCAGGTGAAGAACCCAAGTCTTGGATAGATAAAGTTGTTTGTCCAAAGATGCTGCCAGCCCTCTCGGTTCAACCCTAATGTCACTGATGCTACTTCTGTGTATCAGGAGACAGATGTGCAAGAAGAGTCAAAGATGCTCAGCTACCTCCCCGACCCCTGCCCTTCTCTTCAGGTTCCTGTGGAAATCAGCCCTGGATCTGTTTCACCCTGGCATGACCACCACAGAGAGAGAGGTGTTTGCAATTATTCTTAATTAGCCTGACTGACCATCTCTGTCACCAGGCTGTCTCTTTAGCCACTTCTTTGTGTTTTGAGGACACTTCCACAGAATGAGGAAACTAATCTGCAGTGGCCTGGAGGGAAAGGTTATAGAAGGATGCTGGCCAGGGGTGAGCTAAGGCATCTTCATAAGATGCTAGCCTCAGTATCTCTTTGAGCCTGCTGCTTCTACTAGTCCCCCTGTGGGAAGCCTCCCTCAGTGCCAGACTAAGGGGCTACCTCCATCATCCTTATTGCTGGAAGAAGCAACCAGCCCACTCCAGAAGGAACCCATTTGCTCAGAACCCTTTCTTCAGATCTCTGCACTCATTACCTTCCTCAGTCTCGTTCACATATCGCGGACACCATGAGCCCTGTCATCTCCTCCTGCTTCACTGAAGCAAGCAATACTGGCAAGACAGACACTTCAGAACTAGCCTTCAGGGTTCAAACTGCCAGTTTGACACATTTAACTTCCTGTGCCTCTATTTCCTCACTGAGAAAGCAAAACTAAATAACAGTGTTGGGTATTTAAGGTTGTTAGGGAAAGTGTGTGTGTGTGTGTGTGTCTGTGTGCCTGTGTATGTCTTTGTGTCTTGGAGAGATGTATGATGCTTAGCATAGGGTAAACATGTAAAAATAAAGTTAGGTTTTTCCTTGCTTGCTAATTTTCTTTTTTCATATTGTTTTTGCCAATTTGTTTGCTTTACTTTTGTTTGTTTACTTGCTTGCTTGCTTGCTTTTGGCAGGCTCTCCCTACTTAGCCCAGGCTAGACCAGAGATGCCCTTCCTTCCTTCCTTCCTTCCTTCCTTCCTTCCTTCCTTCCTGGCAGTGCTAGGGTTAATGCACAGCCACACCACTGTTGCCCTTTTCTTCCACAGCGTTCTCTGCGCACATGCTATGCATCACCTGTCTCTTTCTGTAAGACTTGTCTCCCCTAAGCCAACACAAACTGCCTGAGGACCAAGGCTTCCTTCACTTGTTGCTCCAGCCCCAGTATAGGGTAGCTGGACACTGTTGTGAAACTGAAGACTGAATCCCAGCTTCCCTAGGCACCCTCAGAAACCGAACTTCCAGAGAATAAAAAGAAGTTTCTGTTTTCCCAGCATCTCTTGGCTGTGTCACTCTGATCCACAGCCATAGGCCCCATTTCTAGACCATACACTCCTCTGCAACACAGTCACCAAGTACCAGAGTCCAGCCTACCAAGTCTGAGACCCCTGCCCTAAAATCCTGAAGGTTTTGGCTTTCTAGAATAGACCACATGACTCAGAGATTCCACAATAAAACTACCCGAGCATCACTGATAGGAAGCAGGACACTTGGAAAGGAAACCTAGACTTTCAGAAGAAACTCAGAACTGGATCATGGGAAGATCTGGAGAGACCAGCTGGCTCCCTTTCAGTGTTTTTTTTTTAAAGGCAAGTGATGCTTGTGTGTGCCTAGGGCTGGGCCGGTGGACAGAACGGTGGGAAAGGGCTCCCCTGTGAGGGTTGCTAGGCACTGGCAGAGCTGGGGGAGGGGACAGAGCTGCCTGGCCCAGTCAGCAGAGCCAACACTGCATCCTAATGAGGCTACTGGGGGAGGGAGGTGGGCAAGACTGTTCCTAATCCCATTACAGCTGCTCATCCAGCTGCCAGTGCTGGCAGGACCCCAGGCCCCAGCACTTCCCTCTCCTCCCTGATCAGGACAGTCCTCAGATTCAGTCTGCAGAGAACCTTAGATACTGAAGGTTTTCTATAGCTGAATTCTCAATCCCTGTGTCTGTGCCATGAATGACGGGGAGGTAAAGGCAAGGATGGTGACACCCAGAGCCTGGAGTGTGTCTGTGCCATGAATGATGGGGAGGTAAAGGCAAGGACGGCGACACCCAGAGTCTGGAGAGTAGAAAGACTGAGCCCAGAAAAGATGGCAGAAGTTCCTAAGAAGCCCTGAGCATGCCCACAATAGACTCAAGCCAGCCATTACTGCATCCCAGCCAGGCCTGGCCCCCTACCCTGTCTCAAACTGGCCTCTAACCCTAGCTTCTGAGAAAGCCTTGGCTCAGGCCACAAAATGACCTGTAATCTTCATTCAAGACAGAGCCCTGACCCTACTCAGAGTCTCCAAGCAGTGGGCATCTTTGAACTTCTTCCAGCTCCATAGAGCTCTCTCGGAAGACAGGATTCTTCTTACAGAATCGTCGGTTCCCTGAGACCTACTGGCTTCTAGAAACTAACAGCAGCCCATACTCCCTTCCCGTGTTCCTGAACTCATCCTGCCCTGGTGTGTGTGTGTGTGTGTGTGTGTGTGTGTGTGTGTGTGTGTGTCATTAATTTCAGAAGTAGCTTTGTGCCAAATGTCCTTCCAGTCTCTGTCCAGAAAGAGTCTAAGTGGAGGTCAGTGGGCAGATGTTAGTCCCACCCAGAGTCAAGACATGGATGATGGGAACAGCGTCATGTTGTTGGAGATGGAGATGCAGTCTGGTGATAGAATTGGTGAGCGACTATGAAGGAAACCACCCTGTAGGTCCTGAGTGAAAGTGTGCTGTTGACATGAACACAGCCACACCCAGGACCCTAGTCTCAGACCCTTCGGAAAACAGCAAATTCGTCTTTCCCCACTGGAAGTGAGACTCTGGGCTAGAGAAGAAATTCCAAAGCCTTCCTTTCTGCCCCATTAGTAGATGTTGATAGAGTGTGCAGAAAATCTCCACCATAGCTTTCTCCTCATAGATGTTTACAGCCTAAAGACTGTTCCCTACAGAGACTGCTCATCCTGATATTAGCTAAACCTGCCTCATTGACCAAGCTGTTTGCTATAAACCCTACCTCCTTATTTATCTGTATCTAATGATCTTGTGTCTTGTTCACAATTGCAATGACTGAGTCACTCTGCCTCTCTCTATCAATTCTTTATAATAGTCCTGCTAAGCTTCTGGGGTGCTGAGGTTTCTTCATTTGAGAGCCCACCCAATCCCAGCTTCTTTATGTATCTGGGTGGTTGTGTTTTCTTCGTTCCCTCAGCACCCCAGCTGAGGCCATTCCTAGAAGCCATTTGCTGACTCAACTCAGCACCACCTGGAGTGAAGTCACTTACCTCCTGGTGGCCATGAGGGGAGAGAAGGAAGGGAGGAGGAGGGAAAGGGGAGAGAGACATGGTGACACTATGCATGCTGTGCATTAGCTGGCTTCTTCCTTCTTTCATTCTGTCCAGGTCGCCAGGCTAATAGATGATGCCACTCACAGTTAAGGCAAGTCTCCCCCATCACTTCCTATCCCACAGGTCAAGTACCTCTCTGTTAACACCCTCATGGACACACCCATAGACTTTTTCGACTCATTCTCTAGGTCATGTCTCTCTGTCTAAGCAAGTTGGCAATAAAGACTGCCCATCACACTACCTTTTCAGTAGCATCTACCTTTTCGAGCTCCTTAATCTAGATAGAGAATTCAGTGTTCATTGATCCAAGCAGGATATCACTCCAGAGGTCCAGACCCACATGTGTAGCAGCCCATTTGAGCCCAGCAGGTCTGGGACACCTCCAGGCCTGTATTTCTATGTTGAACACAAGAGCCTGCTATCTCCACACTTCCCATTGCTCATCTCCTACCAAGGTATCTCCTTTGAGTTCTTAGGGAGTCGGGACCCTGAGTTTTACTCCCACGTGTGTTGCTCATAATCTGTGCAGCAAGCAGTGTCAGTGAGGATTTTCAAGGGGTAGTCACACTACCACACTGAAATTGCTGGGATGCATCCTTTAGGCCATTTTGTCAAATGGAATGCACAGAATTTAAGCAATGACTAAGCTCTTAATGGAACACAACTAGAATGTTGACATTGGGAAGCAGGTCAGTCGGATCCCAACCAGATTTCAAGATGCTGTCCCAAAGAAGTTGCCTGATCTTAGATTTGAAGGTCAAGTCAGGGAAATAGCATGAGTCAGGGGAACTATAGTGGAAAAAACATAAAACACAGGCCATGGAGAAAAGGTACAGCATGCATGGGACCCACTGTACCCAGACCATGTGTTAGAGAGTCAGCAAAAGACAGGTACTGAATTTGAGCTATCTATATATCTATATATCTATCTAGATAGATATATATCTATCAGATCACATGGTCAGGAGTCTTAACCTTCAGCTCAGAGGAAAGCAGTTAAAGAGAGGACCAGTATTTCCCAAGATGCAAAAAAGAAAGGAGGCTGGAGGGTGCAGAGGACAGAACTTAAAGGCTGGCTGCAGACTCAGGTTGAGTCTGAACTAGGAGATTGTGGAAAGGAGAGAGAGAGAAAGATGGAGAAACAAGAGGCCATCTAAAGAGCACAGCTAGTGGGGCTGAGGAGCAGGTTGTATGAGCATGTGATAGCATTTAGGGCACTGGGATGAAAACATCGAGTATATTCTATTGAAGGGAGAATCACGGATGCACCATTCTCTTTCTTCTTCCCATTGGCGGGAACAGAAGTGTGATAGTGTAACCCAGAGTAACCGTGTGAAGAGGAGAGCGCTGCTTCTTCACAAGAAGGATCTAGCTTATGTGTGAATTGCCCTTTTGGATTAGTATGCAAGGAAGGCGTCTGCTTCTCTCTCATTCTGACACTGCTGCTCACTGTTACTATTGATGAGGCAGATCTTCAGAATGATGGACTACCCACAAGGCATTTGGAGGTCGAAGCTGGCAGATTCTATGGCTGTCACCAGGCTGCACGATTGTCTACCTGGTGGATACATTGATGGGGGCAGGAGCCTGGAGAGAGACAGACAGACTTCACATGGATTAAGAACTGGACTTGGGCCAGATGGGTTTGAGGCATCCTAAAGGAAGCTCAGGAAGGGATATCAATGGGGCAAGTGGGGATCTCAGAAAAGATTGAATTTGGAAGAGCAAGCACGAGGTTAGAAACAAATCAGGAGTTCTTCACCCTGACAGCACAAGACTGTTTCAGAATTCGGCTAACCAGGCACAATGTACAAATTCTGATGGAAGGGATTTGAGACAAGATCTGGCATTGGGCTTTCTTAAAGCTCCCCATTGGACTCTCACGAGCAACCAAGGGCAGAACTACTTGGATAGATGAGAACTGAAACACCAGGATAGAAGGCTCAGGGAGGAGGGGCACAGTGAGAAGACCTGAACTCAGCACCTGTCCCCACAGGGCCTCTCACACCTCCTCTTCCTGCCTGGTGATGAGAAAGAGTGATGACCCTTAGCCACTGCCCAGTCAGCCCGTGACAATGGCCATAGGGAACGTGACATGGAAATCAGATTGGACATATATTGTCCTCTCAGCAATAAAGGGCTCTGGAGTGGCATCACCCTCTTTTCTTTGCCTACTTCCCTCCCACACACAGCACGTCAGGAGCTTCTCTAGGCATTGCAGCTGACCTAGGCAAAGACGACCAGGGAGTGTGCGCCACCACAGGACTCCTTAGGAAGGAGCCTTTTGTGTAGGACCAGTATGTGAGTTCTGTCACTGCAGCTGCTGTCCTGTCTGAAAGCACTGGTGTATACTGCAGGCTCATAAGCATTCAAGCTATCAGTTATTCCCCTTATAACTAACCATGTGGTTTTGTTGATCCCATCTACAAAGGAAGAGAACTATGGTTAGCCCTACCAAGACAGAAGTTTGTCTGTGAAACTAGCCTCACAGACCCCATACTGATGGTTCTTCTGCCCCCATCTTCTACTGTTGTTGCTCCCCAGGGTAGATGTGGGAACAGGAGCAGGAATGGGGGAGGCGGTAGTGAGAGGCTCACATGACAAATCACAGGAATCAGGGTGCAGATTTGAGTTTATTGTAAAGCACATACACTTATATAGAGTGTTTGAGCCAATCTCAAACTCTAAATCCTTAGTCAATTGTATCTCGTGATGCTGTCACTGTGCCCCAATGAAAGCCCTGCCTGATGAGGCTCCTGTGACTCCTCAAAGAGAGTCCTGATCTGCCGTATATGGCATTAGATCTAATAAGATGGCTCCTGGAACACTGGTGAGACAAGAAAAAGGAATTGAGGCCAGGACAGTGGCTGATTCCCCCTTCTTCATGGAAGTCCTAACAGGCTACCCCACTGGGACATATTGAAACAACTCAAGTAAATTAAAGGAGTCTCTACCTCAACCACCCAACTCTGCCTTTCCTCCTTCAGGTAAGGCTACTGTGTCCCCCTGTACTCTATCACCTCCCTTGTTGGGTCACCTGCCATTGTGGCAGCCATGTTTCCATTTCTTCATGCACAGCTTAGCCATGTTTCTCTGCCCTCCATGAGGTCTTAGAACTCACACACAGCTGATCCCCCTTGCTGGGCAGAGGCTTCAGATACATTGGTTGCAAGCTGCCATCTAAGCCTGGTTTCAAAGTAGCAGTTGGCCTGGGAAGTGAGAGGGGAGCAGTTTCTGCCTTTATATTCAGGGCTCTGGACACTATTCACTGGGGCTCTTGTGAGTCTTAGCATAGAGATGAACAGCCAAGGCTGCTGACTGAGTGATATATGAAATGACCTTAAACCAAACCCATCCAACACCTTCATTTTGTAGTCAGAACCAGAGTCCCAAAGAGCAACAGTAACCCGATGAACTGAAACCTAGGGTGGTTGGTTCCATCTTGTCCCTGAGGAAAACTATCCCTTAGCACATCACACTCGGAGTCATACATCTTGGATACTTGTGCATATGTCTCCTCTGTCACAATACTCCCGTCTCAGCTGACTACCAGCAAATCTGCCCTGGGTGTTAGCCAATGACCTGAAGGCTCATTTTACCAAAGACATCTTGACAACCATTGGCCTTTCAGCCCCAGAAGCACAGACAAAGTGTGGCAGAATCTCACCAGATCTATCCCAATAGTATCCCCAACAGATACTATCCTAATAGTATCCACATGGCCAACCTCATGGGCATAAGTAATGGCTAATAGATCCCAATCATTCAGCAGAAGCCATAGCACAGATTTCAGAAATCCAAGAAGAAGAATGGATTTTCTTACTGTGCATACTCCTTAATTTCCTGTGTTTGTCCCCAAAGGGCTTTTCCATCGACAAAGCACTTGTTTCCACAGGCAGTGCAGTTGAAGAGAAGCCAGGGATGGAGAGATTAGCGATGGGGACAGATGGGGACAGATGGGGACAGAGGACCTGGAGAGCTGGGGTGGCAGCTCTAATGAAAGGGTAGGAGAGCCCAATCCAGCCCTAGACAAACAGGAACGGGCCAGCTAGGAGTGGAAGCCAGACAAGGCTGCACCAGGAATCAGGTGACCACAAGTCTTTTGTCAAACCAGAATCCAGTCTTGTTGTATAAGTAGTGTTCCAAGGAAAGTGTGTGTTCAGAACCCAAATGAACAAGTTTCTGGGGTCACTGTCTATTCTGAAGAGCTCGTATATTTCTGAGGCTACTTGACATAGCCCTTCATGGGAAGGGCTGGCTACGTAGCTTTTAGGGATCAAGGATGAGCTTGGTGCCTGTAGGCCTTAGCTTGAGGATGCCCTGTATCCCTGATGCTCTGCCTTGGGCATCTCTCAAGATGAGAGATGAAAGTGAAAGTGAACTATGCCCACCATCACCTCCACCCTGATGCATTTGCCCCTTGCCTCTCTGTCCTTGCCTCCGAGATCCTCTCCTAGCCCCCATCTTTTCTTCCTGCTGTACTCAGGACCTTCACTCAACATCTGAACTCTGTAGGTCGTCCTGTTGACCTCTAAGGCTCTCTGACCACAATACCTAGTTACACTCCACACCTCACTGAAAATCTATCCACCTTCTCGACAGGACACAAAGATCTCCTGAGGCTCTCTTCTCAGCCTTCACGCTCCATCTCTATGAATGGCAGCACTCTTTCTTGCTGTCCACACCTAGATCCCCTGTGCCTTTTGGATCCCTTGTCTTTCCTTAGGCTTCCCTGTACCTGCTGGTCCCACACTGATGCCTGCTGAGCCCCCGCAGGTTCTGACTCACTCCTACTCACCCCTCCCCACCACTTCCACCACGGGCAGACCTCATCCCCAGAGGAAGTGATTCAGCACCCAGACTATGCAGCCAGCTATGTGCTTAGTGTCTGTGCAGCTTTGGGTGAGTTAATTAGCCTCTCCGGGACACAGCTTCCCCATGTATAAATCAAAGATAAGAATGATACGTCCCTTATGTAGTTGTGAAAATCAAGTGGTATGTGGAAACCATGCTGGTGCTTAGAAATAGGAACCTGTTAATCACGATGATCTCTGGCCACTTGTCACTGCCCCACTGAAAAATATGGGAACCACAATGGAGTCATATATAAAATTTCAAAACATTTAGTAGCTGTATTAAAACAAAACATGGGGAATTACTTTAATAGTATATTTTATTAAGCCCACTAAATTCAAAATATTATTTCAAAATTCTACCAGCATAAACTATGAATGAGCTGTCTTGCCTTCTTTTTCATTGCCAAGTCTGAAGTCCAGCATTTATTTTACATTCCCACCACATCTGCATTTGAACCAGCCACATGCAGAACATTCAAGTACCACGTGTGCCTAGTGGTAATGGCACTGGCCAGTAGGAGTGTAAATAGTCCCCTTGCTTTATGGTTCCCCCCACAGCAGATTCACTCAAGCACTGTAAATTGCTGCCATGGCTTCCCACCGTGCTGAAGATAAAGTCCCAGCCCTTCCCTGGAGCTGACAGTGTCACCACATCTGACCCTAGTTTGCAGAAGGCATCACCTCTATCCTCCTCAGCCATTAGCTGCAGTTCCTGCAGCCTCCTCACGTGATATGAGACAGGTCAAGTTCATTCTCTCCACCTGTTCTCTCCATGTGCTTTGCTTCTCCCTTTGACCTTTACTCTGTTTATCCATCTTCTTACGTGGGCTGTAGCTTAGAGCTCTAAGCATCTTGCCAGATGTGTTTCTTCATGCCAGATCTACCAATACTTTATGGTCACTATTCATCCCAAGGTATAGGTATCTCCATGCCCACCTCCCATGCTGTTATTCTAGTCTCTTCTCTATATAGCACAAGCACCAAAACCAAAGGGACCTTGTCTGTCTTGATTCAAGCCCTTCCTTTGCAAAGGCAGGTGATCTCAATTAGTGTTTGTTGAAGGAACTGAAGCCCTTGTTCTGGCCTCTGGGTCTCAGGCTCAATGTCAACATAACCTCCCCCATGAGACTGGTCAGGAATTGCCCCTGGATTTTCTAGTATTTGGTCAAGGAATTGCTGCTCTTCAGTTTCTGCTTGGCCATCTGCAATGGATAGCAATTCTGGTTCAATTATAGCCTGTGGAGGTGTAAGGGAATGAAGACCACTCACCATAGAGTCAAGTCTGGGAAAAGAGAGCATCTTTTTCTTTCACATAAAGGGGCTACGGCAGCTGAGGGGAACCCCCATGGACTTGCTGTTTGGTAATAGTTACCTAATTCCAAGGGAAACCCTCTATGATCAGCCATTTCCACTGCTATACAAGGCCTGACTAGGAACCCATGGGCCGCAGGCTAGATGAAGCTACTGAATCATTGCTCTGAACCTGGAAGTCTGCTGAAGTATAATGGCACCTCCTGTCCTGTCCTTGATCTGCCCAGTTGTCCATGGTCAGAAGCAGTAGTTTCTGGGGCTCTCCCAGACACCTACCCTTCCTTTGGACTCCTTTCTCAGAAGCAGCTCTAACATCTCAATTTCTCAAGACAGGAAAGCAATGGTGTGTCCTTAGCAGAGTGCCTATGATCTGATAGATGCTCAGCCACCAGAACCTGGTGCTCTTGGGAGAGACTGGGAAAGAATGCTTTCCCAGCAGTGTGAAGCAATGGTCATAGTAGCTTCTGGGTCTTGGAGATATTTGGTAATAAATGCCCATTAGACATGCACCCTACAAAGACCTGTAGGGCAGTTAGGGCAGCTGTCCAAAGGCCACTAGCTACCTGAAGTCTATTCTGTATCTAAACTCCATTCTTGTCTTCAGTCATTAAACTGGAGAGATAGATAATTTGCCTCTTCCTTTGGTAGGTAGGGAAACCGAGGTCCAGGTCACAAAAGCCCACAGAGTGTTTTGGAGAGCAAAGGTCACTGTGAGGGATACAGCCAGGACCTCAAAGCTATTTTCCCAGGACCCCTGGCCCTAGCACCCCACCCCCACCAACTCAGCCTTTGTCTGATTTGCTGACTGCGACAGCTGGGAAGGCTGAGCCTCACCCTGGCTCCTGCCATCAGCCATCTCTATGTGGCACTAAAGATCGGCTCGGGCACCAGGCCCCGGCAGCAGGCTTGGCAGGTGGCTCTGTGTTGCCAGGGAGACCACAGAGGAGGAAAGCTGTTCCATGAGGCTGCAGAAGGCCAGATGGCCTGGGGTCCCAGAGGTGCTTTTTTGGGGGGACAACAACCTTGTCTGCATACTGCTGGGGTCTCACAGGAATTCAACCACTAAGTACATGAGGGACTGAGGTGCAGAGCCTGGCTAACCAGCTCACTGAGGGGGAGTGTTGAAGACTAAGCCAGTACTCTGGCTCACCCTGGGCTCTGATGGCCAGGTACATAGACAGAGGAACACATAGGCTTGGGTATAAACATGCAGGTTTTCCTGGATAAGACCCCAGACTTTATTCAAGGTCTTTATTAAACTTGCTCCCAGGAACAGCTGGAGATGGAAGGAGACTCCAAACTCTGATATGCAGAAAGCCAATGAGTAAACACAGAGATGGAAATTGCATCCTGGGTGGGACCCAGAAAAGGGGTGCTGAGAAGAGATTGGGGAGAGAAGCCAAGGGCTATGACGGAGAAACCTTGAGTTGGCTCAGCCCTAGAATTGGGAGGATTTTTTGACAGAGCCAGGGATGAATCCCCTCAGAAAGGCCAACCTACCCTGATCTCCTATAATGAAAGCTGACATAGGGTGAGAAGAAAATATAAAAGGAGCCCATTGCAGTCTGCAGATGCTGGGTCTTCTGAGACTCCTAGAGACCCTCAAGGAGGAAACCCATTATCCTCAGGGTGAAGAATGGCTGACATCACATTGGCTCTGCCCTGACTCAGGACAAGATACAAATGACCTCCTAGCCTAGTGCTCAGAAATGCTTAACAGCAAGCCAAAGACCTTGGCCGAGCTTCAGAACAGGCTTGCCTAGGCATCGTCCCCTTAAGTGGCAGGAACCTCTGCCCTCACCCTTACCAGAACCAGAACCAAGAAAGAACCTTACACAGATCCTAGTGAAGGGATGGGATGTGGGACTGGAAGCTGAGGGTTGGGGCGCTGGTAGGGGTAGGAGAATCTCAGCAAGGGACTAGGAGGTATGGGCGTCTTCCCAAAGAAGTTGGGCAGCTAGACTCAACATTTCTGCACAAGATCTGGAGATGCCCAGTTCGGCCCGAGGCAGGGCCCCTGATCAACCTTTCCAGAGGAACTGGGGAAGACTGGCTTGCTGTTCTTCAATCAGACACTCGGGCATAAATTAAAGGGAAAGGGGATCCAGGCTGATTCTCAGGGCTCATGTAACTGAGTTAAATTCCTCCACAGCCCTCTCTGCGCTGCAAACAGAAATTCCCACCTGCTGGAGGTTGTCACACAGGCAGCCTGGGCTCCCTTGAGAGCTGGAAGCTGCCTGCAGCCTGGGGCCTCCCGCCCCCAGCCCCCGCCTGCTGCTGGAGCTGTCATCCCTGCTCCCTAACAGGCTGATTATCCCCATCTGGGGAAAACAAAACATGTCAGCCTTGTGCCTGAGAAGAGGCCTGTCTCCTTAGTGAGGCATAATATGAAGAAGCTCCCAGCTTGCATCTGCTGTGCGATAGGGCTGAGCAACCTCAGGTCTCCTAGTAAGGCTTTCTCCTCTTCTGGTATCCCCTGCTCCCAGAAGCCTTTGGACCCCTGTTAGCCTTACTCGGGTTTCCCACTGGCCTCTCTGATTCTCCAAGGTTCTGGTGAGACTTTGAGTTTGCGATATATACTGTTAACCTGTGCAGCACTGAGGTTTGATCTCTGGTTCAGAACTAGACTAGTCAGTTGATCGTTTACTACAGCTCTGAATTTTCCTCCAGGAAGGGAGACGCCCCCAGGAAGAGTGCTGAGCTCACTGAATGAGGTGGCCAAGGGAAGCAGCGGGAGGCAACTTGCTACAACCTGATGGTCTCCTGTTCCTGTTTGTCCATGTGCTCCTTCCACTAGGGATGCCTTTCAATCAGTTTGGCATTTACATATTATTAGAGCTGTACTTCAACCCCAACCTCTGGTGTCTCCACACACCAGGCAAGCTTTTGTATATCTACCCTGTTTCCCCTGGCATAGGGGCTACGATGGGCAAGAACTATAAAGACATACTTACCTACCCCAGGATACCAACCAGGGACCAGACACAGATCATATCCAGAAAATGGGTGAATTGATAAGTATGGAATTTTCCTCTAGTCTAGCCTGGCCTTCTCAGCTGCTCCCATCACCTCTAATATTCTTTCCCACCTCATGGCGTTCAGGATAGCCTGCATGTCTTAATGCAGAGGAAACTAACACTCCCTAAATTCTTCCATTGTGGCAAGCAAAGGGCTACTATGCCTGTTACACATTTACCCAAAGTAGCACTCACACAGATTCAACAAAACAGTGTTTCAGATGGCACACAGGCCTATGAGATCCCAGAACAGAGTGAAGAATTGGGTTCCTCCCTAGACTTTTGCTTTCTGGGACAGGCCTCTACTTGCCCCAGTCCAAGCCAAGGCTCCAAGGTTCAAGCCTCAAACAAGAGGGCTGATTTTATTATCACAATGCCAATGAGGAAACTGAGGCATGGAACATTAGCAAACTTAGCAAAGATTATAGCCAGTGGATCCCATAGGACTCGTGCTAAAAGCAGGGATGGTAAGTAACCACCATGGGCCTACAGACCATCACAATGCCTGCCAGGTATATGGGCTATGACATCCTATCTTCCCACTGGGTGGGCCCAGGGTCTAGCACCTCTGCTGCTAACCTTACACTGACTATGACCCATGATCAGATTCATCTTCCTTTATTCCATTGCACAAGGTAACAGATGCCAGAGTTGATGCTCAATGGGAGCATAATGATTGTATATATGCGTTTATACTGTTTCCTCTGCCTGCCTCCAAAGCATATGGGAGGTGGCTTAGAACATTGAAATGCATAATCAGGACAATAAAATTATTCTCTAAAACAGAGCTGTTGGAATTCAATCACCAGGCAGGAAGATGTTTTCAGGGGCATCTGGGAGAAGCCAGGCTAAGATGTAGGAACCTACATTGGTGTCCCTGGCTATGCCAAAGCCATTTTTGTAAGTTACTCCTTTGTCTTAACCTCAATGAACCTATCTGAAAATCATTTAGGTGGATATGGAATGTGAGAAGTAGAAATCTGTGGACAGCATCTGTGCTGGGTAGTTTCATGTCAACTTGACACAAGCTAAAGTCATTTGAGAGTAGGGAACCTTAATTAAGAAAATGCTTCCACAGGATCTTAAGACTTCTGGTGAGTGGAACACAGCTTCTGCTCCAATCCAATTGCGCGCGGGACCTGAGACTGCATTAGTTAGGGAAGCAGAAACCGGCCTGAGTAGGGCCACAGGCCTCATCCGGCCGGATCAGCGCCCGGGAAGCTAGAGCGCAGGGTTACCTGACACCCGCCAGCTACCCACGACCCCCGCCACAGGATTTTGAGACTGCTGGTGAGTGGAACACAGCTTCTGCTCCAGTCCAATCACGCGGGACCTGAGACTGCTTTGGTTGGGGAGGCAGAAATCCGGCCTACATAGGGCCACAAGCCTCTTCCGGCCAGAAAAGCACCAGAGTAGCTAGGGTGCAGGGTCGGCTGACACTCACCAGCTACCCACAACACCCGCCACAGGATCTTAAGACTTCTGGTGAGTGGAACACAGCTTCTGCTCCAATCCAATTGCACGCGGGACCAGAGACTGCATTAGTTAGGGAAGCAGAAAACCGGCCTGAGTAGGACCACAGGCCTCTTCCTGCTGGACCAGCACCGGGGTACCGCCAGCTTCCCACGACCCCCGCCGCAGGATTTTGAGACTGCTGGTGAGTGGAACACAGCTTCTGCTCCAATCTTTAAACAGTGACAACGATAACAACTAACCCCAGAGATTACCAGATGGCGAAAGGTAAACGTAATAATCTTACTAACAGAAACCAAGACCACTCACCATCATCAGAACCCAGGACCCCCACTTCGCCCAGTCCAGGGCACCCCAACACACCGGAAAAGCTAGACACGGATCTAAAAGCATATCTCATGATGATGGTAGAGGACATCAAGAAGGACTTTAATAACTCACTTAAAGAATTACAGGAGAACATGGCTAAAGAGTTACAAGTCCTTAAAGAAAAACAGGATAACACAATCAAACAGGTAGAAGTCCTTAAAGAAAAACAGGATAACACAATCAAACAGGTAGAAGTCCTTAAAGAAAAACAGGAAAACACATCCAAACAGATGATGGAAATGAACAAAACCATACTAGACCTAAAAAGGGAAGTAGACACAATAAAGAAAACCCAAAATGAGGCAACACTGGAGATAGAAACCCTAGGAAAGAAATCTGGAACCATAGATACCAGCATCAGCAACAGAATACAAGAGATGGAAGAGAGAATCTCAGGTGCAGAAGATTCCATAGAGAACATCGGCACAACAATCAAGGAAAATGTAAAATGCAAAAAGATCCTAACTCAAAACATCCAAGAAATACAGGACACAATGAGAAGACCAAACCTACGGATAATAGGAGTGGATGAGAATGAAGATTTTCAACTCAAAGGACCAGCAAACATCTTCAACAAAATTATAGAAGAAAACTTCCCAAATCTAAAGAAAGAGATGCCCATGAACATACAAGAAGCCTACAGAACTCCAAATAGACTGGACCAGAAAAGAAATACCTCCCGACACATAATAATCAGAACAACAAATGCTCTAAATAAAGATAGAATACTAAAAGCAGTAAGAGAAAAAGGCCAAGTAACATATAAAGGCAAGCCTATCAGAATTACACCAGATTTTTCACCAGAGACTATGAAAGCCAGAAGATCCTGGACGGATGTTATACAGACACTAAAAGAACACAAATTCCAGCCCAGGCTACTATACCCAGCCAAACTCTCAATTAACATAGATGGAGAAACCAAAGTATTCCACGACAAAACCAAATTCACACATTATCTCTCCACGAATCCAGCCCTTCAAAGGATAATAACAGAAAAAAACCAATACAAGGACAGGAACCACGCCCTAGAAACAACAAGAAGGTAATCCCTCAACAAACCTAAAAGAAGACAGCCACAAGAACAGAATGCCAACTTTAACAACAAAAATAACAGGAAACAACAATTACTTTTCCTTAATATCTCTTAATATCAATGGACTCAACTCCCCGATAAAAAGACATAGACTAACAAACTGGCTACACAAACAAGACCCAACATTTTGCTGCTTACAGGAAACTCATCTCAGAGAAAAAGATAGACACTACCTCAGAATGAAAGGCTGGAAAACAATTTTCCAAGCAAATGGTATGAAGAAACAAGCTGGAGTAGCCATTCTAATATCTGATAAGATTGACTTCCAACCCAAAGTCATTAAAAAAGACAGGGAGGGACACTTCATACTCATCAAAGGTAAAATCCCCCAAGAGGAACTATCAATCCTGAATATCTATGCTCCAAATACAAAGGCAGCCACATTCATTAAAGAAACTTTAGTAAATCTCAAAGCACACATTGCACCTCATACAATAATAGTGGGAGACTTCAACACACCACTTTCACCAATGGACAGATCATGGAAACAGAAACTAAACAGGGACACAGAGAAACTAAGAGAAATTATGAATCAAATGGATCTGCCAGATATCTACAGAACATTCTATCCTAAAACAAAAGGATATACCTTCTTCTCAGCACCTCATGGCACCTTCTCCAAAATTGACCACATAATTGGTCACAAAACAGGCCTCAACAGATACAAAAATATTGAAATTGTCCCATGCATCCTATCAGATCACCATGGACTAAAGCTGATCTTCAATAACAAAATAAATAATCGAAAGCCAACCTTCACGTGGAAACTGAACAACACTCTTCTCAATGATACCTTGGTCAAGGAAGGAATAAAGAAAGAAATTAAGGACTTTTTAGAGTTCAATGAAAATGAAGCCACAACATACCCAAACTTATGGGACGCAATGAAAGCATTTCTAAGAGGAAAACTCATAGCTCTGAGTGCCTCCAAAAGGAAACTAGAGAGAGCACACATTAGCAGCTTGACAACACACCTAAAAGCACTAGAACAAAAGGAAGCAAATTCACCCAAGAGGAGTAGACGGCAGGAAATAATCAAACTCAGGGGTGAAATCAACCAAGTGGAAACAAGAAAAACTATTCAAAGAATCAACCAATCAAGGAGCTGGTTCTTTGAGAAAATCAACAAGATAGATAAACCCTTAGCCAGACTCACTAGAGGGTACAGGGAAAGCATCCTAATTAACAAAATCAGAAATGAAAAAGGAGACATAACAACAGATCCTGAAGACATCCAAAACACCATCAGATCCTTCTACCAAAGGCTATACTCAACAAAACTGGAGAACCTGGATGAAATGGAGAAGTTCCTAGACAGATACCAGGTACCAAAGTTGAATCAAGATCAGGTTAATGATCTAAACAGCCCTATATCCCCCAAAGAAATAGAAGCAGTCATTAATAGTCTCCCAACTAAAAAAAGCCCAGGACCAGATGGGTTTAGTGCAGAGTTCTATCAGACCTTCAAAGAAGATCTAATCCCAGTTCTTCACAAACTATTCCACAAAATAGAAACAGAAGGTACTCTACCCAACTCATTCTATGAAGCCACAATTACTCTGATACCTAAACCACAAAAAGACCCAACAAAGATAGAAAACTTCAGACCAATATCCCTTATGAATGAATATTGATGCAAAAATCCTCAATAAAGTTCTTGCTAACCGAATCCAAGAACACATCAAAACAATCATCCATCCTGACCAAGTAGGTTTCATCCCAGGGATGCAGGGATGGTTCAATATACGGAAATCCATCAACGTAATCCAGTATATAAACAAACTCAAAGACAAAAACCACATGGTCATCTCGTTAGATGCGGAAAAAGCATTTGACAAGATCCAACACCCATTCATGATAAAAGTCTTGGAAAGATCAGGAATTCAAGGCCCATACCTAAACATGATAAAAGCAATCTACAGCAAACCAGTAGCCAACATCAAAGTAAATGGTGAGAAGCTTGAAGCAATCCCTCTAAAATCAGGGACTAGACAAGGCTGTCCACTTTCTCCATACCTATTCAACATTGTACTTGAAGTCCTAGCCAGAGCAATTCGACAACAAAAGGAGATCAAAGGGATACAAATTGGAAAAGATGAAGTCAAAATATCACTTTTTGCAGATGATATGATAGTATATATAAGTGACCCTAAAAATTCCACCAGAGAACTCCTAAGCCTGATAAACAGCTTCGGTGAAGTAGCTGGATATAAAATTAACTCAAACAAATCAATGGCCTTTCTCTACACAAAGAATAAACAGGCTGAGAAAGAAATTAGGGAAACAACACCCTTCTCAATAGTCACAAATAATATAAAATATCTTGGCGTGACTCTAACTAAGGAAGTGAAAGATCTGTATAATAAAAACTTCAAGTCTCTGAAGAAAGAAATTATAGAAGATCTCAGAAGATGGAAAGATCTCCCATGCTCATGGATTGGCAGGATCAACATTGTAAAAATGGCTATCTTGCCAAAAGCAATCTACAGATTCAATGCAATCCCCATCAAAATTCCAAATCAATTCTTCAACGAATTAGAAAGTGCAATCTAGCAGCCGGGCGTGGTGGCGCACGCCTTTAATCCCAGCACTCGGGAGGCAGAGGCAGGCGGATTTCTGAGTTCGAGGCCAGCCTGGTCTACAAAGTGAGTGCCAGGACAGCCAGGGCTATACAGAGAAACCCTGTCTCGA
Organism: Mus caroli; assembly: GCF_978045245.1. Classification (NCBI taxonomy): domain Eukaryota; kingdom Metazoa; phylum Chordata; class Mammalia; order Rodentia; family Muridae; genus Mus; species Mus caroli. The sequence goes on from NW_028227262.1 coordinate 93,493,021, forward strand.
AAAACCCCCCCCAAAAAAAAAAGAAAGAAAGAAAGTGCAATCTGCAAATTCATCTGGAATAACAAAAAACCTAGGATAGCAAAAACTCTTCTCAAGGATAAAAGAACCTCTGGTGGAATCACCATGCCAGACCTAAAGCTCTACTACAGAGCAATTGTGATAAAAACTGCATGGTACTGGTATAGTGACAGACAAATAGACCAATGGAATAGAATTGAAGACCCAGAAATGAACCCACACACCTACGGTCACTTGATCTTCGACAAGGGAGCTAAAAACATCCAGTGGAAGAAAGACAGCATTTTCAACAAATGGTGCTGGCACAACTGGTTGTTAACATGTAGAAGAATGCGAATCGATCCATTCCTATCTCCTTGTACTAAGGTCAAGTCTAAGTGGATCAAGGAACTTCACATAAAACCAGAGACACTGAAACTTATAGAGGAGAAAGTGGGGAAAAGCCTTGAAGATATGGGCACAGGGGAAAAATTCCTGAATAGAACAGTAATGGCTTGTGCTGTAAGATCGAGAATTGACAAGTGGGACCTCATGAAACTACAAAGCTTCTGCAAGGCTAAAGACACCATCAATAAGACAAAAAAACCACCAACAGATTGGGAAAGGATCTTCACCTATCCTAAATCAGATAAGGGACTAATATCCAATATATATAAAGAACTCAAGAAGGTGGACTCTAGAAAGTCAAATAACCCCATTAAAAAATGGGGCTCAGAACTGAACAAAGAATTCTCACCTGAGGAATACCGAATGGCAGAGAAACACCTGAAAAAATGTTCAACATCCTTAATCATCAGGGAAATGCAAATCAAAACAACCCTGAGATTCCACCTCACACCAGTCAGAATGGCTAAGATCAAAAATTCAGGTGACAGCAGATGCTGGCGAGGATGTGGAGAAAGAGGAACACTCCTCCATTGTTGGTGGGATTGCAAGCTTGTACAACCACTCTGGAAATCAGTCTGGCGGTTCCTCAGAAAATTGGACATAGTACTACCGGAGGATCCAGCAATACCTCTCCTGGGCATATATCCAGAAGATGTCCCAACCGGTAAAAAGGACACATGCTCCACTATGTTCATAGCAGCCCTATTTATAATAGCCAGAAGCTGGAAAGAACCCAGATGTCCCTCAACAGAGGAATGGATACAGAAATTATGGTACATTTACACAATGGAGTACTACTCAGCTATTAAAAAGAATGAATTTATGAAATTCCTAGCCAAATGGATGGACCTGGAGGGCATCATCTTGAGTGAAGTAACACAATCACAAAAGAACTCACACAATATGTATTCACTGATAAGTGGATATTAGCCCAAAACTTAGGATACCCAAGATATAAGATACAATTTGCTAAATGCATGAAACTCAAGAAGAATGAAGACCAAAGTGTGGACACTGTGCACCTTCTTAGAATTGGGAACAAAACACCCAGGGAAGGAGTTACAGAGACAAAGTTCGTAGCTGTGATGAAAGGATGGACCATTTAGAGACTGCCGTATCCAGGGATCCATCCCATAATCAGCTTCTAAACGCTGACACCATTGCATACACTAGCAAGATTTTGCTGAAAGGACCCAAATATAGCTGTCTCTTGTGAGATGATGCCGGGGCCTAGCAAACACAGGAGTGGATGTTCACAGTCAGCTATTGGATGGATCACAGGGCTCCCAATGGAGAAGCTAGAGAAAGTACCCAAGGAGCTAAAGGGATCTGCAACCCTATTGTTGGAACAACATGATGTACTAACCAGAACCCCGGAGCTCTTGTCTCTAGCTGCATATGTATGGAAAGATGGCCTAGTCGGCCATCAATGGAAAGAGAGGCCCATTGGACTTGCAAACTTTATATGCCCCAATATAGGGGAATGCCAGGGCCAAAAGAATGGGAATGGGTGGGTAGGGAAGTGGGGGGCGCTATGGGGGACTTTTGGGATAGCATTGGAAATGTAATTGAGGAAAATATGTAATAAAAATATTAAAAATCAAAAAAAAATATTAAATATAAAAAAGAAAAAACAAAAATAAATATATATATAAATAAATAAAATAAGATAACGCTAAAAAAAAAAAGAAAAAAAAGAAAATGCTTCCATAAGTTCAGGCTGTAAGGCAAGTCTGTATGGCATGTTCTTAGTGATTGATGTGGGAGGGTCCATCCCATTGTGAGTAAGATCACCTCTAGGTTCTATAACAGACTGAGCAAGCTAGGAAGAGCAGGCCAGTAAGCAGCACCCTTCCACAGACTCGGCATCAGTCCTGATTTTAGGTTCCTGCCTGACTTTCTTCAATGGTGAGCTACAATGTGGAAGTATAAACCAAATAAACTCTTTCAGCCCAAACTTACTTTGGGTCATGATATTTCATTATGGCAATGGGAATTCTAAGACAGCATCTCAAACAGCACTAAATACAACCAGTTTAGGACTCCCCAGGGTTATCCCAAGGGGATAACCAAGGACATTCCAAGGGTTGTCCTGGCTGGGCAGGAAGTGTGAGATCAGTCATCAGGCCTTGGGCCAGAACCTACTGTAGTCAGATTCATTCTGCTGTCATCTGTCTTAGTCACTGAGTCGCCTGGTTAGATTTGTAGCCCTGATGTTAAACATGATTAGAAACCATACTGGACAGCATTCTCTGAAGCCTTTCTGTGCTTTTACAGCCCTCTGGGCTCCTTTATGTTGTCAGTCAGCCACTTTCAAGCAAGCCATAGTTTGGACATATCCTGGCATTCTCCATAATTGAAAAATGTTTGAGTTCTAGAGTAGAATCCAGGGAGTCCCTGGAGAGAGTGCTACAGCTGAGGGCATGAGTATAAGGAACCTCCCTTGGTCCTCCCTCTTCAGGTTTTCAGTCCAGATAACCCCCTACTCACTAGTGGACTGAGTATGCAGGCATATCAGCTAGGAGAATAATACAGCTGCTACAAAAAACATCAGGAGCTCCAAGTATAGAGCCAAGGGCCTGTGCTATCAGCACCCACTACAGGATGCTAATAGTCTCTATCATTCACAGTATGTCAGGTGCAGGGCTTTGACTACTGTACCAAACTACACAGGGCATCTGAACTCTCCTGGACAGTACCCTAATGTTCAATATGCAGGAGGTCTTTGCTATTTCAAAATCTGGTCCCAGCCTAAGTGTTCTTCTAAATATCTATCAGAGACGCCAAGTGATAGGCTGTGGGTGTGCCTGTATGAAATGCAGTCACCATCTCTGTATATACCTATATCCTTAGGGGAGAAAGTCCAGGCCACTAGATGCTGACATACTCAGACATGTGTGGTCTATTCTCCCTAGTGTGAGGTCTATTCTAAAAGTGTGAGGGGGAGAAAAAAGAAGGAAAGAGGGCAGAGGAAAGATGCAGAGTAGATGATCTGTGAGAGGACAGAGCAGCTGCATAGTCGTGTCTTATCTCACAAGTACAAGATTAACCTCCTTAACCAAAACCTAAATAAAAGTTGTATACTGTCTCATAAATATGGATGTTATCTTTCAAGCTTTTTTATATATGTGTTTCTCCATAAAACCCCATAGGTTAGTTGCCTAGTAAGGACCTAGAGAGTAGAAGGTGATCTTCTAAAGGAGGGGAAATAGCTTATAGTTTTACAAAAACATAAAGGGGAAACTGAAATGGGAGGATTAAATGGGGAGGGAGTTGGGAAATCAGGGTAAATGGGGAAATATGGGGAAGGACAATTAATAACAACGGCCTTTTGCAAAGTCATACAGAAACTTACTACTCCAAAAGCACCGTGAAATACAAACATAAATAAAAGGAATTTAAATGGAGCCACCGTATAATGGGGTAAACATTGCCCAAACTAGACATCATATTCCACCAAGTAAAACCTTCAGTGCCAGAAATGAGTTACATTATTGAGTCATTGCCTACAGATTCTCCCAAAACATAGCATGCTATTATTACCAAGGCTATTGGCTGTCTAAGCCTCATGATAAGGCCTTATTTTTGAAGACACAATTTATATCATTGAACATGGAAACTTGAAGCTGGTGCCAGAAACTTCACACCTACTGACTAGCATTTGGGGTGCTGAAAGGTACTTAGCACACTATAGAAGGAGAAAGGTGTTCTCTAATTTCACCAAGCTATAAAGTCTGAAACCTACAACAAGAGCCCGACCTGTAGCATATTCTGGTACAATAAGGGCACAAATGTCATGGGAGTAAGCAGCCATTTTTTAAAACTTGGATTTAGGCCATATATGACACTAAGAAAGTGGCCAAAACCCTGATTTTTTAGATAGGTCATGGGTCTATGAAAAAACTTAATATTATTTTTCTAAAAGAACACAGCAATAAAATGACTCCTAAGTGCTCTGCCTACAGATCAGAGCATCACCCAAACCCTGTTAGAGAAGTGTCTTCTTGTAGAAGATAGTAACTAGCAAAGAAATCCATGACTGCATCATGCCACGGGTAAGAGACTTTGGAGCACTCGGCACTGTGAGATATTTGTATCAAATCCATTCCATCAAGGCTCAGGCATCTGTACAAAAGAGAGTGCAGACAGATTATAACAGCTAGAGATGGCAGACAACTCCAAAACAACAACAACAACAACAACAACAACAACAGTACTGAAACATACATGAACTCACAGGGACTGTGGCAGCATACACAAGACCAGACAAACTACCAGCCTCAAGAAGAGGAAGTGGACACAAAGTCCTGCTCCTAACAAGAAAGCCATTTGTAATTGATTCAGGTTTTCCAATGGAGTATCTATCACTAGGCTTATCAAAAACACCCAGGGCAGGCTGTAGGAAGTTGGCTGTGATAAAAGAACTCCATGTGCCCCATGTCCCCTCTTTCCCTGTACTTTTTAATTTTGTTCTGTTTTGCTATTTTTTTATTTATTTTCTCTTTTTTAGGTTTGTCTGTTTTGATTTTCATTTTTCATTTTCTGTTTCTGTTTTTACTTTTCCAGGTGTTGTTTTTTTATTTTTTTAAGAGAAAAAGAAAAAAAACCCATTAAGTTTGACAGGTAGGGAAGTGGTAAGTATATGAGAGGAGCTTGAGTAAGGGAAAGAATGTGATCAAAATATATTATATAAGAACATTATACACATATATGTATGTATATATATATATATATGTATGTATATATACTATAATTAAATAATGAATTTTGAACACACACAAGAATAGACTCCTTATAATCTTGGCTTCCACATCATTTCCATATAATTGCTAATTTTGACTGTCAACTTGTTGTGTGACAGTATTTCCAGGGAAATGTGAATTAAATCCCACTAACCCAAGATAGGGAATTGATAACAGAGCAAAGTAAGGATGACAGCAGAGTCCAAACTTATGAACCAATGAGCTTTATTAGGTTGCTGGCAGGAGTGCAGATGATGGATTACATACAGGGGCAGAAATGACTCAAAGGTGGTTGCATTATCCAAATCTCATCCCATCCCAGCATGGGTGATAGCTCACAAAATCTGAAAACCCAAAACTTGAGAATAGCTCCGAAGGTTGGGGAGTGTCTCTCCCGGGCAGCTTCGCTGGTCTCTGCCTCTTGCCCTGCTGTTCTGCAGGGGTTTCTCAGCAGTCCCTACCTCTTATCAAATCTTGGAGAAGTAGGAACCTGGGACATCTGATCAGTTTCAGGGATCAGAAGGATAACAAACAAACAAATGAAAAACCACTGTGCAGCCTGACAAGGAAACAGCATGAGGCAATTTAAAGTTGTAAACAGGGGCGTGTAGATATACCTCCCATAACTGTTAATGAAGTTAGAACAGTTACAGAGAAACCAAGCATTTACTCTCCTTAATGGTAAGACCCCACACTTTGAAGGATTCCCCCTTATAAAACTGCATATTCAAGACTGGAGAGATGGCTCGAAGGCTAAGATTGCATACTTCTTTTGCAGAGAAGCCTAGTTCAGTTCTTGGCACCAAATCAAACAGTTCACAACTCTGCAGTACCGAGGAATCCAATGTCTCTAAATACCATGGGCACCTACTGTCACCTACATATACTCAAATGCATATACACACACTTGTACATAATTACAAGTAGGAAAAAATAAAATATTTTAGGAATGCAAAGTCTTTTCAAAGAATAGAGAGTGGGCTGAAAATTCTTCAGGGGTTTCCTGTTCACTAAAGGGAATGTGGGAGTCCTTATGCTAGACAAAAATGAAGGAAGGTTTGGTTTTGTTTTGTTTTTTTCAGGTTCATTCATGTTTGTTTGTCATCTTTCTGATCCCTGAAACTGATCAGATGCACCAGGTTCCTACTTCTCCAAACGTTGATAAGAGGTAGGGACTTCTGAGAGACCCCTACAGAACAGCAGAGCAAGAGGCAGAGACCAGCTAAGCTGCCTGTAAAAGACAACCCCAGCTGGCATAGAGACCAGTACCACTGTGGCATAAAGGTCCCATGCTACATCTCAAGCTGGGAGCAGAACTTAAAGGTATCATCCATGCGGTGCTGCTTTGCAGATTTGCACAATACAAGCTGAGGGGCATGGAGGCTGGGTCACGTTTTCAGAAAGCAACCAAGGCCAGTCCATGTGTCTGTGTGTCTCAGTTATGTGAAAATGTAATGGTGAAGCCTAGGCTTCGGTAGAGACCTGTGGCTGCTGGTGATGTTAAAACCATGGGAAATCTGTAGAAGGAAACTGCTGCATTGAATGGATCTGGACCAAGAGAAAGAGAGTTGATATATGCTGCGTGTAGCATCAACAGAGGAATGGCTATTGGAGCCCAGATGATGTCATTAAGATCCCCAGGGGCTGAACATGGATGGAGCTGAAAGACTTAATGTTTTCCCTCTTGTGTTTTGGCCTTGCTTGAGCCAAATCTTTCTTTGCTTCATTTGGGTAAGGGGATATTTACTATGTGCTATTGTGGTTTAGATGTTTCAACATGCTTTTGTGTAGAGATTGCCTTGAGTCTTGAAAGAACCTTTGGGCTTTTGAACAAGTGTTAGTATTTAAGACTATGAGAACTTTTGATGCTCTAATGAATGCATTTTCCATTTGTGAGATCTCCATGAGCCTAAGAAGGATGATGGGTGGAATGTTATGGGTTAAATATTACTATTTATGATGTTTGAGTGTCAAGCTGAAAGGGATAAGACTCATGAGTTTCAGTTGTGGACTAGATAGGATTAGTAAACACCTGGGACATTAACGATGAACATCTGTTACCTTTGGCATATCTGTGAGATGTTTCCAGTGTGGCTTAACTGAGGAGGGAAAGCTCACCTGAATATAGATGGCACCATCTGTAGTGATTTGAATGAGAAAAGTCCCCGTAGACTCAGCTATTGGAACACTTGGTACCTAGTTGATAGCTCTATTTGGGGGATGTTATAGAACCTTCAGAAAGTGCAGCCTTGCTGGAGGAATATGTCATTGGGAATGGACCTTGAGAGTTCATAATGTCATCCTACTTCCAGTTAGCTCTCTGCTTCATGTGTGTGGTTGAAAGTGTCATTTCTCAGCTTCCTGCTCTAGCCTCCGACCATGCCTCTATCATCATTATAGACTCTCCCTCTAAAACTGAAAGCCCAAATAAAGTCTCTCTTCCATTGTCTCAATGATGGTGTTATGTCACAGCAATGGAAAAATAACTACAGCACCATCTAAAATGGTGGAGTTCCATACTGAATCCAAAGCAGAAGGGGTACCGGGAAGATGGCGTTGTAAAAGTGCCTGTCTCATAAGCACTAATGCCTGCATTTGGATGTCCAAGCGTCCATAATGGACTGAGCATGATGGTGTTTACCTGTAATCCCACTCCTGAAAGACAGAGCTGTGGATCCTGGAAGCTTGGATCTAGTCTAGCCAAACTAGAGATATTCCAGTTATGTAAGAAACATTTATCTCAAAAGATAAGATAGAGAGCAATAGAGAGACAGTGACATTGACTTCTAGCCACCCCACACACACACATTCACAGACATGTACATTCCTGCACACACTGTACACATACATGCAGATGTCATACGCACACAGAAAAGGAGGAAGGAGTCCACTGAACACTGTCATTATCCTTTCTCTGTTTTCTAGGTGCACCACACACCAAGCATTCCATCTTCTTGTCTTCCCTGCCATGACTTCTGAACCACAAGCCAAAAGAAACCTTTCCCCCTTTAGGTTGCTTTTGCTCAGGTATTTGTTCAGAGTGATGGGAGAAGGCACATTTCAAGATGTTTAAGATGTCCCCCAAACTGCTCCTTGGGAGCAGAAATGGTAGTCCTGCCATGGCTTCTGAGATCTGGGCTTTTCTATCCACAGACTTCATGTTATGATAGGTTTCCACAAGCTCCTACCAGGCCCATACCTTGCTTCACTTGCCTCTGGAGCACTGGATGACAATGAACAGACCTTCAGCCCTTTTACCATTCCTCCTGTGCCTCTGAGTACTCCCCTCATTGCCTCTCAATGACAGTGGTCCACAGGCCATCATCTTATCAGTAGCACTTAGGCTGCCCCTGCATTGGGGACAGAACCCAATCTCTGTTGGAAGTGCACTGTATAGTTAGTTTGTCCTGAGCCACAGGCTGCAGGTCTCAAGATGATGCATGAAAAAGAGAAGCTAATGCCCTGCGTTTATGGCATCTCTTGCACACTGCATGCTAGATAAGTGAGATCCCTCTATTTCCAGCCCCAGGGAAAGCTGACATCTTTGCTGATGCTCTGGTGCTTCCCTGTTCCCTGCGTTCATCCAGCTGAGTACCAAGCTTTGTCTCCTCAGTGGTTTCAACCACCTTATATTTATAGGTGAACCTTGTCTTTCTGCCAGGCCCCACATGGAGATGCCCTCCAATATATTTAAAGACCATTCATTCACTGAAAGAGGTTCAGACACCTAAATCTTGTAAGTGAGAGGTCTGAGCCCTGCTAAGCCCTTACCTTTGCCTCTCCCCAGGCATCTGCTTTTCAGGGACTGCTGCTTTTGAGCCCCTTGCAGGCTGGCATGCCTTGATTCCATCCAGAAACCATCCTTTCCCTGCCTACTTGCCCTATGCTGTCCTTTCATTCCCTTCCAAACAGTGAGGTAAAAGCACCAAGCCATTTTAGTCCAATTTTCTCTTCCTGATGTGGAGAGGCAATGGTGGCATTAAGACCTGGTACCTGCTGTTCAGAATCAGCAAAAGAACAGTAAGTGGGAGGTAATGAGTGCCGTTGGCAGGAACTGAGCCTGTCCCCTGTCCTCCTACAGTCCCCAAGCTCCCTGCCGGAGTCCACATTGAAAGGAACCTCCTGGGCAGTGAGTCCCCACTTCTTTAGTTGTTTGGATCTTCCATGTGACCCGAGCAAGCCCCTCTCTTCCTCCAGCCTGAGTTTCCTCATCTGTACAGTGGACACTTCATCAAAGATAGAGCAGGAAAGGAAATGTTTTTAAAAGCCCAGGAGGGGATCAGACAGGGGAAACGTGCTACTTGCTCCTGTTTAGCATAAGCTCTAATGCTATCCTTGGCTGCTTTCTGAGCCAGGATCACTGACCCCTCTCTGTGAGCAAGGAATCACGTGCAGAAGTTCAGTGTAGGATTCTTCCTCATCCACACAGAAGGTTCCGAGGAACAAAAGCACAGACTTCTACAATCCTTATGATGCCCAGGCTTAGTGCTCTAGCTGGATTGCGTCATTCAAACCTCACACCACCTCCAAGGGAAAGAGTGTTGGTATTGTCCCACTTAGATATTATCACACAGAAGCTGAAAGCATTGAAAGTATTTGCCATCGAATCACTTAGAGATCATCTGGGAGGCATCTAAGCCTGGGTAGATTTATCCTACATTCTCTTAGGTATCACAAGCCTCCTGGTTCCAAGAATGGGATATCTAAAGACCAGGGAAGGAGCCAGTTTCTGGTCAGCTTGCTCAAGGAACTAGGTTAGAGCCCTAGAGTGATCTGATCTACAGCCTAAGAATCTAAACTCACCAGATAAAGACGCCCCAAGGACACATTCACAACAAACACACAGATTCTGCTTTGTCAGGCTGAAGGTGGTACAGGCTGAGATGTGGAACCGCTTCATCATGTTTCTGGATACTCCCTCTTGCAACTCCTCTGCTTTGTATCCTCCTTTCCCCTGTCCCCTCCGCCTCCTCCCCTCCACCCCCTCCCTCTTACTAGTTCTGCTTCTGGTTTTCTTTTCTACCTTCTTCATTTGCTTCCCCAAGCCTCTGCCTCTCCCTCACTGGATCACCCAAGGAAGGAGGTGAAATATATGGGCATACCGCCACTACCAACTGGTGTCAAGGGTCTAGAATATAGAGCCAAAGGTGCTCTGAAGTGGCCAGCCAGTCTCTGTTACCTGGAGCATCTTCAAAAGTGCATCTTCCACAGTGACATACTGTCCCCCAACGGCCCCCTCTCCTGAGTCTCCCCTAGACTTGCTCACTTTTTCCTGTAAGAACCCCTTCCTTCACCCAGCAGGCATCCTTGCAAATCTTGTTTGGGGACAGACCTTGTGCTAGAGATTCAGAATAGAAAGAATATGGCCAAACCCTAGTCAGCAAAGGACGAGCCTGGTACACTGGCTCCTTCCTCTCAGTGTAGAACATGTAGGCAAGAACTTCAGCAGAGGCCTCTGAAGCCTGAGGTGTTGGAGGGCTCCCTGGATACCCTGAGAAACCTGACTCTCACGTCACTAGAGTGACTTCCACACCTTTGTTGCTGAGGCCTAAAAGAGAGAGCAAGGCCTCTTGACTCTCTAAGCACTTAGATGGCTTCCTGCCCTGCCTGTTGTTCCCTTGTACCCAGAAGAACTAGGGGTCTGTGTGGTTTCCCAACTGGGGATGTTTCTTTGAGGTCTCCCCTCCCCCATTCTAACACATCCTTCGGCTGCAGGGAAGGAAGCCCAGGTTTCACTCTTAAAGGAATCTTGCTAGCAAGGTGCTGTGGCCAGCATGAAGTCAAGCCAGGCAGGAGAGATATGGGGTGCTGAGGGGGGGGGGCTTTCTGGGGGAAAGTCTTAGCCTTAGCCCTCATAGAACCCCACATAGAAAAGGAGCCGAGAGTGGAATATATTCAATACCCTCAACCCTCTCCCTTTTTCCCTTGCTGGAGTTGCCATGGCAACCAGAGTTCACTCTAGATGCCAAAAACACTGCAAAAACAACAATGAAGACATCACCCACAGTTCAGAGGGAAAGGGCACAAGGCCAGGCTGGGGCCCAAAACAAAGACTATCCCTACCCCCTACAGTCCTCCCCAAAGAAAGGCAACCCTGGGAATTTGGGGATTTGTGCTAGGCCAAGGCAGAGAGTAGAGGTTTGCTAATGTTCAAGGGACTTCATTTTTCTTCCTGGGTCTGCTCTCTTTTCCTCATGCCCATAGCCATCCTGCAGCTTCCTGTGTGTCTACTCAGTGTCTCCTTTCAGGGAGTACAGGCAGAGAATGGTGACAAGGGTGTCTCAGGGGGCCCTGAGGAGCAGCCTTGGCTGTGAGATGTAGGCTTAGGGAGTCTTTCTAGACCACCTGGCGTAGGCTGTGAACTCAGGAAATATATTTCCATCTCCATCTCTAGGGCCCTCAATAATGAGAGGCTGCACTCACAGAAAAAAAACATGATCTCATTCACACTAAGGTAAAAGTGACAGATGAGCTGTAGGTGGCCATGGAAAAGGCCTTTGAGATGAGACTTCAAGTCCCATAGAGCCAGGCAGCAAACCTTGCACCCCTCTGAAAAGAACACTGGAGTAGGCGCTCACTCCGGGACCCACCCTGGACAATGCCCTTCATGTGCACTGGTGCCTGATCCCTCAGCACTTCAGCCTCAGGACAGCTCCTCACCACGCAATACTTTTGGCCATGCCTTCAGGGTGGCACAAGTGGTCCAGTACCAAGTGGAGTACTGAAGAGTTAATGTCAATGGGAGAAGAGAGATGCTGCCAGGGTGTGGGGGCGGAAGGCCAGGGAATACCCTTCATACCCACAACTGAAACAACTCAATCCTAGCTCCATTCACTACCTCTGTGCAAGTCCTTTCCCTTGCTTTACTTCCATTGCCTCCTCAACAACTCAGGAGCTGGGCAAAGAGCAGATGGAAGGTATGATGGGGGGCGTAGGTGAAGCTGCTGATGGAACAGGGCAGCTCACCCTCAACTCTGCCCTAAGCCTTTAAGTCTAAGTTGGGTAATGAGGGAAGGGCCTAGAGACAGGGGAGAGATGAATGGCATAGTGCAGAAGTGGTGAGCAGAAAAGACAAACCCAGTCCTGAGCCCAGTAGAACTCTGAGACCCAGCCAAGACAAACAAAAGAACTGCTTTAGCCTGAGGCCCTCAGAATACTGTTCCCCAGGTGAACAGAAAGCCAGTGAAGCATAAGGAAGTCACTGTGCCCGAGGTGGTCAACACTCTTCCTAAGGTCCATGTGGGGCTCATCAACAAATGGGGGTGGAGGGCTCCTATAGGCTAAAGAGTTGTGATGGGAGCCTCCTCAAGAAGTTCAGGAGAGTAACAAAATGGGAAAGTCTAACAGGGTAATCTCTGTAGCACTAGATATAGCTGAAAATAATTGCCTTCCAGGGGTGAAGATAACAGAGCCAAAGGCATCATGAGGGTTTCCAGGACTAAAAACTGGACAGGAGTTTGCAGAGAGAGGAGAAAAAGCTGGGAGAATGGGACCAGACTGGAGCATAAGAGACCATGGGAAGAGCAAATACTCCCATGTATGTGAACACATTCAGCAATCTGTGTGCACATGTGCATGTGGGATTGGGGAGAGGCAGAGAAATAGAACAGTGTTGAGCAGAATAGGCTTGACCTCCCCAAAGCTGTGAGCATCCAGAACAGAGGGCAGACTGAAAGAGATCAGAGGGAGGCAGAAAGTCCAACAGGGAGGCCATGGTTGCCAGAGCTGAGTGATAATCCCACTGCTAACACCTGATTCAATTAACCCAGCAGATCTTTCCTAAGCACTTGCTTGGTGATCATGGGAAACACATTTGTAAGGTGGGTGTGTACCAGGCAGAGTTCTCAGCAATTTGTGGCTAACCCACTGAACAATCCAATAAATTGATGTCGTTTTCACACATGGTTTATAGACTAGAAAACCAGGGCAGGAGTGGTAAGGGATTCTTGTACCACACCCAGACATTCACTCCAGAGTTTTTGGCCCTGTGCCTGTTTGTGCTCCTGCCAAGGTCCACCCAAGATGGGCAATGTGTCAGGTAGTAGGAACAAAAAATGATTACTAGGAGACTGAGCCAGCCAGACTGACAACTAGCCCCTGCAGTTGGAGCAGTGGAAAGAGGGGCTGGGGGTTTGAGATGGCCAGAGAATTCTGTGATGGCATGAAATAGCAGCACAAGCAATATCAGAATGCCAAGGGAGAGGGCTGGAGGCACTGTCCAGACTCTCTGGTTCCCCATGGAGACACTCTGCCTCTCTGGCTTCATTCAGAAGACCAGATGGAGCTGGTGCAGGAGGCACACATAGTGCCCCAACCCTGGATCTTCTGCTCCACCTCCAGCAGCAAGTCAGCTATAGCAGATGAATTGTTGTGGCTCAACTCCCATCTGCTTTCTCTTTAGGGGCTCAGGGAGGCCAGGTCTGGGTGACTTATAAGGACTTCTTTGAGAACTCCTGGATGGTTCCCCCTTTTCTGCCCTCTGCCCATACCAAAATGGACTTCGGTCATTCATGACTATAGGCTCATTAAGTTATCAAGTATTTAATGTTCCCATAAATGAGCTATAACATCAATCTATGACTTACATAATTATACATTAAGTATATAATTTATATATAATCATACTTTAATTATAGCATTCATTTATGAATTCAACAAATCCAAAGCTACTTTACCCTAGCACTGGGTTCAGCTGGGGAGACAGGGTAAATGGAAGCACATACCTTCTGCAAGTCTGCAGCAAGCCCTCCTTCATAAAGCTGAAAATTCCATGGCAAGCAAGACTGGTGGGTCAAGGGGGCTTTGGCACCAAGTTGAAGACAACAGTGCAAGGTCTTTTCCTCAATCTTGGCCAGTCAGGGCCAGGACAGGGTTAAGGAAGACTTCTTAGAAAGCAGAACACAGCTTAACTTAAGCCTCCAGCTTCTACCCAACATCGCCACGAGGCATGAAAGGTTTCCTCAGGAAAGGTTTACCAGTTCAAAAGGAAAGACCTCAAGAAAGAGACACTCGGGCTTGCCACCGGTCTTATTTTCTTTCTGTTGCCCGATAAAACACATGACCAAGATAACTTATCAAAGAAAGTCCTTAGTTTGGGGGTTGGTCAAAGCTCCAGAGGTTTAGTGTTCATTTTCTGATGGTGGGGAGCATGACAGCAGGTGTCCATGGCGCTAGAGCAGTAGCTGAGCCAAAAGCACAAGGCAGGAGGTTTGGGGTGGGAGGGAGAGAGGGAGAGACAGATAGACAGACAGACAGACAGAGAGGCAGACAGACAGAGAGGCAGACAGAGTGCTAACTGGGAATGGTGTGGGCTTTTGAAACCTCAAACTCCCGTAACACACCTCCTCCAACAAAGCCATATCCCCTAATCCTTCCCAAATAGTTCCATAAACCAGAGATCAAGCATTCCAATACACGAACCTACAGGAGCCATTCTTACTCATTCTTACTCACCACACCACTCGAATGCCCCCAGAGAAGCTGGAATGTGGCAAGCTGTGTCTCTGCACAGACTCTCTCAGATGATGAGTATCTCTGTCTGGGATACAGACCTTTACACATTAGAAATGGCTCCAATATGAAGGCTCTGTGACAAAGAGAGAAGCAAAGACGGATTCAGATAGAGGACTCAAGTGAGAGGACACAGAAACAGGTAGGTAATGTGGAAAAGCTGAAGTTGAAGCTAATGTCTTGGAAAAGTTAATAAAGACTATTGGAGAAACATTCCTTAAAAACAGAATGCTATTTTTAACTGAATACCCAGAGAGTACGCAACATTCTTAGAGAATAAATAGAAAAGTGTCACATCTTGAAGTAAACCTTCAGTTAAAAAGCAGAAAGGTTGCAATGGAATATATTTTTGGAAAGTAGTATAAAATGACGAGTAAGAAGCGATATGAAATGGGGGCTTCAAAGCATAAAGTCTAATATCTCATTGGCAGGAGTTTCAGAGTGGGAGAGCAGCGAGAAGACAGGGAACTATACCTTCAAACAGAAGAGAGGAGATTTTTCCAGAATTCACGGATGTGAGTTTCTGCTTTGAAAACGCCCATGAATTATGGAACAAATCACTGAAGACATGAGAAGGCATGAAATTCAGAACATCAGGGACAGAAGAAAAAAAAAATTAAACAAGAGGAGAACTGATTGATGGTGTACACAGGGCAGGGCTTAAAATGGCATCAGGCGTTTCCACGGCAACACTGGAAGCCTGAGCATGACTGAGTGAAACATCGGAAGGCTCCACAGAAGCTCATTTGCAACCTAGAGTTCCATCTCTAATCAAGCCACTCATCCTATAGGTAAAACAATGAATAAAAGAAGGAAAATATGTGTAGTCAGACATGAAGAGCTCACAAAATCACCTCCTCTGTGTTTCTTAGAAAGTTCCTGGCAAATGCTACTCCAAAGAAAGAAACTAACCAAGAAATAGGAAGTCTGTGATTCAGGACATAGAGGAGTCAGCTGAAAAGAGAGGAAGCGAAACTTTCAAGATGATGATGAAAGATTCTCAAACTAAAGGCCATCAGACATCCGAGGAGAGCCTGCTACTTCAGACTGAAGTCCAGACACACTATGAAATACACAGAAGAAAAGCAAACTAAACAAACAGGAGGTTAAAATAATGCTGGGAAAACATGCACACGCACACATACAATAGTGATTCTCTGTGGTTGAGTGTGAACATCCCTCCCCGAGCCCAGGTGTTGAAGATGTGCTCTAATGCATCAGCAGTCAGAAGAGGGGCTCTACAGAGATGATCAGAACGCAAGGGCTCTGCATCCATCGATAGATTCGAGGATAGATTTATAATTAAATGGCATGGTGAGGAAGTGCTGACAATAAGGCTGTGCCTACTTGGTGGAAGGTGTTGAGATCTTAGGGGCATGCCCTTAGGGGCTGTACATTGCCATCATCTTCTTTCTCCTTTTCACTCTGTCTCCTTCATGGCCATTCTGACGAAAGCAGCTCTGCTCTGCTTGCTCCAAGCCCTCACATGATGAGTTACCTCACCACAGTCCAGAAACAATGGAGCCCAGTGAACATGGACTGATCCCTCTGAAACCATGAACCAAAGTAAACTTCCCTCATCTAAGCTGGTCTTGAACTCTCTTGAGCAAGCTGGCCTTAACTTTTGATCCTCCTGCCCCGATCTTTGGACACGTGGCTATGTTAGAGGTTGGAATCACAAGCCCTGCTCTAGCATGCCACCTATTTTTAGTATAATAGTTCTATTAATTCTTTTAAAAATTGTATACATGATTACAAAGCTTTCTTATCATATCACACACACGCACAGGCACAGGCAAACACACACTCCTCCCCTAACCCCTACTGGATCTACTTCATCTCATCCCATCAGAGTTCCTCTCCTAATTTTATGTCCTCTTAAAAATAATAATAACCTTCAGAGCCTCATTTGTGTTGCACCCACTAGAATGTGGCCAGCCTACCAGGGACCACATCATTAAAGAAAACTGACACTTCCTCCCCTAGCATCCAGTAAGCATTAATATCTCCTTCTGTAGGTGGGGAGACTCATGGCCCTCCTGGCCCATCCAGGTTGGAATGTTCATTGGTTTGATCTAGGACAAGTGTTATGCAGGTAACCACAGTTGTGGTGGGTTTATGAGTCCAGTGGTTTAGTCATATTTAGAAGACACTACTTTGTCCTGGTTCTCCCCAGTCAATGGCTCTTACAAGTATCACATCTTTTCTTCTGTGATGTTTCCTGAGCTTTAGAGATGAAGGGTACTATATTGATGTCCTGTTTATGGCTGAGCACATAACACAGACACATGCACTGCTCTTTGAACAGCTGTGAATGTCTGTGTTAGCCACCAGATAGTGCTCAAAGAAGCTTCCCTTCCCTGATAAGGAGTGAGAGCCTCACTAATAGAGATTTGAAGGACACTTTGATATTATGTCCATTTATCAAACTAATAATAGTGGGTGAACCCCTAGAGTTTATTAACTCTTCCAGACATGTGTTCTTGGACATATTTATGTACCAGAAATGTGTTTTCCTCCTGTGGAGCAAGCTTTAAATCCAATCAAAAGGCCATTGGCTACTCCTACAACGTGAGTGCCACTGCTGTGCCCTTGGGCAGAATTTTCCAGGCTGGTCATTGCTGTAGCCTGCAGTGTTCATAACAGTTTTCTCTCCTGGAAGCATTTCTCAGAACTATGAAACCTAGCCAGCAGGGAGGATGCTTTCCTGTCAGTGCCAGCTGAATTCTCCATATCCAGTGACCAAAGAATATGGTGTCTTCAGCAATAGTCTTACCTTCAAGTTCTAGACAGCAATCAAGATCAATAGAACATTAGAAAGAATTCTCTAGAAACACAGGACTGATAGAACGAATGACTTGGGGGAATGGTATAAAGGGGGTTTATTAACATGTTACAGGCTGTGGTGCAGTTAGTTTAACAAGGGCTGTCAACCAATGGAAAGTCCAAGAATCCAACAGTTGTTCACTCCAGGAGTCTGGATGTCTCAAGTAGTCCTCAGTATACTCCAGAATCCTGCAGAAGTAGGCTCTAATACCAATGAAGGAATGAAGTTGCCAGAAAGAATGAGCTCAAGCAGACTAAGAGCCAAAGCTCCTTTTCTTTCAAGGCAGGGTTTAATGTGTAATGGCCCTGGCTGTCCAGAAACTCACTCTGTAGACAAGGCTGGCCTTGAACTCACAGACTTAAAGGCATGCCCCATCACACCATGCTTGATATAGGCTGCCACAGGAAGTGTAAACCAGATTAAAGGTGGGTCTTCCCACTTCAAATGATTTAATTAAGAAAAATCCCTCACAGGTGTTCCCAGCTGCTTGAGTTGTAGCTCATACCAGATGTAGTCAAGTTAAAAGCCAATAGTACCCATCACAAATGGCAATATAGCTTGTATTATTTTGGACTTTCCCCAGGATATCCCTGACAACTTGAAGGGAGGTATTTCAAACCTGGCACTAGGCTTTTTACTTGGCAACATTTGCCTTCTGAAAGGAGCATATCTATCCAAACCACCACATAGATGATAGATTTATCAACTACTTCTAGCTTTTTGAGGAATCTCCACATTGATTCCCAAACTAGTTGAGCCAGTTTACACTCCCACCAACAGTGAACTAATGCTCTCCTTCTCCCTCCCTCCCTCCCTCCCTCCCTCCCTCCCTCCCTCCCTCCCTCCTTCGTGTGTGTGTGTGTGTGTGTGTGTGTGTGTGTGTGTGTGTGAGTGTTGTATCTAGACACAAGGAAACTGTGAAGAAGGTAAGTACAATAGAAAAGAACTATTGAAAATCAAGCCAAATAGAAAAGAACAGCATCAAATACAAGAGTAGAAGACAAAGCAAATGGAAATCATGAGGGGAAAAAATGTGTTTTAAATCCAATGTAGGACATAAAAATAAATAAATAAATAAATAAATAAATAAATAAATAAATACAACAAAATGTATAGCTCCGCCTAGAAATTCCAACAACTACCCAGAGAAAAGTCTAGAATGTGAGAGCAGAATGAAGATGTTATCAAGGACATTACACCTAAAAGTTTACCAGGCTAGTAGGACACAGTGTCTGTATGCAAAGAACTCACCCAGCATCCAGAACAGTGGAGACGATTGCAAACAAATATTTATAATCAGACTTTAGGATCTTCCGAGGCCTTTCAGCTGTCCAGGCCCAGGAATCACAAAAGCAAGATGGTTCTGGGCTTAACAGAGAACTATGCTAGTACTTTGAAGCCAGCCATGATGGCCCCTGCACTCCCAGCACTTGGCAGGAGGATCAGGAAGAAGACAAGACCCTTGTGGGCTACAGTGTGATACCCTGTGTCAAAAATTCAAATAAGCAAAAGAAGATATGGAGATAAATGTTTCTAGCCCACATCTCTGTGCTCTGGAACACCAAGTTTAAGACATTTTCAGGCAGACAGTACCTACGAGTGCTGCTGCCAGGGTGCCTGTCCTCAGTTGCTCTGGAAGGCAGTGTGCCACTGAGACAAGAGCCCAAACCAAGGAGGGGGAAGAAAAGAGATCCAGGGTGTGAGGAACTTAACAGAGGGAAGCAGAAAAAGGACTGTTACATGATGAGATTTGGTGTCCTAAGACACACCTATGTGTCAACCCCAGCAAACTGTAGCTTCGAACCAGAATAGAGGAAGTGAATGAGGCAGGCACCTGTGGATGAAGGAGACAGACACTAGCCAGCCAGATTTGGAAAGAAGAGTCCTAGACAAAAGACATCAGGTAACAAGAAAGGAGACATTTAATTTGAGGGAAAGCGAGCATTGGATAAAGGAGAATGAACTCCAAGGTACAATAGGACTCAGTAGTTGCTTTTAAAAAATGGTTGCTTTTATTCAACAACAAAACAGCTGGTTGAGAAGAGGGAGGGAAAGGGAGCAGAAAGGACATGAGGAAGTTAAGCCATATTTGCTGTAAAAAGGTAAATGAATGAAAGAATAAATGAATGGATGAGTGAATGAGTGAGTGAGTGAGTGATACCATGTATACACCTATTAAAGACAGTGGAGCTAAATAAAGGAGGAAATGGCCGAAAGAATTATGGGTGACTGCACCCTAGAGGTGAGACTGGGCATGGAGAA
Source organism: Mus caroli (assembly GCF_978045245.1). Lineage (NCBI taxonomy): Eukaryota > Metazoa > Chordata > Mammalia > Rodentia > Muridae > Mus > Mus caroli. The sequence continues at coordinate 93,512,767 of NW_028227262.1, forward strand.
AGTGGACCTGTGTGTAATCTCCTCCACTTCACTCTGAGCCTTTCAGTACAATTTAACTTTGAATGTATGCTGATGCTAGTTTAAAATTCAAAACTGTGTGGCTACGCCACAGCTCAGGACACAGTCAAGTCTCAAATGTGTGCTTGAGGGAAAGACCCCTGGGACTGGATGATTGTGAAGATAACTGGGAAGACTAGGCTGGGCCTGAAAGTCGCACAGGAGGTAAACCAGCAGAGAGGACTCCTGATATCTGGAGTGGAAAACACTAACTCACGGTGTCCTCCATGACAGCATGGGTTCATACATGGCATCAGTCCATAGTTCTTTAAGTTTCTGTACAAAGTGAACCACAGTAAGAGCCTCATATAGATGCAGGAAAGCAAAATGCTGGGGCCCTTGGCAGTTATCTTGCAGGTAACTTCATTCCAGAGAAGGCTGATGCATTCCAGCCTCTCATTGCTGAGCTACTATGGAGCTTTCAGAAGTCTGAATTCTAAGAGCCACAGACAACACTGGTCCCAGAAGAGTTAATCCTCAAGATCAGGCACATTAGGCAGAAAGCAGTTGCTTTCAGGGGCCACAGCTTAGCGTCTGCTTAAAAGTTTGATGCTTTGGTTTTCATGGATTTTTTAAAACTAATTTTTAATCTTTTAATACATCATGTTAATAAAATATTACAATAGCCCTCCCTTGAGCTTTCTTTGATTTCAGTTGCTTCTGCTCAGCCACAGCCTAAAATACTAAGTGGAAAATTCCAGAACTAATCTGGGGAATGTGACGACATTCATACCGTCCAACTCAATACACACCCACCAGGAGGAAGCAGGAATTATCCCTTGGTCTATGGTGTCCACTGTGAGTCTACTCCCACTGACCTACTGGCCACTCAACAGCTGTACTGGCTCTCAGCTCCATTCTCGTAGCATCCAATGGTTTGCCTTCCAGAACCCTCTCTCCTCATAGCCTAGTAGGCTCTCCAGTACCATCCCTGTCTTTTCATCATAGCACCCGGACATTAGGTCACCCACAGCATCCCAGACTATGTGGGCTCAGTACATTAAGATACTCTGACAGAGAAAATGACTATGGCCTTGCACCTTTTATTGCAGTTATGCTATGGCTGTTCTTTATTAATAGTTGCTCGTCTCTCTCTTACTATGCTATTATGCCTAATCCATAAGTTTATTTTGAACCGTAGGACGATGCACAATCAAAGGGAGCTACTGTTCTGAGCTTGCGGTGTTCCTTTAGTGTTTTGTGCTGGGCAAGTGAGGTTCCTCTATTCCCATCACTGGGGAGAGCTCACATCTTTGCTTAGCACTCTGCCAACAGCTTCCTGAGATGTTCCCCCCTCCCCGCTCCCCATGCAGCAGAAGTCATTAGGGAAAAAAAAAAAACAAGAAAAGCATGCAGGAGTCAAGGCATCCCTGACTTTTGCAAGGCCCCAGGGAAAGCCAGCAGTGGTCTGACTTTGTGCCTGCCCCCCTGCTTCCTGTTGGCTGTTTGAAGACGGACAGAGTGAGTCTGCACCCTCTTCCTAGTGCTAGGAAATTTCTATGGAGGAGAAAAAAGACATCTGTGCATTCCTTCTTTCTGAAAACTTCATCCAAATGGTCCCTTGATACAGAGCCCTTCCATTTTCCAAGTCAATAAATTAAATGCTTGCTTGGTGATTGCTGGAACCGCTAGAGCTCATTATGGTTTGCACTGGTTTGAGGGGAAGTGTGAGGTAATTAATAATCATGTGTCTCTTGCCAGATGCTGTGCTGTGCTTTGGAAAGGCTATCTCTATAGTATCTCAGGCCACCTCAGGAGACAGGTACCACTGTAATCCTCATCTTATAGATTAAGAAACTGATGGCCAGAGAGGTTAGGTAGCATGTGAGATGGAGATGGAGTTAGATTTCTGTGGTTCTGACCATTGTTCTTGTGAGGCCTCCATCTGTGTTCCACTACAGTATCAGAAATGCTGATCTTAGATCAGAATCTGAAATTTTAAGATCCTTAGGATGTCATGCAGGAGCCTGAGTGAGCATACCTTCTAGACCCGGCCTCAGGGCCTCGATTCCTTGTCTGAACTGAAAGGACCCGAGAACTGTGATGATTCCGGCCCTGATACACCTATGAATAAACTATCTGGACCAGTATTTCCAGCTGTCGCATGCCCTGCTGTTCCTGGTTCTGAAAATGTAAAGTCTAGGAGGGCGATTCTCCTGTAGGCTAAGAAGCTTGGTCCTATAATCTGAGATAAGCATCAGTGGAGACAAATTCAGGAGAGAGTCTTGGAAAGCACCCTGGTGTCTTCAGGACCATAGTTGAGAGGGTTCCATAGCTACTTGAACCCTGAGAGTCTTCTCCCTTTGCTCTGAGGGTCCTGGGTCAGCAACAGGCAGGGAAGTGGAGAGGCAGGTCTTTGCAGAGACATGCTGTGCTGTAGTATGGGTGTGCCAGGTAACAGGACCTGGAAGGAATGGACCCTCAAGGATCCCTAAGTATTGAGGAGAAAGGAGCTTCAGCAAACTCATGTCTCATTATAAGGCTGGAGACAAAAAATAGGTAGCCTAGGACCCAGCCTGGGAGAAATGTTCTTACCAGTCCTTAAAGAGCAGTGGTGATAGGAGAAGCCAGTGAACTGCAGTGCAGGGGAGTCTCTGATGGGAAACTGGACCACTCTCAAAACCCATGGTCTTTTGGGATGACCCTAGAAGCTCGAGGAGTTAGCATATGGCCCAGAGGAAGCTGCCATTCTCCTGAAGGAAATGGAGAGGGTTGCTGTGTTTTCCAGAGCTTAGGGAAATTAGGAAAGCATGAGTATCCAGGAAGTTGCAGTCACAGCCAAACAGGTTCATTCAAGGATGCTTCCTTCTTCCTCCACAGCTGGCTGTGATTGTAGACTAGATCAGTGATTGACACTGGAACCCCCACCCTTTGAATGGAAAAGACCTTGGGTACCTGGAACCTATTGTATGCTAAGGGTACCCAGAACCGTTGTCCCTCCCCACCACGGGAACACACAATGACCCCACCTTCCACACACTATTTCTCCCCCACATGGAAATCAGGACATCTGCACTGATGCCCCCCCCCCTTCCGTGACTTGCTGGGAAACCTTGTGATCACCAAACAAGATTACAGTCCACCATCGTCACTTGGGGCCTCAGAGATCAAAAGAGCTCTTGTATGGCTCTTTGTTGACCTTGCACAGAGACTTGGACTTTCTACCCTTAAAGAGAGTGAGGGGCTTATTATCCAATTCTTGGGGATCATATGAACCCTCACATTCTTTACAGTGGAACAACATCTCTTAGTCACCTTTGGTTCAGAAGTGCTAGATTCCTGTGCATCTCAGGGTTACTAGTCATCATGTAACATAAAAGTCAGGGGAGAAGCAGCTGACCCTATGGACATAGGCAGACGCCTTGTACCTATGACCTCCTGATAATGTCAGGCACAAGACCTGTTCCTGTTCTCCCTTCCTGTCTCCTTCCCTTCAGAATATTGTGGTCCCCAATTACTCAGAGCTGCAGGAGGCCTGCCAGGGAAGAAATTAGAGCTACACATCAGCTATTCTATATTTACCACCTGATGGCCAAGGAGGATCTATCTTCTGCACAATTAAATGAAAAGAGTTTTAATATCAGCAAAGCAAAGGACTCTAGCAACAATGGAGAATTAGGTTAGAGGCAGCAATTGGATTAGTGCCGAGCTGCAAGTGAAATGAAGACTTGGACACGGGAGTGTTATCCTTCTCCTGTGACAGGCTCTTCCTTGGCAGGGGCGGTGGGGGGGGCGTAGGGAGGGTCTGGGATGGGAGGAGTTGGGCTGGATTCCTAAAGCTAACCCAACTCCCACCCCAAGGGACGAGAGGCCAGAAGAGGCAACCTTTCTCAAAATCCTCTGTAGCTGAGCAGATAAGGGGATAAATTTGCGGTCATGGATGCCACTCTGGTACCTCCCACTCATATCATCCAGCTGGCACATCCCCAGCTGAGAAATAAACCTGCACAGGGTCCTAACATCCATCCTTCCTCCCTAGGCTGTCATCACCTTTCCCCAGGACTGCTGCTGTCACCGTCTATCCTCTGTCTCTTCTCTCTTGTGCTCACCCTGTAACTACATGGTGTGTTCCCCTTGAACCAGCCTCCCTCCCTGGAGGAGGCATCAGGACACAGAAACATATGTTCTCAGGTGACAGTTCCTGTGATCACAACAAAGACATCACATGTGCGGAGAACATAGACAACTAATGGCCCTTTCTTTATTTTTCCAGTTTCGGGATTGTTTTCCTTGAGCTTATTAAATGGAGTGTTCATCCAGAAGAAGGGGGGGGGGCACACAGCTCATTGCTTCTGATTGCCTATTCTATGGCCACTGTTCCAGACCTGACTGCAGACCCAGGGCCTTGGTTAGAAACTAGAGCAGCTCCTTCCCGCAGCTGTGGAAGCATGGGTGTCAGACCTCCCATCAGCCCTGGGAAGCATCCTGACTTGCTTCGCCCTATGAAGACATACTTGTCCTCACCCTATCTCTCTGAGCCTCTGAAAGGAAAACTCCATAGCCAACTGGGTCTTATCTATTCACCTACCTTATGACGCCAAGTCCTCCTCTTACTCAAGTCTTCTAGAACTAGTCCAAGTTTTCTCAAGCTGACAGGAGTCATCTGGAGAACCAGAAACCATTAGTCATTACCACTTAGCCCCCACATCTGGCAGACCCAAGAATCAACTGGAGATCTTGAATTATCATCCCAAGTATAGGAGGAAAAATTTCAGGAAGCAAAATGGCCTCCAAAGAAATAGCATTAGATAATGGGACTCTCTGGTCCACAAATCAGTGAAGAGCCAAAGAAATGAAGCAGGGGCCACAAAAACAACATGATGAATAAAGGGGATGTGTCTGAATATTTAATACCTAAAGCTAGGAGGCAAATATATATATATGTATATATATGTATTATTTTTTTTGGTTTTTCGAGACAGGGTTTCTCTGTGTAGCCCTGGTTGTCCTGGAACTCACTCTGTAGACCAGGCTGGCCTCAAACTCAGAAATCCACCTGCCTCTGCCTCCCAAGTGCTGGGATTAAAAGTGTGCGCCACCACCCCTGGCTGCAAAAATAACTTTTACAGACCTCTGGAGGAAAGCATACCAAAGTACTAGAAATAGATGTAGACACATCTGAGAGACTAGAGTAGAGCCATGAAGTCATTCCTCCCTCACCAGCCATGTGATCTTACGTCTGAGATATCCGTTGGATACCAAAATCCTGAGACAGTAAAGTTCCTAACACAGAACAGCACGGTCTTCATGCTTCACACACATTTAGTATATTTAAAACATCTCTGGAATTCTTATATTACCCAATATAAAATAAGTGCCAAGCAAATAATTATTGTACTTACCAGAAAAACAAATCTGTGCACGACCAGAACTGATAATATTTTTTTCCTGAATACTTAACACCCACATAGGGCCACTGTGCTCTAATGACTTTAGGGGTGCCATGGGAACCACTATACTAAAATCTCTTTGTGGGCATCACAGGGACCACTGTAATGTTGCTAGAGATACTTGCCTTGCTTCATGGGCGACACAGCAAGTCACGGTGTGCACACAAAGACAGCCAACTATAGCCACGGTTCTTTCCACTGTCTGTACTCTATAAAGGAACCCAAATAGGAAACCAAATCTGCCGTTGCCTGTACTTGGAGTGTGTTCTTCTAGCTGGGCTGCCTTGTCTGGCTTCAGTGGGAGAGCATGTGCTTAGCCTCACAGAGATTTGGTGTGCCAGGGTGGGAGGATATCCAGGGGGACCCCATCCAGTCAGAGGAGAAGGGAAGTGGGTGGGGAAAGAACTGTGGAAGGGGATGACTGGGAAGGGGCAGAGAGCAGGGTGTAAAATGAATAAGTAAAATATTTTAAAAATCTGGGAAAAAGATGCCAAATATGAGCATGGTTGATGTTGTGTAAATACATACAAACATACATACATACATACATACATACATACATACATACATACACACAAGATAAGCCAGAGCACTTACCACTGTACTGTTCAGGAAAGACTAGGTGCTTAACAAATCTGCATGCTTCAAGCTGTCTCCCAGTACCCAAGGTAGCTGTGTGTCATCGTTCACACTTTATCCATCTGACGTTGCATTACTCAGCCCTGTAGCCAGTAGCCTCGTACAACTTGTCTTCCTCATCCCGATTGCTCCCTGTTCCCAAACAAGAGCCAGTCACTCTTCTCTGACAGTCTAGTGAGTGTCCTAAAGTCCCTCTTGAGGGCAAGACTTTGGAGGGGTGGCCCAGATGGTTGTTCCCTAGCCTCTTCCCGGGGGTGAGGGGGGGCGCCTTCCCTTTTCACATCCCCATCACACCTGACTGTATTGCTCACCCTTCTTAACTTCGGTGGCAGGCTTTGTCATGGAATCTCTGCACCTCACTTTTCTCATAAGATAAAGCAAGGGGAGAAGCAGTGTTGCATCACTGGACTGTGCTGAGGCGCAGTAAAGAGGACAAGACTGTTGTTTAGAACTCGGAGTCTGTAGTGTCTAGAGAATATGAAGGTTAGCTATCCTTATCATTATGCCATGGACAGCCAATGTCTCCCTTTGGCCCCTGCCACATCCAGAAGTCTCATGAGTGACCTCCTAGGCAGGAGCTGTGTGTGTGTGTGTGTTTTTTTTTTTAAGATTTATTTATTTATTATATGTAAGTACATTGTAGCTATCTTCAGACACTCCAGAAGAGGGCGTCATATCTCGTTACGGATGGTTGTGAACCACCATGTGGTTGCTGGGATTTGAACTCTGGACCTTTGGAAGAGCAGTCGGGTGCTCTTACCCACTGAGCCATCTCACCAGCCCGGAGCTGTGTGTTTAAGAACTCGTCCTTGTAGGCTTTGTGATGGCTTCAGGAGTAAAACAGCCACCTCCCTCCTTGAAGTGCCCATGATGAAGACAGCAGCTGGGCCACAGCTGACCCATCTTCTTGTACTGGCATTGTTGCATCTGCTTTTCACTTGCATTATTGAAAGCAAAGACAAATCACCAATTCCCTTCAAAGGCCAGCCTGATTTTCACATAAAGAATGTCACCTTCTCTTCTGGGTGTGCCTCATAGATACAAGAGGCTCCATTTAACTAAAACACATGGAAATAATAAACCAGGCTTCTGTCCCTAGTATTTGTCTTTTCCCAGCAGAGTCCTTGGATAATGGGCCCTCCATGTGGTCCATAGACATGCACGTCTGAGACAGAGAACACAATCATAATCAAATAGCCTGACTCCTAGATGACTTAGCTGGGACCACTGTGACAAACAATCCCGGCTAGGATACTCCTAGAACAGAAATTTGTTGCCTCATAGTTCCACATGGCTAGGAGCCCAAAATCATTGCCTTGGAAGGCTGTGCTCTGAGACCTCACTCCTTGGCTTGTGGGTGTATTTCCTCTTTCATATGACTTTTCTTCTTTTCTGCCTCTGCCTCAATCACCTCTTCTCATCATGACACCAACATATTGGCTTAGAGCCTCCCCAGGGATATCATTTTACCTTAATGACATCTTTAAAGCCCTGGTTAGACTTCAGGTATAGCTCAGTTAGAGCATGTGCCTAGCACGTCTGCGCTCTCAGGTTCCACCGCCACTCAGCACCACCGAAAATACAGTGAAAAGTTCTAGGTGCAAATGAGCACATTTTAGGCAGTAGGGTTTGAAAGCTCAAGATGAGGATTTGAGGGAGAACTGAGGAGCCTGTGCTACCTTGGGTCCTCAAGTTACAACCACTTCATTTCCAATCATATACTATGAGCTCACTGCTCTGGTATCTCACCTCAACCCTACTCCAGTCTCTCCAAAGCTGACCTCCTCTCCTGCAAGAAGTCTTCATCCCGCCCCAGCTGCAGCCTCCTCCCACATCTGAACCTCTTATCTCAGACCCTTGCCTCTCAGCCTGTGGAGAGCTAATCTCCCAAATGGGCCCTGAAATGTGGAGGAGCAGGGTCATACCAAGAGGGAGATGGAGGGAGTGCCAGAGTGAATGGCTGGGAGTTGGGGGTTGGGGTAGGGACAACCAGACCAGCATAACCTGAAGGCAGGGACTTAGGAGCAGGAAGATACCTGGGTCTATTTGTCCTTCTTGCTCTCTGCCCTGGCCTAGCTACCAGATGTTCACGATGTCCCCAGGGACTCCTCCGCCTCCAGTCCTGAGAGGGTCAAAGGGAACCCCTGTGATTTCTAGCTAGAGAAAAGCATGGCTGTGTCTTAACCTAGTCTCGCCCCGACTTGTGCTTCAGATCCGTGCTGTAGCCTTGACCGGTTGCTCTTTTGGCTACAGGCCTCTCAGCTGCTCAAGACTATGCTGTGGGTGAGAACGAGTCAAAGGCACGGCCAGTAAAATCCTTGGGGTTCCAGCATTATTTGTTTTCACCAGTGTGTTTTGATCACTGGAACCGTTTCTGGCACACAGCAGAGCAGAGGCTCAACAGAAAAATCTGAATACACGAGAGAGAAGGATGAGCAAGCATAGTCTCTGACCTTTTGTGTGCTGTGGAGATGGAGAGTCCCCTCCAGGACCCAGCTAGTAGGGGGTCCCTCAAGGCACCAGCTGAGGAAACAGGAAGGGCTCTATGGCTACGGACTTGACCCTTGAGCCTGGGTCAGGAGAGCAAGGGCAGACAGGAAGTTCTAAATACTAATAAACTGACCCAGTGAATATACTGTTACCAAGCATGTGAGGTAGATGCCCGGACACCAGCCAAATAAAGCAAAAACAAACAAACAAACAAACAAACAAACAAACAAACAAAAACTTGGAGTCTGAGGCACACCTGCCTTGCCTCTTGTTCCCTGGCTGCCCTAGACCTTAACTGAGTCACTTCTCTTTCATGCCCTTAGTTCCTAGTTTCCAGTATGGCAAGAAGGTATCAATAGCCCTCTAGTGGGCTGCAGAGATGGCTCAGTGGCTAAGAGCCCTGACAACTCTTTCAGAAGTCCTGACTTCAATTCCCAGCAACCACATGGTGGCTCACAACCATCTATAATGGGATCCGATGCCCTCTTCTGGTGTGTCTGACAGCTACACTGTACTTACATTAAAAAAAAAATCTTAAAAAAAAAAAAAGCCCTCTAGCTCTGATGATCACGTTTCTCTTGGGCCTTGGGAGAGTCTATCCCAAGAAGGTAAGCAATGGTCTCCCCAGAGACATTCAGAAAGGACTGTCCATCTCAAAGGGCAAGGGGGAGCATGGGAGTTCAGATCCTGGAAAGGTTGCAAGAGAGAAGGGAGTTCAGATCGAGTAAGGGCTGCAGTGAGAACTAGCTTTGCCCTGACTCCCACGCCTCCAGCCAGCCCTGCAGAACTCAGCAACCCGGAGTTCCTTGGCCCCAGGGGTGCTGAAAGAGCCCTGTAGACTTCACAGGGTCAAGGCCATGGCATTCTCTAGGGGGACCCAGGCTGCCTGCAAGAGTTCCAAAGATCACATGTAAAGCAGTTGGAGGATCTCAGGCTGGGAGGCCAGAGATCTGCTTTCAGCCCCTGCCTGGATGCAGATTTCCTGCATGGCCACCGTCAAACCGCTCCCACTGTCTTGTTACTGGCACAAGTTCTGAGTCCTGAAGACCCAAAGCTGTTTCCGTGGTGCCCGCAGGAAGGGAATCCTAGTCAGGCACACACCACTGCAGCCTATGTCCTTGACCTCCCTGAGCAGATACCGTCTGCTTGGCACGTCTTTGTGAGCAGTCTTCCTTATGAAGCCTGGCCCAGGGTGCTTCATGTAGGTTTGCAGCCAGCAGTATGGGGCCAGGTCCTGTACCAAAGCAGAATTCCACACAGGGAAAGGACACTGGGGCAAAAAAAAAAAAAAAAAAACCCAAAAAAAGAGCCTCAGAAACAGATGAGCAGGAGATCTTGGGCTCAAGGAATTTAGAAAAGTAGTTTTCGGGAGTTAAGGAAGAATTCAGAGTTCCAGTCTTCTTTATACCTACTTTTATCTGATTTTATTTCTAAGCATTTTCTTTCCTTTTTTTTTCACATCACAAATTGCCATTTCTTCCTTATGATAATGATTTATTTGGCATTTATAATGTGTAAGATATGGTGCAAATTAATTAAACATCGCCACAGCCTACTGGTGAGATCCCACCCGGAGTCTTGCTTCCAGAGCACACAGAACTGGCCCATGTCTCTGGCTGGTACAGTCTCGTCTCCCTAATGCCTGTCCCGACACAGGTGATATTGAACACACTAAACAAAGACGTCCACCTTCATGGAACGCATATTCCAATGCAGGGAAACAATGAAAAGCTAAGTAAGGGAGCTAAGATGCATCCCAACAAGAGGGGACACACAGAAAACTGCAGAGAGAGGAAGTGGCATGGTTCTGAGTAGAAGGAGCCATCTGCTCAGGAGAGCCCACTGAGGTGAAGGAGTAACCCATGCAGACATCTGAGGACATGGCGGGTGCAAAGAGCCTGGATGAGGAACAGTAAATAGACCAGCCTGCTGGAACGAAGTCAATGAAGTAAAAGCAAAAGATGGTCCTGATGCAAGGCACACAGGCCTTCCAGGTGCTCAGTGTTTGGCTCTGAGTGAAGTAAGGAACCCCAGGAAACCTGGGCAAATGATATAGATTGAGTGGTATAAGCAATAGGAGGGGACAGGCTGTGGACTGGGGAGCTGACTAGCTTACATAGTGAGTCCACCCCTCACTTGCCCCCCCCCCCCCCAGGAAGAAGAGGCCAAGAGTTCAGAGCCCATTAGCCCTGAAGGTGAGCCCTGAGCTAGGGACTTGGGCCAATGGGAGAAGGAGGCAGGCCTAAGGAGCAGTTAATGCTGTGGTCTGAGCCACTCTGAGCAGTATCGGTTCCTATGATACATCAGCCTCTAGAAGTGTAGTGTCTACCCACCTGCAGCTGCTCCCTGTGGACTGAAGGCCAAAGAAGAGACTAGCAAAGTCCTCGGGATGGGTGAGTCTGGGCCCATGGATTGCTCAACAGACCCCACTGGAACCAGGCATGACCCCCTCAGTCTGGCCCACTTCTCGCAAGCCTCTAGATCACCAGAGGAAACTATTGCTTCTACCCAGACCAATAGAATCCTTTAGTGCTTCCAGGAAGGTGTCCTGAGGGAACTTGTTCGGGATAAAGAGGGAGATGACCAATGAGGTAAGGTAAAGGGTAGGCCCACATCTGTTTGTGCTCAGGGTATCCAGAGCTCAGAGATACAAAACAGATAAAGCTCGTGACCCAGAGCTGAGCCCAGAAGCTAAGAGGGGCAAGCAGATTAACTTCTCCAAATCTCAACTTCTCATCTATGAAATGGGCTGAATGTTTCCAAACTTTATGAAGCTTAAAAAGTGAAACAAGGGACCCTAGATATAGCTTGGTGGTTAACGGCACTTGCTACTCTTGCAAGGAAGCCAGGTTTAGTTCCCAGCACCCACATGGCAGCTCACCACCACTGAGAGGATACATGCACATAGCCTTGTGACTGTCTTTTCCAAGTCATGTCCAGCATGAGACCTCAACTTAGGGTGTTGCTTCGGGACCTCTGAAAAGTGAGCTTTCTTCCTGCTGAGCATTTTCAGGGGCTATACAGAATGAGTTTCTACATTGGACATATTCAGTCATATTCAGAGTAGATTGTACACTTTGCTGCCAGACTGCTGGTAGAAGGGTCACATGCCATTTCCACTCAGCTGTGCCCAAAATCACAGAGCTAGCTGCCTCTTTCCTCACTTGTGACTTGGAGCTGGTGATAACTGTTCAGCAGGCTCTTTAAATGGTGTGCGTGCACACACTTGAGTCCTAGAACAGCGCCTGGCACTTGGATCATTTTTTCATTGCTCAGTCAGATGCAGCCACTCCTTGGCTGCAGGCCAGAAGATTGTGTGCCAGCAAATGCCATATGGGGCCTTGGGCTAGCACTTTTTCTCTCTGTAACCTCCACATTTAATGATTTAGGTTCTCCTGGGATCAGGTGAGTAGGAGTAAAGTGGACCTATGTCTAACCATCCACCCGGCCCTGGACCCGCTTGCAGACCCCATCCATTGTCCATGAACAATCCACTCACTGGCTTGGGAGAAGATTCACTCACAGGATCACAGAGAGGTCTTTGCAGAGACACTGATGCTAGACATGTCTGAAAAGCCTTGTCCCACGTTCCCTAGGTGAACATGGAGAGCTCTGAAACCATAAGGTCCAAAGGTGTGAAGCCTGGGAGCAGGGCTCAATAGACTAGTGTGTGTCTCACTGAGCTCCCGGGAGAGCTGAGTGAGCTCCCATAGAGCTCATGCTTCCGGTCTTGGAGAGTGGTAAAGCCAGGAGGATTGCTTTTGGGTTTCTCCCTGGTGCCCTTGCACCCAACCACCAAGTGTTAAAGGCCATAGAAACCCTTGAGGACTCACACTGATCAGCCACACAGGGTCCAGAGAGCTTGCCTTCTCCCTACCCAGGCACCATCATGCTGTCAGGCAATCCCGCCCTTCGAGAGCTGCAGTGACCAGCCTTACATCTCAGCCTCAGGCTCAGTCTCTGCTCTTGGGAGCAAAGAAGACCATTTCCTACCATCTAGGTAGTAGAGCGGGGAGCCAAGCTGTGAGAGGAGACATAAATAAAAGGCAGCCTGTGAGCAGCCAACGTGGCCCCTGGCACCAGCACTGTGTGTTCAATAAGATCTGGGCTTTCTCCCTTCCATGCCTCTCAGCCAGGCTTGGTCCACCCCTGAAGTCCCAACTCCCAGCAGAGACTCCCCCACCCCCACCCCCAGCATCCCACTCTCCCCGCCACCTTCTTCCGGGAGCCTGTTCTGTAAGCAGGTCTTGTGGTAGCAGCCTCAGCCTTAATTTTAGTTCTGGGCTGGGTAATTTCCCGTGATTACAGGCCCTGTCAGTATAGCAAGCACTCCAGCTGCTAGCAAGCCAGCAGGCCTCATCAGAGTAGGGCCAGGCACATGTTCACACACGTGCCTCACCCTCAGGGACACATGCGAGAGAGCATGTGTGTGCACTAGCAAGCATTTGCACGCTCACACATGCACACCCCTACACTTGCACACTGATGCATGCACACTCACATATATGTACACACTCAAATGAACATTCAGCTTATTCAGGACCAGGACCCGGGCGTCCTCAGCCAGGCTGTGTGTACATAGCCTGCACCATGTTCATCCTACCAGAGAGAGCTCTCTGTTCCATGCACATATATCGCACCCCCCCCCACCCCCAGAGCAAATGATGAGTCTGACAACAAGGACAGGGACAACAGACATAACGGGGCACTGTGGGACAAGGGTGTTTCTTAGGGACCCTCCCCTTCCTGCCAGAATCCTTCTCTTCTCTCTCCCCTAGACTTTCCAGGCTAGCACTAGAAAGCAACGCCTTATCCCTTTCCTCATAAGCACTCCGTGTGTTCATGTCGGTGCTTCCATGGCTGGACAGTGTCCCAGGAAGAACATGTGCTGGAAGATGCCAGGGTGGCAGTGTTAGAGTTGAGGAGGTATTAGAAAGTAGAGCCACGTGGCATGTAATTAAGTCAGAAGTACTCATGGAAAGAACTAATGCTGATATTGGGGAATGAGTTGATTCTTAAGAGAATGGGGTACTACAAAGCTGTTCCTGATGTTCAGACTCCCCTTTCTGCCTTGCCCTGTGAAGTCTTCAAACACACACCCTTCCACATGTGCTCCCAGTGTAATGCATCTACCACGTGTTGAGGAACCTAGAGGTCCTCACCAAATCTGAGATGTCCCCATGCTCTTGGGCACCTAGAACTGTGAGTTAATCTCATGCCTGGTTTTTACGAATTACTCAACTTCAAGCATTTTGTTCTAGCAACACAAAACAGTTGAAGACAGACATCTGCTATGGATCATGACTAGGACCCTCTCCATCTGTGGATATGGCCGTAAGTGAAGCAGAAGGAAGACTGGCCATATAAATGGAATGCTTCGATAATGTATAGCTGGTCCTTGCTGTATAGGTGACTTCCTGGCTGTCTAGCTCCAAAGCTGACACTTACTGCACGTCCACAGACATTCTGGACCATTTGAGGGGCTTGACATACAGTGCTCAGCCAAATGAGAGGACACTCTGCTTTTTTGTTCCAGGTGTCCTACTTTTTAAAAAAATGTCACGTCAAGGAGGTGACAAGGTTTATTTTGTCCCTATTTATTACATGGGCTGTGAAGGACAAGAGAGTCTCAGTTTAGGGTCTGCATGGAGCCTGATGCAGCATGATGTGACTTACACATGGAAAACTGTGGCAAGAGAATGGTTAGGACATCATCCTGGTTGGAACGATTTGGATGATCCTTATTGGTTGGCTGGAAGAACTGGGTGACCCTTTGTGGGACATCTTATAGGACAATCACAGACGCAAACTTGAGCTTCAGGGAATTACTTGGTGGTGTCCCTATAGAAGGAATGCCTACTGAGCTTTCCCCAGGCCCCACACAGCATCTTTGCTCCCCATCCAACTACCTTCTACATGGAGTTTCCTGTGCTCCAGCACCACAGAGACTAGCTTTGAGCCTTCATATGCAGATATGATCATGGAGAGACACACAGAATTTTGCCTCTGCCTTCTTGCCAGCCCCCTTTTCCAACTTTCTCCTTTCAAGCCATCCCCACAGCTTCGTTGACAGCTCGACCACCCATTTCACATGCCTTTGCTCTCCTGTGTCCCCCAGACAGGCCTAGGTCTGAAGATCTTATCCCTGACTGTAGCATTCCTGGGCACAGCCTGCCTGAGGGTGGCCAAACACAGATGGCTATGGAGCCCAGGCTCCTCATTCCTATGGGCTTGAGTAAGGGGCTTCCAAGGGGGCGTAGGCAATGGGCAGAGCTGTGGCTTGGCCCATCTGGTCTGTGCTGAGCCCTTGATGAGGAAAAACTGGCTTCAGAGCTACCGCACAGCAAGGCTGCTGGCTGAGCCACTGAAGGCCTTCTGTGAGGACATGAGAAGCCCTCAAATTCCACCCAGACTGCTCCTGTCTGCTTACCTCACATCATGATATCCAAGGCCACTGGATGTCTGGGAGGGCCCTCTGTGAAGGCCATCTGTCCAGCAAGAGACCAGAGCTACACATACCAGAGCCACGCCCAGCAGAGCTGTGGACCATGCCGGTGCCATGGCGATGCCATCTCGGCCAGCCTTTCCCAGCCCGGTAACCATGGGAATGTACTCAGGGCTGCGGCTGCTTATGCAATGCCTCTGAGGGAGGGAGGCTCACGGACCCACCTACTTGCTGCAGGGAAGCCAGAGCCCCAAAAGAATCTGTGAACACGTATGCTACCCACCTGCTTCTCCTCACTGAGAGGCAGGGAGAGCACCACACATTCTCATCATTTATCATATAACAACACCCTACCTGGGTTAGAATGACCCCAAGGGGAAGAGAGGACAAGAAAGAGAAAGTAGGCAGGGGGGAATTCTAACTAGGAAGATGTTGGCTGTGTGCATGCAGAAAGGCTCCAGCCACCTCTGGCAGCCCCAGGACCCAGATGTTTGTATTATTGAGGCAGCACAGCTGCTGTGTGTGCTATTCTGGTTTCATTGCCCTGAATCTGGGAACTGGAGCCTCCTAGAGGGAAGAATGGAGAGCTGAGATGAGCGTAAGCTTGCGAGCAAGCCAGAAAGAGCACTGTCCACAGGAAGAGGTTCATACACATGAGTGAGCCAATCAGAGCTGACTGAAAAAATAAATCCAACCCTGCTGCTTCTTGTTATGTTCCAACACCACATAAGGGCTCCAGGTGTGGGACCTCTGGGAGCCCCTGAAGCCGCAGGCTAAAGACATCACAGGCTTCAAGATACAGGCTTCCTAAGGCAATTGCAGCTCTCCCGGGTCCTCTCCATCCTGACCCTATCTCTCTCTTTGATATCCCTCCCATGTTGAGTCCCACCTCTTGAGATTCCTGGACCTCTGAAGGTGCCCCAGAATTCAGGAGACTCTGGCCCAAGTTATCCTAGCCCCTCAAGCCCCAACCTTCTCCTTGGCTGACAGAAATGCCCAGACAAATGGTCAATACCCTACTAGTCTTCTCTCTCCTTGTCTCCACAATGCCCCCAACTCCCTGCAGTCTCTTCTTTTGCTTTATCAGGACCCCAGGACCCAGCTGCATGCACAGAGCCTCCTCTCCTCCCAGGGTTCCTCCTCAGCTTGCTACTCCACCCTGACACTAAACCTCCCAGGTCCATGTCCCATTCAGTCTGCATCCTTCCCCTCAGGTCCATGCCCACTGCATATGCTCTCCTGCAAATAGAGCCAAGTCTCTTATGTCTTGTCTCCGAGAAAGGCTAACCCTGCCTTCTCTAGTTGAGGTGTCCAGATTATTAATACTGACTGGTCATCAGTCACCCATGTGCCCTGCCCTCCTATTTTTTACCCTCCAGTTACTATAATTTCCCATCTCTATATGCTCCTATCACCCAAACTCCAGCCAACCATGAACCTAGCCATCATGGTGAATTCGGAGCCAGTAGCCCACTTCCCTCTACCAATTCTCATGCCAAACCCCATGAGTTTCTGCTACTCCCTTTAGGCAAATACCCTCTTCCCAGCTGTGTTCCCACTTGGATTCTTAGTCCTCCTCAGTCCCCTGAAACCTTCGTTTGATTGCACCACACCCTCCTCCACCAGTGATCTATCTCCACCTGAATGACACATGTGCCCTATTCTCTCAGAGCCAAGTACAGTCACACCTGCTTGGATCCACTTGGACCCAGAATTGCCTCCTGTTACCTACAGTGTCCCCTCCTGTCCCAGGCACACTTCAGTCAAGAGCTGCTGAACACACTGCCCCCACTTTCCCACGGCCCATTCACTTCTCAGTACCCTTCCGTCTGGCTACCCACGTCTGCCAATCCCCTGCCAAATCTGCTCTCGCTGTGCGCGGTGCTGCCAAATCCTGGATGCGCCTCCAGCCTCCTCTTGAAAGGCTGCTCAGCAGTGCTCAGACCCTTCGCCAGAAACTCCTTGCCACACTCTTTGTTTGGCCCCATAATTCCACGTTCATCTGCTCTCCCTCCCACCTCTCTGGCTGTTCCTTCTCAGCCTCCTCGGAGACTCCGACTTCTCAGTCAGACCGTAAAGGAAGTCAAGCTGGTGCTGTTCCTCATGAGGTGTCTTGGCCTGTGCTCTTGTTGCTGAAACCCAGTCATATTCCACCAGCCATGATCTCCAACTCCAAACTAGATCTCTTTCAACCCCACTTCTCCCTGCAGCCCCAAGATACTTCATGTCCACCTCACTGGGCATTTCATGGCTCTCTGTCCCTGTGAGTCTGTTCAGACTGACTGCCACTCTCATCTGAAACTCTCTCCCCTCCATCTCCACACTCATCCCAGGAAACCTCTGAGAAACTGTACTTCACAAGTCAACTGCAACTGTTAACAGCTTTTGTGGAGGTTTGGATATGCTTGACCCAAGAAGTAGCACTATTGGGAGGTGTGGTCTTGTTGTAAGGAGGTGTGGCCTTGTTGTAAGGAGGTGTGGCCTTGTTGGAGAAAGCCCGTTACTGTAGGGCTGGGCTTTGAGACCTCCTCCTAGCTGCCTGGAAGACAGTAAGTGGTCTTCTCCTTTAGAACAAGATAGAGAATTTTCAGTTCCTCCAGCGCCGTGCCTGCCTGGAGGCTGTCATGCTTCCTGCCAGGATAATATTGGACTGAACCTCTGAACCTGTAAGTCAGTCCCAATTAAATGCTGTTCCTTATAAGAGTTGTCTTGGTTATGGTGTCTCTTTACAGCAATAAAACCCAAACTTAAGACACTATTGAGTCTGGCCTTGTGCTTTAAACTATCATGCTTTAAACTTCCTAGTTAGAGCCTCCAGTTTGGACCCCAGGGCTTTCAGTAGAGCCCTTTGCCTGAATTTCAGTCTAAATACATGAACAGGGGTGGGGGGAACCTATTTTAAATGTATAAGCTTTGTTATACATTTTTGTATTATTGATAGACACTTTTGATAGCTTCTTGCGGCTCTCCTGGTACTTTGAGATCTGGGTGTAGCCTGGCCAACCCCACTGCAGTCTTGCTCAACTTCCCCTTCTGTCACTGAAACTCATTCACTGTACCTCTTTCCAGTCCCCTCGGTGCCAAGCTACTCCCTGCCACAGGGCCTTTGCACATACTGTTTCTTCACCTAGCCAACACAAATTCATGGTCTAACTTAGCTTAGCTATGCATCCTATGGGAAGCCTTCAATACAAATCTCCACACTAGGTCTGGTCTTTCTGAGCCTTGTTCGGTCTACATTTTACTTCTCATTTGCATACTTGGGGCTAGTACAGTCATTACAGTGGCCATTTGTCTCCTTGTACTGATCATCTGTCACATTAGCGGTTGATTGGTCAGCCTGCTTGGAAGGCACTTGCTACCTGAGGAGGATCCAGGCCACAGTGCAGGACTTGCTGTCCCAGCCCTACTGGTATAAAACAGCAGGGGCAGGACCCAAACTTTCCCCATCCATGCCTGAGGAGGATCCAGGCCACAGTGCAGGACTTGCTGTCCCAGCCCTACTGGTATAAAACAGCAGGGGCAGGACCCAAACTTTCCCCATCCATGGAAGCTCCTTTGCACAGTGTTGAAAGAATGCAAGGTAGGTCTGGATTTTGAGAATCACGGCACTGAAAGACTTGAGCTTCCCAGGACAGCCATGCAGTGCTTCAGGTCCCCCGTGTTACCTACCACTATCTCCGTGACTAAAAAGTGTGTGTGTGTGGGGGGGGGGGTGGATTTGTCTTAGCGCTGTGGCGGCGTGTGCACTGATCCTTGGCTACTAGCATCTACCCTGGGTCCTAGCCTTTTAGGGACCAAAGACCACACAAAGGCCTTGACAGAATCATGTTCCTGCAGAGTGGAAAGTGAAACAGACATCCCTAAATTCTCTGCACCTAATGAAGGAACAGGGAGCCTCGAGTGAATAATTTAAGAACAAACCCAAGAGAGTCCCAGGGGAATGTAAAACCAGTTCTGACGCTTCCCATCCCCCACATGCCTTCTCACAGCCTGGCTCCCAGCAATGAAATCATCCACAGTCTACATGCCTGAGTAGCAGAGCCAGGAGAGACCCCCATGCAGATACACAGTCAGCCAAGCGCCTGGTCCAGGCGTCCCTCTCTAGCCCTCACCCATACCCTCTCTGCCCTAGTCATTCACATCCGACCTCAGGCCCTAGCACGAGGAGGCTCTTTCCAAATTCCTAGGAGCAAACCGAAGCATCAAGGAAAGTCCTTTCCTTCCTCCCTCCCTCCTTTTCTTCCTTCCTTCCTTTCCTTCTTTTCTCCCTACCTCCATGCAAAACTCCTCTCAGGACCTGAAGAGAGGTGCTGAGAGAAGCATGTGGGTCAGAAAATGGAAGAAGACTTTTCCCATAAGAGGACACACCCAGGAAACTCCCTACAGCCTGACTCTTGCACAGAGACCCCCATGGGAACACTAATTCTTCTATTGCTCACAATTGACAGGTGCTCTCTCTCTCACTCTCCCTCCCCCTCCCCCTCTCCTTCCCCCTTCCCTTCTCCCTCCCTCCTTCCCTTTCTCCCCCTCTTCCTCCCTCCTTCCCTCCCTCCCTCCCTCCCTCCCTCCCTCCCTTCCTTTCTCTCTCTCTGTCTCCTTATACACGTCTAACCCAGCAAGGCTGGTCTCTCAGACAGCCCTTCCCTTCTTCCAGTTCCCTCCTTTCCCAGCCCAGAAGCCTCTTCTTCCCCCAGCCTTTCAGACTTGCTAAGCCCCAAGCCCGATCCTGGGAGTCCTCTTTCCTGTCTAGATCAGGACTTCCTCCAGGAACTGCAGAGATCCCACTCTTGACACAGTTCATATGCCACCTGGTGGCTAGAACGAGCATTGCTTTTTCTCCTCCGACTTAGTGCCCTTCCCAGACACAGATTCCACTGCTGAATTATACCCTAGGCCATTTAGTGCCCCTCGTGAAAACCCTTAGACATCACCTTCTAGTCAGCCTCTCCTGCCACAGAGAAAAAGCCAAGACTCATAGAAAGAGTTTTTAGTCAAGAGCTTAGCCATGGACTTGCATGTACAGACATATTCTAAGTCTACAGAGACCTGTCATAGTGCGCATTATAGTAGGGATTTAAGGCTCATAACAAAATCAGAAGGTACCAAGAAGTAACCACAATAAAACCCCTAGGAGCAGCTACATAATTCCTAAAGCCAGTGATTCCACCACAGCTGACATCATAAGCTTCATTAAGTAAGTGCTACCTAGCCACTAACTAGCATTTACGAGCTATTAACTAGCAACTAACTCCCTATTAACTCCTAACACTCAACACGAACATAACTCTAGACACTCTAACTGATAACACTATTCACCACTAATTAACCACTCATGTTAACACTAACCAAGCTAACACTAACTGTTAGCCAACAGCACTGCAATAACTCGACCAGCAGTGGCAATACCAGTAAGTGTTAATGGAAGGTGTTTCCATGGGAACGGTGCAGAAAATCCATCATGTTGTCACTGTCGTGCAAAAATGCACTAGACCAGCTTTGCCAGGGAACAGTCTGCATTAGTGCAAGGATCCTGCGTCTAGGAGCATTGACTCTGGAATCTCTGTTCATTCTGAGCACACACCACCCCCACCCCCACCCCGCCTTTAAATGTTCACAAAGAATTTCATGCAAGAGAGTCTGTCACCACAGATATTCACTTTAAAAGGAAGAGAAAAGAGTAGGGAGAGGATGAAGAAGGTGGAAGAGAAGGAAAAGGAAGGGGAGGAAGATGAAGAAGAAGAGGAGGAGGAGGAGGAAGGCTTCACCAAGTTCATAAATAACCTTCAGCTAAATAAAGGACATCAATAGAGACTTTGCAAACTTCATGGCAGAAAAAAAAATGTCTCCAGATGTCCTGCAGCAGCATCCACTAATCACTGTTTTTAAGAGCTCAGGGAAGGAACACATGTGCCGTGATGCCACATGGGTTAGAAGAGCAGAGAATATGTGGATTGGTTCTCTCTTTCCACCTTCTCCATAAATGTCAGAGATAGAACGTGGCTCCCCAGACTTCTGAAGTATGGATCTTGGCCTGCTGAGCCTCTCACCAACCCACTTACTCATTCCTAGGTAACCGTTTTATTGAGATATAACGCACAGACAGAAAAATCATCCTTCTACAGTGTACTTACTATTCTGTGGTTTTCTGTATATTCATAATCATCGCAATCCAGTTTTAGAATCAGTCACTTTAGAACTCTCGGCTATTAGCAGTCACCTCCATGCCTCTCCCTCAGCCACAACAGCCTTACATTTGCTTTAACAATGCTGGACATCTTGTGCCAATGAAAGTATCAGAACTTGCTTCGTTCACGGAGCAGTGTCCTGGGAGTCTGTGTACATAGGAGCTTTTTCTGACAGAATTAGCATTCCATTGTCTGCCTATACTGCAATGTATCAGTCAGACGACAAGAGGTTAGGAACGTTCATATACAAGTGTTTTTCTGGGTTTGTTTCTGGTTCTCCTGACCCATGCTTAGGAGTGCTTTCATGAGGTAACGCAAGGTTAGCACTTTTGAGAAACAGGAAAACATTTTATCAAACAGGGAGGGGGCCATTTTACACTCCCACCAGTAATGTGCGAGTTCCAGTCTCTCCATTACCAGTCCTTACCAACATTTGTTTTTGTCTATTTTTTTCCCATTGTCTCCCGTGTCCTAGGTGTGACCGTATCTCAGTGTGGATTTATCTGCATTTTCCTCATGACTACTGATGCTGACCATCCTTCCATGTGCTTATTGTCTTTGAATGTCATTTTTTTTCAAGTATTAAGACAAGAAACAAACTGACAAACACATTGTGACACCAAGATGTTTCTAAAATGCATAGCAAAAAATAACCTTTCAGGAAACAAGAAATCTTAAGACCTATGTCTTTGTGTATGAATAAAGCTGGTTTTTATTTCATTTGTAACTCCTTCAGTGCCCCAAAACATAGTAGTGATTGTTAATGAGTTATGTGATCTGAGACTAAAGGGAGCAATGTACAGTGGCTTTCAGGCAGGACCATGCTGATTTTGACATTTGCCTGACACCTGTCAAGGCAAAAGCCCTGTAACAGGAAATCATGGGCTTTGTATAGCTGCACCCTTTTCAGGAACCCTCCTAAAAGTGAGAGGAAACCGTCATTGTCCTCCATCAGACACACCTGCACACCATCAGGCTAGCCTTCCCATTCCCAATACATAGGAAAGGACACCCGGATAGGAAAGACGCCGGCCGTGCAGGATGAGCGGATCCTGCCTAGGATAATGGGGCATCCCAGAGCCACAAGCAAACTCGGAACAAGGGGACTAGCACCTGGCCATCAGCCCACTCAGGCAGGGCCAGCTAGAAGGGGAGGGCTGAGCTCTTAGGGCAGTGAGAGAAATCTATGAGGAGGGCTGTGTAGTGGGGCAGGGCTTCCTGCTAGCATGCAGTAGGCTCCACAGAGCATAGCTGCTGAGGTAGACCAAGTTGAAGAGGGTTTGTGACTGATCTAACACTGCATATACTTCTTCCTGTCCGATTGAAACCCTCTACCCCATCAGTCAGCAAACAGGTCCCTAAGGACAGCACCTGCTTGTTTCTCCTTCCTCCTGCCAAGGAGGGGTGAGAGATGATGGGCAATGAAGATGTAAAGGGGACCACATCTAGTGAGGGCAGCTAGCAGTAATCTGGGACATAGGAGAGCATACACTAGTATTGGAATGGAAAATATCACACACACACACACACACACACCCCATAAGCTCATGTTCGAACACTTGGTCCCTGGAAAGCACTGTCCAGGGAGACTGTAGCAGAGTCAGAGTAAGTCCTTAGTGAATGGGGTTGGTTCCTGGAGAAAGGGCATTATGGGTTCTGGCCTGATTCTGGTTCCGGCCAGAGCTCCCACCCTCCCAAATGCTGATGCAGGGAAACCAACTGTCTCGCAGCCCTGCTGCCTCAGATGTGAACTGTTCCCCAGCCATGCCTTGCCCACCATGGTGAGCTGTACCCTCTCAAACTGTGAGCTAAAATAAATTCTCTTTCCCTCATTTTTTCCCGTGGTGATTAAAAAAAAAAAGTAACGAAGCCAGGACACAAATAGAGGAACAAAGGAGAGATAAATGGAGCTAAGGATTCCCCCACGCCTCAGACAAAGATACCAGCGACTTCCAGAACAAGCTCAGAAGGCTAACAGGCACAAGAGGAACTGTTCACACTTGTTTGACATCAGGGAAAAGGCTGCCGCTTTACACCCGTTTAGCTTGTAAGCAATAAGTGGAAGGAGAATGCCAGACGCTAGTGGGGCTGCAAGCACTGCCGAATGCAAGGGCAGGCCAGGCTGCTAATCCGCAAGCCTGCAATGTGGCACAACAGAATCATCTCAAAGCGAGGTGTGATACCCCGGGGCTCCCTTCCTGGTGTGAGTCCCAGAGAGAGGCTTGTCTTACAGTCCTTTGAAGGACAGACAGATGGGCGCTTACCTAGAGGGAAGGGGCTGGGTAACCCAAGGGCAATGGTGTCAGGTGACCCAGTGTAGTCAAAACAGGAGACCAGATGTACCCTCAGCAGTGCAGCGGAGCCCTTAAAAGCACAGTGCTTGGGGAAAACATTAGTGGAAGGATGAGACACATAACAGATAGCATTTATTTACAGCCAAATCCAGACATGTGGCACACTCCACACATACAAGACAGAAAAGCGATTTGCATCTCTGCCTGTGGGAGGAGGGGAGGGGGAGGGGGTTGGGACAAAAGAGAGTGCTTTTAAAAAATAAATAAAACATGAGAACTCATATAGAGACAAATGGCAATGAGGCAGCTGGAGCCAAGGGATGAGGAATGCACCGGAAGTGCAAATAATGGCTGCTGACAAGAGCTCCCCTTCAGAGCCACATTGACTCAACTGTGGATCACTCGTGTACAAGTTTATTGGTTTCTCTGTGCCTTGGGCAATAGCCCTAGATGGGAAGAAAGAACAGATGGGGGCAGATGCAGGAACTGAGAAAGTGGAAGGTTGATATACGGGGACCTGGAGAAAGCAGATGCAGAGAAGGGGAAGGAGAACGGGAGGGAGGACCACATTGCCCGTGGTGCCATGAAAGTTTGAGCACAGGATTTGGGACTCGGCCCTTGTGATGATGGCTGGCCTAGCACTCAGAGGTCAGCACCTTCAATCTCGATCGGGGAGGTGTGGTCCACTCAGTGCAGGTCCGCCGAGCTGGCAGAAGTTCAGGGTCGTGGCCATACCATTTGCGTGAAATCTCTGTCCTCACCTCCACAGACAAGGGAGAGGATGTTAGGAAGATCCCACTGCCACTTCTCAGCTCAACCCCAAGAGACTAAAGGTCCAGGGGGAAGGTGGTGTGAGAAAAACAGGGCAGGCAAGGAGAGCCTGGTCGCTGGCCCTGTCAGGTACAGACAGGCATTACTACTCTATCCTTCCTTGGACAGTTTCCAGCCTTTGTCTGAGACCAGGCAAACACATGGATGCCCTTTGTGCCTCTTGGCTTACGACCAGGTGACCCTCTCTGAGCGACTTTGATCCACGCTTGCCTTAGTCTGAGACACCAGTGGATACGACTGACAAGAGAAAGCTGGGAAGGTAGAGTGGGGCAGTCTGTATCTTTGTCTGGCTGGGGGATCGACCGAAGGACTGAAAGACGTTCTGCCTGATAGCTAATCTGGCACTTTGGAAAGGTAAAGGGGAAACTGACTGATAACATAGATAAGGCTGAGCAAGACTCCAACAATGGGTTTGGTACACTGAGAGTCAGTTGGGGACAGAGGTATCAGGTAAGGCAAGGATGGATGAACAGATGGGAAGAAAGAAAGAAGGAAAAGAAGAAGAAGGGAGGGAGGGAGGGAGGGAGGGAGGGAGGGAGGGAGGGAGGGAAGGAGGGAGGGAGGGAGGGAGAAAGGGACTCCTTAACCACAGAATTACCGCAGAGCTAACCACAGAGCCCATGGCAGACACAGGGCCATCAGGAAAAGCTGTGACCCTACCTGTGCATGCTGCCAGAGTTCTGGAGATCTGGACTCAGCCAACTCCATCTCTGCACAGCACGACTTTAATGAGAAGAAAAGCCACAGGGTCTCCTGGGTGACTGTCTCTTCTCAGCTGTCTGCCTTCTCCTATAATCCCACATGTGTCATGGCCTCTATTGTGTCTGCTTGCTTCACTCCTGCCTCCACTTCTGGCAACCCAGTCTGAGTCCCTTTCTTCCAGAGTTTCTCTGTTTCCTGCTCTGCTCTGGCTCTTTCTGTCTCTGTATCTGACTCTTTTCCCCAGTTCCTTCTATATGGACCTGTAACTTTCTGTCCCTGTTCTTTCACTCTCTCTGTCCCCCAAGTGATCTACTCTGCCCTCTATCCTCCCTTGACCCTTGAAACACCTCCATCTCATGAGCTTGTTGTAGAACATAGCCCAGCTCATAGAAGGAATATGTTCAAAAGTATTCAGGTTAAACAGAACCTACTCACACAAAGGACCACAAGAGTGGAGGATCATGAGAGTCAACCATGCTGGGATTTACAGGACCAGGGCAAAAGAAAAGGAGCTGAGAAGAAGGTCTACTTGTTGAATAAAGGTGAGCTTTTGGGAGCACACATACCTCTTGATTGAGGAAGCAGTAGAGGACAGCAACAATGAAGCCCTATAGAGTCAAAAAGAAGAAAAGACTCCATCAGAACACTTTGGTCTGACTTTGGAATTTGGCAGTCTTTCTCTTGTCTTCTCCCTCACTCATCAGTCACTGCACCAGACATACCAAGTCATGTAGTCATTGTGGCATGCCTGCCAGAGCTGTATAGATAGCCCACACCTCACTGTGTATCTTCATTTTTGTATCTGCATTAGTGAGCACATTGCCTGATATATAATAGGTACTCGGTAAGAATTGAAAAGATAAGA
Organism: Mus caroli; assembly: GCF_978045245.1. Lineage (NCBI taxonomy): Eukaryota > Metazoa > Chordata > Mammalia > Rodentia > Muridae > Mus > Mus caroli. The sequence goes on from NW_028227262.1 coordinate 93,538,668, forward strand.
TGAGTAAATGCATTCATTTGGATGGATGGACAGATGGGTAGGTAGAAGGAAGGAAGGCAGGCAGGCAGGCAGGAAGGAAGGAAGGAAGGAAGGAAGGAAGGAAGGAAGGAAGGAAGGTAGGAAGGACAAATGGATAGGTGGATAGACATATAGGTGGAACAATGGATGAGTGGGGAGATGAATGAAAGAAGGATGACTATATGGGCATGTGGACTGAAGGAAGGAGGAACAGAAGGAAGAATGAATATACTGGTGGATGGATGGATGGATGATAGATAGATAGATAGATAGATAGATAGATAGATAGATAGATTAGATGGATATATAAAAAGAAAGAATGACAGATGGAAGAATGTGCAGGTGGATAGTTAGGTTAACATAGGGATAGAAGGATAGATGAACAGATGAATGAAAAGAAGAATGTATGGATGGGCAAGTAGAATCAAAAGAATGGATGCACAGATGGATGGATGGATGGATGGATGGATGGATGGATGGATGGATGGATGGAAAGATGGGCAAGTTTACTGAAGGAAGGAGAAATAGAAGAAAGGACAGATGGATGGATGGATGGATGGATGGACGGATGATGGATAGATGGGTGGGTGTGTAGATAAAGGTGAATAGAATGATGCATGAGTGAGTGGAGAAGATGGAAGGAAGGAGAAAGGAAGAAGATGAATAGGTACAAGGGGGATGGAAAGATGGATAGGTGGTTGGGTGAATTGATTGATAGCAATAATGCATAGATTAATGAGAGAGAGGAAGAAAAGAATTGATGGATAGATAATAAGTGATGGATGGATGAGTAGATGGATGGATAGGGAGGGAGGGATGGTTGAAGGAAAAAGGGGTAACTGAATTGTTTAATGGACAATGAATAAAGGATGGACAAATGAGTAGATTGATGGATACATAGGTGGATGAATGACTATCTGGGGAATGTGAAGATGAATGTATCAGCACTTGGATAAGTAGAGAGATAAAAGGTAAAGATGGATGGCTGATTAAACAGATAGACGAATAGGCCTCACACTCACATGAAGTTAGTCCTTGGAAGGAAGAAGTGTCTGTAAGGGGCTCTCACCTGAAAGGACCCCAACCCCAGCTCCAGGGGTACACGGATGTCAAGGCCAGCACTGTCAGGCAGGAAGTTGAAGATGATGTAATGAATTCCAAACAGCGGTATAAGGAGAAGTGTTGACTTGGAAAGCCGCCTTGGAGAAGGACAAATTCTAGACTCTGAAGCTGTCCATCATCATCCATCCTGGAGACTCTGTCCTCCACACAGACCTCTGGGCTTCTTGACTTTTAAGGGCCATCACACTATGTGGCCCTGCAGTTATCCCGGCTACTCCAGAGTCTATGTACATCTTTCTAAGTTTAATTCTTCCAGGAACCCTTCTCTAATTGCCCTTTTCTCTCATTTAGACATAATCTCCTTCTCCGGGCCCCATAGAAATAGATGCAGCCCTTGTCAGCCATTTACCATAGTAACTGGCAGCTTTGTGTGCCTCTTCCCTGTACTGTAATCTCATGGGAGGCCGGGCCCAGATCTGTTCTCTCTCTAGGGACATGGGGAAAAGGACAGGACCAGGGTAAGGGATAGCTGTCAGACGAGACAAAAACAAATGTCATTCCCTCCAAGTGCTTTCCATTATGGTTCTCCAGATACATAACACACACACACACGCACACACACACACGACACATCCACACGTGCATGCACACACACATGAATGGTACCAGTACTGAGCCCGTGTGTGTAGGCCGCCTTGTGCAGGCTCCAGCTTCCTCAGCAGGATACAAATTATATTGAGAAACAGCCCAAAGTTCACCTGGAAATGAGGCACAGGGAAGTGGGTGGAAAGGTCAGAGGCAGCACTAGGTGGCTAGCCTAGGATTGGCCCCATCCCCTTTGATGACTAGGAATCCCAAACATGTGAGGTGCAGGGAGAGAACGACTGAGGACCCACACACACACACACACACACACACACACACCAGCCCTGGCAAAAACAGATGAGAGAGCCAGGTCTGGCCACCTGCCTCCAGCCACCTCTCAGGATCTCTCAGGTACAAAGCAGTTGTCTGTCACTGTGCAGTTTCTCTGCTGGGGAGAGATCACACACCCGCAGGAGCCATGCCACATCGGGAATAGGAGCAGCTGAGTGCCCACCTGTAGGTGCCATCCACTACCACTTAGCACCCCAGCAAGACATGTTCTGCAAGCCAGACACATGGAAACTAGAAAACAGGTCTAGGTGCTGATGTAATCAACTAGTGTCAGAGAAAGTAGACGCTGGTTTCCCTTGGGATAATCATGTAGCCACCCCTCCAGGGCCATGTAAAGAAACTTGGAGGCTAGGTTAATAAAGCAAAGAACACTGGCCTCAGAGACTGACCCCAACAGAGAGGACTATGGGCCCTTTGATGATCCACCAGCAGGGGGAGCTGTTGTCTAAGTCCCAGCACCTGGAAAGAAGAAAGCCTAGTCTTGAAAGTGCCCCTTTTCTACCCTGATAAGGCACCTCCTCAACACACCTGCTATGGCTCCTGGGGCCCCTCTCTGTCTAGTGCTCAAGTCTTTAGCCCCACTCTGTCTTCATCTTGCCTGATCTTCTATTCCAGCCTCTCCATAGGAGAGACCCAGTGAAGGCTGGTTGGCCTTTCTCATCCTTGTCCAGACATTTCTTGTCCTTAGAAAACCTACTCAGAGCTGATCTCTTGAGATTCATATCTCTGACAACCTCTCCTGCCTGAACTCCTGCCCCACCCCCACCCTATCCCACCTCACCCCCGTGCTACCAGCAGCCTGCCCACTTGCCACACTCTAACCTAGGGATCCCATTCCCCTCCTCCCTTCCTCCTCCTCTTCCTCCTTCTCCTTAGATGGTCTACGACACGCCTTGCTGACAGCATGGGGGTGAGGAACTTGCTCTACTCACTCAGTGTCCTCAAAAGCCAGTTTGCAGCCCACCCACGTACCAGTGCATAGCACGGGGAGCCCTGTGGGTGAAATAACACAGAGGTGAGTGAGAGCTCTGCATCCTTTGCCTTGAGTGTAGCCTCTACCTCCCAGCAATCTGTTAGCCACATGCAGACTATAATGGTGGAGCCAGGTAATGGTTTGAGGGGATCTGGTCTACTTCCCAATGTTCAGCACAGGGCTGTGGCCTGCCCCTTCCCCCTCCCTGAGCCTTAGAGTCACTCACAATGAAAAAGGCTTCTTTGTGAGCTCCCACGGCCTTCCCAACCTCCACCTCTCCTATAGTGACCAATGACCCCTTGATGCTCACCCCAGCCAGCGAGGACCAGCCACCAAAAAGCTGGTTTGGACCTGGGGGATGTGGAGGCCAACAGGCAGCTCAGGTAGACAGCTTCTGCCAACAGCCAGCTGAAGTTGGTCATGGTGGCCAAATGTGAGATGGCCACAGAGACCTTGCACAGGACCTGAGAGTGGGGACCTGATGCTTCAGAGCTTGGACACCCCCCACCCCCGACTTCAGCCCCATTGGATCTCTTTCACTCCACTGAGACACCAAACCCTCAGGTCCCCTCCACCTTGGGCTGGACCACTCCACTCCTTGGGATGCCATAGGAGGAATTGGACAGTATAATTGTGATGGTCAGAGCACAGACACACAGGTTAGGTTCATTGTGTCCTCTGTCAGCCATGCAAACCATCTCAGCCTAAGTGCTCTGTATGTGAAAAAAGGAAGAACTCTAGGACCTCTCACGGCTCTCTCTCTCTCTCTCTCTCTCTCTCTCTCTCTCACACACACACACACACACACACACACACACACACCTTTCTATTCCCTCTGTCATCATGCACCCTTCCTAAGCTGAAGTTTCTCCTCTAAAGTGATAACCACGGACTGCTTATCCACACACAGCGTTGATCAGTGGATATAGGATGTGTTCATCATGCATGCACCCATCTGGCTCGCTCCTCCCTCACCTGCCTCTATGGGCTACGGTACCACCTCTGAGCCCAGTTGCCCAAGCTCTATTTATTCCCCAACTGTGTGGCTGGGTGACCTGGCCAACTGCCCCTCGTTAACAAAATGGGATTAAAGTGAGGCCTTCAAGGCGTTTTAAGATCAAAAGAGATAATACATGTAAAGTACTTGGTGTGCTGCCCGGCCTAAGTGAGTGCAGTCAGTGATTAATTCATTAATTAAATCAGCCCACTTGTTGGTCCCGGTACTCACTTGTCTATTCATTTCCAGAACACTTTCAAAGACCTTGAACTCTGACCCCTTCAGTTTTCAATCTGTTCCTCTCCTCTCCTTTCCCCACCCCTCTACTTTTGCGACTTCCAATTTCTGGTGTGATGACTCTCCTCTCATTAAAAGCTTCCTCCCTATCTCACTGCTTTTGGGCCCATGCAGCTCCAAGGCCGCCTCCTCCCTGAACCCCTTTCATTCTCTTAATTCTCTGCTTTCCCTACCCAGCAGTCCCCAGGTCTGGGTGCTTCCTGTCCCCTGGGTGCTTCTGGAAGGAGGAGCCAAGTTCTACCCAGGTCCTTGCACACTCATTAAAGGCAATGACATGGCTGGCTGGCACAGGAGCTGCTGTGACCAAGTTGAAATGGAAACATTGATGAAAGAGGAATGATGGTGTGGGGCGCCCCTAGCAAAGGGAGCTGCTCGTATGGGCACTGTGATCTATGAATGCGTGGGGAGAGCTTGAGGCTTCCATCCCTTGCCACTGCCCTTGTCATAGCCTCAGCCTGTGGAGCGACAGGTCAGGCACACTCAGGCCTGTCTTCTGCCCTCTTCCCCCTGCCCCAACTCCCTCCAGCCACAGTCTTTACAGTGGACATGCTGCAGTGGTCCGTGCTATCTCCCTGGAAGATGGCGGCATCCTTCAGGAACACAGCACTGGCCTTGAGGATGAAGGTGGCAAACAGCTGCGTGTGGATGTAGTTCCTGGGGCAGTGGAGCCTCCTGGAAGGGGCAGGAGAGATGAACATAAAGTCCTGACTGCAGAAGACCTTCCCAGGGTCTAGACCAAGACTGGCATGGCTGGGAAGCTGCGCAGAAGTGAGCCAAGACAGAGTGGCCAAAGCCATATCAAATAAAATGAGACCCAATGAACTGGGTAGAAAGTGAGACAAATGTGTCAGTTTGACCTTGAAGGTCAGCTGGCCAGCATTTTCCTGGCCTAAGTTCAGGTAAGGAGCAGGGGTTTCTTATATCCCTGCCTTCAGATGGTTTTGTAACTGTGGGTGCAGAGGCAACCACAGCCCAGCAAGAGCCTAAGGGAGCCTCTGATGATCAGAGAACTACCCTCTGAGGCATAGTCCCATGGGGGAACTCAACCTTTGAAGCCTGGAAAGCCATTACAGCCAGCAGTAAGAGCTGAGGGTGGGCTTGCTGGTGGAGGCCATTCAGGGAACCCTGGGTTCAATCCCTGATACTGAAAAGAAAAAAAATGGTACCAAAAAGTACTACAATGGTCAGAATGTTGCAACCATCAAAAGAGGGCCATGCAGGTGTCAAGGAGGACTCTTAGAACTGGATGAGAGCTGGGCTTCCAGTGTTGGCAGGGGTGAACACACCACCAAGGAAAAGAAGGCATTGGGAGCAAACAGGAGGAGATCCACATGAGGAAAGGTGTGGCCAGAGAACAGAGCCCTGCTGTGTGAAGAGAGGGCCCACCTGTGGGGCTTGGGGAGGGGCAGGGGGAGCAAGAGGTCAACAAAGGTCATCTCGCCTGGATCTGAGCCCCTCTTGACTATGCGGGCCAAGAACCAGACTTGGTCCCCAGGTAGTAGGGAGGCAGTGATGGCTCTTGAGCAAATGACAAGGGTGGCAAACCTGAGGGCAACCAGGATGGCAATAGCCACGCAGAGGGCTACAATGGAGATGCTGTGGCCCGTGGTGTAGATGATCTTCACCGTGGAGAAGTACGATTTCTGGGGAGGGGGCAATAGAAGCAGAAGAAAGGTTTGGCAATCAAGCAGGAGTCTGGCATCGCCACCAGCTTCCCAGGCACTGATACCACAGAAAGCCTCGGACAGAGCCTGCCCCTCAGATAGAGATGCTCAGATAAGGATTCCCAGTTGCAATGGAAGTGGGAGGAGCCAGCAGAAGCTACCTGGCTCTGGAGAGCGGCAAAAGCACAGGAGGAAGTTGGGCCTGATTATTGACACCAGCTAGCTACCAGCTTGAGAACACGGCCACCCCATATACAGGTAACCTCCTGGGTACCAGGAACAGCCCCAGGCAGGTGGGGAAAGGCTCTTTGGGACCCAAGTATTTGATTCAGTGAGAGCTAGGGACATAGTATGACCAGGTACTGCAACTCCAGCTTGCTGTTCATCTCAAGCCATCCCTGTGCTTCTCTGACCTGTCTCTTCATCTGAAAGGTAAGTACACCAGCGTTTTTTGCTCTTAGGGCCGAGGGCAGGGAGAAATGGGATTGTGAGTGTGGATGGGCCTTGAGAAGACCCTGAGCTGTGCACAGTGTAAAGTATGATGTCCATAGCTGGGGGTCTCTGTAATGACTACACCCTTGAGTTTTATCTGCTTGCCCATACCACAGCCCAGTATACTGTACCACTGGTGGAGGACCAGAGAAAGCAAGCACTTCCTGTCTAACACAGCAGCAATCTTTATTCCCTCTGAAATAACTAAAGCTCCACCCCACCCCCACCCCCCATCCTGCACCAAAAACTAGGAAGAGAAAAAGCTGGCCAAGAGGTGGATGACTATGGCTTCCAGTCTGCCTCTGCTTCCCTTCTCCCTCACCCTTAAGTAAATGGACCAGCGTCAGGAGGCACTCTCCTGCCATCTGCTGGACAGCTCCTGTAATTACTACACCCATGTGATGGTTACAGTGGGGATGATAGGCATCCATTGAGATAGTAAGCTACATACATACGGGGCTTACCTCCTTGGTTAACAGTTCCAAGGGCACAGGGCAAGCCACAGGGTATGGTGGGAAGGGATTAGACCAGCCAGTGATGGTGCAGTCCCTCTTCACAACCCCTAGAGGCAAACAAGAGTCTCTGCTTATAGAATTCCTCCCTTCCCAGAAGATGGTGGGAAGGTTCTGTGAGGTGTATACACATTCTTAACCACAAGAACAGAAGAGTCCTCTTCTCCCATGGCTTGGGTTCTGGACTGGTGTAGTCTGTCTCTGTTCTCCAGGAAAGCTCTGCTGAGTGGAATGATGGACCTCTACATCCTAAGGGCAGGAAGTATGACACCCACCCCTTTCCCATAAGAGACAGGAAGGACAGCAAGTGGAAGTGGACAGGAAGTGCAGTGGACGATGAGGTGTTCCCCACCCTCCTCAGTATGGTACCACCTCCCTTTCTCCAGTGTTATCATTAATCCTGCACTGGGAGGTTGGTGCTATTAGTCATAGTTCAAGATGACTAAATTTTTCAGGGTAACACTAGAAGATTGAAATCCAGGATAGTCCATCACCGAACCAGTGATGTGCAAACCAGAAGGAACCGCATGCTGCGCAGCCCTGCCTTAGCTAGGCCACTCACCTGTGTCTGAGCCGAAGTGAGAGAAGAATTCAGGGCAGGGGAGAGAGACCCACTGGCCAGAGCCTGTTGGGGGCCAGCACAGCAGCCCATCCCAGGACCCAGGGCATCCTAGGTGGAGAAGGAGGAGACATGGGGTAACCTATGAGGGAGGAGATTCTGAATGGCAGTGCTGGAGGAGATGTCAGGACCAGGGACATCCCCACCCCTTCATACCCAGGGAGGTGTTGGTGGTCCCCTCTGCTGCCTGAAGACATGCAAGCTCATCGTCTCTCAGCTGAGTGATGAAGTCACATTCTAGGTGGAGGTGACCCAGTGTCTATGGGAAATTGTGACAGAATGAGCCAAGCCCACTGGAGGCCTCGTGTGCTCTAGTTGTAGTGACCTGAAGATGGAGGGAGACCAAGCCTGATACATTTCTGTGCCCTAATTCTGAGAAAGGCCCATTTGCCCCACAGATATCAAGGCATGTTTGATAAGCAGTGGGGCATAAGGAAGGAGGAGTGGGGCATAGAGGGGGGATGTTCAGAAAGGAGAGGGGAGGAATGAAAAAAGAGGAAGGAAGGAGAGGAGAAGAAAGAGGAGAAAGAAGAGAGGGAGGGAAAGAAAGGAAGGAGGGGCAGAGAGAGTGAGGAAGAAGGGAGGGACAGATGCAGTTTTCCTTCTCCTGGCAAGGAATTCTAAGACACATTAGAGAAAGCCATAGAGAGTTCCCATCTCTGTGACAGTGCAGCCCTTGACGAGGCCTTTTCTCCTTCCCCACCACCCCTTACTCTATACACTTCTGGGCTCTGAAAGTGTTTCTGCATTAAACAACTCTGGGAGGCAGAATGGACCCCAAAGATGTCCATGTCCCAGTCCCCAAAGCCAGTAAATGTGTCTCCTGACAGAGCCAAAGGACTTAGCAGATATGGTCAAGGATCTCCAGGCAGGAAGATGACCTCGATTATCTGAGTGGGCCCAGAGTAGTCACAAGAGGGCACAGGGACCAAATCAGAGAGGACATGATGGAAAGGGTTGAAAGAAACTATGGTGCTTCCTGAAGATGAAGAAATGTCTCGGGCCAGGGCAGGAGACTCCAGAAAGACCACCTGGGTTTAACATCTGATGTGTCTCAGACAAGTTACATGAGCAGATGTATAGACTAGTGAGTGGGAGAGAATACGAGCAGATGGGAGAATAAGAAGACAGGAACATCTGACTGCTATAAAGGAACAATGAACAGAAGGAGGGGCTCAGTGTGGAGGGGGACAGGACTGACTGTACGGTTGGTGGAGTGGATGACTGTTCAGACAGACATATAGACAATGAGATCGGGGAAGGTGGACATATGAGGGTGTGTTGAAGTATGGTGGATGATGAGGGCCCTGCATGGGGCAACTGAGTTGATCATTAGGTGGGATAAAGGAAGCTGCCTTCATGCATGCTTGATGATGATAAAGATTGTAGATTGAATACCTATTCCACAGCCTGGGGACCACAAGAAATGGTCTTGAAGATTTCCTGCACATCTCTGTGTTTCCAATGGGTGATTCAGGGACTGTGTGGAGCCCAAGTGCTCCAGGATAGGCAGAGATCTGATGTTTGTCTAAGACTTGAAATTTGACCATTTCTTTAAAGAGCTCGAATTCCTAACATCATCTCTCAAGATTTAACCAAATCCTTGCAAGATTCATATACATCTTGCTTTCTCTCTGTATCTTTCTGTCTCTCAGTCTCTGTCTCTGTCTGTCTCTGTCTCTCTCTCTGTCTGTCTCTCTGTCTCTGTCTGTCTCTCTCCCTCTCTCTCTGTCTCTCTGTTTCTGTCTCTGTCTCTGTCTCTGTCTCTCTCTGTCTCTCTGTCTCTCTCTCTCTCTCTCTCTCTCTCTCACACACACACACACACACACACACACACACACACACACATACACACACACTCGGGATCTTCCTATCTACCCCAGCTACTGAATGACTCCTCTGGTGTAGGGTTCCCTCCCTGAAATGGAGCTTTCCAGATTCTGTGTACACAGAGGAGGATATGAGTCTTTTGTACCATATAGGTACATAACTCATAGAACTTACCTGTGTGACACTCATATGCCAGCTGCATGACACTCTCATGCCAGCCCTGGACAGGTCAGATCACTTATCCTTATCCCCTCCCTGCGGCATGGTAGCCTTAGGTCCACTGACCTATAATTCTCTGCATAGCTCAGACTGCCATCAAACTCATGATAATCTTCTAGTGTCCACAAAGGCTGAGCCACCACATCTAGTCCAAGTCTCTCGTTTTTTACCCAGAGGCAAACGAAAGCTCAAGTGTCACAGAGTTCACTTCACAGTCTGAAGATGCCAGCCTCTTGATTGAAGGACAGTGAGGTACTGGGATAGGTGGTCACCCCTGGCAAGGCAGTAGAAGAAGGTAGCCTCCGTTCCCGTATGCTCCCACCTAGTGTCTTGTGACTCCTCCCCTCTTGGCCCTTGATGCTACTGACAGCAACCCAGAAAGTCTGCTGGAAGGTTGGAGCACATTCAGGGAAGCCTCCTTTCTTGGCTTCCCCATACCCCTATATACAGGCCAGGGAGCAGTAGCTGGTTTCTGAAACTTCTCCAAGCCTGGCTCTATGAAAGGAAGAGTTCTCAAATATCACAGCTGGAAGAGCTGGTATTCACACATCTGCCAGCCCCACATGGTCCTAAGATTAGTCAGGGAAGGAAGGAGGGAGCCACCAGACTCAGGAGTTCCCCCACCACAGACTGCCACCACCCAAGAGAACAAAGATCTGAGCTGGCTACTTACAACTCCCCACAGGCTCAGCAAGCAGAGGATACAGGTAGCCCGCCTCAGGCCATCCATGGCAATGGTGCCTGCAGTCAGCCTCAGTGAGCCGTGGCCCTTCCCTCCCAGGCTGTCTCTGGTGATGCCACCTAGCTGCATCTCTGCTGCCTCACCTTCCCAGTAGCTAGCTACTCGTGTAGGCAGGGCCAACAGAAGGGACACCCAGCTGAATATTGAACGGGATGGAGGGACATTGTGTTACCACCAGCCCTAAATGGGACTCCGTGTCCTCAGCAGGGGGTGGCTGAGCTCTGCTACACCACCTTGATGTCTGAGTATATCTATCCTGACAGCCAGAACCCAGAGAACACAGACAGGGTATAGAGAGGTGACAGCCACAGGAAACCTCCACTTAGTCAGGATGCTTTCCCTTTGTTTTCAGAGCCCAGTTCCCCAATAGCCTTACTCAGAGAGGCCTCCTATACCTGCACCAGAAATACAGGACCTCAGAAAATAAGGTGCCCAGGACTGCCTCAATGTTTCAAGGAGCCCCAGATTTGTTGATGCTCTTAAGTCTCTTTCACAGGGCTGGAGGGTGAGCTGAGAGGACCAACGAGACGAGGGGCAAGTGACAGGGGAGCCTGGAAGATTTGAATGAGCCTTATGAAAAGTGACTTTGAAGGGCTGGGGCTGGGGCTCAGTGGTAACGCACTGGGTCAACATGTGTGTGGCTCCAGGTTCAAATCCCTGGCATCACAAGTCAGTCAGTCAGTCAGTCACTAAACACAGTTTATGCCGCCCAAGAGTGTGCCACAGGGTTTACCTGACAAGGTGACAACTGCAGCATCAAAGCCCCCAGCTTCACATGGGGCTAGGCAGAGTTTCTGATAATCCCCTGTCCAGAGGGGAAGCTGAGGCTAGTTGGAGGACTCTCAGAGGGATTCCAGGAGTTGGGACACTCAAGAGGGGCAGGGCATCTATGTTCCATTATCAAAGTGAAGAGACGCACTTTCATTATTTCTACTTTAAAATACAAGCTCTCAATTGGCCAGGCTACTGGCAATGTCCTAAACAAGACTATATCTTGCTCAGCACTTGGAACTTGAAAGTGAATGTCACCTTTGACAACCCTGAATGACGTGGGAGCTAAGGGGTCTTGATCACTGAACAGCCATATCCAGTTACAGGGCTGTCGGGATCTGTGCTTGGGGTGCCAGATGTGTTTCTACCGAACCTGTGTCATGAATGTGGAAAGCCTCCCACCACCACATCTGCATCTGGGAATCATTTGACATCAACAGGGCTTTATTTTTCCACCCTTAATCGTTGTCAACAAAATGCTGAAAATATTTTCTGCACATGTGGCCCAGCGTGGGTGGCACACAGCACACAGGGCTCCTCACTTGCAGGCTGAGGAGACTCAGGCAAGAAGTAATCAATGACTACAGAGAAGACATAACTAAGAAAGGACAGAGGCTACCACACCCAAAGAAGTGCATGATTGATCATCCTTGACAATTAGTATCTCCCCGACCAGCATTAGTGGTATTAATAATCGATACCAAGAATTCATAGCAGTTCATATTATTTAAATGAGTGGCACTTAACAACAAAATTTGACTCCCCTTGGGGACATTTAACAATGTCTGGCAATGTGTTTACTGCTGAAGGCAGGGGCCAAGGATGGAAGGCAGACAGGTACGTCTGCTATGCAGTAGGGAGCTCCCACAACCATACAAAGATCCACCCAGTCTGAAAGATCAATAAGACAAAAATGAACTAGCCAACCTGTTTCAGCTTCCCCATGCATTTCCTTAGGACACTCTACATCAACCACGGCTTGAGCTGCCTCCAACTCTTGCATGATGAGCCTCTATTCCTGCACCTGTAAAGTGGCCTGTTCTTTTTTTTTTTAATTTTTAATATTTTTATTACATATTTTCCTCAATTACATTTCCAATGCTATCCCAAAAGTCCCCCATAGCGCCCCCCACTTCCCTACCCACCCATTCCCATTCTTTTGGCCCTGGCATTCCCCTATATTGGGGCATATAAAGTTTGCAAGTCCAATGGGCCTCTCTTTCCATTGATGGCCAACTAGGTCATCTTTCGATACATATGCAGCTAGAGACAAGAGCTCCGGGGTTCTGGTTAGTACATCCTGTTGTTCCAACAATAGGGTTGAAGATCCCTTTAGCTCCTTGGGTACTTTCTCTAGCTTCTCCATTGGGAGCCCTGTGATACATCCAATAGCTGACTGTGAACATCCACTCCTGTGTTTGCTAGGCCCCGGCATCGTCTCACAAGAGACAGCTATATTTGGGTCCTTTCAGCAAAATCTTGCTAGTGTATGCAATGGTGTCCGCGTTTAGAAGCTGATTATGGGATGGATCCCTGGATACGGCAGTCTCTAAATGGTCCATCCTTTCATCACAGCTACGAACTTTATCTCTGTAACTCCTTCCCTGGGTGTTTTATTCCCAATTCTAAGAAGGTGCACAGTGTCCACACTTTGGTCTTCATTCTTCTTGAGTTTCATGCGTTTAGCAAATTGTATCTTATATCTTGGTTATCCTAAGTTTTGGGCTAATATCCACTTATCAGTGAATACATATTGTGTGAGTTCTTTTGTGATTGTGTTACTTCACTCAAGATGATGCCCTCCAGGTCCATCCATTTGGCTAGGAATTTCATAAATTCCTTCTTTTTAATAGCTGAGTAGTACTCCATTGTATAAATGTACCATAATTTCTGTATCCATTCCTCTGTTGAGGGACATCTGGGTTCTTTCCAGCTTCTGGCTATTATAAATAGGGCTGCTATGAACATAGTGGAGCATGTGTCCTTTTTACCGGTTGGGACATCTTCTGGATATATGCCCAGGAGAGGTATTGCTGGATCCTCCTGTAGTACTATGTCCAATTTTCTGAGGAACCGCCAGACTGATTTCCAGAGTGGTTGTACAAGCTTGCAATCCCACCAACAATGGAGGAGTGTTCCTCTTTCTCCACATCCTCGCCAGCATCTGCTGTCACCTGAATTTTTGATCTTAGCCATTCTGACTGGTGTGAGGTGGAATCTCAGGGTTGTTTTGATTTGCATTTCCCTGATGATTAAGGATGTTGAGCATTTTTTCAGGTGCTTCTCTGCCATTCGGTATTCCTCAGGTGAGAATTCTTTGTTCAGTTCTGAGCCCCATTTTTTAATGGGGTTATTTGACGTTCTGGAGTCCACCTTCTTGAGTTCTTTATATATATTGGATATTAGTCCCTTATCTGATTTAGGATAGGTGAAGATCCTTTCCCAATCTGTTGGTGTTTTTTTTGTCTTATTGATGGTGTCTTTAGCCTTGCAGAAGCTTTGTAGTTTCATGAGGTCCCACTTGTCAATTCTCGATCTTACAGCACAAGCCATTACTGTTCTATTCAGGAATTTTTCCCCTGTGCCCATATCTTCAAGGCTTTTCCCCACTTTCTCCTCTATAAGTTTCAGTGTCTCTGGTTTTATGTGAAGTTCCTTGATCCACTTAGACTTGACCTTAGTACAAGGAGATAGGAATGGATCGATTCGCATTCTTCTACATGTTAACAACCAGTTGTGCCAGCACCATTTGTTGAAGATGCTGTCTTTCTTCCACTGGATGTTTTTAGCTCCCTTGTCGAAGATCAAGTGACCGTAGGTGTGTGGGTTCATTTCTGGGTCTTCAATTCTATTCCATTGGTCTATTTGTCTGTCACTATACCAGTACCATGCAGTTTTTGTCACAATTGCTCTGTAGTAGAGCTTTAGGTCTGGCATGGTGATTCCACCAGAGGTTCTTTTATCCTTGAGAAGAGTTTTTACTATCCTAGGTTTTTTGTTATTCCAGATGAATTTGCAGATTGCACTTTCTAATTCGTTGAAGAATTGATTTGGAATTTTGATGGGGATTGCATTGAATCTGTAGATTGCTTTTGGCAAGATAGCCATTTTTACAATGTTGATCCTCCTGCCAATCCATGAGCATGGGAGATCTTTCCATCTTCTGAGATCTTCTATAATTTCTTTCTTCAGAGACTTGAAGTTTTTATTATACAGATCTTTCACTTCCTTAGTTAGAGTCACGCCAAGATATTTTATATTATTTGTGACTATTGAGAAGGGTGTTGTTTCCCTAATTTCTTTCTCAGCCTGTTTATTCTTTGTGTAGAGAAAGGCCATTGATTTGTTTGAGTTAATTTTATATCCAGCTATTTCACCGAAGCTGTTTATCAGGCTTAGGAGTTCTCTGGTGGAATTTTTAGGGTCACTTATATATACTATCATATCATCTGCAAAGAGTGATATTTTGACTTCATCTTTTCCAATTTGTATCCCTTTGATCTCCTTTTGTTGTCGAATTGCTCTGGCTAGGACTTCAAGTACAATGTTGAATAGGTATGGAGAAAGTGGACAGCCTTGTCTAGTCCCTGATTTTAGAGGGATTGCTTCAAGCTTCTGACCATTTACTTTGATGTTGGCTACTGGTTTGCTGTAGATTGCTTTTATCATGTTTAGGTATGGGCCTTGAATTCCTGATCTTTCCAAGACTTTTATCATGAATGGGTGTTGGATATTGTCAAATGCTTTTTCCGCATCTAACGAGATGACCATGTGGTTTTTGTCTTTGAGTTTGTTTATATACTGGATTACGTTGATGGATTTCCGTATATTGAACCATCCCTGCATCCCTGGGATGAAACCTACTTGGTCAGGATGGATGATTGTTTTGATGTGTTCTTGGATTCGGTTAGCAAGAACTTTATTGAGGATTTTTGCATCAATATTCATAAGGGATATTGGTCTGAAGTTTTCTATCTTTGTTGGGTCTTTTTGTGGTTTAGGTATCAGAGTAATTGTGGCTTCATAGAATGAGTTGGGTAGAGTACCTTCTGTTTCTATTTTGTGGAATAGTTTGTGAAGAACTGGGATTAGATCTTCTTTGAAGGTCTGATAGAACTCTGCACTAAACCCATCTGGTCCTGGGCTTTTTTTAGTTGGGAGACTATTAATGACTGCTTCTATTTCTTTGGGGGATATAGGGCTGTTTAGATCATTGACCTGATCTTGATTCAACTTTGGTACCTGGTATCTGTCTAGGAACTTCTCCATTTCATCCAGGTTCTCCAGTTTTGTTGAGTATAGCCTTTGGTAGAAGGATCTGATGGTGTTTTGGATGTCTTCAGGATCTGTTGTTATGTCTCCTTTTTCATTTCTGATTTTGTTAATTAGGATGCTTTCCCTGTGCCCTCTAGTGAGTCTGGCTAAGGGTTTATCTATCTTGTTGATTTTCTCAAAGAACCAGCTCCTTGATTGGTTGATTCTTTGAATAGTTTTTCTTGTTTCCACTTGGTTGATTTCGCCCCTGAGTTTGATTATTTCCTGCCGTCTACTCCTCTTGGGTGAATTTGCTTCCTTTTGTTCTAGTGCTTTTAGGTATGTTGTCAAGCTGCTAATGTGTGCTCTCTCTAGTTTCCTTTTGGAGGCACTCAGAGCTATGAGTTTTCCTCTTAGAAATGCTTTCATTGCATCCCATAAGTTTGGGTATGTTGTGGCTTCATTTTCATTGAACTCTAAAAAGTCCTTAATTTCTTTCTTTATTCCTTCCTTGACCAAGGTATCATTGAGAAGAGTGTTGTTCAGTTTCCACGTGAAGGTTGGCTTTCTATTATTTATTTTGTTATTGAAGATCAGCCTTAGTCCATGGTGATCTGATAGGATGCATGGGATAATTTCAATATTTTTGTATCTGTTGAGGCCTGTTTTGTGACCAATTATGTGGTCAATTTTGGAGAAGGTACCATGAGGTGCTGAGAAGAAGGTATATCCTTTTGTTTTAGGATAGAATGTTCTGTAGATATCTGCCAGATCCATTTGATTCATAATTTCTCTTAGTTTCTCTGTGTCCCTGTTTAGTTTCTGTTTCCATGATCTGTCCATTGGTGAAAGTGGTGTGTTGAAGTCTCCCACTATTATTGTATGAGGTGCAATGTGTGCTTTGAGATTTACTAAAGTTTCTTTAATGAATGTGGCTGTCTTTGTATTTGGAGCATAGATATTCAGGATTGATAGTTCCTCTTGGAGGATTTTACCTTTGATGAGTATGAAGTGTCCCTCCCTGTCTTTTTTTAATGACTTTGGGTTGGAAGTCAATCTTATCAGATATTAGAATGGCTACTCCAGCTTGTTTCTTCATACCATTTGCTTGGAAAATTGTTTTCCAGCCTTTCATTCTGAGGTAGTGTCTATCTTTTTCTCTGAGATGAGTTTCCAGTAAGCAGCAAAATGTTGGGTCTTGTTTGTGTAGCCAGTTTGTTAGTCTATGTCTTTCTATCGGGGAGTTGATTCCATTGATATTAAGAGATATTAAGGAAAAGTAATTGTTGTTTCCTGTTATTTTTGTTGTTAAAGTTGGCATTCTGTTCTTGTGGCTGTCTTCTTTTAGGTTTGTTGAGGGATTACCTTCTTGTTGTTTCTAGGGCGTGGTTCCTGTCCTTGTATTGGTTTTTTTCTGTTATTATCCTTTGAAGGGCTGGATTCGTGGAGAGATAATGTGTGAATTTGGTTTTGTCGTGGAATACTTTGGTTTCTCCATCCATGTTAATTGAGAGTTTGGCTGGGTATAGTAGCCTGGGCTGGAATTTGTGTTCTTTTAGTGTCTGTATAACATCCGTCCAGGATCTTCTGGCTTTCATAGTCTCTGGTGAAAAATCTGGTGTAATTCTGATAGGCTTGCCTTTATATGTTACTTGGCCTTTTTCTCTTACTGCTTTTAGTATTCTATCTTTATTTAGAGCATCTGTTGTTCTGATTATTATGTGTCGGGAGGTATTTCTTTTCTGGTCCAGTCTATTTGGAGTTCTGTAGGCTTCTTGTATGTTCATGGGCATCTCTTTCTTTAGATTTGGGAAGTTTTCTTCTATAATTTTGTTGAAGATGTTTGCTGGTCCTTTGAGTTGAAAATCTTCATTCTCATCCACTCCTATTATCCGTAGGTTTGGTCTTCTCATTGTGTCCTGTATTTCTTGGATGTTTTGAGTTAGGATCTTTTTGCATTTTACATTTTCCTTGATTGTTGTGCCGATGTTCTCTATGGAATCTTCTGCACCTGAGATTCTCTCTTCCATCTCTTGTATTCTGTTGCTGATGCTGTTATCTATGGTTCCAGATTTCTTTCCTAGGGTTTCTATCTCCAGTGTTGCCTCATTTTGGGTTTTCTTTATTGTGTCTACTCCCCTTTTTAGGTCTAGTATGGTTTTGTTCATTTCCATCATCTGTTTGGATGTGTTTTCCTGTTTTTCATTAAGGACTTCTACCTGTTTGATTAGGTTATCCTGTTTTTCTTTAAGGATTTGTAACTCTTTAGCAGTGTTCTCCTGCAATTCTTTAAGGGATTTTTGTGCTTCCTCTTTATTGTCTTCTACCTGTTTACCAGTGTTCCTTTTATTTCTTTAAGTGTGTTATTAAAGTCCTTCTTGAAGTCCTCTACCATCATCAGGAGATATGCTTTTAGATCCGTGTCTAGCTTTTCCGGTGTGTTGGGGTGCCCTGGACTGGGCGAAGTGGGAGTGCTGGGTTCTGATGATGGTGAGTGGTCTTGGTTTCTGTTAGTAAGATTATTACGTTTACCTTTCGCCATCTGGTAATCTCTGGGGTTAGTTGTTGTTGTTGTCACTGTTTAAAGATTGGAGCAGAAGCTGTGTTCCACTCACCAGCAGTCTCAAAATCCTGTGGCGGGGGTCGTGGGTAGCTGGCAGTACCCCGGTGCTGGTCCAGCCGGAAGAGGCCTGTGGTCCTACTCAGGCCGGTTTTCTGCTTCCCTAACTAATGCAGTCTCAGGTCCCGCGCGCAATTGGATTGGAGCAGAAGCTGTGTTCCACTCTCCAGAAGTCTTAAGATCCTGTGGGGGGTGTTGTGGGTAGCTGGCGAGTGTCAGCCGACCCTGCGCCCTAGCTACCCCGGTGCTTTTCTGACCGGAAGAGGCTTGTGGCCCTATGTAGGCCGGATTTCTCCCTCCCCAACCAAAGCAGTCTCAGGTCCCGCGTGATTGGACTGGAGCAGAAGCTGTGTTCCACTCACCAGCAGTCTCAAAATCCTGTGGCGGGTGTCGTGGGTAGCTGGCGGGTGTCGTGGGTAGCTGGCGGGTGTCAGCCGACCCTGCGCTCTAGCTACCCCAGTGCTGATCCGACCAGATGAGGCCTGTGGCCCTACTCAGGCCGGTTTCTGCTTCCCTAACTAATGCAGTCTCAGGTCCCGCGTGCAATTGGATTGGAGCAGAAGCTGTGTTCCACTCACCAGAAGTCTTAAGATCCTGTGGCGGGTGTTGTGGGTAGCTGGCGAGTGTCAGCCGACCCTGCGCCCTAGCTACCCCGGAGCTTTTCTGACCGGAAGAGGCTTGTGGCCCTATGTAGGCCGAATTTCTCCCTCCCCAACCAAAGCATTCTCAGGTCCCGCGTGATTGGACTGGAGCAGAAGCTGTGTTCCACTCACCAGCAGTCTCAAAATCCTGTGGCGGGGGTCGTGGGTAGCTGGCGGGTGTCAGCCGACCCTGTGCTCTAGCTATCCGGCCGGATGAGGCCTGTGGCCCTACTCAGGCCGGTCTCTGCTTCCCTAACTAATGCAGTCTCAAGTGGCCTGTTCTGATGAGGGTTACTATTCTATGATGAAACACCATCACCAAAGCAACTTAGGGACGAATGAGTTTACTTAGCATACACTCTAAAGTAACAGTCCATCACTAAGGGAAGTCAGGGTGGAAATTCAAACAGGGCAGAAATTTGGAAGTAGAAGTTGCTTCAGAGATGTTCTAGTTATTGTATTGCTCCCCACAGCTTTCTCAATGTGCTTTCTTATAGGACCCATGACCATCAGTCCAAGGGTAGCGCCACCCACAATGGGTTGGGGCCACCCACATCAATCACTAATGAAGAAAATGCCCTACAGACTTTCCAGATATTATAAAGACATTTTCATAGTTGAGGCTCCCTCCTCTCAGATGACTTTAGCTTGTGTCAAGTTGACACAAAACAGAACATGGGATTAACACTCTAACCTTTCATGTAGACATAGATAGACAAGGAAAGGCATGTGGAGCCTTCTAGAGCCTCGCTATCACTGGATTAAAAACCAGCACTTCTAAGAATGGAGCATCAACAAAGATGGCACAACTGGTCCTTTGTACCAAAAAAAATTGATCTCTAGCTCACAATCAAAAATAAAATTTTGTACATATTTAGATTCCTAACAACAAGATGGCAGAATAGTAGGAACTTTGCAAAAACTCATTAAGTGATTTTAGAATAAGACTTTCTTATATGATAAAATAAAAGTATAAAGGAGGTATCCATAAGATTGACCATGTGACCATTAAAATAAATTCATGTTCAACAAAGGACACTGTAGATGCAAATGAAGCACAAGTTCCAGGCTGAAATACGTGTGCCAGCTGATGAGCGAATGCACAGCTTCCAAAATAATCACACACCAGCGGTAAAGAGAAATGCATAGGAAACTGAGCTGAGGATGTGCACACAGAGGTCATGGAGAAAAGGGAAGCATTCACAGCAAATGCTTAGCGTCAACAGTACTCGAGAAAATAAAGAATACTAAGTTCCCCCCTTCTTTACATTGTTTTCATCTTATTTTCAAGCTTTATTTTATTTTTAATTTGTGATTTATAAGAAGAACAAGAGTTCCAGTGCCCATGCCCACAAGAAGAGTGCACATAAGCTCTTCACCACCAAGCCATCTTATCCAACCCCAGCTCAAAAGGTCTGTGTTCAGTATGCCATTGTAATGATATGAGAAAACAGGTGTCTTTATGTGGTAAGTGGATGAAAATGTTATTGAGCAGCTTTTAGAAATAATTTGGTACAATGTACTGAGTCTATAAAGAACATGTCTTAAGAACAAGAAGTTCTACTTCTTCATAGTTTTGTTCTAATAAGAGGTTAGCATGTAATCTATCCATAAAAATGAGTGAACGTATGAACTGTGCGTTAGAGAGATGACTCAGCTGGTATAGAACGTTGTCACCAAGCCCGGTGGGTTTGAGCCCAGAGACCCATATGGTAGAAGGGAAAAACTAACTTCCAAAGATTGTCCTCTGACCTCCTCACATGGTCCACATCATATGCATGCACACACATACAAAATCAAAATCAGTCAATCAATAAATGAATAAGAAAACACTTAAACATGAACATGAACGTGTTGGTGGTGCATCAGTAGTAAAGTGCTTGTTTAGCAAACATGAAGCTCTTGGTTCTGAACTCAATGTCAAAAACAGTGTATACAAAAATATAAGTTAGGAGGCTGCAGAGATGGCTCAGTGCTTAAGAGCACTGACTGCTCTAATGACTGCTCTACCAGAGGTCCTGAGTTCAAATCCCAGCAACCACATGGTGGCTAACAACCATCTGTAACAAGACCAGATGCCCTCTTCTGGTGTGTCTGAAGATAGCTACAGTGTGTGTGTGTGTGTGTGTGTGTGTGTGTGTGTGTGTGTGTGTGAAATGTATTTGTTTCAACATGGAAATACATAAAAAATGTGATGTGTTTTGAGAAACTGCTTCCAGTCAACACAGAATATCAGAGACTGGTTTTGCCCTTCTACCTTAATAACAAGAGACCCAGAAATGGGAACAAAGCATTGCTTTTTCAGATGTTACAAGGCAAAATGTAGCTGCATGTACACAACACTTGAAAGGTACAGGTGGGATTATAATTTGGGGAGTGCCTGGGCTGTGTAGAAAGTTCAGGCAAGCCTGAGTTACATAGACATATGTACATAACCAGACCAGAGTCAAACAAAACAACAATAACAAAATCATAAACTAAAGTCATAAACACGCCAAGCCCTTTGCACACAGATGTAGTTTTCAGGACACAATTCAAAGAGGAAGAACTCAGGCTGTGGTCCTGGTGAAGGAGGGGACTGGAAGCTGCAGGGTAAGAAGCAGAGTCTCAGAGAGAATTCATATCTCTCCAGGGAAAGTCACACAATACAGCCAGTGACCAAACCATGACGAGAGATGAGCTGAAAGTAAAGGGGCTGAGACATGTCACTAACGCTGACAGAGTGACTAAGGAAGCCATCTCAATATGAGCTCCTTTCCTCGTGATATGTCTTTACTATAATGGTAATTGCATGCTCTTGAGGTGAACGTGATAAGACAAGCTAACAAGGCCAAGCTATCCGAGAGTGGAGGATCCTTGAGGGAATTCCATGGTGATCATGTTCCTCTACATGGGGTAACATGCCTTCTTTATGAACGGGGTGCTACACAAATAAGGTGTAGCCTCCTAAATGGCTGATGGGCTTTGTATATGTTCCGCAAGTTCCATATATGAGACACAGTTGCAAAACAGGCTGTGCAGTCAGTTTTCTGGTCTTTGTTTTGAACAAAAAGACACTCATTTGAGACTTATCTGTCAACCCCAAAAGAAGTTACCCACATAAAGGAAGAGTTACAGTAGGAAAAATATGTGATCTAGAACTGTGGTGGTTTGAATGAGCCTCATGGGCTCATATACTTGACTGCTTAGTCATTAGTGAGTGGCACTATTTGAGAAGGATGAGAAGGTGTGGCCTTGTTGCAGGAAGTGTGTCACTGAGAATGGGTTTTGAAGTTTCAAAAGCCCATGCTAGGCTCAGTCTCATGCTCTCTGCCTGGGGGTCAGGATGGAGCTCTCCACCATTCCTCTAGCATCTGCCTTCCCTGTCTGCCACCAATGGTAATAATGTACTAAGCCTCTGGAACTGTAAGCAGGCTCTCAATGAAACGTTTTATCTTATAAGAGTAGTCATGGTCATGGTGTGTCTTCAAGCAATAGAACAGTGACTTAAGACAGTGACAGAAGCATCTTGGCTTCTGACTTGGCAGAGAGAACAGAAAACATGGAGGATGAGACGGAACTGCTGTCTTTCTGTTTCTTACTGCTTAAAGGATGGAAGACAGCTGAAGTATAAGTTAGATCTGTGATGAAGAGCCCTTTCTGGGATCCAAAAGCTAAGAATTGGTAAAAAGAAAAGGATGTGATAGAAGTGATAAAAGATAACCCACAGGCTCAGTCTTTAATGTAGATGAAGAGAAAGCCCATGATTCAGCATGCAGATGGAAGCCTCGGTAGCAGCCCACTGCAGGGAACTGATAATCAGGAACCATTCAGCATCTGAACTTCTTACATTGAAAAGGACTCAAACAAGAAATCAAAGAGCCTCTCACAGACTAGTTGGAGAAGCTGTGGAACATGGTGGTGCATGAGATAAGTCTGAATGGTGTGGAAGCAGAAAAACTCAGTAATGTATATAATATTCCCGATCCTCCTTGAGAAAAAGGCTGCATAACCTGAGGAAATATGAGGGGGGACTGTCTCCAACAGAGTGGTACACACAAGCCACGACTCAGAAACCTAACAAACTCTAAGAATCAGGAAAAGCCTGAAACTTATTAGACCCACAAGGCCCTCCCCACCCCCCCCCCCACACACACACCAAAATCTATCTAAGGGTCTTGATCAGGTTTGTTTTCTATACTGGGCAAAGAATTAAAAGGCAGGAAAACTCTCAAGCATGCCAGATTATGGCTGGGAAAATTGCAAACACAGAAACAGGAACGGACAGAATCAGCTGTTGAAAGGGGGCTTTTATGAGGAAAGACCATCCACAAAGCAGAGGGGCACTCTGGAGTCAAAGCCCAGTGTCTCCTTGAAGACTGGGAGTTTTTAAAGTGTGAATTGCTTTCCTTCCCTAGTTTAGGCATTTGAAGAAATACAGTATAGCTGATTGACCCAAATCTATTGCAAAAATGTGTCCTGATCCAGCCTTGAACTTGCTACTCCACCAGCAGGGAAACCTACAGGCAAGAGGAAACTCACACACGGCCTTTGTTTTAAGCTGCCAAGTTTTGTCTTAGGTCAGGAAGGTGAGGAAGAAGCCAACCATCTTTGAAGTTTACCACTTATTACCCAGTCATGGCTCCTTTTCCTATCCACCCACCTACCAGGGAATCTGTTTAACACCTCATCCTTTTCAAGGATATGTAGGCAGTAACAATGATGCCAACAGGACATTCCAGAAGATGGGCTGCCAATAAGCTGTATAGAGGCCTCCAGAAATGCAGTTTTCCTGTGTCATCCCCCATGCTGTAGTGGAACACAGCTTCTGCTCCAATCTTTAAACAGTGACAACAATAACAACTAACCCCAGAGATTACCAGATGGCGAAAGGTAAACGTAATAATCTTACTAACAGAAACCAAGACCACTCACCATCATCAGAACCCAGCACCCCCACTTCACCCAGTCCAGGGCACCCCAACACACCGGAAAAGCTAGACACGGATTTAAAAGCATATCTCCTGATGATGATAGAGGACTTCAAGAAGGACTTTAATAACACACTTAAAGAAATGCAGGAGAACACTGCTAAACAGGCAGAAGACAATAAAGAGGAAGCACAAAAATCCCTTAAAGAATTGCAGGAGAACACTGCTAAAGAGTTACAAATCCTTAAAGAAAAACAGGATAACCTAATCAAACAGGTAGAAGTCCTTACAGAAAAACAGGAAAACACATCCAAACAGATGATGGAAATGAACAAAACCATACTAGACCTAAAAAGGGAAGTAGACACAATAAAGAAAACCCAAAATGAGGCAACACTGGAGATAGAAACCCTAGGAAAGAAATCTGGAACCATAGATACCAGCATCAGAAACAGAATACAAGAGATGGAAGAGAGAATCTCAGGTGCAGAAGATTCCATAGAGAACATCGGCACAACAATCAAGGAAAATGTAAAATGCAAAAAGATCCTAACTCAAAACATCCAAGAAATACAGGACACAATGAGAAGACCAAACCTACGGATAATAGGAGTGGATGAGAATGAAGATTTTCAACTCAAAGGACCAGCAAACATCTTCAACAAAATTATAGAAGAAAACTTCCCAAATCTAAAGAAAGAGATGCCCATGAACATACAAGAAGCCTACAGAACTCCAAATAGACTGGACCAGAAAAGAAATACCTCCCGACACATAATAATCAGAACAACAAATGCTCTGAATAAAGATAGAATACTAAAATCAGTAAGAGAAAAAGGCCAAGTAACATATAAAGGCAAGCCTATCAGAATTACACCAGATTTTTCACCAGAGACTATGAAAGCCAGAAGATCCTGGACGGATGTTATACAGACACTAAAAGAACACAAATTCCAGCCCAGGCTACTATACCCAGCCAAACTCTCAATTAACATAGATGGAGAAACCAATGTATTCCACGACAAAACCAAATTCACACATTATCTCTCCACGAATCCAGCCCTTCAAAGGATAATAACAAAAAAAAAACCAATACAAGGACAGGAACCACGCCCTAGAAACAACAAGAAGGTAATCCCTCAACAAACCTAAAAGAAGACAGCCACAAGAACAAAATGCCAACTTTAACAACAAAAATAACAGGAAACAACAATTACTTTTCCTTAATATCTCTTAATATCAATGGACTCAACTCCCCGATAAAAAGACATAGACTAACAAACTGGCTACACAAACAAGACCCAACATTTTGCTGCTTACAGGAAACTCATCTCAGAGAAAAGGATAGACACTACCTCAGAATGAAAGGCTGGAAAACAATTTTCCAAGCAAATGGCATGAAGAAACAAGCTGGAGTAGCCATTCTAATATCTGATAAGATTGACTTCCAACCCAAAGTCATTAAAAAAGACAGGGAGGGACACTTCATACTCATCAAAGGTAAAATCCTCCAAGAGGAACTATCAATCCTGAATATCTATGCTCCAAATACAAAGGCAGCCACATTCATTAAAGAAACTTTAGTAAAGCTCAAAGCACACATTGCACCTCATACAATAATAGTGGGAGACTTCAACACACCACTTTTACCAATGGACAGATCATGGAAACAGAAACTAAACAGGGACACAGTGAAACTAAGAGAAATTATGAAACAAATGGATCTGGCAGATATCTACAGAACATTCTATCCTAAAACAAAAGGATATACCTTCTTCTCAGCACCTCATGGTACCTTCTCCAAAATTGACCACATAATTGGTCACAAAGCAGGCCTCAACAGATACAAAAATATTGAAATTGTACCATGCATCCTATCAGATCACCATGGACTAAGGCTGATCTTCAATAACAAAATAAATAATAGAAAGCCAACCTTCACGTGGAAACTGAACAACACTCTTCTCAATGATACCTTGGTCAAGGAAGGAATAAAGAAAGAAATTAAGGACTTTTTAGAGTTCAATGAAAATGAAGCCACAACATACCCAAACTTATGGGACGCAATGAAAGCATTTCTAAGAGGAAAACTCATAGCTCTGAGTGCCTCCAAAAGGAAACTAGAGAGAGCACACATTAGCAGCTTGACAACACACCTAAAAGCACTAGAACAAAAGGAAGCAAATTCACCCAAGAGGAGTAGACGGCAGGAAATAATCAAACTCAGGTGTGAAATCAACCAAGTGGAAACAAGAAAAACTATTCAAAGAATCAACCAATCAAGGAGCTGGTTCTTTGAGAAAATCAACAAAATAGATAAACCCTTAGCCAGACTCACTAGAGGGCACAGGGAAAGCATCCTAATTAACAAAATCAGAAATGAAAAAGGAGACATAACAACAGATCCTGAAGACATCCAAAACACCATCAGATCCTTCTACCAAAGGCTATACTCAACAAAACTGGAGAACCTGGATGAAATGGAGAAGTTCCTAGACAGATACCAGGTACCAAAGTTGAATCAAGATCAGGTCAATGATCTAAACAGCCCTATATCCCCCAAAGAAATAGAAGCAGTCATTAATAGTCTCCCAACTAAAAAAAGCCCAGGACCAGATGGGTTTAGTGCAGAGTTCTATCAGACCTTCAAAGAAGATCTAATCCCAGTTCTTCACAAACTATTCCACAAAATAGAAACAGAAGGTACTCTACCCAACTCATTCTATGAAGCCACAATTACTCTGATACCTAAACCACAAAAAGACCCAACAAAGATAGAAAACTTCAGACCAATATCCCTTATGAATATTGATGCAAAAATCCTCAATAAAGTTCTTGCTAACCGAATCCAAGAACACATCAAAACAATCATCCATCCTGACCAAGTAGGTTTCATCCCAGGGATGCAGGGATGGTTCAATATACGGAAATCCATCAATGTAATCCAGTATATAAACAGACTCAAAGACAAAAACCACATGGTCATCTCGTTAGATGCGGAAAAAGCATTTGACAAGATCCAATACCCATTCATGATAAAAGTCTTGGAAAGATCAGGAATTCAAGGCCCATACCTAAACATGATAAAAGCAATCTACAGCAAACCAGTAGCCAACATCAAAGTAAATGGTCAGAAGCTTGAAGCAATCCCTCTAAAATCAGGGACTAGACAAGGCTGTCCACTTTCTCCATACCTATTCAACATTGTACTTGAAGTCCTAGCCAGAGCAATTCGACAACAAAAGGAGATCAAAGGGATACAAATTGGAAAAGATGAAGTCAAAATATCACTTTTTGCAGATGATATGATAGTATATATAAGTAACCCTAAAAATTCCACCAGAGAACTCCTAAGCCTGATAAACAGCTTCGGTGAAGTAGCTGGATATAAAATTAACTCAAACAAATCAATGGCCTTTCTCTACACAAAGAATAAACAGGCTGAGAAAGAAATTAGGGAAACAACACCCTTCTCAATAGTCACAAATAATATAAAATACCTTGGCGTGACTCTAACTAAGGAAGTGAAAGATCTGTATAATAAAAACTTCAAGTCTCTGAAGAAAGAAATTATAGAAGATCTCAGAAGATGGAAAGATCTCCCATGCTCATGGATTGGCAGGATCAACATTGTAAAAATGGCTATCTTGCCAAAAGCAATCTACAGATTCAATGCAATCCCCATCAAAATTCCAAATCAATTCTTCAACGAATTAGAAAGTGCAATCTGCAAATTCATCTGGAATAACAAAAAACCTAGGATAGCAAAAACTCTTCTCAAGGATAAAAGAACCTCTGGTGGAATCACCATGCCGGACCTAAAGCTCTACTACAGAGCAATTGTGATAAAAACTGCATGGTACTGGTATAGTGACAGGCAAATAGACCAATGGAATAGAATTGAAGACCCAGAAATGAACCCACACACCTATGGTCACTTGATCTTCGACAAGGGAGCTAAAAACATCCAGTGGAAGAAAGACAGCATTTTCAACAAATGGTGCTGGCACAACTGGTTGTTAACATGTAGAAGAATGCGAATCAATCCATTCCTATCTCCTTGTACTAAGGTCAAGTCTAAGTGGATCAAGGAACTTCACATAAAACCAGAGACACTGAAACTTATAGAGGAGAAAGTGGGGAAAAGCCTTGAAGATATGGGCACAGGGGAAAAATTCCTGAATAGAACAGTAATGGCTTGTGCTGTAAGATCGAGAATTGACAAGTGGGACCTCATGAAACTACAAAGCTTCTGCAAGGCTAAAGACACCATCAATAAGACAAAAAAACCACCAACAGATTGGGAAAGGATCTTCACCTATCCTAAATCAGATAAGGGACTAATATCCAATATATATAAAGAACTCAAGAAGGTGGACTCCAGAAAGTCAAATAACCCCATTAAAAAATGGGGCTCAGAACTGAACAAAGAATTCTCACCTGAGGAATACCGAATGGCAGAGAAACACCTGAAAAAATGTTCAACATCCTTAATCATCAGGGAAATGCAAATCAAAACAACCCTGAGATTCCACCTCACACCAGTCAGAATGGCTAAGATCAAAAATTTAGGTGACAGCAGATGCTGGCGAGGATGTGGAGAAAGAGGAACACTCCTCCATTGTTGGTGGGATTGCAAGCTTGTACAACCACTCTGGAAATCAGTCTGGCGGTTCCTCAGAAAATTGGACATAGTACTACCGGAGGATCCAGCAATACCTCTCCTGGGCATATATCCAGAAGATGTCCCAACCGGTAAAAAGGACACATGCTCCACTATGTTCATAGCAGCCCTATTTATAATAGCCAGAAGCTGGAAAGAACCCAGATGTCCCTCAACAGAGGAATGGATACAGAAATTATGGTACATTTACACAATGGAGTACTACTCAGCTATTAAAAAGAATGAATTTATGAAATTCCTAGCCAAATGGATGGACCTGGAGGGCATCATCTTGAGTGAAGTAACACAATCACAAAAGAACTCACACAATATGTATTCATTGATAAGTGGATATTAGCCCAAAACTTAGGATACCCAAGATATAAGATACAATTTGATAAACGCATGAAACTCAAGAAGAATGAAGACCAAAGTGTGGACACTGTGCCCCTTCTTAGAATTGGGAACAAAACACCCAGGGAAGGAGTTACAGAGACAAAGTTCGTAGCTGTGATGAAAGGATGGACCATTTAGAGACTGCCGTATCCAGGGATCCATCCCATAATCAGCTTCTAAACGCTGACACCATTGCATACACTAGCAAGATTTTGCTGAAAGGACCCAAATATAGCTGTCTCTTGTGAGACGATGCCGGGGCCTAGCAAACACAGGAGTGGATGTTCACAGTCAGCTATTGGATGTATCACAGGGCTCCCAATGGAGAAGCTAGAGAAAGTACCCAAGGAGCTAAAGGGATCTGCAACCCTATTGTTGGAACAACACGATGTACTAACCAGAACCCCGGAGCTCTTGTCTCTAGCTGCATATGTATGGAAAGATGGCCTAGTCGGCCATCGATGGAAAGAGAGGCCCATTGGACTTGCAAACTTTATATGCCCCAATATAGGGGAATGCCAGGGCCAAAAGAATGGGAATGGGTGGGTAGGGAAGTGGGGGGCGCTATGGGGGACTTTTGGGATAGCATTGGAAATGTAATTGAGGAAAATATGTAATAAAAATATTAAAAATCAAAAAAAAAAAAAAAAAGAAAAGAAATTCTTCTCTTAGCAACCATTGATTTGTAGCTATTAATCTTAGGGTGGGGCCATGGGAGAAGAAAAATGATGTGAATACAGTACTTGTGTGTGTAATTCTCTCAAGAAATGAAGGCATAAATAAATAACGTTTAAGCACTGCTGCTACTGTGATAAATGACAAAAGGTTAATGCTTTCCCTTAAGATAGGGATCCAAGAACGGAGCATCTTTCCCTACGCCTGCTCAGTATCAAAAGGAAGGCCAGGAACTATAGCTGTTGATGGAAAAATAAAGCAATTCTTGTGTTTTATTTTGTTCTGTATTCTTTCAGTAGGCATCATAAGTTGTAGAAAATCCAAGGCACCTACAGAAAAGCTCCTAGAAGTAGCTGGTGGATTAAACATTATCATAGAGGTACAGGATCAGGAATACAAATGACAACAAATGCTGGACATGGAAAGAAGAAGCTGTATAGACCATTACTGGAAATCAATCTGGAAGTTTCTCTACAAACTAGATATAGAACTACCATATGACCCAGCCATATCACTATTGGCATATCATATACCTGGTGGATTTTAGATCTTACTACAGAGATACTACACACCCATGTTCACTCTGTCTTGATTCACAATAGCCTCAAGATGTCTATCAATTTATGAATGGGTAAGGGAAATGTGCAACATAAACACAAAAGGATGTTCCTCAGTTGTAAAGAAAATGAAATTATGAACTTTCCAGAATGTAGTATTTTTTGTAATAATGGTCCTATGGGCTCATATATTTGAGTTCTTGGTTCCCAGTTGGTGGAACAGCTTGGGGAGGATTAGAAAGAGTGGCCTTCTTGGAGGAGGTGTGTCACTGGGCATGAGCTTTGAGATTTCAAAATCCCATGCCATTCCCAGTTAGCTCATTCTGCATCCTACCTACAGATCAGGATGTAAGCTCTCAGCTACTGCTCTAGCCTCATGCTTGCCTGCTGCCACAATAGTTATGGACTCTAACCCTCTGAAGCTGTAAGCCCTCAATAAAGACTTCTGTACGTTGTCTTAGTAATGCTGTCTTAACAAAACAATAGATAAATACTGAAGGCACAGGTAAATGAATGGAGCTAGAAAAAATAATACTAAGTCACTCAGGCAAAGAAAAACAAATGTGGCATGTTTCCTCTCATAGTGAATCATATCTTCTATAATTTTGTCTTGAACAGAACCTGGAGTGCATATGGATACCAGGACACTAAGAAATGAAGCACTGGCTGTGGACATCTAATAGTTAATCACTAGTAAGGAAAAAAAAAGAAAGAAAGATGGGTAGAGATACTTGGTGCAGAAAGGCTTAAGTCTAGAGTGGGATGCATAGGAAAATGAGATGCTTGCAGGAAGCTTAGCCAGAATGAAGTGTACGTGAAAAAGCTATATGGAAACTTACGATCTTCCAATCCAAGAAAAGTTTCAGCTAGAGAAGAGACACTAGAACATGGGTGGCATGAAACGAGGGCAGGAATGTACTTGAGGTTAAAGATCCAAGTAGGGATAAGGAGGTTGGAGACAGGAGAGAGTTGATGTCTAGCCATAACTAAGGATATATGAAAAAAAACTTATGGAAATCCAGTACTTTATATACTAATTTAAAATCTATATAATAAATTTTAATTTATTTGTTTTAAACTTTATTATTAACAATGCAAATTTTTAAATGACAATATATATTTTTAAATGACTTTGGACAGAATTATCTTCATGGATGGACAATGCTGATCTCAGATCTAAGTGTTATTAACTGAAAATCTCAGTGTTAGGTATGGGGTGCCTCCTTATGAGTTATTGGTCAGGGAGGTCCCAGAAGCGACCAAAACAACACTTGGTACTGCCATTACTCTTGGTTTTCCACCAAAAAGAGATAACACCCTATTACTGAAGATGCCACTCACTTTGAAGGCAGGACAAAGAGAACGTAGTCTGGAACTGATCAGGATCCCTTCTCCCTGCTGACGAGCTTATATAGTGACAGATGGTGCTATGCAGCCTCTGGGGACATCAGTGATCTTACCCATCACTGACCTGCTAACAAAATGTAGCCACTGGTGCAATAGTGCACACTTTCTGATTGACTATGAAGCCTGCTCCACAATAAGGAGTACTCTAAACCAGGTCAAATGCCCATGACTGGGAGGTTCCTACTGTTGTTGTTTTGCTAAGTGGTCACATTGTCAAATTGCTTTCTAAAAATTAATACTTATGCACATACTTTTGTGCTGCTTAACCTCTGTCAGAGAAGCTCCTTTTGCAATGGGTAGAAATTAATGCATTGATTCATAGCTACTTGAAATTCTGAGTATAGATAATTCTGAGTGCCAAGCTGTGGACAGATCATCTGTATCAGCTTCCCACCCTCTAAGGCTCAGGGAACATTATTGAAGAGGAAGCAGAAAGAATGTAAGAGCTGATAGATGGGGAGGAGAGCTGTGAAGTACTGACCTATGGTCTAGATATGGATTTTGTATGCATTAACTCACAGCAGCTGTGGTTGCTTACATTGTAGCAAGCCAATGAAAATTTCAGCATGAGTGGTAGCAGGTCCCCAAGGCCCTGCTCCTATCAGAGGATCTATTGGCAGTTGATGGCTACAGAGGGAGGGACAGTCAGTCTGTTTAGCATTGCTTGTGACCCAGTGGATAGCCCTATACCCATGTGCATACAGATACACTAATTGGACTCAGGCGTTTTTTAAAATAACATAACAAAATAAAATTGAATTAAAAGAGGACATGAAGGGGCTGGAGAGATGGCTCAGCAGTTAAGAGTACTGACTGCTTTTCCAGAGGTCCTGAGTTCAATTCCCAGCAACCACATGGTGGCTCACAACCATCTGTAATGGGATCCTATGCCCTTTTCTGATGTGTCTAATAAGAGTGACGGTGTACTCACATACATAAAATAAATAAATCTTTTTTAAAAAATAGGTTTTAAAAAAAGGACATGAAGCTGGGAGGGAAACAGGATGGGGACACTAGGGGGAGTTGGTAGGAGAAGTAATTGATGGATATTACCAAAATATATTCTATAAATGTATGCAATTTGAAAATGGTAATAAAATTAAGAGACAAAATACCAGTTCCCTCTGATTTGGTGTGTGGAATCGGAATAGCATCAGGTGGTTGCTTTCACAGACAAATAAGCTAATTCTAGTAATTTTACAGACAGTCAATGGAAACAAAATAGGTAACACAATTCTGCTAAGGGAAGGAAGTTAAAGAACCCCACTGTGGTGGTCACTGGTTCAATCACCATGACAACATAGCTGACAGAGACATCTCAGGGAAGGGAAAGCTTGTGTTTTCATGAGAATTACAGCTCACCACCGTGAGGAAAGCTTAGCAGGATGGCTCTGTGGTGACAGACATGTGGCATCTTGTAGGACATGAAAGAGAGAATGCAGGATAGCACCAGAAGAATGTATAGTCTTCAAAAACCTCCTGCTGCTGCCCAGGCTCCATACCCTAAAAACTCCATATCCCTCAAAATAATGCCAAAAACTGGTGAGAAGCAGTCAATATATGACACCATGGGCAATATCACATACTCAGATCCTGTTGCCCACTAACTTACCACAAACCCACAGTAAACATGCTGGTGTGGTATTGGCAAAAAGACAGTCCCGTAGATGAATGAAATAAAACAAAATAGAGCCACGAAAATTTAGGTGCAGAGGCAATTCCGTGAGGATCATTCCGTTAACAAATGGCACTGGAAAAACTATGTCCATACCTTACAGTATTTATAAACCTAACCTAAAGAGCATCATATATTGATGCTCCATTTCCAGGCCCTGCATCTCCAGAGGCTGCTGGCAACAAGAACAACCAGCTCTACCTGCAATCCCAGAGGCCTGCTACCACCAGGGACTACTAGCCCACTGCCCTGGCTATATCCCCAGAGGCCTGGTACCATGACAACTAGATGGCTAAAAGCTAGCATAAGAACACCATCAAGAAGAGCCTGGGAAATATGGTATCACCAGAACCATATCTTACTTATCTTACCATATCACCAGCTATCTTACTGCAGCAAGCCCTGGATATCCTAACACAGCTGAAGCACAAGCAAATGATCTTAAATCCAATTTTATAATGATGATAGAGACCTTTAAAGATGAAATGAATAAATTCCTTAAAGAAATACAGGAAAATTCAATCAAACAAGTGAAGGATATGAATAAAACTGTTTAAGACCTGAAAATGTAAATAGAAGCAATAAAGAAAACACAAACTGAGGAAATCCTAGAGATGGAAAACCTAGGTAAATGAACAAAAACTACAGAGGCAAGCATCACCAACAGAACACAAGAGATGGAAGAGAGAATCTCAGGCACAGAAGATACAATAAAAGAAATTGATAACATCTGTCAAAGAAAATCTTAAATCTAAAAAGTTTCTGACACAAAACATCCAAGAAATGTGGGATACCATGAAAAGACCAAACCTAAGAATAATATATACAGAAGAAGCAAAAGATTCCCAGCTCCAAGGCCCAGAAAATATTTTCAACAAAATCATAGAAGAAATTTTCCCTAACCTAAAGAAAAAGATGCCTATAAATATATAAGAATCTTACAGAACACCAAATAGATTTAAACAGAAAAAAAAATCCTCCCACCACTTAATAATCAAA
The DNA here is from genome assembly GCF_978045245.1 of Mus caroli. NCBI lineage: Eukaryota > Metazoa > Chordata > Mammalia > Rodentia > Muridae > Mus > Mus caroli. The sequence continues at coordinate 93,572,597 of NW_028227262.1, forward strand.
ACACTAAATGTACAGAACAAAGAGAGAATATTAAAATCTGTAAGGGAAAAAGGCCAAGTAACATGTAAAGGCAGACCTATCAGAATTATATCAGACTTTTCAATAGACTTTAAAACCAGAAGATCCTAGGCAGATGTCTTGCAGACTCTAAGACACCACAGATGTCATCCCCATCTACTAGTCAATCATCATAGATGGAGAGGACAAGATAGTCCATGACAAAACTAAATTTAAACGATGCCTTCCCACTAATCCAGCCCTACTGAGGTTACTAGAAGGAAATCTCCAATACAAGGAGCTTAAGTACACCCAAGAAAAAAACAGAGAAAAAAAATTTCACACTAGTAAAACCAAAAGAAGGGAAACACACATACACACACACACACCACCACCACCACCACCACCACCACCACCACCGCCACCACCACCAAGACCAACACCAAAACCAACAACATCAAACTAACAGGAATTAACAATCATTGGCCATTATAGCTCTCAACATCAATGGACTCAATTCTCCAATAAAACAACACAGACTAACAGAATGGATGTGAAAACAGGATCCCTCATTCTGCTGCATACAAGAAACATGACTCAGCAACAAAGATAGACATTTGCCCAGAGTATAGTGCTGGAAAAAGATTTTTCCAAGCAAACAGACCAAAGAAGCAAGCTGGAGTAGCTATTCTAATATCTAATAAAATCGACTTTCAATTAAGAGCATCATAGACCTAAGTTTAAACACAAAACTAATAAATAATCTGTAGTAAAGCCCTGGGTGATTCACATGCCCTTGAGTTTGTCCTTAGTAGAGGCTAATCACAGTATAACCAACATGGGGGGAAGTAAGCACATTATTATCCAACAGTCAAAAAAACATCTGCTTGCAAAGAGAATAAGAAGATAAACCACTTGATGATGACGATGATGATTTAGTTTATTATTTTTAAAATACTTATAGATCAGATGTCAGATCTTATATCAGAATTGTATCAATAATATTTTTAAAAAAGCATTCAAATCCCATTAAAAGAAAAACAAAGAAAAAATTTGAATGAGCCAAAGAACTAACCAGATACTTCTCCAGTGAAGACACATCAACAGTAAAAGCACCTGAAATATTCTCCACATGTGTCATTAAGAAAATTAAAACTATGGAATACAGGGACCCCAATGGAGGAGCTAGAGAAAGTACCCAAGGAGCTGAAGGGGTCTGCAACCCTATAGGTGGAACAACAATATGAACTAACCAGTAACCCCCAGAGCTCATGTCTCTAGCTGCATATGTATCAGAAGATGGCCTAGTCAGCCATCAGTGGAAAGAGAGGCCCTTGGTCGTGTAAACTTTATATGCCTCATTACAAGGGAACGCCAGGGCCAAGAAGTGGGAGTGGGTGGGTAGGGGAGCAGGGCAGGGGTAGGGTATAGGGGACTTTCGGGATAGCATTTGAAATGTAAATGAAGAAAATATCGAATAAAAAATAGAAAAAAAGGAAAATTAAAACTACAAGCTACAAAATATGAACTATATACCTATTACCACCTACTAGAATGGCTGAAATTTTTAAATTGATAAAGCTAAATATTTATAAAGACACAGAGTAACTAGAACCCTCTGAAACCTTTGCTAAGAAGGTAAAACAGCACCATGGATTTTGAAAACACTCTATGGCAGTACTTCTCAACCTTCCTAATACTGTGGCCCTTTAATACAGTTCCTTGTGATGTGGTGACCCCCCAAACACAACATTACTTTGTTGCTACTTCATAACTGGAATGCTGCTACTTTTATGAGTTGCAATGTAAATATCTGATGTGCAGGATATCTGATATGTGAGGCCAGTGGGGGTCACGACCCAAAGGCTAAGAACCACTGCTCTGAAGTTGAAACAGATCCAAAGGATCTATATCTCCTTAAAGAGAGTTGGCCAGAGGTCAAATACTGTTAAGTGCTGTTAAAATCACCATGTCATAGTCCTTACTATCAACTCTCTTTGTGCTTACTTCTCTTTCAGATAAGCTAAGCTACTGGGAGCTGGATCTGTTTATGATCCTTTGACTGACAGGTGTCAAATCTTCCCTTTGAGCTGATTGCCTTGAGATGAGAGATGTCAACCAAACAGCTCTTCCTCAGTCAGCCAGACTGTCACTTGGCAGCTGATCTGATCTGAACACACCAGGTATACAGGGAAACCCATGCAGGTTGCAGGAACAGTGCAATCACAATTTCTGTTCAGTGAGTCAGGGGGCTTGTTGCAGTCACAACCTCTCTAGATACCTTGCACAAGTAGGAAGGCTTCACATGGGTGGTTAGCTTCATGAGGGAGAGATGGCTCTGGCCATCATGCAGCAGGAAGAGGTCACCCCTTAGTGGTTCAGCAGAAAATCTGTGGGGTGCTTATGGGAGGCTTGTGATTGGTGAAACTAGACACTGTCACAGGCTGCAGATGCCCCTCTTCTAGCAGATAAGCTGACTGGTTTTCACTGTGTCTTGCAAGCTTTTCTCAGGAGTGTCAACCCCCTGAATGGTTTTTGATGGTCTACTTTTAATCGTTGTCCCAAATAGAGGAAGCTTAGCTGGCAACACCGTGAGTAGAAGCACCCTTGGCTTCCAGTCCCAGAAACAAGAGGTGGATGCAGAGGACTGCCATGACAGGAAGACTCTGGACATATAGCTGATGTGTCTGCAGCCCACTTAGGAGCCAGGAAGCTACCAAGGAGCTCCAGAGAGTAACATGGGCGGAGACTGTTCAGATCATTAAGGAAGGCACTAACACTAAGTCAGTAAGAAAGAGCAGAGAGTTGAGAGAACAGAAGGCAAGAGGCTGTAAAAAGCCAAGACAGAGAACAAGTCCTGAGTATTCTAGAGAGCTGGGGAGGGCTAAGAACCAAGCACTCCAATGACTGAAGCTCAGAGGTCTTCTTGACCCCAACAGGGCCACTAGCCTCGAGGGCCCAGAATTTGTCCCTGTACTTGACAACCAAGCTACAAGATCTAGGTCTTGAGGTCTAGGATGACAAGCCCCGGGTTTAACAACCCTGACTCTAAGCCTCTGACACTCTGGAATTTGGATGTCCCAGCCCTGAGGAAGCTGTCCCTCTTGTTCAAATGAACAGCTGTCTGTCCAAATGAACACCGAATTCCTGATAGCTATGTGATGGTTTCTTTTAAAGTTAAGCATAAACTTGCCACCAATCCATATATGCCCAGGTTAACTGAACATGTAAGTTCTCCTCTCTACAGATGTTTGTAGAGACGATGTTCATGTCAATAGCCTGAGTATGACCTAGATGGACCTCAGTGGATGAATGCTTGCTCATGAGAAAATTATACATCAAGGAAAAGGAACATTCGATTCACACGAGAACGTAGACTAATTTAAATCTACACTCTCAGATTTAAAAAGTAAGAAGTCAAATTCCACAGGCTATGTGCTATATCATTCCATGCACGTGACACTCTGGGGGAAGAAAGGATGGTGGGACAGGAAACAAATTATCAATTACCTAAGGTTGGGAGAAGGGGATGGACACAGAAAGATTCCTGTGTTGTAATGTGATGTTAGAGGTATTATTGTGTGCATCTTATGGGCCCCATCTTACTGTTTAAATTATAAAATCCAACTGGAATGTTAAAGGCCCCCAGATGAGAGTAGTCTGTGACAAATTAACTTGGCTGGATCACAAATGTATGGCCTGTAGTGGACAGAGAGAGAGGATATGGTCTAAGTATTTTCGTCGGATGTTGTGAGGCTAAAGACAATAAAAGAATTGCACATATATTAACCTCTGTCAGTTTGCTTTTCACCAGGATGTAAGCCAAACAATGGGCACTCTATGGTGGAACACATATTATAGTTAAGAAGCTAGGAAGCTCAAGAAGAACCAACAGTTCGTGCTGAAGCAGAATCACAATGTAAAATCAAGCTTCTTTTTTAATAGACGATATGACAGATGATTAATTGACAGGTTAATAGGTTATCAGTATACAAATTTGTCAATCCATAAACGTATGTGTATATACATATGTATGTTCACAAATGTCCCACTTCTGGCCTTTGAGGTCACAGAAGCACCGATATCTCCACAGCGACAAGCACCAAACTACTATTTAAATATATTTAAATACCACCTACAATATAGATATAGATTCTAGTGACGTGGAGAGGACATCATAAATAACTAGGGATAGGCCTGGAGGAACCTCTCCTGGTGCCAGGAGCAGATAGTGTTCAGTGGGGGAAAGAAGTATAACTGAGAAGAAAACCCAGGCATATAGGACCAGCACCAGGCCTGGCTGAGCTCCCAGAGCAAGGCCTGGGCAGGTAAGCCCTCAAATAAAGAGCAGGGTGTGGAGTTGTGACCTAAAGAGAAGAGCAAATACCTGCTCAGTGCTGTAAGAAGATAACAGAGATAGGATAGCTCTTCCCTGCAGGAGGATTCCAGTTGGTAAAGGGAGTTGAAAGAAGGGACACAGAACATTCCCTTTACAACAACATGGGAGCAATGGCTGCCAGCAAACCTATCACCAGCTGCAAAAGTTTAGGGAGAAGGGGATATTTGTCTGGTCTCCAAGTATCTCTCCCAGATGTGCATTAGATGGGAAGTGGGAAAATGGCAACGTAGCAGTAGAGAAAGGCGTCAGTCTGAAACATTCTACCATCTCACCTTCAGGGAGAAGCCAGGTGCACCTTGGTATGATGTAATGAGAACGTGTGTCATATTCTCCAAGCTTAGTTCTTACACAAAGCATGTGACAGATGCTGAAAACATGCTGGACCTACACATGTTATAGCAGACCAGGGAGACATAACTGGATCTTGGTCTTGAGAAAATGTGCAGTTATACACAATGCAGTGTTAACGCTGAGCCTTACTTTTTTTTTTTCTTTATCACCGCACTGAGGCTGTGCAAGGAGATTTACCATTAGCAGAACTCAGTGTGACATCTGCAGTGGTTCTAAGCCTAACAGCCTTTCCTCCCACCTAAGACAAAAAGGCAAGCTACTGGGAGGAACCATTTCTAAAGTATATATGCCATAAAAACCACCTACCACTTAATGATACGGAAGCAAACGGACTTTAGAAGAGTGGACAGGTTTATAACAGTTCAGAAAGCTCTGACTAGCAAGTAAGAACACTTTAAGATATGCAGCATCACTGGTCATTAGAGAAATATGAACATCACCATGACATGCCACTCCACGCCAAACTAAAGAGGCTAACTGCGCATAAAGGCATACGTGCATGCCAGTGCACTCATTGGTGAAGGTGTGAGCATCTACAGTTCTGGAATGAGAAACAGAGCATATCTAGAAAACATAATAACAGTTTAGTATAAAGACAAACACACTTACAGGAACCAATCATCCTCCTTCCAGGAGAAGAGGAACAAAAAACAGGATCGTTCAGAGACTTCTATTCAAATATCTTTATCCACTGTAGCTCAAACCTGGAAGACTCCAGATGCCTACCGCTGGTGGACGCCCATGAGGTATATGCATGCCATGGAATATTACTTGAGGATTAAAAAGAAAAGTGGACGGGGTGAGGGGACATAGCTCTTACACAGCACAGAGGTGAATGCCAAGGGCACTGTGTGAGTGAAAGGAATCAGACTCAGTATAATTCCTCCCGCGTGCAAGCCTACAGGAACTGAGCTCAGGCAGCGGAGAAGCTGAGAGGTAGCCAGGGCACACAGGGGAGGGACATGAGTGGAGAGTAAAGAGCCAGGGAGGAAATATTTGGGGATACTACGGATGCTACAGGGACCATGATCATGGTTATGCACACTGGGTAAAATCCACTCAATAAGTATCATTAAAATGCATAGGTTTTAAGAGAAAAACAGAAAGTACAGAAGTCGTTTTTTAAAAAAACCCAATGTTTATATATAAAAGTGTCTGCCTGAATGTCTATATGTTCCCAGGGACAGAGAAGGGAGTGCTGTAATGTGGGTAAACCGCCAAAACAAGCATTATCTTTTACTCCAATATTCTTGTGTGTGTGTTTTTTTAATTATCTGGACATTACATATACAATTACATTTAAATTGTGGCAGTAGCGAATGGTAGGGCTTTTCTACCACACTGGGTGGATACTAGAGATACCAGGGTGAAGTATTTCTACCCATCCCATAAACAGGTGGACTTTTTGATAGTGGGCAGTTTCCTTCTCCCTGGCACAGAGAGCAAGCAGCCTGGTGTCTGCAAAGCTTAGCTGAGACTTTTTGTTTCCACCTGCATCCACCACCCCTAGTGGCAACCTGAGCAACTACATCTCTTTCTAGCTACAGACTCCAGATAATTTCTCAATCAATTGTCAAGGGTCCCAAACACTTACCCAGGCTGGGATGGAGACTTAGACATGGACAGCCTCAGGGGGTTAGCTGCTTCTGGATACTTGGCTCAAATGGCTGTTTGATGCAGCTCACAGGTCGTACTCCGGGTAAGATCAGAACAACCACAATCCCTAGATTTGCTCTCATGTTGCCCTCCTTCCAGAGAAAGAAACAGTCTAGAACAGCGCTTCTCAACCTGTGGGTCACAAGGATTGTATATTAGGTATTTACATTACAATTTATAACTAGAAAAGTTACAGTTATGAAGTAGCAACAAAAAAAAATGTATGGTTGTGGGGGGGGTCACCATGACATAAGGAACTGTATTAAAGGCTTGCAGCATTTGGACCACTGGTCTAGAAAAAGCAGGGTCCCAGAGGAAGACCATTCCAGTTTCCCCAGAGGGAGTGGAAGGACCACGCTCTATCTGTCCTTGACCATGCCCACTCAATGCCACCCTGCCCAGACCCCTGCTTCATTTCCTGGATGCCCCCTTCCTTTTCTCCCAGTATCTGGTCAGGGTAACTGCTAAGGGGGTGGAGGTGAAGGGCAAGGTAGCTGTGAGAGGCAAGGGTGAGGAGGAGCGCTGGCCGCCAGCCAAGCCAGGCGATGTGGGAACAGTGTCACTTTGTTTTCCTCTAGCGGAAGAGTGCTTTGATGCGTACATGGGTAACTCATTCTTTTATAAACTTCCAACTTCTCCACAGACTTTGCCCTCCTCCTAGGAGCGGGGACTCCTGTGACTTGGACAGTCTCAGCTGTCCCTTGCATGTGCCCTGTGTGGATAGTTGGCTTGAGTTTGCAGGAGAAAAGGAGGTTTTCTAAGTGGTGGTAAAGCAGTCACAGCATAATAGCTTAAAGAACCCAGGGAGGAGTGTGCCCAGAGCACTGTGGGAGCATCCTAAGGGGAGAAACCCCAAGCCCCCCGCAGAGAAAGAACAAGAAGGGCTACAGGATGAATTCCAACTGGCCCTGACTCCTAGGCACGGCAGGAAAAGCATAGTGCCCTGAGACTGCGGCAGCATTGGAAACCTTTCCCTTGTTCGATTTCTGGGCAGAGACACTGAGAACCAGAGAGGAAAGCAGACCTATCCAGGGCCACACAGCCCTGAGTCACACAGGACTCAGGCCCAGGCCAGTGCCCCAGGGCCAGGCACTCCGCTTAGAGCCATGGTGGGATCCACAAAGTGGGGCACCTCCAGGCCAAGCCCTTCCCACTTTCTCCTTTAGTTCTGTTTCTTTTCTTTCTCCACTCTGCATTGTCGCCCCCTGTACTTGGGAAAAATAGTTGCCTGGGGAAATGGTGACTCGACCCCACTTGGGGTTCATCCAGCCTTTAATGAATAGGTGGAAGAGAACTGCAGCTGCAGACCGGGGTGGGGGGGTGGGAGGGTGGGGGGGGAGAACTAAGAAAGATGAGCCAGAGCTCTGTGGTGCCGGAGTCTAAGCCCACAATGACCTCTTAAGGTCGGACCCATTCTGTAGATGGAGAAACTGAGGCAACAGTGATCATTGAAGATCAAATGGCTGGTATCAGACCCCAGTTTCTAAGCCAGGCTGTCTGACTCTGCCTCATGTTGCCCAGGATAGCATCAAACTCACAATGGTTGATTTGGAATTCCTAATTCTCCTACCTCCCTTTCCAGAGGGCTAGAATTATAGGGGTATACCTCAATGCCCAACTATATATTTTATTTTATATTATTTTTTTATTTTCTAATGAAATAAATGATTGAAGTGCTTGGGAAAGCAGAAAGAGGCAAAAAATGAGAAAGTCACATTGTCCCGAGCAAGAGGGGTGAAGCCTTGAGAGAAAGAGTCAACACTGGGACACACATACACACACACACACACACACACACACACATTCATTAGCTCCCTCCTTTTCCTGAGCACCTGGTGCTGAGGAGCCCTTCCTTCCATTTACAAACCTAGAATGTGTCCTGGTGTGGTTCAGAGAGCCTGGAAGACTCAGGAGAGGGGAGCAGCCCTAATCCCTCTGGGAGGACATGGGGCTGGACCAGGACTTTGCCCCTTGGGCTTCCTTCAGAGCTTCTGGGCCTGGGGCTTGGTGGGGTGCACGGGGGGGGGGAAGGGGACGGAGGAGGAATGATGACAGTCAGTTCTGACCTGAGGAGGAGCCTGCTTCTTGTGGAAGGGGTGTAAATCCAAGGCGGGGTAGAGACCTAAGGCCTTCTGCCTCTCCCTGCAGCTCCCCTCCCCACCTCCTACCTGATTTGTCTTTGTCCCGCCCACCCTTATTTATAAACCACATGTCCCCGTGTCCCTGCCTGCCCTGCCTGTTTGTCCACAGCTTCAGCTGCTTCCCCTGATAACCCAAAGACCAGTTCAGGGGGAACTGGGAGGGGCTCAGGGCATTTGGAGTTCAGGGATGCTTTGACATGTCACTTCCCCTGTTGGAGAGCCATGCGTGCCTTCTTCCTATGGATTCTGAAGATGCCAATGCCTAGACCGTGCTCAAAAGTGGACAGCTCTTCTCATGTAAAATTTTAATTACTATCATTGCCCATGAGCAATTATTTGCTGCTTAGCCAACAGCCCTGAAGTCGGTTAAGGAAAAGGAGGCTCAGAACAGGAAGTGAACTGCCTTGACATGAACACCATCAGCCGTTCTGCCCAACCAGTGCACAGATGTGGAAAGAACTCTGTCCCAGAACTCCCCAGCTTGACTCCAGATATGGATTAGTCTGCCTTTTCTTGAATCCTTGGGCTTGTTGCATAACTTCTCTGATTTGTTCTTCATAAAATGTAAACACTACCCCTTTAGTTTAATACCCAGCAGCCAGAATAACGCCTGACACCTAAGGATTTCTCGGATGTCGTTAAGCACGGAATCCCTCACTCTCAGCTTATGTATCAGCATCAAATATAGCAATGTGTTTATAAAGTTCCTGTACATTGCCACACGCTGCAGGAACATTGGAGGCCCCTCTGCTCACTACTCTGAGGGCTTCAGTCAGGGATCCCCAATATCCAGGCCCAGACTGTTCTGAAATGCATACATACTGAGAACCGTAAACCCTCCCATCAGTTTCCGTGGCCCTCGCTCCCCAGTTATTTCACTATACCCTAGTCCTGAGTGCCAGGGCAACCAGTAATGTCTGAGCTGCAGACAACCTTCTTCTCTCCATTGTTCAATGACTGTCTCCATACCCCTTGGGGACTCAATCAGCCAAAGGTGGATGGGTAGGGTTGGGAGGGTGAAGTCGAGGTAGGACAGAAGGCCTGTAGATCAAACGGCTCAACCACTGCATGTCTGTGCAGAGGATGAGAAGGTCTGAAGACCTTTGAGAAAGAGGTAAGTAGGGAAAGGCCCATACCACCACTGTAGGCATTAGCCAAGGCTAGCTCAAGGGCAATGAGAAGGTTCTAGGCCACGAAGACTTAGTTGACTTAGATCAGAACCCTCTCACTGACCTTAGTTTCTCATATCACCCTCAGCTCTCACCTCGCTCCCACCTACAGATCCTAGGACGTGCGTGCGTGTCAGTAGGTACCTTCTGTTCTGTCACACTGATAAGGGCTCACCTGCTCCATGAAGTCTCAGCACCTGCCCAGCAGGAGATCAGAGACAGAAGATTAGCCTCCAGGCAGGGAGAGGAGGTGGGAAGGTCAGGAGGGCAGGGCTTTGCAAATAGGTCTTTAGAACACAACCCTCCAGCAACTTCCAAAAGTGTGGGGCCCAGAGGCTGAGGATGCAAGATGCTGGTTTCATCTGGCTACACTGCAGGGGATGGAGAAGGACAGGCAGGCACTGGTTGGAAGGCAGCTGTCTGGACTGGGTCTTATTTCTTTGGCCAGAGTACTAAGGGGTTCTGCTACTGACCTGCTTCCAACCTTCTTCTTGGTGCTGTATTCCAGGGGACCTGAGATGAAAAGGGGGCTGCCAGTGTACCCCAGCTAAGCAGAGGCAAGATGGAGATGGAGGTTACTGGGTATCACAGCTCCCTAGGTGAAATGTTGGCCTGCATCCTCCTGAGGAGGCCAGACAGCGGGGTCAGCACTGGACGGAACACCCCCCCACCACCACCACGGGTGAAATCCCCGTCTGCTTAGTTGCTTTCAGATCTAACAGCCTAGGCTTTCTTTTCCCTTCCAAAGATCTCACCAAGGGTGACCTGGGTTGGCTTCCCACTCATATAGAAGGATAGCAAGGGATGGGAGCTGGGGCTCTCAGAATCTTCTGGAAGCAAAGCCACAGCCTCCCCGAGAATTTGTGATCTGGTGTCTCCGAGCCCTACATTCCTGGAGGCAGATGTTCTGCCCCTCCCTGCTCAGGAGGTCATTGGCAGCTGGGCAATTCTTGGAGTCCGTCTCGCGTGGTCGGTGCCCTGGGCCACCCGCCACAGTTCAGGCGCATCAGTGATTCTGGGAACTTCATGAACAGTTGAACAGTCATTTCATCTCAGGGCCTAGGAATCTGCGAGGAGAGCAGAGAAGGCTCTTGGGGTCTGCGGGATGATAGAAGAGAGAAAAATTGAGATCCTGCAAAAAAGGGGGCAAAAAGAGCAGATAAAGGAGGGCCTAGGAAGCCCTGCCCATTTCCAGGTGCAGGTGAACACGCCGGATGCAGGAAAAACACATCCTGGATGCTGACTCCAAGGTGATGTGCAGGTCAGGCCCCTGCTCATGCTAAGTCACTTGCTGGACCTGCCTCCCAAACCTGGTTTGAGTGAGACACCTGGCTAGCCCTGTCTATGCTGTATGTTCTTTGGTGTAGATTGTCAGCTGAGAAACAGGTTGAACAAAGACACAGGTCGTCGGTACTCTTAGCAAATTTAGAATTTAGTATCTATGTGAAAGAAAATCAGTGGAAAGAGAAAGAAATCCTGGAGGAGGAGGGAGCAAAATGACATTGTGTGTGTCAGTAAAGGAAAGTGATCAGTTCAGACATCTACAAAGAAGGTGGATAGGGACATTGATGTCACATGACCTGACAAAGCTTTGCGTTGCTTGCTATGCATATAACACTGAGTAACTCTACTCAGAAGTGAGGGCTACCCTGTGGCTGCCCTCATGTCTTTCAAAACTCAAGAAAAAGAAATGTGTCCTTGGAGTTCAAAGAAATGAGCAGAAGGGTGTGAGGTGGACATGGGGTATTTGTGCAATTGTAACTCTGGTGGATTCCATAGTCAGCTCAGATTCAGTGTGGGCATTCCACAGGAGGGCCTAGCAGCCCTCTGCAGTGAACTGATCACATGCAAGAGTGTGTGCGTGTATGTGTGTACACGCGCACACTCACACATACATGCACCCAAACACACACACCAAAATGACACATGAGATATATTAACAACTCAAAGGCATAAATGCCACCCATCAATTTTTAAATTAACCTAAACAAATTTTATTGCTTTCTTTGGTGTCTGTTTTCTATTTAAGTTGCATTACAAACAATATATGCTAAATTTAAAAAATAAGGACGTTCATGTTAATAAGGTGCCAGGACACACTAGCCTATTCTAGAATATCAGAGGCTGCAGCCAGTGTGGGCTCTGATCCTGGAGGGCTTTGTTCCATTATTAATTTTTCAGGTTCACATTTTGCCCCTCTGGATTAGACTCATATGCAGAGAGTCTCTCTTCCCTTGCCTATGATGTCATAACTGCAGACATTATGAGTCTGTCACTTACTTTGCAGCTGATTTTAAAAATCTGTGCTGGCTAGTCCCCTGATAACCCAAGCTGAGCTAATTAGATGTGAACTACAGCATGAAGGTAGGTAAAGCAAATGACACCCACGCATAGAGTCGCCGGGGGCACAAGATACTCCTGTAGCCTCTGCTTGTGTGGTAGTCTTGGTCCTGGACTAGGCTGCAGATCCATAGAGGCCTAAGTCTGTACTCCTCAAGGATTGAACTGGGCTTCCCCCAGACAGTTAACTAAAGGGTCTCTGGACAGACAGAAGGGCAAATTAAAACAGGGTATGACAGAAGATGTCCCCACTCTCCAGCACAAGTGCATGTGCATGGACACTTTGACCCTTAATCTTTACTGAATGGACAACTCTATGAATTAAATTTGTTCTCCCACAAGAAAGAATCACGGTATTTAAAAAAAAAAAAAAAGGAGACTAGAAATGGAGCTGAATTGGTAGAGTGTTGGCTTAGCATTCACGATGGAGGCCTCAGCATTGCATAAAATACATTTGTTGGCCCAGAACTTAGACGCTAGAGGTTGGAGGATTAGAAGTTTAAGATCATCCTCAGCTATGGTTAGTTAAGGCCAACCTGGGGACTTTATCTCAAACTAACACAACCAAGTGCAGCCAAGTTGCCCTCCAGCTGCAGCTAGGTGGTGGTACCCTCTCTCTGTGCCCAGTCAGTAAGCTACAAGAAGATCAATAGAACAATCTCTGCATGCAGTGTTTCTTGAAGTTGCTGGACACCCTTTTATCACAAGCCCCATTGGACACTGGTCTCAAAGTGGGGCTTGTGAAGATGGCCCTGTAAGCAAAGACTTCACCTGCCTTCCCTTTTAGCACTAAGCATGGTAAACACCAGCACCTTTGGTCCTTGGCCTCCCAAGAATGGCCTCACCCAGCCCCCTTGCTAGGAAGCAAATTCCAATCATCGTCTTCATTGTATTCTAAACCTAAAGAAAACAAGGCATCATGCCCAGCAGCTCGTCCATAAAACATTAATCACTGTCCCCTCCTCGAGAAGCCTCTGACCAACCAAGGTATGCTCTACAGGAGCCATGGAAAAATCCTAACGGCCCCACACATGGCCTGGCCACATTGAGGGTGGGGGCCTGGCACCGGTTCCTCCAGTGCTTTTCCAGCCAGGTTCCTAGCTTTGGTTCCAAGGATGCTGGGGACTAGCCTGGGAACCCCAAAGAAAAAGAATCTTCCACACATCTATCAGGTTCCCCAAGGTATTGTGGTCCTTAGGGTCAAGTGACAAGTGGCTACCTTGGGCCACCACACCTTCCACTGGAGCCTGCTTTGAGCCCATGGGTAACAGTGCCGGGACCAAGGCCAGTATAATAGGTCACATCTCCTCATCAGGTCATCTAGCCTAGGGTGCCTGCCAAGACCCAGCACCCAGAAAGCAGAATCCCCCTGATCCTGGGGAAGAATTTGAGCTATTACAAGAGAAAGAGGTAGCGGAGGAGATGGCGTAGCGAGTAAAAGCGCTTTGCCACACAAAGCGTGATGATCCGAGTTCATGATCCTCAGAATCCACACACAAAATAACAACTGCAACAACAAATGTAAAAGAGGAAGAAAGAACGCAGTCACATCGGTAAACCCGACCTTCCCCCTACTGGAAGATGGAACAGAGTTGGAAGAATCCATGTGGAAGTATAGAGGCCAGGCCAGGGAGCCTGGCACAAAGAGACCTGTCTCAAACAAGGTAAAAAGGCAAGTACTGACACCTGACCTCCACAAGAATGCTGTGCCATTTCTATCCCTCATACGTGAACACACACACACACACACATTGGCCTCTCTCTCTCCTCTCTCCTCTCTCTCTCTCTCTCTCTCTCTCTCTCTCTCTCTCTCTCTCTCTCTCTCTCTCTCTCTCTCCTCAAATACATACACATGTACACAGGCTGGGATTGGAGGATAAGGATCTGCAAGGATTCTAGATTTCTACATGTTTAGAAACAAAGAGTATTTACCCAGCACTAACACTGATAGGACACTGAACACGGTCAGCTATGGCTGGTCCTCACTGCAAAGGGGTTTGGAAAGTCTTCTAATCTGCCCCAGGCCTGATCAGGAGCCTCTGATGGGATGTGGCAATCGCAGTGTTGCAGCATTTTGCTCTTGTGAGTTTAATGGAAAGACAAATATTCTAGGATTCAGTGGCGCTAGAACATATCCTGCTTCCTTGTAGGCCAGGTGCAGAAGGCACGACCTTCCGTGCTGTGTGAACCATCCTTGGGTTAAGACTGTGGATAGTTTTGATAGGGGTGGGTGACCTGTAGTCTAGTCTCAGCTAGGTTGTTACAGTTGGAGGCAGGTGACAGGTGTCCCCCACCAAGGCACCTCACGTGCTAGTCACCTGACTGTTCAGGAGCCTGGGGACAAAGGTTGAGTCCTTGAGACTTTCAGGAAACTTCCTGCCTGTGTTAAAATCAGATTAACAAAACAGACTTGATACCTGAAGTTTGTCCTCTGACCCCTGCTTATTCAAGAAGCCCCATCCCATCCCATCCCATCCCATCCCATCCCATCCCATCCCATCCCTTCTCAAATCCACTCATCTGTGTTAGGCCAGGTAGAACTTAAGCAGAACAAAGTCTGAAGAAGCTGGGAGATGTATGCCTGGAGCGCTGATCCCTTGGAAGTGTCTAAGACAGTCTGGCCCTAAAGCTGTTGCACTTAAACGGACTGTGTATATAAGGCTTAACTTGGTGCATCATTATCCCTCACGGTACAGCATTGGCCTTCCCCTACTCATATACTCTACAAACAGGCTGACCATACTCCCTCCCAGTTGGAAAGTAGGTAACGGTTAATGGAAGCAGCCTCAGTCTGGTGCTGCCTCAAGCCATGACCATGTGTGTGTATCTAGAAGGAGCAGGCTTCTCACAGTGTTCGGAGTTCCAGGAGAAGCCTTTTCCATTGTGCCTCCCTGTTACCCTATAGGAATGGATGCAGCTGCAGCTCAGCCTGGCTTCTCTGCTGGCCCAGGGATAACTCTACAAAGCATGACAACAACACAGCTCAGCATCACATAATGTACAATGGAGACAGCCAATTGTTGAAGCCAGGCACAGCAGGTTCAAACTTCAATCCCAGCACCATCCTGCTGTGTAGCCTTGAGCAAATGATTTCACCTTCAGGACCCCACACAACCTCTGTAAATGTAATGTTGCAAGTCACAGCAAGGTCTCTAATACTTCATAGGTACTCCAGAAACTCCAGCTACTTCTCTAGGAGCTGCCTCTATGTTCTAGGATTCTAGAAATTGCAACTTACAGAAGTCATGTGAGAAAGACTATATTGTGGGGTTGAGCAGA
This sequence comes from Mus caroli, assembly GCF_978045245.1. Taxonomy (NCBI): domain Eukaryota; kingdom Metazoa; phylum Chordata; class Mammalia; order Rodentia; family Muridae; genus Mus; species Mus caroli. The sequence continues at coordinate 93,587,929 of NW_028227262.1, forward strand.
GGTGGGAGGAGCTGATCAGGAATTAAGTAGCTGGAGTCCACCGTGGTAGGAGACTGAGGGGACTGGAGACCTAGAGCGTGGGACAAGGAAGAGGCAGGCTAAGAGGGACTGTGAGAGATCTTGGCACGCCCTCACACATGAGTCTGTGAGGCTTTGGGCTAGCCTCTACAGTGTTCCTACAGCCTCGCAGTCTCTCATTCCAACAGCACATACCTCACCAAGAAGAAGCCAGGGAAGTTTAGATGGGCTGAAGTAGCTCCAGGGTCCTTGTATACTGCAGTCAGTTAGAAACACTACACTAAGCCTGCTCCACTGTCACCTCCTAGGCCTTCACTCCAGAAACATGATGACATGCTGAGCCCTCCTCATGCCCCTTCCCTCTCAGGCTACACTCTGATGACACGTGTGCTTGCCACATGGCGAGTGTTTCATAAGCTTGAGGGTTCGTGCCTCCTGGAGCAAGCCTCTGTAGGAAGGAGCAGGCTTGCCAATGCATGGCCTGTTCCCAGTGGCTAAGTTCACAGGTGCCTCTGAAGTGTTTCAATGTCACACATGGGGTCAGTGACAGGACCTAGGGTTCAAATCTCTGTAAAGCATAGCACTGGACTCCTGGGAGTTCCAAGACATAAGTATGGGTGGACCTTCCAGGGCAAGCAGAGCTGTAGCTCCTCAGCTCTGCCCTGAGGAGAATACAGAAGCCAAAGTGGCTCCTATCACCCCACTTAAACTGGCCTGAACTTTCCCTTCACTTCCCATAGTTGTCTCATAGATTTCCACAGCTTCCGAAGTTCCCTTATTAAGGACAAGAAGGGTCTGTGGTATAACTGTACCCATCCCCTGGGGCCAAGGGCACCAGGGCATGGCACACTGGGAGGCATAGAAATGAGAATAATCCCTTCACAGATAGGAGTCCCTTGGTGGGGATGCAATACCAAGAAAGCAAAAACCACAGGAGGCCTGGAGGACCTTACAAGTCATTGTCCTTTATTTTTCTTACCATAAGATGAAATTCATTTGCAAAGAAACATACACAGAGCAGACAGATACAGTGTCCTGGTTCACAATGGCCAGAACCAGGTGGGATGGGCCTGCCCTGCCCCCCTCCAGCACAGCTCTCACCACCTCCACCCCCACCCTCACCCCTACCCTCACCCCTGGCCCTTAGCCATTGCCCAGGCAGAAACTGAGAAGCTGGAGGTGAGAGGAGTCCACGTCATTGACCATGGGGTGGCCAAACATGGCCTTGACTGCTAAGCTTGATCCAATATGATACAGTTGAGCATATGGGTCCTCAGTGCCCTTATCTGTTAAGTGGGTACAGTGCCTGCTAGGGAACGGAGACGAGTGTGCAGCTGTGATATGCCAGTGGTCAGTGGCCTCCTGACTCTTCTGCTGCTTCTAAGCACCTGAAGGATGTGGCTCTCGGTTCACAACGTGGTTAAGGGCACAGTGGTAGAGCCGCTCTGGATTGATGGGATCCAATGGAATGACCTAGAGCTAAATGCAACCCCTGAGCTGACTGCACTCTGAGCTGTCCTTGGGCTGCAGCACAAGCTGTAGCATTGGGCCAATGCAGAGAGAAGACTGTGCCTGGAGGCACAGAGTGAGCCTCTGCAGATTGTCCAGGCTCCGGTCACACTCATTCAGCCAGGAGCTCACAAGCCAGGGCCAGAGTGACCTCCTTGCTCATGATGAACTAAGGGCATCCAACCCCCTGTGTGCCCAGCATGGGCATCTGTTCAGGGTCTGTTGCATAGCTAGCTGCTTCTCTCCTCAGACATGACACTGCACATAGCCCAATGCTCTTTAACAAACACACACACACACACACACCAGATCTATACTGCAAGGGAAACTGGAGGACTGAAATAAACATCCAGTCGGTGCCATGTTACACGGGCAGACCCACTAGAGCTAGGTAAGATAGTGTGAGCTCTTCTTCCACCACAAAATGACCTTCGTTCTGCTACAGCTAACCCGCCTCCAGGAAGGCTCTGTGTGTGAACAGGCACGTCTTGCATCCCACACTGATTCTCTGCTCCGTGGCCCATCCACGTGTGCTCGTGGGCTGTGGATGCTGGGAAAGAGCTCAGGCCAGGTACACAAAGCAGTGCTGTTGAGACTGTCCCTTCTAGAACCTGTGGCATGTCCACACTTACAGAATCCCCAAAGCTGTCCCTTCCTTGCCACTTTACAGATGTGATCACTGAGGCCTCAGCACAGGGACAATTCCAAGGTCTTAGAGTGAGTTCAAGGGGAAGGGTCCTGGAGGTAAGTCAGACCAATGGGGAAAGTTAGGGGACCTCTTCTCCCTCAAAGTTCCTTTGGGGATAAGGTGCCTACTCCAAGGAAGGCTGCGGTCAAAGGCACAAAGCGACATTGGCAGAATCCCAGGCACCTAAGGTGGGGGACTTGCTGGGCAGCTTTGGAATGAGGGGGACTTCCTAGCACACTCTGAGGGGACAACTAGCAGGTGGGTCCCTCACTTTCACTCCTCCGTGATGTCAAAGGAGTGGGGTGCTGAGTTGATAAATCTTGGTCCCCAGGAAGCTCTGAGACCAGGAAATAGAAAGAAAGACAGTGATATTACTGCCCCAGACAAGGCTAGACCATGTGGGTCAGGCAGGTCTTGGGGAGTGACTTTGGTCAGCTTGTCAGAGTGTCTACAATATGATTTTGGCCCTCCCCTCCCTCCGCCCATCCCTGCCCCACCCCCATATAGATGCCCAGGCCAAGCCTCCTCTATTTGGGCTTCATCTCCACCCTGGAGTTGATGTCGTCAGCATCCAGGTCATACTCCTCCACCTGGCCACTGGTCCACACCTTCATGCGGTCTGTGAAGTCGCTGCTGCGTGGGGCCAGGATGAAGTCATAGATGAGCACTGCCAGGGCACCCCCAATGAATGGCCCCACCCAGAAAATCTAGGAAAGAAGCGTGAAAGTTTAGAAGACAGCTTGCCACACCCCCTCTCCCCCTAGGAGTCTCCCCCTCCCCTCTGTCTTGAGTCAGAAGCAGACGACCAGCCCCCTACTTTCTGATCCCAGTGCCCCGTCAGAGTAGTTCCAGACCAGGGTGTGTAGTGGGGACATGTCCTTGCCACTGTACACAGCTCATATATCTCCGTAACAGCTCATTCCTGAGGATGGCTGCTACTCCCTTCCCCTAGCCTTGGAAGGTTCCCAGAGATGGGCTAGTCTAATAGAAAGGTAGCCAGGAACACACAGACCAGCAGTAATTAAAGCTAAAATCTATGCCATGTGTCCTCTCTCATAGCTCTGCTTGCAGACACGGGTCCTCTCCTGATGGGAGAGGCAAGGATCCTAAGCCCACTTCATTCAAAGTCTAGGAAACAAAGGCACAAAACCTTCCTGAAGTTGCTAAATCCAAAGGTGGCAGGGCCAAGATCTGACCCCCACTGTCCACCACACTGTTGGGATGACAGGGCAAGGCAGTAGGCTTGAGTTGCCAAAGTAGACGACACTAATCTTGTCATGATCTGAACCCCTCCCTTCATCTCAGGGTTTGGTTTCCTGATTTCCTCTGTCCTACCTGTTTTCCCAAATCTCTATGAGAGGAAAAAAATCCCTCAAAGGTGGAAGGAACTGGCTTCCACCATGCACCTGGCTGCCCACAGTGACTTACCCAGTGGTTTGAGAAGTTGCGGGTGAGCACAGCAGAGCCAAATGACCGGGCAGGGTTGATACCACAGCCAGTGTAGTCAATCTAGAAGGAGAGCGTGTAAGGAACAGGAATGTAAGGGAAATGACAGGTGGGATGGGAAGACAGAAAGAGCAGACCAGGAGAAAGTGACATGATTAGAGGTCCCCGTGTCTTTTCTATGCCACCAGAGTGGGTCTGCCATCCCCCACCCCGTGGAAGTTCCATCCAGAGTACTGCAGACACCCACCTCTTACCTTGGCCCTGATCTCCCCATGACCCCAACCTGGGAATTCCCTTACTCACCGCCAGCAGGTGTCCAAGGGCCACAGACAAGCCAATGGCAAGCGGGGCTGAGCCACCTAAGTCTCGGCGCCTCCGGTCAGTGGTGGCCAGAACGCACAGTACCAGCTGCAAAGTGCCAATGATCTCAATGCCCAGGCCCTGGCCGGAGTTCACACCTTGAGCCAGCTGCAGAAAAGAGGAGCAAGAAGGCCCAGGTGGCAATTGTAAGGAGACTCCCAGAGCACCAGGCCCAGGCACCAAGAGACAATCTTTAACCACATCATCTTATTACTGAGCCTCTCACTGTGTGACCCCAGAGGGGACACGGCAAACAATGAACATCAGGCCCTGTCTCCTCCCACACCTGTTGCTGCTCTAACGTCATCCCCAGTCCTGTCTAGACTGCTCAGAGGCCCAGGGTGACGCAGGGTCTCTTTGTTGGCTGCATGGCATGCCCAGTGTTACAGGTAAGAGGTGAGAGTCAGACATGGGAGGTGGTCAGGGATGTCTGGGAGAAGAGAAGTATGGGTAGGAAGAATCAAGTGGAGATCCTGCCTCATCCTTGCAAGTCCAATTCTTTCCCTATCTCCATCTCATTTCCCTTCTGCATCGCCTCTCGTCCATCTTCTCCCTCCCAGCCTGCCTTCCCTCTCTTTGGCAACATGGGCCCAAGCACTGTGTAGTCTGGCTGCTCCTGCTCCTAAGCCACTTTTGGAAAGATGACTCATGTAAAAAGAAGGGAGTGAGAACTGCCAGGAAGTCTCTGGAGCCCTGTGGTACCTGCAGCTGCCCTGAGAAGATCCTTACAGGGGATCCAGACAGCTGCTCCAGGTTGGGTGCTGAGGCCAGGCTCACCCGACAGAGCAGCTGGGGCATCTTGCTGAGGGTGCGGGGATGCCTCTCTTTGGTCTCCCTCCCAGAAGGGACAACCGAGTCTCACCCAAAAAAGCTGACACTGAAGGCTCACTTCCAGTTTCTCCCCCGCCCCCCGACTGAGCAGTGGTATCCCCAATGCTGACAAGTTTTCTTCAGGATAGGGGAGGGGGGATCTTCCCGGTTCAGCCCTGAGGCCATCTCACAAGAACAATACTCTTCCCGCCTTTGTCTGCTGTGCTGGCTCTCAGGGAGTGACTCACATCCCCTCCACTGCCTTGAAGCCCCAGCTTTGGACCTTTCCTGGCCAACCCGAAAGCTGTGTCTCCTACCCCCAGCGAGTCTTCTGGGGCAATGCCCACCTATCCTTTGACTATCGTAGAGGCAACAGAGGTAGAATCCCAGTGTTCGGGTTTTTACTCTTCTAGTGGGCACCATGAACATGGCTGTCTCTAAGCCTCAGTTTCTCCATCTGCAAAATGGGTTTAAGGTCTCAGCTCCATCTAGACTCTAGAGCCTCTAGGAGATTCAAAGATCACAGGACATTTGGAGAAGGAGGCAAAAGTGAGAACTATTGGGTAGTGGAGATGGAAGGGAAGAATAGCTGTGTTCCTGAAGCTGGGACGGCTTGACGGAAGAATGACTACAAGTCCATAATGGCTATCTCCACTTCTGCCTGGAAAGCCTGTGGCCCTCATTGACATTCATGGCTTTTTTTCCCTCCATCTCCCCTACTCTCTTAGGCTGGCCTAATTGCTGGCTGGCAGAAGTCCTGCGCCGAACACTTCCTCACCAATGAATGGAGCTCTCCCTAAGCCTCCTGCTCAGATCCAATCCCCACCCTGCCCTTCTCACAGATGTAGCCAGAGCCAGTTTGTCTCTTCCCCTGGTTCTCAATTAGGGTTGAGTCCCATGTCCTATTCAAGGTACCACTTTCTATCTACACAGAGCAGAGCAGGCCCTGGTTCCAGAGGTCTGAGTTCCCTGGAAGCAGGAGACAGCTATCTGGTCTTGGGAACTCCGGAAGAGCTCTGACTCCTGAGAGCCAAAGACATAGGCTGACAGCCTTCCCCTTCCAATGCCCACCACCATCCCAGCAGCAGCCACCTCGCTTGCCTCGGCAGCTAATGAGGCCTGCTCTCCTGCTGCCTAATGGACTGAAGCTACTTACATCTCGGAAAACAGTAAGAGGGTTAGAGACAATAAAGGTCTGCGGAAACTCGATGTCCGGGAAAGAGCAGATTAGAAAAGCCAACCACAGCGATTATGTACAGCCCACTACATTTCAAACGACTACTTAAACAGGGCCCAAGCCCAGTTATTGTCGATTATCTCTGGAGAAGATCCATGTTTGCACATGTGTGCAGAGTGTTGCCTAGATTTTCACCGACTCTAGTCGAAAGAGCGACACTCGGTTTTGTGAACGCAGGTGTGAGTGATTGAACAGGCCACGCAGCTCTTGTGGAGCATTTAAAGCTGCTGGTCACTAGACCCTGGCGGGCTCAGGTCTTATAGCATAGTGCACCAGCTCTACCGAGCTTTCGATGGGACTAGGCTTCTTTCTTCCCCCATCTGCCACAGCCTCCTGGAATCATCACTGCAGTTGAGTATCTCAGAGAAGAGGAGTCCATCTGCCATCTAGCTGGTGTTTTTGTCCCTCCTGGTCCGCACATCTCTGAGGGGAGGCTCATTGAAAGTGCAGTTTCCAGACCTCCCAGCCTCTCTATAATAGCTGACTCCAACAAAGCCCTTAGAGTGAAGGGCCCATGCCTTCACAGGTTAGCTGGGAAATGAACAGCCAACCAGTGGCCTTTGAGGCTCATCTGTGAGGGGACAGAGCAGGTACATATATTCTTGTCTCAGGGTTGACGTCACCCCAGGCTCATAAGCGGATGTGCTGGCTACAAGGGAACTAGACGGATCCCAGCTTGAAATGGGTTGCTGGCAGGAGGTGGCTCTGAGGCTGCCAGTGTCCCAACCCAGGGTGGACCTCTGCATGCCACGCTACCTGAACCCTCCCTGCCACTTGAAGGCAGGCCACCAGGACAGCTCAAAAAGTCCCAGGCATGGGGCCCTGACTTTGGAATAAGAGCCTCCTGTGCCCCACCCTTGAGAAGCAGCAGAGTCCAGAGCCAGGCCTGGCTGAGGCTGAGCCTCTGCTCTCAAGGAACAGCTCAAGAGACATGGCTGTCTGCCCACCACATCGTCTCCAGTACTCAGCACTGGCCCACCAGGGAGCGGTGGGCCCCACCTCATCACCTCTCAGACAGCGCTTACGTATGCTCGGTGAACAGCTGTGTGGGTATGTGCCAGCTGTGTCTACAAGTGGCCGTGTGTCTGCGGTGGTTTTCGCCTTGACTTTTTTTTGTTGTTAGACCTTAACGGGTTTATTACAGAATAATTAAATGATCTAAGAACTATCAAAATATTAGACCTATAGTCAGTAAAAACAATTTAGACTAAAATTAAATTATTTTTAAAAAATGCACAACTACAGGAATCAGATCAAACCATACTCAACGTGAATGTTTTTAATAATCCTCCCTTAGAAACTGATAGAATGAGCCGGTCCAAAACAAAAAGGCTAAGAACACAAACAAGTGAGAATTAAACCACATAGGCAGCAATACTTGATTAAAGGAAAGTAGGGAAAACCCTCACCTCGGGATTAGAGACTAGTCAGCCTTTTTAAGTCCCTGGGGAACATTTACACAAGCTGATAAGGTCCTGGCCAAGTCCTCCTGAGCAGAGCCCAGGATTCGCTGTGACACCATGCTGGGCATGCTCTGCAGAGCAGGGGCTCTCTGCAGCACAAAGTCCCAGCTGGCTTCTGTGTATTTGCACTGGTGTGTCTGATGGCATTTCTGAATGCGTCACTATGTCCCTCGTGCCCCATGCCCACAGGGGTGGTGCCACTACTATCTGGAGGAGGGAAGAGAGAGACCCCTTGAGTGAGGGCAGCTGCTCTCAAAGGCCCTTTATTTGCTCCCAGAGCCATTTTATCTTTCTGACAAGAAACAATACACAAAGCAAAGGTTTCCAGCTTCCTTTCTGCCTTTTCCTTACTGCAGGGCAAGGAGAGGAAGAGGCTCCCTTGAGAACCTTCCCCCTCCTGTGTCCACAGATCGAAGCAGAGTTGACAGCATGTTCTTTGCCCTATGTCATGTATGTGCATGTGTGTGTACATGTTTGTAGAAGGTTGAGCACAGCCCTGCCCTGACATAACCCTCTGTACAACCTAGACAAGCATCTATAACTTGCTTGGGTCTCATTTCCCAATAGCAAAATGCAGGCGGTGGCCTCCACTCTAGCCCCAAGCAATCTTCAGGTTCCTCCTTGCCTGAAGTCAAGTAGGCACCCTCTAGCCAGCATTCAGAAACCTGAGTTCAAGTCTCTATCTCCCATTCTCAGTTTGGCATAAAGCCTGCGGCACAAAACCTCTTACCCACCTACACTGCACCTCCACACAGCCAAGCTCACCCAGAGCAGTTCCTTGTCAGGGGGGTCCAACCTGCATATTTCTAGAGATAGGGGGCTCATCTGTTTAGAGGAAGCCACTTCCTGAGTTAAAAAATAATCCTTTATACAGAATAGAAACTCCCCTCTGGAGAGTCTCTTCTGGAATTTCAAGCCCCTAAAGGGCTTGAATCTCACACCTGCCTGATGTCTTTGATCTATGGGATTTAGTCTCTGTCCCAAGGATGCTTGGGAACATTAGCTGTTTGGGTAATTAAAGAGAGCCCCCACCCTTTGCTCATCCCACTTGGGCTGTTCCCACTCGTCCTAATACTGTGTGGTTGAGGAGCCCCTCTCGTCTCCAGAAAAAGGGCCAGAGAGAGGAGTCCCTGAACACTGAAGGCTTTGAGGACATTTTCCTGTCCTTATCTACAGGCATGAGGCTCAAGTTTCAACTGTCCAGGAGCCCTGAGACTCACAAGTGCTTCTAAAGAGTAGGGATAGGAAAGTTCCCAGGACAGAGAACTGCTACCAACAAGAACGTAAGGTTCTTCTGCCACCATGAATGGCCTCCAGTGGGGGAGAGGAGGGTGCTGGGGGGAGGAGAATGTGACCTGCGACACCCTGAGTGGGGCCCTAGAGAGTAGGGCTGCGTAGGGGCCTCCAGATGAGCTGCTGAAAGATGCTCAGGCTAGAAAGGGGAGCACCAGGGCAGAGGGGCTGACTCTGGGGTGGGGGTGGGGGGCAGGGTGGGAGCAGCTCTCCTCAGATGCCACCTGCATGAGCCTTCTTGGAGTGTTGTCTGTTAAATACTTGTCCCAAATGGACCACACTAGCTGTACGGATCCAGCAGATGCTGCAGAGGACCCAGACTCAGAATTTCTGTGGGAAGGAATGTCTGTCCTGCCACAAAGCTCCGCCTCTATACACTCTTCCCCCTGCCCTTTCCCTCCTAGCTTCTGCCTGGAAACAATAATTACAGGTCCCAGCTATGCTGTTACACCCAGCCCCCAGCTCTGACTCTGACCATGCTGGACTTGGTCAGGGCATTGGAAATTTATGCTTCTTATCCATAGCCCACTCCTAAGCTCTAGTAGAAGTGGCAAGGGACTCGACCCTGGTTGGCTTACAGGTAAGAAAGACCCTCTCTCCTCATGGTTGGGGAAGCTAACACCCAAGAAACTGAGAGAAATAAGCATTCAGGGCCTACACGCACGCACACACACACACACACACACACACACACTTTGGAATAGCAGGTGGAAGCATTTCCAAGTATTTGGGTCCTGAATCAATAGGACTGAGAGATGACCCTGAAGAGAATAGGTATACCCTCTGCCTGATACCCCCAGGAGGCTAGACTGGGAGGCTCTGGGAAGCTAATGTCCTCCAGAAACAGAGACCAGACAAGGTCCAGAGCTCCTACTGCCTTCAAAATCCAGCCTCCTACCATGACCCCAGCCTGCCCTAATTTCATGACCACCTCTACTCCTCAGCATCCCTTGCCCCTTTGCCTCAGCTACACCCAGAAGCCCCTTCTCAGTCCACATTTGGGTTCTTACAGGACGATCACTGGAGCTCTCCTGGCCCTCCCATCCTTTCAGTTCAAAAGTTCCCTGGCCCGCCCTGACACCTCTTATCTCACCTGCCTCCTGCCTGGTATCACAAGCAGCTGGGCAGTTTATCTGGTCTCGGGCCTATGAGCTGCCCAGAGTGGGGAGCCTGGCTGACCCAGCCTTACCCTCAGCACCCAACAGCCCCAGTCATTTCTGCAGGATGAGGGCCAGAAAGGGGAAGAATGAAAACAGCCAGGATGCCAGGACTCTAAGGCTCCAGCATCCTCAACTCTCCAAAGCTGGCCACACCCTCTTGTATCCTGTTCACGGGTTCATAGGTGGGAATTAGGGCCATCTAAGCCCAGCCTATTGCATGGAGCAACATAGGGTGCAGGTGCCTGACCTGGGGCAGAGAGCCTCAGAGCCTATATCCAGGGGTGCAAATTAGGCTCTACCTCTTTAACCCAGAAAGGACCAATGGCCTTATAGGAGGCCCATGGTCTCTCTAGGGCGTTTCCTGAGCCCTGACTTAGTCAGGAGAAAGTTGCCCCCACCATGTCCCTGGGGGACACCCCCTGACTCACCCAACCACTTCCTGCCGCTTTCCCCTCTATTTTCTTTGGAAATCTCCATGCCAACAACTCACCCCACCCAGGTTTTGGCGGCAGGATGAGGGTAAGAGCAGAGGGACTGTGAGAGCCTTCCCCGGGGAAGTAGAGGGAAGAGGCTGCCACCTGTTCCACTGACTGTTGTTCCTCTAAGGCACTGAGGCCATTCCCAGCCCCTCCATAACCAGGAGCCAGTGCCCCAAGAAAGCCACATGCCAAAGGTCCATTGTTTGTTTGGATGAGGTAGTAGGAACCTCAGCACAATATTTGGTCCCTCCTCTATGATGCCGCTGCTGGGGGTCCTCTTAGCCAAGCCCTTTGGGGGACAGTAATTTAGCTCCAGCCAACAATATAAGCCAGTAGTGTCAGAGTAGCAGGAATAACCCCAGAACCTAGGCTGCTTGTCAACCTCAGGATGCTCACCTCCAGGAAGACTCGGTGGTTAACAACAAACAGGGCTTAGGGTGCCTGCCTTCTTCCCCAAGCTGTTCTCACACTGGCCTGAAGCGTTTTTCTCCTTCAGCTGTATATATCTTGCCTGACACAGATACTCTGGCACCTCTGGAAAACTGGGGAAGGGGGGTAAGGAGTCTGAAGTGGGGTGTAGCCAGGCTCAGGTGCTGCCTGCCGAAGCAATCACATTCTGCCTCTGCCTTGGATGGCCATATTAGAAATGCAAAGCCTTTGCCAGCAAGGGCATAGGTCTTGCCTGTCACTTGACTTGGAAGAGACAAGATCTAGGAGGGAGCAGGCACTGCTTCCATCCTCCCCATCCCCCACCTCGGTGGGAACTTGAACCTCCCTGAAGGAATTCACTAAGGCACCTAGCCCTGCTCCTATTGGAGAGACTGAAGTCTAGAGGGACACGGCCCGTCTAACCCTGCTCCTTATGCCTACGGCAGCCAAGTTTTCTCCAGCTAAAGTCTAAACTCCAGCCATGGGGCTAATCTTCAATCCCCAGCTGAGCAGAGGTTGACTTAAAAGTGTGATGGTGAGGTGTCACTGTGGTACAGAAGTGCTCATCCCTGCAGCAGAGCCACGGCAGCTGCCCTCTGCACCAGACTTTCACCTCCCTCCTCCTGGTCTGCATCTCCAGGACCTGAACTTCAGCTGGGAAACGAAAGATGTCTAATCATGCATAGCTATCCAACTCACTGGACGGAGTCCTGGCTCACGCCCTTGCGCCTATCCCCATGCATCTACCCTGCTGGGGTCCAGCCAGCTTCGTTTCTCTGGACCTTATTCTACCACTCTGCCGTTAGTCTTTGCCTCTGGTGAGGGACTCCAGCCTATTCCATTCTGACACCCTACACCCTTACTCAGACACTCCTGCTAAACCCAAGTGAACTCAGTCATCATGGGCACTTAGCTAAGAAACTGGAAAAGGTCAGTGGCCAGGCAGCCACCACAGAGGCCACTTAGTCATGTAGAGTAGCCCAAAGACAGTTATGTTGAACAGTCGCCACGTACTGTTGCCAGCGTCTGCTTATCATTAAAGCCAGGAACAATGGGTACAAGTGCTTACACACTCTCCAACAACACAGCATCAACTTGAAAATAGCTTACACGAGTTCAGGACCCAGGCAGACACTCACACACCTTCGCTTCCACCTCCGCACACAACAAGCCAGCATGCCCCACGGTTCAGTGGCCAGGGACTGCTGAGCTGAGCCCTCCTCCTGAACTGGTATCTAGAAAACTCTCCCAAAGCTCCAGAGAGTGTGTTGTTCTCTCAACTTTGTCTAATTATTGGGGGTAGAGGGAGGAAAGGGGGCTGTCTCCTGACTTTCCGAGGAAGTTGATTTGGGGACCTGGCTAAGGATTAGAAGCCGATTAGAAGCCCAGGCAACTTATCAAGAGAGTCACACTCAGACACTTGCAGAAGTGGCTTTAAACACACTGGGTATCTGGAGAAAATGTACTCGGGACAGTAGGTAGAGGTTGCCTAGTGCACGGGGCTGCAAAGGGGGAAAGTGGCTGCTCAGGTAGCCCAGAAGAGGGCCAGGAAACTCGCCTGGAGGGAGGAGGAACTGCTGGCATGCACCTAGCTGCCCCTCCAGCTCATTCCTGGCAGTAGCTACTCTGCAGGGGACTTTGGCACAACCATACTGTCTAGCTCCTCCATTCTCACAGCACCAACCAGCAAAGAGACCATGCAGCACAACTGAGTTCTAGCCCCAGATCTCAGCATGACTCCAGAAACCTTCATCCTTCTCTCTGTTCTTCAGTATCCCCCTTGTACAGTAGGCAAATGGAGCCAGCTCCCTCTCTGTCTTCTCCTACAGACACCCTAAGCCTAAGATACCCCACTCACGTCATTGCGGCCAAGTGAATTGTCGACTAGGGAGGAGGTGATGCCCGAGAGAATGGCCGTGGCGACGATGGCTCCCACACACTGGGCGATGATATACATGACAGCCCGGAGGATGCTGATCTGACAGCTGAGCAGGAGCCCCAGTGTGACCGCAGGGTTGAGGTGAGCACCGCTGATGTGACCCACACTTTGGGCCAGAGTAGCGATGCTCAAACCAAAGGCCAGCGACACCTTCACGTTGTCCTGGACCACCGTCTGGTTTCTCTCCAGTGGGTAATTGAAGCCTAGGGCAGAACCGATGCTGATGAAGACGAAGAGGGTCATGGCCAGGAACTCAGCCACCACAGCCCTCCAGAAGAGCTTCTTCTTGATTTCACTGGCCATGCTGGCAGGGGCCTCGACTTAACCGCTGGATGCCTGGTGCTCAACTCCCTCCAAGAGCTGAGCCACAGCCTGGGCTGGGCCTATTTATAGGGCTGGGTGGGGGGAGCACAAAGGGAGGAAGGCCTCTCCTTGCTCCTGGCCCGCCCCACACCACACGAGCCTCCTCGCTGCGATGGATGCAGACAGGGCTCTGCTGTCTGCCTGCCAACTTTTTCCTTCCTCCTCTCCCCCTCCTGCCCTCCCTTGCTCCCTCCACCCGCCTCAGCCCTCGGCCCTGCCCAGCCTGAGGAGGCAGGAGGCAACCGTTGCTCTAATAGGCTTTGGGAAATTCTTCCAAGCTGGCTCTTCTCAGGGGGCCAGAGAAATCCAGGTGTCCCCGCCCAGCCTGCAAAGCTCAAGGGTGCCTGAGGGCAGAGGCTGGCACTCTAGAAGGGGTGGGGAATAGGGGTTGTCTGGACTCCCCAGACGGACATTGCCCTCCCTGGAGGTGGCACCAGAAATTGCCTGCCTGTCCCATCCCACTCTGAGCAGAGTTAGTAATCTGAAGTTCTCAGGCTGAGAAATCTGTGGGCCAGTCTGGCTTCCAATGTCCTGGCCTGGGCCAAGCAGCTGCATGTTACTTTGGTTATGTGTCCTCGCCCCCCGGGCCTCATTGATGGGAGTAGAGAAGCTTTCTGGGAGCCACCTATCATTCTGCAGACAATGGCAGACCTTAGCCAGGCAAGGTTGCTGGACAACTCCCCCAATTCCTCAAACTTAAAACAATTTGAGGCCATGATTTGAGAGGGGGTGGGGAAGATAATGCTGCTTAGGCTTTTTTTTTTTCTAATAGATAAAGTAGCTAGCAGGTCACTGAAGAGATGGAAGGGATGACAGCTGGACCTGAAAAGGAGAGAATGGGAGACATGGGCTGGGGCTAAGAGACAGATGCAGTGATGGGATGATAGGCGGAACAGCAGGAAGCGTTATCCGAGTGATGGTGGAAAGTGGAAGAGGTTCCCAGCCAGGCAGGAGACAGTGGCCAAGCTAGGGATGTGCTCACGCATACAATACTCAACTGGGCACTGGATTCAGTCACTAGCATCACAGGAAAAAACAGCACGTCAGAAACAGGAAGAGACAAACCGAGCAGAGGAGACCTAGGCTGGACCAGAATCTAGATAGAGAAAGAGGAGAGAGGAAGGTAAGGGGGACGAGAGGCACTTTCCAACACCAGGAGGGGAGGAGGGGAGACGGGTCCAGACAAAGCACCCACCATGTTTCATGTGTACCCCCAAAATCTGGAGTAAAGGACCAGAGAACTGGTCGGTCACTTGCCTACTGTTTGAGTGTGCTGGAAGGCATACCAGGCCCATAGGGAGGCTCTCTCTGTGGCCACAAGGTAGCACCTGTTATGATTGGTCCCTCTCTTTCCATCTTAGTCCTTATCAGAACCATTGGCTTCTTGCCCATCAGAGGTGGAAAAACAACACTCACTGAGAAAGAAGAAATGTCTTTGAGTCTGACATCTGTCAAGATAGGGCCAAGCACCTTCTATCCTACAGAGAATGACATTGTCTCTCAAGGGCCAGGTTGTATTCAGCCGCAGTCCTGGAACCAGACGTGACCTACAGAAATCCTGTGCTATGTTTGATGGGAGCAGGTGGCTGGTTGGGAAGTAATTTATCACCACACACCTAAACACTTAGGAGGCCAGGAGGAGTGGCTCTGAGCAGAAAGGTGGTGTAGTGGCTGCTTGGCAGCTGGATGCAATCAAAGACTTATTAACCCTCTAGAGAGGCAGTCAGGATGATGGAACAGGCACTTCCTGGAAGCTCTACCACATCCTATATTCTGAGAGGTTTCCCAGGGACACAGCCCCCTCAAGGAACTCACTCTTTGGGTCCAGGGGCCTCTAATCAGAAATCTGTCTGCAAGGCTGTGTAGGGCTCAGATCTGATGCTGTCTGGCTCAGGAACCCAATCAAGAAGATTCTAGGAAAACAGTAGGGAGAGCTGGCCCCGCACCAGAGGCTGGTGGGACCCGGCAGCAGAACTGTGCATCAGAACCAAGTGAGGTATATGAGCATTTGTGGACCTAAGCATGTCTGTCCCAAGAGGCTGTGGCAGTACCTGCAGACCAGGTTTGTAGCTGCAGTATGTGGTATGCTAGTGTGTGTGTGTGTGTGTGTGTGTGTGTGTAAAACAGTGGTGAGATTCTCTTGGATATTACTAATATTTTCTTTAGCACAAGTATTTTATTAGCACTAATATCATGTCAAACACCATTCTGGAGACCACGGGAACAATCATAGGCCACAAAGACCAGCCCCATGTCTTCTTGAATCTTCCCTTTTGCTACATAAGCTCATAAACTATTTAGACCCACTAACAACTGAACCTATGAACATGGCTTCATCCTTTGGACAAAGAAGATGCCATCAGAATGCAGACATTGCCTGAAATATCAGTGTGAACGTTTTCTATCACTACTTCCCACAATGCCCAGGGGCCCCTGCAATTCTGAACTGGCTATTTGCATGCTAAAGTGGAAAGGTTTCTGGCTGTATGTCAGGCAGAAAGGCCCTATACCTCATTCTTTTTCCCTGGCCTGTCACAATCCAGGCTGGTTGTCCAGGAGAGGCAGGCTGTAAACTAAGCAGTGCCTTGCTGAGTCTGGGGTAGCTGTCGGCGATATGCCGAGGAAAGGAACATTGGAATTAGAATGCTCCACAACTTAATCCTAGTCCCAGAGTTTAAGTACCACCTCCACAAGGAAAGGTCCCTGAGGCCCAAGTTACTCTACCCAGTTCACTATCCCAGAACAAAGGCACAGACCTTGGGCTACAAGCCTCAGGATGGGCAGGGGTGCTGGTGAAACCAATTCCATTTTCCATGCATAGCTGGGGTAGAGAGGGCAGCAGCGATCTAAGTTGAAATCACAGAGGAGCAGGATGCAACCAGGGTCCCTACAATGTAGTCATCCCTGGGAACCTAGGTCCAAGGCCTGGTATTGGCTGTGTTTCTCCTCTAGAGTGTCCCAATGCCCTAGGGCTGGCCCCTGTGTCTTTCCTGTGAACAGGCTCTCAGGCTCAGGCCAGACTAAATAAAGCAGACACCCTCCATCCTAGTGCCCAAGCTTCAGGCAGGACTTGTCTCTCAGGCCCTGGTGGCAGCCACCGTTTTGTCCTGGCAACTGTTTTTCCAGATGTGCCTCACTCCTGAACTGCCCAGTGAGTCCCACGCCAGTCAGAGTTGACAGTTCACAGGATGGTCTGGGGGCCGCCTTATTTCTTCCTTGGAGTTCCATAGAACATCAATCTCCATCTCAGAGCATGGTGACCAGAGCCTCAGATGCAGGATGAGGAGAGGAAGTTAGGTTATGCAGAAAAGAAACATCCCTGGGCTGGGCATGGTCCGTCTTTCACTGCTTAGAAGCTTTGGTGACATGCAGAGCAGAGAAGCTGAAAGGGTGGACTCAACCTCCTGCCAGCAGAGATTTTCTATATGAGCCAGGTAGAGCACGTAATGGATTCATTCTCTCCAGAAGGCCCACCAGGAATAGAGTGTGGGGTAGGAGGAGACTTGGCAGGCTCTTAACTATCCGGCCAGCATACGCTCCCCACTAGCTTGGATGAGTTTTCCAGGCTTGCTCCGGCTTTCCTGGGTTGGAAGCAAGAACAGTGAAGCGGAAGGGAAAGACAGCATATTCCCTGATGGGCCTGAGGAAAATGGACCCCTTTCCCCTCCTGGCTTACCCAGTGGGGATCTCAGCTTTGTCTGAAACTTTCCCCAGAGGGGCACCTGATTATATCCGTCTGCTGGCTTTGATCCAGGACTTGTCAGCCATGCCTCTCTGGCTTGTCCCAGAGAGGCTGGTCCTCTTAGGAGTTCATAGCCAGAGGTGCCAATCTGGAGCCGTCCTCCTTGTAAGACAAGGCCAGCCCCTCCAACAATGGGGGAGACAAGGTCAGCTCAAAGCTATGACAAAGGATTACTCAGGGCCTCGGAAGCTCGACTTCTCTACACCAGTGCTCAGAGTCCTCATAGCCCAGTGTGGCCTCATGATAGCCCCTCCCTTCCCAACTCCTATGCCCTAACTCACCACACCTTCTGAGGTCATTCAGTGGGCATCCCTCCTCCTTCCTAGATACCCCTGCAGAGCCCCCCATTGTGATGGCACCCTAGACCATCCCACCAAGGCTGGGTCCCTAGGGCTGCTGAGCAGAGAGCTGGGTACAGTGGGAATTCTGCCCCCTATTCCTGCTCACAAGGGAAGGACACCTGCCTCTCCCAGAATCTGAAGGGAGGAACCTCCTTGCCTAAGAGGCAGCACCCGGGCATTTAGGCATCATGTGATCACTCTTAAATCAAAAACGGATTTAGGAGGCCCCCAGTGATTCAGCAGGGATGGAACAATTTAATAATTTTCTGGGCTTCTGTTTCCTATTCACCGTGCTCCTCCCTGTCCTCACCCTCACCCCTACTTGCCTTGAGCCATAAGCCAGGCTTCTTGTCTTTGGGGTGAGGGGCAATGCCACACCCACTTCTGGACAGTGGGGTTTTCTATTTTAATGTTTTACCAGCAATTCTCCGTAGCGGAAGAGTCACTGGAAAAAAGTTGCCATTGGCGCGGAGGAGCCTACACAGCTTTGACCCTTATATCATGCCCAGGAGTAAAAAGGGAGATTCAGGAATCAGGCTCAAGTCCAAGGAGGGCACCTGAGGTGGCAGGGTTGCCCCTGCCTCTATTCCAACCCACTCAGGGCTGGCAAAGACCTTCATGATGGCATATAGTCACAATTTCTCAAGCCTTATTCTGCAGTGGGAATCCCTGATGGCCCAGGAGGGCCGTATCCTCCCACGTGCAGAGAGCACTGCTGGTGGTTTCTGAAACGGGCAGCCAGACCGCACCCTTGGGGAAGGCAGGGCAGGACAGGGGCTCTGCTGCTGTGTGGGGCCCTGAGAGGAAGTGTCATGTGTGTAAGTGGTTTGGGAGGGCTTCCTCACTCTGGGTTCCTTCTGTGCTCTGGGCCCAGCCCTGCAGCCGTAGCTTCCTGCTCCCTGCTGCCCTAGCCATTTTTAGACATCTCCAGTCTTTGCCTTGTGACATTATAGAACTTCAAGAGAAGAGATCCAGAAACCATTTGCTCTCAAGTCCTTGGAGAAAATGGGGCTCAGAAAGGAAAGGAGACATGGTTCAGAGCCTGGGGTGAGGGCGTCTGGGTGGATGCATAAGTCTGACATTCTGTGTTCTTCTGATGCGCTAGCCAGACCCAGCTCCCGCTTCTTCCCTTCCTGATGGAAGGCTACCTCCTTAGACAGCTGCATGGGATTTAAAAGGAGCTTTTCTTTAAAGATACCACAATACAGGGGCAGAAGAGAGACCTGGAACCTACAGAGCAACCTTCAACTGCCCCTCCAAGCCAGCAGCTCCCCCATCACCATCCTGTCAGCTCAGCTTCTGAGGGCTTCAGAAATCCACACTCAAGCTGTCCCCTACTCTCCACAATCCCCACAGATTCTACACAAATGTTCAGACCCAGGCTACAAAGTTGGAGCTCCAGAGCTTGGCAGTGTTTCCCTTGAAGGCACACCTCTTCTCTGAATACCTCTGGGCTGTGCCTTCTCTGGCATTGGGGTCTTATCCTGCACCTCTCAGTCATATTTGGTTTTCTGGGCTCCCCTCTGGTGATGCTGCAGGAGAATCAGAGACTTCCAAGGCCAAGGTCTGTCTGACACGTTGGCGGTTTCAGGTTTCTGGTATGCAAAGCCGAGTAGGTCCCAGACACCATCCCCATGAAAGCCTCTCATTCTGGGCTGTGTCCCCAGTGACACTGCTTGCCCAGAGACACGAGAGGGACATTGCTCTGCTGAAGAATTCAGAGTCCACAGAAGTGTAGTGTGGCTTGATCCACCACCAATAGTCAGGAGTGCCCTCAGCAACCACAGCACCTGTCCTGTGTTGTTAAACTCTGGTTAACCTCTCTAACAAGCTCCCATGAGTTGGTTTCGCTGACCCTCTCCACCTCACTCCCCCTTAACAACCCATCTAAGCTCTAACACTACCACATGTCACATTATAGGCCAATGTTCCTTTTTCCTCTCTATGACTGTGTATGGGCTGCATGTATGCATACACATACATGCATACACACATGCACACACTTATGTGCACATATACACATGCACATGACACGTTTGCATAATTGAACACACAAATGCAAACAGGCATAATTTATGTCTACTTACCCATACATG
The DNA here is from genome assembly GCF_978045245.1 of Mus caroli. Taxonomy (NCBI): domain Eukaryota; kingdom Metazoa; phylum Chordata; class Mammalia; order Rodentia; family Muridae; genus Mus; species Mus caroli. The sequence goes on from NW_028227262.1 coordinate 93,607,302, forward strand.
CATATATCACATATAAGTGCCAGGCATATGAATGTGTGCACATAAGGACACTTACATGGACACATGAGTGTGCCCACAAAGAATAAGATAGCCCTTCATACATCAGCTCTTCCACCCCACACTGTGGTCCTGCTATCAGTAGCCCTGGTCCCTTACTTCTGTCCCATACCCATTCCAAGTGCTCACAGTTATTGCCATCTGTGTGGCTCACAATCCAAGGACCTGAATTTCCTCATCCACTCTATGGAGCTGAATTTAATGATGTAGAGGACAAACCACAAGAAGAGGAATACAGCAGTGGGACTTCCTGGAGCTACCTTTCTTTTGGGGACACTGTTTGCTACAGGTGTGCTAGTCTCTCTTCATCTCTCTGCACCCTGAACATCCTCTGCCCATGGCCAGGAAGAGAACAGGTTCTGCAGACAGGATATCTGGGGAACATTCTCAAAGCTGAATGGAAGTAGGTATCCTCTAACCCATCAGCCAGCCAGTGCCAAAGTGAGTGCTAGGCTCCGTTGGAGTAAAGACAGGGCAGGGCACCTATGAGGTAGAGTGAGTAGGGCTGATCTTTCCCCATTGCCTTGGAGACCCCTCCCCCTGTGTCCATCTGAACACTCTATTCATGTGGAGCCAACATTCCTGGAGCCCACCGAGCCAGCAAGAGCATCTCATACAGGCAATTGCTGTCTCATCTAATAAGAAAATGAGATGGATCTCGGCTGTAAAGCCTGTCCGGGTCCAGCCCCCAGATCCATGCATATTCCTCCTGCTTTGGGGTATAGCTCTGCTACTGTGTCCCTTGGTCCTACCAAGTCACTCTCAAGAGACTCCATGTCAGCTCCTGAGCTCTCCAGGAGTTCTGTGTTGAGCTCCTTCCCTGTCTCTCAGGACATCTGAGCATGAAGGCAGCTGGGGCTTTGATCACTACAACCCCAATGCACATAGATAAACTGAGTCTACAGACTCAAGTGATTCCTCAAATATTATACAGAGAAGGCCACCACCTCTCTCTGCCAGGCAGAGTGGCTCTAGCAGGGTACTGGGCACACCAAAAAGGACCTGTCACTTCATGAGCCAGGATGGCTCATCCGCTCCTTTCTGGTCACTCTCATGACCTAGCATGGGTGATCACAAGTGGAGACCAGACCCCTGGTCTGCAAGCTGTAGGGAGCCCACACTCATGAGAAAGATGGAAGAGACCAGGGCACAGAGAGATGTCATTGGAAATTGGTTGGTTGGTGAGGCAGAAGTCTTAGAGACCCATGGCAGGGCTCTGAGCAGCTCCTTTCTTCCTGTCCTAGTTACTCAGCCACCTATTCCAGGGCTGCACGTCAAGGCCATAGTCCAAGTGTGTTCTTCACCTCCCCACGGTAAGTAACAGCTCTTTAGAGAAGAATGGGGACTCGAGGGTCTATCTTCTCAAGTTGCAGCTTCTTAGGGGGCCTCTTCAGGTCTCTAGAGCTGGTTGCCCTATCCTAATAGCAGGACAGCTCCTGAGCCTGGCATAATCACCGTGTCCCTGCCTGTTACTGAAGAAAGCCTGTCATCACAGAGGACAGCCAGTCCCTCCTGATCTGGCGGGCATCCTGCTTCATTCTTAATAAACCATGGTGTAGAGTACACAGTGTAGGCAGAAAGCTCCCACACTTCTTGGAACCCAACCATGCCAGAGCAAAGTCTAAGGGTCAGACAAAGCCAGGCTGATTTTGCACAGACCAGAGGGCTACCAAGAAGCCGAGGGTGTCTGGAAGTTGCAGAAGACAGAAGAGAGCCATAACAGGCATTCCTTATGAAACTGTCACATCTGTTCTAGAAACATCCATCGAAGGAGTTACCAGTACTTCTCAGCTCTTCACAGGAACCTGAGTTCTCTAGGCGCTTTCTTCAGCTGCAGCCTCTGGTTCCTAAGTCTGACTGGGACTTAGAGTTCCATGTTCTAACAGGCACCCAGGGAATGCCAACTAGTCCCAGAGCTACACCATAAGCGGCAAGGGACTGAGTCGTTAAGACTCCCAGACACAGCCAGCTGTTTACCCAGAGACTGAACACAATGTATTGTTAGTTCCATCTGAGCAGCTAGCCACTGAAGGAATGGAAAGAACTGTTTGATAGTTCTTACTTTGAGATAGCCAGTGCTGCTGTCTGTTATCAGTAGAAAGTATTTTCTTGATTCTGGCTGCCAGGCAATTGACTAAACATATCTTATAGTCAGAGACTTGAAGAGTAGCCGGTGCACCCATTGGGTGTGCTATGGGAGGGACTGGGGCTCAGTAAGGTAATACGCTAATCCAAAAGATGGTTCAGAAATGATAACGTAGTGCTCTTAGTTCCCACCCTTGCCAAAATTGACACTCGTGCTCGGGGTGGGGGGTGGGGGGACATCTACACGCTGCAAACTGGCTTGGACCCAGTCAGCCGAGCACTCCATCCATAAACAGGATGGAATGTAGGCCTATGACGCTCCATCATGTAACCCTGCAGGGGATGGGCGAGACGCAGGCCTGAGGATGGGAAGTGGTAACGTGGGTCTTCGGGCAGTGGAAGAGCCCCACCTCTTCTCTGCAATCTGGAAAGGTTTCCTAGGAGGGAATATGGCAATAGATTTGTTTATATCAAGGAAGGGAGGTGGTGGTGTAGGGAGGGGAAGGTCCAAACAGAAAAAGGGATAAGGCTGGCCTTCTAGCCAAGCCAGGCACATACAAGGTTCCCATGAGGCCTCTTTGCTTTGGCTGGGTTTGACTTTTAAGAGAGGGACTTTAAAAGAGGGGCTCACTGCCCTGCTATGTGAGTCTGTGTTCTTCCCACTCCTCAACCTCTTAGCAGTGGCGATCTCTGCAACCCCTTCCTCGGCTCTGTACAGCTAAGGAGGACCAAGCCGGTCTAGAACACACTGATGGAGATGCTGGAAGGTGGAAAGGCTAGAGGCTCTGCTGGAGGAAGCCTACTCCTCCCACCTGGCCAGTCGAGTGCAGGAGCAGAGCTGAGTGAGGAGTCAGCTCTCAGAAGGTGAGTGTGAGCACAGGGTGGTAGGACAGAGAGAGAGGAAAGACCTAAGCAGGTCCATGCTGAGGGGCCATGGGGAACTTCTGCCTAGCTCCTTTTAAAATACATTCTTACCAGGTACACTCGAGTGACCTGAGAAGGTAACAGAGAGCAGATCCTATGCATTCAATTGTCCTTGGCACACACCCATCCCTTCCCAGACTCTCATGTGAAAGCAGCTTTCTACCCTCTGATGATTTTCCAGAACAGGGAATGGGAGATTATTGGAGATGCAACCCCAGCTGTGTGTGCTGTGGCCAGGGAAGAGGGGAGGCTCTTGGCAGTTTCTGAAGTGGTTTGGAGTGATAGGAAGCAGTCTCACAGATACCTAGGACTAGGCTAGCTAGCTGGCTTCCTCCGGGGTCTGTGGGCTGCTGATCTGTCACTCCCTAGAATGCTCACTGTTGAGGAGAGGGCTGAATTGAAGGAAAGACCAGGCTCCCACACAATAGGGCCTGGGTGTGGAATCAGGACACCCAGATACACGAGCTCCCAGAATCTCAGGAAACCAGGGGAGATAAGAGGGGAGGGGCTGCAGGAAACTCCACCCACCCTCAGCCAGGGAGATGTTCTAGAGCACCCACTGCTCCTGCACAGAGCGGCTGAGCAAGGAGGGAGGGTGAACATCACAAGACTTAGTTTCCATATCTGGCCCCAGGACCTCCAAGACTGCACCCAGAGCTTGTCATGGTGGCCTCCAGTCTCATTCTCAGAAGTAGTCACTGCGGGGTAACAGAGGCCAGCATCACGGCCCATCATCTGGCCCATTCTCGTTTTCTAAACCAGAGACCAATGCCTGGTATGGGGAGAACCAAACAACAGAAGGCATTTCTCCACTTGACCCAGGAGCCACAAGAGGGCAGGTCAGAGGTGTCAAAGGGAAAATGGCCGCCATTTGGGAGGGGACTCTGGGGATGATGGGGTCAGACTCTTCTTCTCCAGGATTCAGCCAGCACGCATGAGGTCCAGCCAGCCTGGTTCATGGAAGCATCTCATACAGTCACATCTGCATCTCAGGCCCTCTGTCTAGCTCTCAGTAGCAAGACTGAGCACTTCTAGTTGCCTGCTATTCTAAGCACTCTCTGCAGCGTCTACACATCAGAGGAGCGATATGTACTCCCATTGTTGCCGTCCCAGGAGTTGAGAAACTGAGGCACAGTTATTTCACCTGTTTGCTTTTTGGTTTGCACTGTGAGGCAGTCTCATGCAGTGTGTATTCACCTTGTATTTGCTTTGTAGCCAAGGACAACCTTGAATTTTTGATTCTCCTGCCTCCATCTCCCAAATGTTGGGATGACAGGTTTATGTAGTAGTGGGAGTTGAATTTAAGACTTTAATATCAATTGAGCTACAGCCCCAAACAGTTGTTGTGTAATTTAATTCGGATGACATAAATGGGAAAAGGGGACTAAATGGGGGTCTCACACCTTCAGAACACAGATAGGGACACCAAGTGACCCATAGGAAGAGCTTGTCCAAGGGACTGAGAACCATCCTGCCTGGCTGGCTGTATTCTGTAACACTGACCTTCAGGAGCCAAGCAATTCTTGCCATCAGACCCAAGGTCAACAACAGTGAGGGAAACAATGGGCAGGGGGTCCAGGCATGGACAGAATCTAAACAAAGGCTTGGCACCTCCCCAAGCTGAGGCCCCTCCTTTGTGGTTTGCCAAGGCAGGCAAGTAGAGGAAACCTTCATCTGAGGCTGGGATGTTTTACAGACTGTTCCTGGAAGACCTGTGGCTGCCCAAGCAGCCAACAGAGGGGGCAGCTGCTCCAAGACAAGCTCGCTTGCCTAATAGGAATGACAGGGGGACTTGAATCCAGGACATGGCCCCATGCACCTGGTTCCTAGGCTGCCCCATTCTCTCCCACGTGGTCCTTTAGCCTTAGTGCTGAAGTTGGTCTCTTCGCTACAGTCTACTGTCCACATTGTTGGCATCTTAGTCTTCTCAAGACAGCTTGGAACCGCCTCTACCCTAGAGCCTTTCATGGGTCCCCAGTACTCATGGAAGAAGCAAATCTCTCAACCCATTTAAAGTCCTTTTTGATTCCTTTCTGACGTCTTTAGCTCCCATCATCCCTAGGTTCTTCGGTCCCTTCCACCCGATAGTTGTGTCCCTGCTTCTCCCAACCCTAACCCCAGCACAGTGTGGGCAGTGCACTCTCTGTCTGCTCCACCCAGTCATCCAAGAAGGGCTTGTGAATGTGTAGGGCACAGGTCAGGAGATCGATAGTGAACAACCGTTCCTCAGTGTAAGGTTCCCATGCAGTGACTGTTTACACTCTGTCCTCATGTAATTATTAATCATGCCCCAGTGCTTCCCGTGCCGGGTTGGGAAGGGGCAGGGCAGGGCAAGGCTCAGGGATGGTATTGACACCAAGTGTCTCAAGCACCTTGAAAGTGAGTGGACCACAGGGAGGTGGCCAGGCTCTGTGCTTATCACCAAGAGCTCGGAGGCTTCCTGGAGAAGTTGAAGTTTGTCAGACTTCATAGACTCAGAGAACTGAAGAAAAAAAAAAAAAGAAAGAAAAGATAAACACCCAGGATCACCCTTATCAGAGCCCACAGGCGGTAGGTTTAATCTCAGAACAACCTGAACCAACGGTTTAGATGTCCAGCCCCAGTGTTCGGTGACAGGCTGTTGGTAGAGACACGCTTCAGGGAGTGACAGGGCAGGGCTTCTCAAAGTGTGTAGCTATAACCTTCAGCTGGATTTGTACACGAGCAAAGAGGGAAGGAAGAGCCCTGGGTTGAAGGAGAAGAGAAACAGCACAGTGCCTACGAGGTGGGCTGCACATGTGTGTGCGCAAGCGTGTGTGTGTGTGTGTGTGTGTGTGTGTGTCTGTGTGTGCGAGCGTGTGTGCACGCGTGTGGTGGCATCTGTGTTAAAGGGGAGCCTGTTGACCATGACCCTCTGCCAAGGATCTGGAGTGGTGGCAAAGAAGTCAAGAGCATCATGAAAGTACCTCAGGGACTTCCCAAGGCGGGCTTTGGAGACAACCCATGTGATTGGTAGAGCATGACAGCTGAACTTGGGAAATGGAAGGAAAGGCAGGACCCAGCCATAGTAAGGAAGGCTGCAGTAGTGACAGATTCGTGGGGAAGTGAACACTGCAGCTGTGATTTTAGGTGGGCGGAGCTCACGTCTCGCTGGAAGGGAGACAGGAAGAACACAGGAAGAAGCAGGCTCAAGTATCACCTGGTGGTCTGGCTCCAAGAGCCTGCCACTAAAGAAAAGTGCCTCAGTTTCCCCATCTGCAGAGGCAGGCAAGGTCTTTAGTGATTCTCTTGGAGAAAAATGGTGCATAATAGGTATTTGTGGGACTGGGCACAGGAGAGAGAGCATGGTGAGGCCACCTGCAGGCTATGGCCACCACTCAGCCCTCAGCCTGTCTGGTGGGATCCTGAGCCCTCTCTGCAATTGTTACCTACTAGAAGCTTAACACAAAAGCCCTGGCCATTTTATGCCTGGCTATGCCATTTACCCGCCAACCCCCCATCCTGAAGTGTGCATGAAGCAATCTTCATTATCACACATGCTTGGCATTTTTGCCTGATAATCACATCTCTCACAGCCCCATGAGGAGTAGGGCATGATTAGGGAGGAGGGAGTACTCTGGTAGGTGGAGCCAAATACCTGCCAAGAGGCTTGGCAGCCTAATTTGATTGCCTCCTGTAACTCTGAGGATCCTTTGAGGGTTTGGTGGCTGTGTTAGGGTCCTGCAGAGGACATAACCACTTAACCCATGCATATACTCCTTATCTGTGATGCCCTCCCACCAGCAGTCTACTTCTCCCCTCACCTGAATGGATAGAGACCTGATAGGACTCTGAGCAAATCCTCTTTTCAAGGGAAGTGCCCCACTCTGGCCTATATGGGGTCTTCATCTGCTTTTGGCTCCCAACAGTGGTCCTCTGAGAGGACCTCTGTTCTTCCAGGATGAGACAGACATTGTGACTGCCATGTCTGTCTGTTCACACTGTCCTTCAGTCTGGAATGATCATTCTCTCAGTTATTCATTTGTGCTTTAAGGCCCAGGGTAGTAGCTTGGAGAAGTTTCTTCTTTGTCCATTGAAGAGATTGGCAAGCAGCATCTATTGAGCCCCCACAATGTGCTGGGACCTGTTTTAAGTGCTTCTGTGTGTGATCTCGCTTTATCTTAGAATGCTGCGAGGCTGCAGCTTCACACCCAAGACACAAAAGCTTGGCAAGCTCTTCGGGCCACATGGATACCACTGCAGCTTCTTTCTCTCAGACCTACACGTCGAGTTTCCTGGACCAACAAGTTGAATGTCCTGTGTGTCCCTCTATGCTTCATGAAAATCACAAGCTCTATCTATACCAGAACAACTCAGACTAAAATTGTCCCACCATTTTGAAATGCAGATTCTGGTTGGGCCAGGCTGGGATGGAGCCTGAATGAGAAACTGCAAGAAAGCTGCTGCTCTGAGTAAGTAAGGTTAGCATCCAGAGCCAGGGAAAGTCCTCTGCTGTCTGTTTAGCAGAGCTGAGTGCATATGGCGACGAGGTCTCCTCACTCTCAGCAGACTGGGGTCAGGGGGCTGTGGTCCCTTGGTCAGAGCTGGTGCCATCCCTGTGACACAGAGACACTGAGGGTAATCAGACAAAAATCTGAATGCACCTTAACCTTAGGACATCTCTACACCCTGGCCTAGTTCTGACTGCCAGGACTCCTGCTGTCCTGAAAACTGCTTTGAGTGGCACCCCAAGGGAATAGAGCCAATGTCCTCCCAATCTGCCCATCCCTACCCTCTGGCCATAGGGGAATTTGGGTCCTATAGTTAGCAAGGGTGTCTTGTATAGAGGCATCAGATGCAAGGGCAGAAAGGGCTATGTCTTTGCTCCTAAAGCCAAGTAAGAGAGTCCCCAGGAGAATTTCTGTAAAGCTTGTAGCAGACTTCAGAGTACATCTCCAAGTAGATCAACAGAAAGATAACTACAACTCCTTAACACACATGTATGTGAGTGAGCATTTACAATTTTAATACTGGTTGGGAAAAGGCTATGGGCCACAGAAGCCCACCCATTTACTTCATCCCTAGAAAAACAGTGTACTCAGACAGACGGTGATGGCACATGCCTTTAATCCCAGCACTTGGGAGGCAGAGGCAGGTGGATCTCTTTGAGTCTGAAGCCAGCCTGATCTACAGAGCAAGTTCCAGGTCAGCCAGGGCTACACAGAAAAACCCTATCTCGAAAAAAAAAAAGAAAGAAAGAAAGAAAGAAAAAAACAACAAAAAGAATTGTCTAGCTCCTGCCCTCTGGAGCATGGCACTGGCACCTGTTTGTTACAACACCACACAACACTGATGGTGAATGTCACCCTGGGCCCTGTCAGGCACATGGTAAAATGGAAGCAGGAGTCACCACAATGTGCAAGATTGTGGTGGTTAGATGCAAGAGCCACCACAGTGTGCATTTTGAAGAGAGAGAATCATGGAGACTGGAGGGTGGAGAGGAGTAGCTTGTTGTGAGTGACCAGCCCTGTCAACCCAGAGCCATGGGAGGTCCAGGGCCATGTCTGCATCTGTGGCTATGCAGCTGCAGGGATCAGTGTGGATGTCCATGGCTCGTATTACCACTAGAGAACCTGGGAACATCCCTGGTAGGGGCAGCTACTGGGGACTACATGGACGTCCAGGGGCTGTGCAGAACTGACTCCAGCCCTCACTGGCTGTGGCACTCTGGAGAGCTGGCCCCATCTATCACTGATAGTGAAAGGGCCCTGTACCTCACCCAGACAGCACAATGGAGATGGGTCCTGGTGGCTAGGGTATGGGAGAGGTGATCCCCCCACCTCTCGCCATCTCCAGCAGTTGAGAAAACTGAGCACAGGAGAGCTAGCCCAGCCCCTCACCAGTTACAGCATTCAGGATTGTAGGCCCTGCACCTTGACTGGATAGTACAGCAGAGCTGACCAGGGGTGTGGGTGATCTGGCCCCAAGAGTGTGAACTGTAAGAGGGACAATGGGCCTGCCACTGGTCTGCTGTGAGGTGGTATGGGTGCAGGGATAATACCCTTAGCCCCTTCATCCTCCCCACCTGCAGCAGTAGAACTGGCCACAGGGGTAGGGGAGGGGTCATGAGAGCAAGAGAGTCACCCCTATCCCTCTCAGGCTGCAACACTTGGGAGAGTGGGCCCTGAACCTTGACTGGGCAGCACAATGGAGCTGGCTCTGGAGCTGTAGGTGCACATGAGCCAGCCCCAAGGGCATGAGAGCAGGAGAGTTAACCTTGCTTCCTGCTGATGGTGGCACTGGGTGGCCTAGCCAGAGCAATGCTGGAGAGATCACTCTGGTGGTGCAGATAAGGGAAAGCTGGTGTACTGGCCAGCTCAGCTACAACCCAGGCCCAGATCCAGGGCTCTGAGTCAACCCACCCCAAAATCTTCATCATCTGTGAGCAGCTGGGACAAGTACAAGTACAAGGGCCAGTCCTGCCGTTCTGAAGCTGCAGAAGCTCCATGACAAAGGGCAACAGCAGGATAACTGGAAGGAGTCCCAATGAGGATCCAATATTGATGGTGTCACAGAAGAGCTCGAACCAGACTAATGACTCATTGCAATTAACATTTACCAGTAAAGATGTGTAGACAAAAGGGTATACTATGGACACACTGTGACACACTGCATCACACAGTGAGATGTTTTCTCTGTTTTGTTTTGAGGGGGGAGTTGTTTTGGTTTTGTTTTGTGTGTGTGTGGGGGGGGTGTTATTTTGCTGGGGAGGTTGCAAGGGCAAAAGGATGGATATAAGATGAGCAGGACTGAGGTGCATGATGGGAAACTCACAAAGAATCAATAAAAAGTTAACAAACAAACAACTGTAGCTGACCCTCTTCTGTGGAAGAGCCAGGGGCAATGCAGGGTGTGGAGGGCCGCTGGAGCAAGGCTGGGAAGTGAAAACAGGCTGCCACAGTAACCTGTTCAAACGAGCATCCCCAGGGAAGGGAGGTGTTTCCTCTGGGGAGTTTGGAGTTAAGTGGCCATTACACTGGTTCCACACACTTTTCAATGTCTGAAGTCAACAGTCATGGCCTGTTTGTCTCTCTCTAGATCAAGGAGCAAGCGCTGAAGAGAGCAAAGTCAATAGGAAAAGACTAGCCAGCTTGTCCAGGAACTTGTCTCCATCCACACAGAGCAACAGAGGCAGAAAACTCTTGACCCTTAGCACACATGTATGTGAGCACGAATGATTTTAATACAGTTCGGGAGAGGGCTGTGAGGCACAGTCCCCTACCTCGGCACCCCAGAGAACAATGACACTTGTGATGAGGTGTTTTGATCCTGGGAGTGTTACTGAGAATGCTAAAGCTTCAAGCCTGGGAGTGGTTGTACCCAGCTCTGCCCACCTTCCACTCCAAGGCATAGTGCTTGTGTGTCTGCAATCTGGCCTCCTAGAAGAGCAAGCTCTGTGCTTTGTTGGGTCAACCTTCTGCAGTAATGCTGGGAATTGTTTGTTTTCCTCTAGCCCTGCCAAAGAGCCCCTGGCAAGGAGACTAAGTGGGTTTCATTGAAGAGATAGTTTTCCTCCCCAGGCCTGATAAACAAGGCCATTGCAGGGAAACCAGCTTCCTCAGCCAGGCACTCTGCAGCTGCCCATCTGTGGCCAAGGAAAACAAATGCATAAACATTTTGAGGAGATATAGGAAGCATTTCTACTGGGAACCTGCTGTGAATGGCCACTAAAGTTTACACAGCAAGCCCCGTGGGAGCCTAGTGCAGGACACAGCCCTTCCCGCCCTCTGCTTCTATGGCATAATTGACTCCTCCCTGCCTCTCCGAAGGTCTGCAGTTGGGACACAGTGTGTGCCCTACCCACAGGAACACAAGACAAGCTCCGTAGCTGTCCCCACCAAACCCTTAACTCCTTAACGGTGGGATTTCTCCTTACAGCAAGGGGACTTCTTATTGCAAGGGACACAGTCTAGAGCAGCTAGGCTCCTAAACCCCATGGGGACACATGGAGGCCAAAGATGGGCTGCCGGGCTAGGGTGGAGGCACCTGAAAGCTTTACCGTTATTTGGGTCCTCATTTCTTCCTGGACAGCCATATGACAGGGATTCTGAGGTCTGGAGCTTCAGTCTGAGGTTCCTGGTCTGAACTGCTGACAAGCAGCCCTGGACTCTGGCTCTGAACCACCCAGTACCTCCAGGAGTTCTTCCCTAGCTACCCACTCCTGATTTATCACGTTCCATGACAAAAGCCAGTAGATATACGCCATGTGGTAAGTGAAACTCAGAACATACCATTTTCCCTTCTAATCTCTCTCCTTATTCTGCAATGTGAGCACTTCCAAAGTCCTGCCCACCCATGATGGCAGTCAGTTCTCCCCACAGCCACAGGAAGTTGACACTGGATCCCTCTGCTTGTCCCCATCTTTTTTGCTCACCTGGGCAAGAAGTCATTTCCTGGGTACCTTTCTAGCCCTGCCCATACCAGCCTTTTTTCTAGGCCCACCCCAGCCTCATATGGCCTCACAAGAAAACCAGGTCTTCCCTGAAGTGGGCTCTCCAGACCTTTGGCTGCTCTTGGTAGCTTATATCTTAGACCACGCTGCTCCACCCAGACAAGGGCATCTCTGGGACAAAGGGCTGGGCTTGGCCTCACCTCTTGACTAGGAGATACTCAGCACACTGGAATCCTGGGCCTCCACCTCCCTGTCCCATCTTAGCCATGATGAGGGCAGATCCGGGTTCCACTCACACCAATGAACCAACCACAGTCCAAATTTGCCCTGGTCATAGGCTTGACTTTTGCTTTATGGAAGCTGCAGTAACAAGACTCCAGAGTCCCCAAAGCCAGTGACACCAGAGGCCTTGGAGAGAGGGTTATTCAGGAAGGATGCAAATGAAAGGCAGTAGAGTCTCTGGTGGCCTCCCTCCTTCCTGTCTTTGGCAGGCACAGCTAGGCCAGGAGGGAATCTCAACAGGACCCTGCCACGGCCCTTCATGGAAGGAACTGGAAGACTCAGCATGACTCTGTGGACATGCAAACTCAGGCAGGGTGACTTCTCTAAGAGACTTGACCCTAAGACCTGGGGTCCCGGGGTCATCCCAGTGATGAGTGCTGAAGCCATAGAACTCCATGTATCCAAGGGTCACAGGATGGGATCTGAGCCGTTCCAGTTTACAGATGCCCCCTTCCACCTATGAAGACAGTAAAAGGAGAGTGTGAGAGCTGCAGGGACCCAGGAAGTAAGCTTTGAGGACCCCACCCTGACCGCTTGCTCTCCCATACTCTCATCCAACCTAAATACCTATATGGCATGGATAAAAGACTCCTGGTAACAACAGGGAAGACACAGGAAACTTGTCCTTTTGTGGCATAGCTGACGGTACCTTGCTATGTTGCTATAGCTTTCTAATGATTTAAACTCATCCATGTACATCCAGACCCAGCTCTTGTCCAGCAGTGGCCCTTCAGGGGCATCTGGGTAGGACCAGGGGAACAGATAGTCTGGGATGTTCATGGTGCAGGAGAGCAGCAAGAAAGGTGAGAAGAAAGATGCAGAGGAGACTGGACAGCTGACAGCAGACCAGGACATTGCTCTATGGGACACAGGAAGCTAGGGAGCGCCATGAGTACCACAGGAACAAACAGGTTTTGAAAACTAATTTATAAAGCCTTAAGAAGAACTAAGTAGATCAAGGCTGGTATCTCAGATCCAATGGAACAGTTACTATAGGTGGGGCCGGGGGGGGTTAAACATCAGTAGAGCTGATTTTCTAAACAACCGAGGGGAATCATATTTATTGCATATCAAGAATTATGCAAATCTACTGCTTCAGGTGCCTGCCTGCATATGGATTCTAAAACAACCTGAGTTAGAATGTGGCGAGGTAGCACTATAGTCAGAGCACCAGACTGGGGCTCAGCAGTATTTCACAGTGTATAAAGTTTGGAGAGAACCAGCATTATGGTTTCAAAACCAGATGTTGAGTTAAAAACCCTAACTGCCACAGTCAAGGGGAAAAGAGAAGCTGTTCTTGTTTTAATTTAGCAACTCTCTGGGAAAGCCCAAAATCCCAAGACTGGAACTTCAGCAAGAGAGAAAACAGATCCACTCAGGGCTAACAGTGCAGTATTTCCCATCAGAATGACTGGAAGCAGGAGGGCTTATTTACAGAGATATGGCTAGAATCTGAAAGGTCCCTGACAGGTTCATGGTTTGAATTCTTGTTTCCTGCCTGGTGGTGACAGCTGGGGAACCTTTAGGAAGTGAGATCACTAGAAGAAGGTCTCTGGTGATGATACCCAACCCCTGGCTTCCCTCAGACTCAGTTTTCTAGTCCGCCATGCTGTGAGCATCCTCTGACACATGTTCCTGCCACTAAAACCAAGCTTCTTCCCCACACAGGCCCCCCTACCAGGACAGACTGAACACCCAGAAACCATGAACCAAGTGAAATCTCTCTCCTTTAAGTTGTTTGCTAGGTACTGTGGTCCCAGCACCACAAACACATCTAAAGCACTCTGGTTTCCCATCCACTGTTCAACCATCTGCAGAAGTCAAGGAACAGTAGCAACAAGCCTCCCCATTCCCCAAGCCAAGAAGAAACCTATACTGAGCATATAAACCTGACTTTTCCTGTCATTATTCTGTACACAATGCAGTATAACAAGTACTTGCATATTAGATATTATAAGTACCCAGAGACTAAACCATACAGAAAGATGTGTAGCCACATGTGAACAGTATATGGTATTTTAAAGAAGGGATTTAAGCAGCCTCCGATCTTTATATTCTCAGTCCTGAGTCCCCACCCCCCACCCCCCATCAATGCAAAGCAACAACTGAATGGTTCATCTTGGACCCAGTGGTCCTCACCCTTAGCCCATCTTCCAACTCAACCCCCATCTTCTACCTCAGAACTTTTCTGTCTTCTTCAGCTCTCTGCACTGCTGCCTCGGTTTCTCTAGTTTTTAGGCTGAAAATCACTTTTTCCAGAGGTAGCAGAATTCGTACTCCCTCTGTCTTCTAATTCACTTTCCTGTAGGTTATAAGCAGCTTTTGGGCAGATTTATAAATTACATTTCCCCTGTTTCATATTTTCTATGTTTTAAACCATCACATTTCTCATCAAAGAAACGAGCAGATTGTCATTTGAAAAAAGTAAAACAAAACAAAATGACAACACATCTTAGCGGGAAACTCTCTTCCTCCCATGGAATGCTTCGGTATGGAAGATAGTAGCTGCACACAGCCACAAAGGAACAATTAGCATCACACTCTTGCCCCACCAGGGTACAACATGGACAAGATATACTTCCCAAACCCTCTGAAGGTGTGCGAATATGCAAGACAGAATGTTGCCCTAACGTATACCCTAGTCAGTGTTCCAGGAAAGCTGGGTTTCTGAAATTTTTGTAAAAACTAATCTGCTTAAAAGACTAGGCATGTGGGGAAAGCCAGCATAGGCATAAATGTTAATTTGAGGAAATGTCCCCAAAATTCTGTGTTCTCTTTGGTGTCATTTGATGGCACCCAGCAATGCTACCCAGCAATGTTGAAAGATCTCACCCCTATAGGACACGCAGCTTTTTGGCAGTCAACCCATGGCTTCCTGCAGGGGAGGCAGTTGGTTCCATTTTGGTCACAGTACTCAGAAACAATTCAAAAGGAGACCTTTTGAAAGCCAATGCTGAAAGAATCACCTTCGTAAAATCCATTTTCCAGCCTAGCCCGTGCTGGGACTCGAACACCAATGCAATCATCACTGCCCAAGCTCCTTCCTGATCGTTAGTGTGGAATCCCAAGGGTTAATCTTGATCTACGAGATTCGGGAGAGCCAGTTGCCTCAGTGATCTCTGTTGCCCGAGACCCCTTCCCCAGCTTCTAGCTCATCAGGTAGATCTAGCGGACTCTATCAGGTATGGTCACATAGATAGAACACATCCACTTTGATGGAACACAGCGGAGCCTTTGCATTTGCCTTCACTGAATGGTAGACATGGTCACCATACGGCTAGGTAACTTGACGTAACTTGAGAAGTTAATTATTATGTGAGGAGTCTTCTGTTGGTAAGATTTGGGGGGAATCTCATGAAGTTCCAGGGGAGACAGCATAGGTCTCAGCAGGGGAAACAGACCCTGCTCTGACTGGTACCCTGAACAACTATAGGTGGAGAGGTGCTGAGCCCAGGTTCTGAAAGGTAGGGCTGACCTATTGCAGCTACTGAGTTAGTCGTGATTCAGTATCTGTAATAATCTAATTTTTTTGAAATTTGTAATTATCTTTTCCTATTCATCTTTGCTGTTTTGAGGTGCACCATTAAATAACCTTTTTTTATTCTAGTAAGATTTATATATAAGCATCAATGTCTTGCTTAACAAGAGCACAACTTAGATGGCTCGGTGGTTGAGATCCCCAAATGGTGATGAAAGGGGGCACACAGGAGAGAAACAGATCCACCCTCAGCCTGGTCCCCAGGGACTACACAAGCACCCTCTTCATAGCCTCTCAACCCCTGGACTCCACCTTCCCCGCTTGCAGGCAAGCTTAGGCTCTCCCAGGGGCTCCCGGCACACAAACTGGGGTTTGGCTTCAGTACAGGGTGAGTCATATTCACCCACCACTAAACAACATCTGTATCCCGACAGTCACGGAGCCTCACCGGCAGGCTGCTAGGTCTGTGTTTGGTTTTGAAGCCATTCAAAAGGCATCTAGGCCCCCACATCCTGGCCCGCAGGTGCAAAGGCAGTGGAGAGAAGTGCTTTGCTATGGAATGGGAAATCAGGGCCATGTGAAATGCTGGAAGGGTGAGCATGACAGTTGATCTGAATGGTCTAAAGTAAGAAGAGCTTTTACAGTGCTGCAGCAGCAATGAGGGACTGCAGGGGAGTGAACGAATGGGTGAGATGGAGAATTGGGGAGTGAGCAGGTGAGATGGAGAGGTGCTTGAATATACAGCAGGAGTCAGCAGACCATGCTGTCATCTGCAGTAACTCAGGAGGCAGACCCATGGTACACTTCAAACTACCTTGCCACTGGATAATTCTGGTGTGTGAGGTGTTCTGTTCATTGTAGGACATTTTGTGCCCTCTCCCTGACTATAATTGCTGAAAGTATTTCAAGACTACCAAAGGTGTAAAACCACTTCACCAAGGACTGCCAACTTAATAGTTGAGCTTTGAGCTCAAAAGTTAATAGCAATATCATCAAAAAGGCCACGGCATGAAGATACCCATTCCCCCAGCCTCAGGTCAATAACTACAGCACAGTCAGCTCCAGCCTGAACTTATCAGACCACTGCTAGACCTGATGTACTTCATAAAGGAGAGAATACCACATGGGGCCAATGACAGCAAAAAAAGAAGGCAGGCCTGTTATAACGCTCCAAACTGCTTCAGACACACCCAGGGACCCATTTGCTAGTCTTGATTTTCCAGACAGCTTGTATGCAAGTTTCTGTCCCTGCACTAGGGCCATTTCAAATCAGAGTTGGCTCTAGAGCTAGCCCAGCATGCTGCCTGCCACCTGTGCCCTTGGCCAGTCCTCCTCCTGGCCCACCCAACCTTCTCTAGGCTCAGATTCAGGCTGCTTGCAGAAGAGATCTGCTTTGGAGGTGGCTCTCAGCACTTATGGTAGACTCAGGAAGGCTGATAGTATCTGTTGCCCAGAGTTCGAAGGTTTGGGGACACTCATCCACCCCAGCTCTCCCCTTCTATGCCTGCTCTGAAGCCCACTCCCCTCCCAATCTTCAGCAGGGAAATCTGGGTCTTTGAATATTCACTCTTTACACAAGTCAGCACACTGTCCAGTACTCACCTCCAAGTCCCCCCCCCCCACTTGCTTGTTGGCTCCTTCTCCTGCCCACCTTCCCCTGCATCTTCAGAGCCCATGGTAAAGGTCAGGAGTACACCTGTACTTCTGTGTTCTATTTTACAGTGGCTTGAGAAAGAAAAAATGATGGCTGACAGCTGGGTAGAAGTGAGTTCAGGAGGACAACCCATGCAATGAGACAAGCCGGGGCAAAGTGGGATATGTGGACCACAGCACATCAGAAGGGTGTGCCCAACATAAACAGTGGGATTCCAGGCCAGGGCATCAGCAGGGAAGGGGGTACTTGGATGGGTAGAGCATCCCTGTGGAGGTGAACACTCTCCAGGCCTCAGAGACACTGACCCAGTCTGGAACTAGTTTGCATTTCTTGTCTGAGCCTCCAAACAGAAACATCTGGACCCTAGCCCCAGGCCCAGTTATGGGCTCTTTCCTCTGTTCTCTGGCCTGCTGACAAGTGTTTCATTTTTCTCTCAATCCAGTGAGGATGGAAGCCTGGGAGAGGTCAGTGCGTGCTATTGGAAGTGACCCTCAAAGAGTCCGGTTCTGCTGATGTCGTTTCAGAACAACGGGGAGGGGCAAGAGATGGAGCCCACATTCCTGACACAGCAAAGGTAATGAGCCTCTGTGGGGCTGAGATGTGCATCATACTAAAGGACAGGGACAGCGCAAGGACCTAGCGATGGTTCTAATCAGGATGATGTTCTCTGAAGGCAAAACCCAGAGACTGGGTCTGTGTAACGCCTCCGTGACAACAGAGCCAGGTGGCAGGAAGTCACACTGTCCGCTCAGTGACCTACCACCCGGCTGGGACAGTGAGGGTCCAAGCTGCTGGTGATCCAAAATGACTTGGCAGACTGCTATGTGCAAAACCTTCACCTCCCCATCTATGAAAGAAAGGTTAGATTGGGGGATGGGGTGCTGGGCACGCCTCTATGGACTAAGCATATTGCCAGATGGCCAGGTATAGAGTTGGCACATCCTATAGGGTGGGTCATGATTCCTGCAGGGCAGGAAGGCTAGGCTTAAGGATAAGAGGTCATCTTCCCCTGGATTGATCATGGCTGATTCTGAATTTGATTTCCATTTGGTTGAACTCTCTGAGAGTGAGAATGAGTTCTTATCATTTAGAAGAAACAGCTGTTTCTTCTAAAGAATCAAGACAGAACTTCCATGAGCCTTGGCACATTGAGCAGGAAACTCCACTCACCAGGTCTCCAGCTAGCCACTCTCCTCACACGGACAGGAGGGGTTACGGTTCAGCTGCATCTTACCAGGTATGTGCAATCTGACTCTGAGTTTGGCAGTGACCTAAGTATGGACTATGGCACCATGTGTGCCCTACAGGCAGCAGGGTTTGCCCCATAACCTCACCCCCATAGCCAAGACCATGCCAGCAGGTCCCCACAGTGACCTCAGAGGCTACTTTCCCAAGTTCCTTTGAGCTGTTTGAAAATCTGTAGCAAAAACAAAACGCAAAGCCTTTGTAATTCGACCCCTTGGACTAGGATTCCTGGCCTGCTGTTTCCCATTACAGTGGCTTGTTATCTGATGAATCAAGGGGACAGGGACCCAGCCATTCCACTCTTCATTCACCCCTTCAGCCTTCCGGGAATAATTCCGGGGAAAACTCTGGGAAAGTACTCCCATGGTAACTGGCCAGGTAGACTCACCATGGCGAATGCACTGAGAACATACAACAGGCAAAGACCTGGTGTTAGGAAGGAAGTTCCCTGGCCTCTGGCAGTCATACAGACAGGCTTGGTACCTCCCTTGGTAACTGACATGCAAAAGCAGGCTCATAAGGCAGATGGACGTGGATAGAGCCAGGGAGGCCCTTACCCATCATTAGAACAGCACTTCTCAAAAGCAAGGCCTAGAGAGATGCTTCCACAGTTAAGAGTGATTGCTGGAAATACTGAGGACCAGAGTTCAAATCTCAGCACCCAGGGAATAAGCCAAGTGTTTCACATATGTATTGCTGGGACTTGCTGGCCTAGACTATCCAAGAAAACATAAACTCCAAGTTCATCAAGAGACTCCATCTCAAAGATACTGGGTGCCAGGTGGGTGGGTATAGAGGATACCTGCTGCCTTCTTCTGGCTTCCATAGTACGAATAGGTATGCATGCACATGCCACACACACACACTGTAAACACGAATCAATGAATGTTTTCTTAAGTGATCCAAGGGCTGTGGCAGCAGCAGCAACCAGTAACTACATAGGAATTCACATCCTCAGGCCTCCTACAGAGGCCCTGGTTGACCTGGAGGTTCCAGTTCTAACATATTCCTCAAAGGAAGCTAATATCTACAAGTCTAGGACCTACGTTCTGGGGCAAGACTCCCCAGTGAGTAACCTAGAACTCACATAGGTTTCCCCTAGCCATCCCGGGGATGGATGGTGTCTGGGACCCCTAAGAGCCCCTAAGCCTGATGTTCTGAACCCTGACTATTTGTATGCTACACAAACAGTCCTCTTTCTCTCTGTGACCAACACTGAGAAGCACTTCTGAAGATGCCATTGCTCTGCCTCATCCAAGCCCCAGACCGGGAGCAGAAGTGAGAGCAGGGAAAGCCAGGCCCCACTCCCCAGTGCAAGCTGCTCTCCAGCACCTCATCAGGCATCACTGGGGGTGGGGAATTGGGTTTGGGATCCTCCCAAGAGACAAAAGCACCAATAGAACAGGTCCAAGCCCACCCTCCATGATGATGATCATGAATTGTGCTCCGTGCCAGCCATCTCAGGCAAGAGGCTACCCTCAAGGTAGGCCAAAAACTCTGAGCCATTCTCAAACAACTGCCCATCAGACTGAGCTCAGAAAGCCAGTTAAGGCTGGGCTGGGGGGGGGGGGGGTGCTGCTTGGCCAATCCGGAGCCATCTATTGTCAAAGGAGGGCAGTGAAGGACTAAGGGGTACTACTGGTGGGAGGGGTACAAAGATAAAGTCAAAAAGAGTCTCAAGGAGCATCCCAGTCCAAAAGGAATAGAAGCTGTGCCTAGGGGCCAGTTGGGGTCCTTCTCCTTCAGAAAGATCACCCCGTGGCCTCCTCTGCTAGCCTGCATAGGTGCCAAGGCTAGGATCACCTTCTTTCCCCTTCAAAGCCTTCACTCATCACCTTGAATGACTGGCCCTTTGTACTTGAAAGGACAGGGACCCGCATGTGCCCCTAATCCTCTGATGAAAGCAGCCAGCCTATGACCCTGCAGGAATGCTGTATCCCTGTGGGGGAGGGCAGGGAACTGGCACAATGGGGATGTGCCTGCAGCCCTCCCATTTCCCCTTCCTGATGCTTCCACAGTGCCAAGGCAGTCCTTGCTCTGTTCCCCGGTTCCACTCAAAGGCTTGTTTGTCTACAGGGGGCCACAGGCCTGGAGTCCAGGCCTGCCACATGTATCTCAGGTGCTCAGGATCTCAGGGCCGGGCTGTGACTCTGGCCCCAGCTGGGAAACATATTCCTCTTGACATAACACAAGTCACAAGTGCCAAGGACAATGACAGTGAGAGCTAATGCTAGAAAGCACTTAGGAATAGCCACATGGGCTCCAAGCTGTCATCGTCCCCACTTTACAGATGACCAAGTAAGCCAGATAGGTGAGGTCTAGTGTCTCACAGTCAGCCTGCAGGCTGGCTCCAAAACTCATGCTCAGAACCACACAACATGCACTACATCCCTGGAAAAGCAACCAGAACCTTGTCTCCCTCCCGAGACACTCCTCCCTGATTCCCTACTGCACACTGAGATCTCCTAGTCACTACTGCAGACAGCTGCCCAAATGAGCCCAGAGGCTTCTATTCGCGATGGCCCACAGACCCTAAAGAGCACAGCCCCAGCCTGGTGCACAACAAAGCCTAGAAGAAAGGAATGGGCTTCCCTCAACTCTAGCCTGGGCTGCAGCCTCCCCTAAATGCAGAGTCAGGATGAGGTGTCAAGGACCCACCGAGTGCCTCAGAGACAGGAGCCTCCCTGCTCAGTGTTCTGAGTGGCTATACCACACAAGGTAGGGAGGTACTACTGTTGTGGTCACCCACAACCCACCATGCCCTGACTACCCTATCCCCTCTCCCAATTCTATTCAGTCCTTCAGCTCTTGAAAAGTCAGCAAATTGTCAGCCCAGTGGAGACATCGGCTTCAGTGTAAGCCCCCAGGCCAGTGTCTAATCAGCTGCATCGTATTACCTGACCACACCCTTCTAAATCAGGCCACCCCAGAAGCTGTTTGTCTTTCTGTCCACAGGCTTAATATCCCCAACCAATGCACGTCCTGGCCTCCAGGGTGAGTTTTATGAAGTTAGAGGCAGCCCCACTCACTTGGTTCTGATACAGAGTTCAAGAGGAGGGACAAGGTCACTGCAGCTGTCCTCTGGGGCGGTCTTGGTGGTATCTAGGAAGGAAGGGGGGAAAGCACTATGTCATCTCAGGGATAGGCACTGCCACTGCGGCCAGGTTGGGCAACTCCGGGGGCCTACCCCATCCCTTGGGTATGATGGACCCATCTTCATCTTGACTGGATCCTCCCCCCTTCTTGGTCATTAATTCTTACCAAGACAGTGCACTGGCCTCTTATCTCTGGCCTTCACCAAACCTACGCCTTTCTTTAGTTATCAAAATATTTTTTCTAAAAGCAATTGTGGTCTCTTTATTCCTCTACCCTAAATCCTCCTATGACACCCTATTGCCTGAAATGCAAATCCAAACATGTCAGCATAGCTTACAGGGCACTTGCATGTGGCCTTAACTTCATCTTCCATTCTTAGTGCCATGGAGTGCTCAAGGCCCACAGCCCTCTCTTACAGGATGGCCAGGCTAGCATCACTCTCCGGCCACCCATGATGATCCCAAGAAGGTATGTTAAAGCTGGTTCTGGAGTAGCCTGGAGGCTCCCTGAAGAGATGCATTTGGGTGTCTCACCAACAGTCAGCCGTATCTCCTCCTGCTGGTTGGCCAAGCCGTCATAGTAATACAGGTCAAAGAGCCGCTCAGACCTCCAGTCGCACAAGAGCTCTGGCTGTAGGCTGAAGAGGATGCTGAAGTGGCTCTCACTGCAGACCACCCAGATGGGGAACCTTGGCGTCTTTAGGAAGCAGCCAACCTGAAGGACAGAAAGACCTAAGGTAACATGCTGACCAGCTGAGGGGAAGCTTGCTTCCCAGAGATCCTTGCTGTGATGTTAGAAACCCTGCCTGCTGCCCAAACCACAGGCCTACCTTCTAGAGCTGACTACCCCACATCAAGGATCACAGGGAACTCACACACAATCCCCTACACACACATACACACACACACACACACACACACACACACCCATTGGTCCCAGGTGACATCCATGCCACAACCTAGTCAATTAACTCTCTCTTCTCCTTCAGTCTCTCACACACCTCACTTGTGTGTGTCTCAGCCATGGCCTCCTGCTACTTGCTGAACTCCTCAGTCACTCAGCTCACCAGTCCCTGAGCTTTCCCATTCTTTGTCCTCCCTTCTGAGAGCTTTATCACCTCAACTGCTCAGTCAGAGAGCAGGTTATCGTTGGCTCTTTCCAGTTCCCGGGGGCATGTCACTGAGCAACTGCCCCCCTCAACCATAGCACCATAGTGCATCATTTGCCTTGTGACACTGCTCAACACGTGCACTGCTACCATGAGACCGCCCAATGTGCCAACAAACGGTTGAAAACTGGAGATCCTCAGGAATAAATACTGGACTTCAACTAGAACTGTGCTTTCAAGACAGGTAGAACTGAGGGCCCTGGGGAGAAAGGAGGGGAGGGGTTGAGCGAGCAGTCTATGGGTGAATGGCTGACAAGTTCAGGGTATAGCAGGCTACTTGGTAAAGGGAGCCTGTAGCATGAGGCTGAGGCAGCACCAGAACATAATAAAAAAGGCTCTGGCGACTGCTAGCCAGGGACTCCCAGGGCTGGCCAAGGGTGTGTAGGAACAAAACAGACCCTGCCTGTTAGCATTCTGTTAGCACCAGCCAGGTAGGCCTGACCCACTATAAAAGGGGCTGCTTGCCCTCTCCTCACTCTCTTGCTCTTCCCTTCTTGCTCCTCTCTGTCTCCTTGTTTCTTCCCCCTTCTCTCTCCATTCCCCCCCTCTCTATGTGCCCTGGATAAACTCTATTCTATACTATACCTTCATAGTGTGGCTGGTCCCTCAGGGGGAAGGATGCCTTGGCATGGGCCTGCTGGTGCCTCAGGGCATGGGGAGGGGAGTTAAGAGGGAAGTAGAGGCAGAGAGAGAGAGAGAGAGAGAGAGAGAGAGAGAGAGAGAGAGAGAGAGAAGCAAAGTAGAGGAAGAGGTCAGCCATGAACATGTGGAGAGAGAGGGGGAAGGGAAAAGGGAGGGGGAAGGGGGAAGGAGACAGTGAGAGAAAGAAGGGAAGAGCAAGAGAGCGAAGAGGGGGCAAGCAGCCCCTTTTATAGTGTGGTCAGGCCTACCTGGCTGTGGTTGTGGGGCAGAGCTTAGACAGAATGCTAACACTCACGTGCCCTCCCCCACCCAGAACACAGGCATGATGCTTCCTGCAAAGAGAAAACTACCTTCTGAGCCCTTGGGCAGGCAGCCTCGATAATGCACTTCCGTGAGTGCCCTAGACAGCACCTGTCTAGGTGCAGCATCAGGTTATTCAGCAACATTGAGCTGGTCCTGTCTAATCCAGCCTCTCCAGGGAGATGAGAGATTTGCTGCTCAGGTATTTACAGTCTCCGTTGTGGATTAAGGAAAGAATTAAGCTATCTTCCCAACACGGAGAAGGGTACACTTACTCTAGGACCTACCACAGAGTAGCGAGACAGGTCCCACCTCAGGGGTAATGCTGAGCTGCAGCTGCCTGGGATAGGGGGCCTGTGCTCAAGTCCTCCATGAAGGACTTACCTATTAAGTGGAGTGTAGGAACCACATTTACAAAGTACCAGTTGCTTTCTTATTAAAGCCCCTCTCCACTCAGCTGTGTGTGACACTCTGTCCCCTTGCCTAAGGGCAAGCTTGCTCCTCCTGAGATATGGGGCATTTGGGCATACCTGACCCCCACCTAACCCTTCTATAGGCTTAGCTTCCTTTCTGTGCTCACAAGAGCCTTTTCTTGAGAGACATGGCCTGGCTCTGTGCTCACTCAATACAGGCTGGGAGAGTGCCTCCAGCCAGCCATGGGCAGGCCTGAGCGCCATCAGCTCCTGAATTTTCCAAAGAGGGACAGAGGGCAGTTTGCCATTTATAAACAACAGTCAAAAGATTAAGAGCAAAACAGCTGCCCAGAGGGCTCATAAATGAGAGTGCTCATTCACAAGCCTTTTCCAGAGGAGACATTTTCCAAAGAAACTTCCTCGGGGGTCTTAGAGAGCTGGGTGTGCCATTTCCTTAGTGAGGGCCAGGCTCTCTCCTGTGGGCCATGATACACTTTAATAGGTTGTTTTTGTTTGTTTGCTTTTATTGTTCTGAACTTTTAAACCTACTTTTATTGTTGAGGAATAACCGCAGGAGATTATGGCAAACCTGCGCTCTGCCACCAAGCCACACTCCTAGCTCCTGAGATTTTATTTAATGCCATTCAAATTTTTTCACACCAGCAAGGGGACATCTATGCTGTGAATTTTAACAAACACCATCTAAGTTAGTAAGATCAGCTTTAACAATGGTCTGATTCTAAACAAGCAAATGGGCGGCTTTTGAGCCATAGGTGTGCTTTAGGGTGCACTGTTTCTCAGGACAGTGTCAGATTCAACGTTTGGAGGTCAAGAATCCTACCTTTCAATGTGCTGTAGCTATCAAAGTCTCCCTCCACCAGCTATGGCCAGAAAGGCCAGCTCCCTTCACAGCCTCACAAGCTTTTGTGCCGTTTTCATCTCCTTCTTGTCGCTCTTATTGAAACTGCAGCGGCGCTGATTTAATCTCGACTGTCAGGCTGGTGTGCTGGGAACATTTTTCATGTGAGAATGTGCCAAATGACTGGTAGACTTCTAGATTTTTATCGTGCACTGCCATTGCATTCTCTTGGGTTTTGTTGTTTGGGTTTATTTTTAGTCTTTGTTTTATGGGGGGTAATTGTTTGTATGTTGTTGAATGGAGACAGGAACTCCACATGTAGCCCAGGCTGGTGTTAAAATTCTAGATTCCTGAGTGCTAGGATAACAAGCAAATATCACATGCCTAGGTCTCCTGTAATATTTTATATTAAGTGAACTACCCTTTCCCCATTAATTTGCAATCTAGCCATTGTGGGTGTGTATGTGTGTGTTTGTGCGTGTTTTCATGGATCCATTTGTCTAGTCTTAGGCCTATGTTTTGATTACTGTGGTCTTCACTGTGCTGGTTGTTACAAACTCCACTATGTACTTCCAACTACCTGGCTCTTCCTGGGCACTTGTTCTTTCTTAGATAAACTACTCTGCAAAGCCTTTGGGATTTTTCTTCTGTTGATGTGCTGGGATCTTAATCTAGTATCTTGAGTGTGATAGGCTAGTGCTCTACACTGAGTAATGTCTAAGTCCTGTTGGGGACTTTTAATTTTCAGTTTAGGGACAGTATATCTTTATCACACGGGATCTCACTACTCAGACTTGGTATGTTACTCTGATCTTTTTTGTATTTCAGAAAATTATCTAGAGATCTTGAATAACCTTGGTTATGTTTAGTCCTTGGTACTTTCATGTTTTTTTTTTAATTTTTCATTTTTGAAAAGTAGCTCTTTGGGTTTGCATTGTCTTTATCAAGGAGGTTTTGTGTGTGTGTGTGTGTGTGTGTGTGTGTGTGTGTGTGTGTGTGTGTGTGTGTGATACCCAATCACCATTCTAAGCTTTCAGAGGATGACTATAGTGGTTTTCAGTTGGTTTATATTTATTTCTGAATAGGTCACTGCATCCACATATGAATTTTTAGGGGTAGTTTTAATTTTTCTTAAACATTTAGTTATTTTGTATATGGGTGTAGGTGCATATATATGTGAAGATCAGAGAACAACTAGGGGCTTAGTACCTTCCTTCTATCACATGGGTTCTGGGTCTTGAGCTCAGGTCAGGAGGTTTGGTGGCATGTGCTCTACCTGCCTAGCCATCTTGCTTGCTCTCAGTGGTGTTCTTTAAATCTGGATCTTAATCTCTCACAGAAATGGTGAATGGCTCCAGTCAGTACAGACTGCGGCATTCAAGCACTTGTTCTCAAGGATCAGCACTTGACCACAAGCAGAGTTGTCTTCCTGTCTATGATGGTAGCAGTCATTTGATGCAATTACACTTTATCCTCGGCAACGCAAAAGACTATGAGGACACAGTGCTAGAGAAAATGAGATCAATGAAGACAGCAGAGAGAAATCACTCAAATGAATACAGATGTGCAGCACCTCACCCTGTCAGTCACCACCATGTCTCCTGTACCCAACAGATGCAGCTGCTGACCGCGTGTGGACATACCACTAACTAGAACAGTATACCATCATTTCAGAAGGGCTGAAATGTGAGAAAATGCCTATCCTAGAGGCAATAAAATATGGTGCTTAGATCAAGGAAAGGCCTACGAAGGAATCAGGTGCTTGGAGGGAAGGTGACAAGGTGAGAGAACTCAACTCAGAGGGATGACAGAGGTGACTAAGACTTCCCTTTCAGAAAGAAACATTAAGGCAAAGCTTGAAGAGTGGAGTTAGGCAGAGCAGGTGGAGGGGAGAGCATATGCAGAGGTCCAGAGGAAGGAATGACTCCCAAAGAGGCAGATGTAGCTAAAGGCCCAACATCTGGAGCCAAATGTAGAGGGAGGGTCATAAGTCAAGGCAAGCTCGGAATTTTAATCTCTGCATTAGTTATTTGTACTCAGGCCACAATAGAAAGACCACACAATGTGTGGCTTGAACAACATAATCTTATTGTCTCAAAAATTCTGGAGCATTCTGAAATCAAGGTATCATCTGGACTGTTTGCCAGGGATAGCTCTCTCTGGCTTCTGGTTGACTGCCATTCTGTCTCTCACAAGGTCTGTCTGTGTCTACGCACTAATCTCTTCTTATGATGACGCTGTTGTGTGGATTAGGGCCATCCTGGTGACCTCATTCTAACTTAATCACCTTCTTAAATACCATCACCAAATACAGTCCTGCTCAGAGGTCCCGGGGCTCAGGACTTCACATGTGAATTTTAGCGGACACATTGTAGCTTATGATCGTATTGCAAAGTGAATAGCCCTTACTTTTGAACATAGGATGGTATGATTGCATCTATGTTTTTAAAGATTACACTGCCTTAGTGAAGGGGCAGGATGGGAAATGGGGGTGTCAGGATCAATGATATTCAAATCCTGGGTCTTCCTCCTGGCTATGGGGCCAGCTAGGCCAAGTATTTGTCTCAGTCCAGACCTTGAGTGCTCAGCTTCTTTGAGTATGACTGATAGAAAGATTAGTGCCATGGGGGGGAGAGGTAGTGTTAAGAAGGTGAAGGCTGCCAGGCTCTGCCTGGGTCTTTATGAGTAGGAAAGGCCAAGATCCAGCCTTGACTTCTTGAGAGAAAGAGTGAGCGCATCTAGAATTCCTTCTTTAGTGGTCTTGCCATGGCGCAGCAGAGGAAAGTATCTATTCCTTACACGGGACAATACTCCCAAGCTTGATCAGCAGATGGGCCTGTGTGGGTTCAAGGAATCTACAAGAAAACACCCACTGGGCCTATGTTTCTCCAACAGTCCCTTCATTCTGAAGGTAGAATGATCTTGACTGTTTTTCTCACCACTTGCTCCCTACTGATCAAACAGGTTATTATTTTCTCAGGCAGCCTGGACCATAGGAAGGGCTCATGCTTACCCTGGAGTCTATGAAACTAGACAAGCTAATCCTGCTCAACCCATGGCTTGTCAGGCTGGCGAGTATGAGAGCCCACCAGGCTCTCGGAGCTTCTCCTTGGCCACATGGTCAAACTGCTGCCTTACTCCTGACAGCAACACAACCAGAAGGGAACTTTCCTCTCCAGGCAATTAGAACCCACAATCTGACCACTTGGGTATCATTCAGATAGGGGGTCAAGAAGACGCAAATCACATGATCCATGAACAAGGGACAACATACCTAAGTAACTGGTCACACAGGAAGAGTGGGACAAAACTCCCAGCCCCTTCCTAGCCTGCAAAGTCATTTACCTAACACTCTAGGGGCCCATACCGTGAGACTCTTCTTCTGGTGTGTAGCAATGTTGTAACCTCATCTATGCCCTCTCAGTGTCTGAGTGGTGTCAGCCGTCTCCTGTTAACCTCAGGGCAGTGCTCCTCACACCCCAAGTCGGAGAACAGTAGATTCTATGGAGCCACTAAGAGTGAGTTCTAAGAAGGACTGAATGCAGTTGAGGCGGCAGGTCTAATTGAGAGCACCAGTGGCCAGACAAGGCACAGTCGCAATGCCTCACCATATTCATTTAAAGCCTGGGCCTTTACAAGTGTTCTTTCCCAACAAGACAGGAGGCAGAGGGACCACACCCAGCAAACAAGCCAAATGAAGCTATTGGGCTAAGCTGTGTCCCCTCAAAGGACAAGAAAGCCCTAAGTGTCTCTGACTAGGATCTTATCTGGAACTGGGGTTGCTGTACATGGCATTGCTTAAGATGAGGTCATACTCGAGCAGTGTGCTCTTCATCCAACTGAGGTCCTCAGAAACAAAGACATAGGGAGCAAGCAGCCAAGTGACAACAGAGGCAGGGCCCCAGATGCTGCATCTTTAAGCCAGGGAGCACCACAAGTGAAGGGAGACATGAACAGGTTCTCTCTGTGGCCTTTAGAGGTAGCACACCTTGGTCTGGGAGCACTGGGGTCTAGGACTATGAACAAAAGGACCTCTCTTGTTGTGGCAGCCCTAAGAAAGTCATGCAAAGCCTAAGACATCAAGCTCTTTGCTCCCTCAATGAATACGAGATGTACACATGCATGAACACACACACACACACTCACACACACACCAGAGGCAGCCACATTATGAACCCTTACAAGTTCTTTTCAGCTTTCCTTCCTGGAACCCAGCATCTGCTCTTTGAGTCTGAAGTGTCTGTGGCATAGGCAGCAAAGTCATATTTTTCCTAGGCTGCCCGGTATTCAGGTTGGACCTGAACTCCAGCTAACTATGGGAACAGAGCCTAGCTTCCTTTCCTCCATGTCGTGGGTCCCATCTCATGGGTCCAGAGAATAAGGTCGCTGGGGTTCTGGAGTGCCTTTGGGTACCTGGCACACATTGTAGTGTTCAAAGAGAGATAAGAAGCCGATGTCACTGCGTGCCTCGATGCCTCGGAGGAGCGTGATGTTCCCATCACCGGAGTCCAGCTCCACTACATCATTGAAAACATTAGACACGGCTCTCCCAGTCAGGAGAAGATTGACAAGTTCCTGTTGTTAAGAGAAGGGGAAGCTGTGTCAGATCAGCCTTGGGAGGGCGGGCAGCCAGGAGGCTGAGAACAAGGGAGAAAGGGTGGAGGAGGAAAGAACCCAAGGAAGTCGAGGACCAGAGGGCAGAGCTGAGACAGCAGAGGCTTGCTTCTTCCACAGGCTCTGATGGGAGAAATCTACCTACTGCTTCTGTCAAAGCATTTTGAGGGACTCAGCAAGCTAAATGCAAGCATTCCTTAAACAAAGACTGTACACAGGAGCCTGTCATCAGTCAGAACTGGGGGGGAGGGACCTTAGAGATGCTACAACACAGCTCCATGCTCCAGGCCATCGAGGGAGGTCAAGGATGTATCTGTGAGGTAGAAACCTAATGTAGGATATGAGTAGGGCTATAAAAATGTGTTCAGTGTTCCCTGCCCCACACAGACACACAGTCACATAACCAAGCAGCTTTGTTGGAGAGTGACCTCTGGGAGGGTCTTGAAAAATTGTGTTTTTAAAAATAAGCATTTTAATGTTTGAAATGACATTAGACTTCAATGGAAGTTGCAAAATAGTCCAGAGAGTTTCTGTGTACCCTTCACCCAGCTTCCCTCAACGATAACATCTCAGAGAACCTGCACATCTCCTAGCCAGGGAGCCAGCCAACCCTGCACACTGTAGTACCAAGGAGGTACCCTGGTCTTACTAGGGACTCACGGGGATGCTACGGAAAGCAGGGTGGGACAAGAGCAGAGGCAGGGAGGGCAGCGAGAAGGTGGTGTTGAGCCTGCTTTGGATAGTATCCAACAGACCTGTGGCTCATGCCTCACACCTAACCAAGCATCAAACGTGCAACCTCAGACCTGGACTTGGTGTCAATGGCTGAATGGCATCTCCAGCAGTATCCATCTCCAGAAGTTGTACTGCAGTGGAGCACTGAGGCTGGACACCCCTACGTCCCATCAATGGTTAGGAATAAACAAACAGCCTGATGGATGAGAAAGGACTTGTCTTGGCCATGTAGCCTGAAAGTGACAGGGCTGATTCTTCCCTGACATCTGCTGAGTGCGGCACCCATGTCACCCTTGCTACCCTGGTGGCAATCCTGCTGAGACAAACACTCCAGCTGATAGGTGGCAGCTTCTGAGGACTCTCTGGGGATGGATTCTGATTAATCCACCCCTAGCATTCAGAGCTGTGTTATCCTCCCCTAGCAAGGCTAGCATGGCCGGGGAGGCAAGCAAGCACACAGCTGTCTCCTAGGCCGCAGGAATGGCGTGGCCATCTCTTCCCAACCCATGCTCTGCAGGGCACAGTTCAGACAAGTGTTTTCTCTTGAACTGTGAAACCGATGTTCCGGGTAAAAGACACAAACACCCCTGCCCCAGTGACAGTTAGGCCTCCAATGATGGTCGCCAAGGGGCCTTCATTAGAAGGAGACAGTAAAGGGCCTCATTGTGTCCTTGAAGGGGAAATGACAAAGTAATTCAAAGGAAATAACTATTCTGAGATACTGTGCCTCAGGTCAGAGGCCACTGAGAAAGGTACTGTCTTGGTTCTGTGTGTGTGTGTGTGTGTGTGTGTGTGTGTGTGTGTGTGTAGTTGTCTTGGTTCTGTGTGTGTGTGTAGTTTTGGGGGGTTTTTTTTGGAAAGGTTTTTCCATCTGGTTTTCAATGAGAAGAAAGGTCCCTGTTCTTCCATCTGGGAGGTGTTCAAAACATCCCTCCCGGCAGGAAGTCTTCTTGAGCCAGGAGGAGCACTTACCTCCTGCAGCACTTAGGTGAGAGGACCTTGCAATAGCAAAGCTTAGCCACTATCCAGTCCATTGCTACTCAGAGTGTATGCTGAGTGTACTCTGGATTGTTTCTGCCCAGGGGGACTTTTAGAAATTCGGTCTCCATTGGGCTGGGGTAAGGTGGTACATGGCTGTAATCCTAACACATAAGGAGGCTGAGACTAGAGGGTCTGGAATGCAAAGCCAGCCTGGGTTATGTAGCAAGACACAGTCTCAAAAGAACAAGAAAATAAAGAAGAAATTTCCTTCCCTAGACCCAGGTCTGAGTCAGAGCCTGCTTTTCAACATGACCCACAGGGACTGGTGTGCAAACCAAAGCTCCGCAGCTGTGGACTGGGCCAGATGCCTCTCCCACAGGAAGGAAAGTCAAGCTCAGGAAAGGAGGAAGACACCTCACCTCCTCCTGTAAGTGTAGCGAGAGCAGGCTTGAACCCAGGCCTTGATGATGCTGGTCTAGCCTCCTCTGTCCCCCCCTCATCTAGGCAGCTCCATTCTCTACCCCCTCAACAAGAGTAAGCTCCCTTGGGGGGGGGGGAAGGGACCCAGAAGGAGAGCAAGGCCACCAGGCAAGCCAGAAGAGCAGACATTCTTCACAGCTTTCTTCCAGGGAGGGGCAGAAGCCTCACCCCCTCTGTGGGTGTCTGTTATAACACAGACCTCAAACCTGTTCTCACATGGGACCAACGTAGGTTTCCAGGGTTAGGCACAAGTGAGTCAAAATCCCAGAACAACTGGTTCCCCAGCTGGGGCAGAAGACTGTGAGTTCTGGCTCCTGCATAGCCAGAGACAGCATGTTAATAAGATCCACACAGCCATTCTTAGAGGCCTTGGGAAAGGAGGCTGTCTTCATGCAGACTAGAGATGCTCATGATGTTCTTTAGTGGCATTACCTGACAGGGAGTATGAATGACAAGTGAGGTCAGGGTCTCTCTGGTCCCCAACAGGGCTTTTGTTGTAAAGATGCAGAGGGAAGGGCTGTTGTGAAGGCAATGACCTCTGCAGGTGTAATCAATGCATGCTGCTACCCAGGATTACCAGTCACGCTGGGCATGTTTCAACAGCCTGGGCTCTGTGCAGTTCAGCACGAAGTGGAACTTGTGTTCTACCTCTTCTGCATCCCCGTGGTTCTAAGAATACCAGTCAGCAGGAAGCGTGCTAAATGTGGAAAGCAAACTGAGCTTTCTTCCCAGGTCTCCATGACAGTGAAGCCCAGAGGCAGGCTCACAAAAGCTGCCCAGAGGGTGTTTGAGATGAAGAATGAAGAAAGGCACTCGGGATGGGGAAGGCTACCCAGCTTCCCCTCTGCAGGCCCCACTGTCTCCTGACCTGTGTGCAGTATCCATGAGCTCCAATGAGATGGCTGGTGGGGACATCAAAGTCCTGCCGGACACTAGAAAGCATGAAAGAGAGAGGCATTAGTGTGTGTGTGGTGCACCAAGGAGCCAGGAGCTCTCTCTGGTCCTAGGCTATGGATTTCAGATCTTCTGAGAATCTAAGCCTTCTTGTTGCATTGTGACCCTTCTGGGGAGGTAGTAACTCAAAAATGGCCTCCATTTTGATCACACCAAAATCTAGTGAGTGAAATGTAAAAGGTCCTTGGGCTGGGAATCCAATGTCCAAAATTCATACCACAGCTACCAGGAACAGTGGTGAATGGGATGGGTTGTGTGTGCCCATCTCTGGGCCTCAGTCAAGTCAGTCTGTTGAACAGGAGAAACTGGCTGGAACGGGCTCTAATGGCTTTGCTATGGTTTCAGTATGGCTGGAGTATGTCTCCCAAGGGATCATGTGCTAAATGTAACCCCCATTGTGAGGTAGTAAGAGTGTAAAAAGTGTATACATGCATGTATAGAGGTCACAGGCTGATGTCTGATAGCCTCTATAACTCTCCACCTTATTGATTGTGTGTGAGTATGTGTGTGTGTGTACACATGAACACACGCATACATGAACATGCTGCATCGAAACAGAGGACTACTTTCAACCAACAAGTCCATTCTTTCTTCTTTCCTCCATGTGAGATTCAGGGATTGAACTCAGGTCACTAGGCTTGGTGGCAAATGCTCTTTCCCACTGAGCCATCATGACAGCCTCTGCTTTATCTTTTAAAACATTTTCTTTGAGAATTTCACATGCTCACACAATGAAATATGGTATCTAGCCTCTTTAGTCCTAGCTCCTCGCAGATCCTCCAATCACACTCTTGCCAACTTCACAATAGCCCACTAAGTGCAGGTAGTGTTGGCTATATTCGGGTGGGTGGCACTGCCTTATTTAATTTTCTTTTTTAGACAGGGTCTCTCACTGAACCTAGGGCTCACCAATCTGGCCAGACTGGCTGGCCAGTGGGCTCACTGTCTGCACCATGGAATCCTCCTGTCTCCTCAGTGGTGGGTTTACAACTGTTCACAGCCACACCTGGCTCTATTACACGAGTCCCAGGGATCTGAACTCAGGACTTCACACTTAAGAAGTGAGGACTTTCCCAACTAAGCCATCTCCCTAGCCCAAGACTGTAGACTCTTAGTAACTATGCTGTTTAGAGTTGAGGCCTTTAGGATTAGACTACAGTTGGATAAAGTCATCAGGACGAAGCCACTATGGTTGCCTTCTGATAGACTGATCAGGTGAGAGAGGGGGAGAGAGAGGGGAAAAGGAAAGAAGAGAGAGGGGTGGAGGGAGGGAGATGGAGGAGTCATGCATGTACTCCCTTTGCTTTTGTGTGGTCCCTGTACCTCCTCAGGGCCCTGCCAGCAAGAAGATCATCATGGGATTCAGACCCTCAACTCCCAGATCCATAAGCCAAAATATACACTTCTCATTTAAAACTGACCGTGTCCATGGTATGAAGTTGTTGGCAATAGAAGTCAGCCTACCATAGAAATCCTGCTCGAGGCCGTGACAACAGCCATTGCCACCTGAGCACAGGTTTTGTCTTGGACACCACACTCCCAAGATTCCCTACCCACACAAGAAAGCCCTGTCTCAAAGAAACAGCTGGCTTGCCAAAGGGCCTCCGCTCATGGATGATGGGATAGTGGGAGACCCTGGCAGCTAGTGTCCAAGGCCTGGATACCCTCTTCCTGTTACCTATGTGGCTCCGTACTTGGGACAGAACCTCAAACAGCACAGAGTGAAGAGCCTCTTACCAAAAGAAATTCTCCAAACCAGAGAAACGGGTGTACACCGAGAGGAAGCTGATGGGTGAGAGCTGGCCAGTAGGAAGCATCAAAGTCTGCAGCCTCAAAGCCCTTCCTGCCATCACCTTAGTCCTACCATAGGATTCTGGTCCTTTGGGCATCCTAAAGTAAGTCTCTCTTGATGCACCAAAATTATGTGTCCCAGAGCCAGACGGCCAGAACACAGGAAAGTAGCCATGGCCACTGACCACACATATCACAAGGCCCCCAAGCAAGAAACACTGACTACATCTATTTAATAGATGTGGAAAGAGGCTCAGACACTTGGCTACTGAGAGATGGTAAGGTGAGAGAGCCTGGAACTTAGGCCTCCATGGCTACACACAGACCTGAATGCACACTGCCCACCTGGCCCTATGCCCAGGGCCTGATCTGCTTACTACATCCACAACCCAGAAGAAGCACTGAGCTGGGGCCAAGGGCAGCAAGGGCTCAGCGACTGGTCATTTGTTTTTCCATTTAGTGAAAGACAAGCAAGAACCTGGTCTCAATAGATGCTACAAGTGTAAGGTCCCCATAATGCACACTCCAGTCCTCTTCCCTTCCCATATAACATTACAAACTCAAACTCCATCATACTTCCCCTGCCCCCCAAAAAATGTGTGAGTGTGTGTGTGTGTGTGTGTGCGGTTTTATACCTGATAGTCAAATGGGAAAGTGGTGCTCAGGAGATAAGACTCCAGGTAGAATCACAGAGATCTTTAAAGAACCACAAAAGCCCAGGGTCCTCTGGGAAGGTCTGTAGGTCTTGCCCACTAGAAGCAGACCAGCGTGCCTGGGAGAGAGCCAGCAAGGGGTGACTCACAGCAAGCACAGTGCTGGGTTGGCGCTAGCTAAGGCAGAAGAATTGATGGAAACGTTCTCTGTGGCATATACAACATCTTCTGACGAGAAGAAAATAACCTCAAAGCAGTCCTGGGGGGACTGATAAGCATCACTGGCCGCCGGCCACCTGTGGCTTTCAGAAGCAGCCCGATCTTCATAAGCTCTCGGCCGCGTGTTCACCCAGCGGGCTTGGAAGCCTGCGTCAGCTGGGAGAAGAGGGACTAGCAGAACGGACAATGGGAGGAAATGGTAATTGCATCCTTAGGTGCAAACACGATGGGAAATTCAGAAGTTGCCTGAATCTTAAAAGGGAGGGACATGTGTATTTCACATTAGGGCACCCGGGAGACGCCAAGGAGCAGCTTATGGCTTAAGAGATTTACAACTTTGGCAACCGGCAATGCCCAGTCCTCCCCTGGGGAGTTCTGACAAGGCCCACGTGTGAGGAGTGCTGGTCAGAGGCCATCCTTCTCTGCTTTGGCTACACAAGAGATCAGCTTACACAGAAGCCTGATTCAGCCCTGAGTTCTAGTGCCAGCCTGCTGTGGAATAATTGCAAGCATTTCTTCCCTAGGCCTCAGTCTCCTGTTCTGGAGCAAAATGGTCATTTTTGCTCCAAAATGGTCTAAATTATGTCTCACCAAATCCATACATTGAACCCAGCCTGAAGAAGCAAACCTGCTTATAATCCCAGTTACTCAGGAAGCAGAGGCAGGAAGACTGAAAATCCAAGGTCAAACTGGTGCCAGCCTGATCTACAGATCGAGAACCAGGGCCAGAGAAATCCTAGCTTAAAAAATAACCTCAAAGCAGTTGACAAACAAAATTAAAAAGAAAAAAGAAGGAAAAGAAAGAAGTACAATGTCAGCTGGGTTAGAGTAAGACTGTTTCAAAATTAAAAATGGAAAAGGATTGTTTAGCTCTGGTAGAACATTTGTCCAATAAATGTGAGGCTCTCAGTTCAATCCTCAGTATAGTAACACGTACACAGATACACTCGCACACAGAGAGACACACACACATGCTGACACATACACACACACAAAGACACACAGAGAGACACAGACAGACACAGACACACAGACAGACACACATACACACACAAACACACACACACTCAAGCCCCAATAACCTATGAGACCCTCACAATATGCATCTAGGGAAAATGAGGGCCTTTGAATGGGTGCTTTATATTGAAATGAAGCCAGAAGGTGGGTCCTGGCCCCACCACCCTGCAGTTATAAGAATAAGGTTCTGTATGCAGGGCATCTGTATCTGTACTACATCAGTGTGTTCCCAGCCTTGTTAGCACCAGCCTAGGATACTAGGACAAGGGACTTCCAATGTCATTGTAGACTTAAAGCTCTCTTGTAACAAAATCTTCTGTGCAGAAGTCCACTTTATAGAAGGCAAGGACAGAGCTTCTATGTTGAAGGCAAAGATTAGCTTGCTCCATAATTCCCACTGGGATCCTGAGCTACAAAAGCTAAGAGGCCAGGGTCCATCCATATGGCCATGCCATTTGCCAGAAGCTGTCCTATGCTTCAGGTCCCTCCAGCAAACTGTGCTTTCCTACACTGCAATGCTAGGAAGCACACAGTGGGAAAGCCTCCATTAACCTGGCCTGGCAGGTGGGACTCAGTAACTGCTCCCAACATCTCAGCATTTGGGAGGAATGGGCCAGGATCAAGGAAGCTGCCCTATGGGTCACCTAGTGACAAGAGGCAACAGAGAGCACTGCTTGGGAGGCCAGCAAAAACCAAGCCCCTCGAATCTCTTAACCATCTGGAGGTCCCTAAAAACACTGACCAGAGGCAAAGAATACAACAAGAGAGCCCTGCGGGCTCTAGGAG
Organism: Mus caroli; assembly: GCF_978045245.1. NCBI lineage: Eukaryota > Metazoa > Chordata > Mammalia > Rodentia > Muridae > Mus > Mus caroli. Next base: position 93,644,145 of record NW_028227262.1, read on the forward strand.
AGGACCAGTCCAAGCCAGTAATGGATGTCATTCAAGATTCAAGGCCTAAGGCATCCACACATCTCACGATAGTTGGTGCTTCTGCCGTGGAGCAAGCTGACAACACAGGATAGGATCTGTAACTGCAGATCCTTCCAAATGCTTTCTTCTTTCAAAAGCGTTGGGAGGCCAGGAGGGCAGAACCCTCATCTCTCACTGATGGGGAAACTGAAGTCCCAGAAAAGACTGGACTTCATTGTTGTGTGGCCACACGGTAGGCAGTGCCAGTGTACTACATGGTCTGACATACAGCCAGACATTAGCCTGGCCTGCCAGCTCCAGGCAGGCCAAACCCCTGAAGCCCCACCTAGGTTAGGTTCTACCAACCCTGGCTCCAGCCAGCTTGTCCCTTCACCTAAAAGTCTCCCATGTGAACTTGGCATTTGGCACAGAAACTTCTAAACAGAAGGGACAATAATAGGCGCTTGTAGCCTAGAGGCATGGCCCCATCTCTAGCCTATTTACCTGAAAAAGGCAGGTTGGTGGCCAGCTCAACCTCTGTCTATCCAAGTGACCAACCCCTACCTCCCTCCTAGCCTGAGTCCACACTGATGGAATGAGAGAACAGGGAAAGATTAGTGATCTCTGGGAACTTCTGGGATGGAAACAAGGGTGGTTGGTCCCTGACACTTATCTTTGAAAGCCTTGTGTGAACAGAAACCAGCCATCCCTTTTCTGCCTAAGCACTAGTACTTGGGCTCTGCAGAGCCATGTCCCAGGGTGAGCTCTTACACCCCTGTCCAAGAGCTGCACTCCTGCACCCCCAACCTACTTCAAAGGGGTGAGTGTCTGCAGTGAGACAGGAAGCTGTAATACAGCTGAGAAAATCTGGGTTCTCAGTCAGTGAGGACTGGGTTTAAGCCCAAAGGCTGCCATTTAAAACTTGTCCCTTCTTGGGAGTCTGTGTCCCCAAAGGCCACATGAGCATGGCAATGCCTCCTATTATGGGTTACTGTGAGAACAGAGTAAGATAAACTATATAAAGCCTCTGGCATGTGGTAAATGTCACTTCCTTTTTCTTACAATCACAACAATCAAAAACAGGAAAACAATGACTGAGAGGTCACAATTCCTGCCACCTTGACCATTCATGTCACAGCCAAGAGCCTATGGTGAATCTGAGCCTCCAAAAAGGTCAAACTGTAGCTGAGGACATCTACAAAGGATTGGGGGATATGGTTCTTCCAGGAAGGGACAGAGGGATGGGACAGTGGTCATATGGGTGAATGTCGGGCCTCTTCTTCCACGGGTGCTGTGGTTCCCTAGGATAACAACAGCTACCCTACAGGGTTGTTATAATGAGGGATCAGACCATGGAGAAGTCTTGCACATTGTAAGAGCATCATAGCAGGAGGGTCCTTCCCATGCCCAGACAGTGAGAAGATGAGAACACATGGTGTAAGGAAGCCACGCAGAGTGAAGAAGGGCCTGTCTGAAGGAAGAAGAAAAAGAAAGAACAGGGACCCATGGTCCTCACTACTTCCCAGAGCATCCCCAAGGAACCCATGACCCTGACTACTGCGCAGTGTATCCCAAAGCTGCCTGTGCCTCCTGACTCATGATCTCTTCCTGGCTCTGACACCACTCCTCTCAGCTAATTCCTAGAGAATGCTTCTTTTTTTTTTTTTTCTGTCTGACAAGCCCTAATGGCCAATCCTCACAGCCCTGCTAAGAGTTCCTTTCTACATAAAGAGACCCAGCCCTTCTTTACCTCAGAGACAGAAATACCTCATCTCTCCTTTCCTTCCTTCCATCCTTCCTATCTCCAAGGCCCATACCAATTGTTCTCATATGATCACTTTGCCCCTCTAGGCAAGAGGGGCTTTTAGGACCAGGTAATGTCCTATTGGTTCCTTACTGGTCATAACTGGGCTCCAGACCCTGAGATGCACAGCAAGTAATTAGTGGGAGAAGCTGTGAGCAAGGGAAGTCCTGATAACAGCTTCCAATAGCTAGATTCCAGGTGGCAAGTTGAAGAAGGGATAACTAAGTAGCCTAGCCTTAGCCCAGACTGCCCTTCTAGAAGGTTCAGTGTGCTACCCTCCACTCCTCCTACTGAAGTCCGCCATCTTCTTCTGTATACCTGAACCCTCAATGGAAGAAACGGGGAGAATGAAAACATGTCCTATTGGTCTACAGGTCTACACATAGACCTGAGGGTCAGAAGGGCCTTCCACTCAGCTATCAATCACACTGCATCCTGAACCACAGAATGGACCCCTCTCATGCACACCCCCAGGCTCAGTGTCCATTGGCAGAGCTACTGCCCACAGTTAGCCCTAGTGGGTACTCCCCAACTAAATTTGCCATCTCTGTAGCCTGGGGACCTAGCTCAGACCCTGACAACTAAACTTGGAAGTACAAAAGGCCATCAAGTCCCCAGGCTAATGTGGGCCTATCTAGAGCCTCGCTTTCTCTCCACCCCTCAGTCATCAGACACCTGAGGAGGTCTTGTCACCGTCCCCAGGGACGAAGATAAATGCACAGTCTATTAAACTGGAAGCTACAAGACAAGTGACACTGTCAGCTGGGTCAGCAAATCATCTTTCACTTCTCAAAGACCCCTAAGAAGTAGGAGAATGGTCTCAGACTTCTGGTCTGTTACTTGGGCTGCCACAAGATCACAAAAGCCCAAGGTAGCAGCTAGGATCCTCTCCTCTCCTTCTGGCGAGACCGCCTTCTGAGTTCACAGTATGCAGGCTAGATTTGTGTAAACTGACACAAACCAGCCATTTGAGAAGAGGGAACCTCAATTAAGAAAAATGCTTCCATAAGGTCAGGCAGTAGGCTGGCCTGTGGAGCAGTGGGTCTCACCCCATCTAACGCTGTGAACCTTTCATGTAATTCTTCATACTGTGGTAACACACACACACACACACACTCCCACCACCAACCATAAACTTACTTTCTTTGTTTCTTCATAACTGTAATTTTGTTACTTTATGAAACGTAATTAAATATTTTTCAAGACAGATTTATCAAAGGGATCTCAACCCACAGGTTGAAAACACTGCTGTAGAAAATTTTCTTTATTAGTGATTGATGGGAGAGGGCTCAGCCCATTGTGAGAGGTGCCACTTCTGGGATGGTTGGTTGGTCCTGGGTTCTATAAGAAAATAGACTGAGCCAGCTATATAGAATAAGCCATTAAGTAGCACACCTTTGTGGCCTCTAAATTAGTTCCTGCTTCTGGGTTCCTGCCCTGTTTGGATTCCTGCCCTGGCTTCCTTCAGTGATGAACAGCAGTGTGGAAGTGGAAGTCCACTAAATGCTTCCTCCCCAACTTGCTCTTTGGTCTCGGGGTTTCATAGCAGCAATAGAACTCTGACTGAGATACATCCCTTGAGGAGAGAGGAGAGAAGACCCTGGCCACACACACACATAAGGTGGTACATGAAGGGTGACTCATATAAGGGAGTCTGGGTGAGGCATCTGCTGAGACACAGGGCTTCCCTTCCACTCTTGACCTTGGTCTCCATCAGTTTAGCTGGCAATGTTTGTTAGCATAGTCTCCTCTCATGGGAAGAACTGTTGGGACTCACTGAGGGACTTCTTGCCATCTCCTAGCTGGAGCCTAGAGATCTTAATGGTCCATCCTGGACAGTCTTGCACATCACGGAGGAACCCCAGGTAGGAGAGGACTGGAGATCTGCCTGGCAAGCCTGTAGTTGTCTGTGGAGCTGGGGCTGCTGGCCTGGGTAGCTGTTACTTCTCATCATCCAGGACTGAGCATGTTTAGGGACTCTGATGATGCTGCTTGCTAAGCACTGTACACACTTCATCATCATCAAAGCCACACAGGTAGGGACAGTAGGTTCCCAACAAGAGCTTCCTAGCTCTTAGCCTCACTGCACATGTCTCTGGCCTCCCAGCTCCCCTGGGGTGGGGAGTGGTCTGAAACTGGGCTAGCTTTGTGCCTGCCTTTATCTCTTTTTCAGAAGAGACTATGGAGCCATCCCCAAACTGACCTTGGCTCTCCTACTCTCATATGCTCCCTATGTCTCTACTTCTTGACCAAAGCCAAAACATCCTATGGCTGGACAGTAGACCAAACCTTTGGGGCTACCCCAAGTTTCACACATCCTATGTCACGTACAGCCACACAATAGCTAGCCACACAATGCTTGGGAGCCTGAAACGTGGCAGGGTGCAAACTGCGGGAAATCTGGCTCTTCTTAGCAACACAGCTGGGATGTAAGAATGGGATGAAGATGCAGAGAAGCCACAGAGGACCCAGGTCCCAGAGACAGCACTGACTCCCGGATGTCCTTCTCCTCTGCCTGTGCTTTATACGAATGAGTTAATCTTTGACTTCTGCTCCCTCTGGCCAGACTGACATTCTGGCACTTGCCTTTGAGCCCCCATCCATGGCCGACTCTCACTTCAGGGATATTTTTTCAAGGAAAAGAAACCACCCCGCTGGCACTGTTGTTTCTAATCTCAAGAGTTTTGAGGGCAAGAGTTACATGGTGAGATGCAGTGTGGTAAGGCCCTGACCCTCAATGCCTGGCTGTGCTGCCCAACATTGCGTTTTTGGACTTTCAAGATTGCCCTTCTGCTGCCAAAGATGCTGCAGTAATGAGTACTAATGGTCACTGGATAGAAAACGTCTTTTCAGGCTTCTGGCATGACTTCTTGCCACTGACGGGCACTGCCTCACCGTGAGCCAGGCTGTGCTTTCCATAGCACCCTCTTCCCCTTCCCACCCCTAGCCCTGGGTCACCCAAGCTTGACTTGGGGCAGTGCCCTGATTGTGGGGCTCTGAGCATCCCCGGGGAGTTGCAAGAACTCCCTAGGGAAATCTCTAGGCACACGGCTCAGTGTCTAGAAGTCATGAGAGCATGAAATATAACACAGGCTTTACTGTAAGTAACTGCAGATCTTAAGAAAGAATACAAACAGCTTGAAATCAGGCTGCAGGGCAACAGCCTCCACAAGCTCCTCCCTCCCCGGGGAAGGCGAAGCTCAAAGGCCTGCTTTCTGCTCCTAGGAGCAACTGGCCTGGTTACGCTGGGTTTGCATCTGCCCACAGCATGCACCCAAGCTCCACAAGTGACCTATGGGTGATATAAGAGCAGTCTCTGGACTGGAGAGAACCCCACCAGGGAGGGGAGAGTGTGCCCCTTCCGTCACTCACTCACATCACACAGTCATCATGCACATCATCCCCTGTACAGTCTCAGAACAGCAATATTCACCTCAGTGCCCACGCGACACACACACACACACACACACACACACACACACACACACAGAGAGAGAGAGAGAGAGAGAGAGAGAGAGAAAGAAAGTATTTGGAATGAACTAGGGAGGCCTTCCCAACCTAGCACTCTCATGGCTAAGCAGCATTTGATATTAAAATCTCTGGTCTCCTAAGACCTGTTTCCAACTACCACTCAAAGTGGTAACAGACCATTCAGAAACAGCATCAAGGGATTCTACAAAGCTGACTCGGAACCCAGAGCAGGAAGGCCCTCGGCCATCATCTGCTCCCTACATTTTTAAGCAAAACTGGGAAGAAGGAAGAGTCATGCCAGATGCTGAGGGGCAGGCAGGGGCCTCGCCCGCCTTGCCCCGCCACACTCACTGGCCCACCTAGCTATACCTGCTTCACGCTGTGGGCTTTGAAATGGCTTTTTTTTTTTCTTTTTCAGAAATGGATTTTTCTGAAGAATAAGTTAGATTTAGTTTCATCAGCCCCAGTACGCTAGTGAAAAAGCATTGAAGACACTGGCCAGCCAGGTGGCCGCTGAGTGACGGTGAATCTAAGTGCCCTTCATCTACAGTGACTCTATAAAAGGTTTGCATTCATGGTTTCGCCAATAGGCCACTTGGCACCTGAGCTAGGTAACATCTGTACTTCTGTGTCCAGATGTCTATGAAGAAAGGCCTTTGAGGGATGTTGACCCCAAGGTAGTAAATGGGAAGTTGGTATGCCCAGCAGAGCATCATCCTCAGCTGGGAGCTGAGGGCTGTGGCCATTTCAACACCACTCTCAGAAGCTGAGCAACACCAGGACTGCCCAGGCTCTTCCTATCCTCCTGGATATCCATCTTTCCTTTGAATCACAGTGGTGCAAGCAAGGTTAGTTCTGCTGGGATGCTCCCATCTCAAGCAGCCTTCTGAGAGTATGTGCAGAGGCCACCCAGGCTACCCAGATCTGCCCTGGTTCACAATGAAGCCTTCAGTCCACATGCCTCGTTGTACTTGGGTGGCTCAGAGGTAATTGTTGCTACTTCAAATTCACTTCACACAGGACATCCCAGGTCAGTCCTGCCACCAGGCCTATCTCAGGTTCCATGGTACTTCGATGTGGCTGAGAAGTACATGCCAAGGATGAGCACTGTGAAGACCTCGTCATGCTGAGGCTGTGTATACTGAGAAGACCTCATAGGTGTCAAGACAAGATTGAAAGGAGGAGTGATAAGACCTACTAGAGGCTATAGCATGTGGCAGAAGCACCATCCATCGTCATGCTCCCAGAGGTTTGCCCAAAGTGGGGGCACCCAAGTAGAGATGACCTTCCCCGACCTACGATCCGGGGGCTTCCTGTGGAGGAAAGATGGGGCAAAACACGAGGGATGCCCAGAAATCTCCAGTTCTTAGGGGAAAAAGCTCCAGCACAGAGGAGCAATCAGGCCTGATTCCAAGTCTGTCTATCATCAGAATTCGTCTCTGTGTGCAGCAAAGCAAAAAAGCTGTGTGGGGTCAGCTTGCTTGGTAGCTGGCTGCCAGCTTGCCTAGGCAAAGCATTCGCCATCTAAAGCCACAGTGGCCATAATGGATCAACCCAGTGGAGCAGGGTACAGGCTCCATGTTCTCCTGTATGACTGTCAAGGAAAGGGTTGGGCACACTGAAGCTGCATCAGCTACTGGCTGCCATTATTCTCACTGTGCATGGGCCTGTCCTCTGCTTTGGGTTCTAAGGGAAGGCGAGGAGAGACCTCTGTTGTGAGATAAAATCCAACCCACAGCAGGTCCCTATTCAGCTCCTTGAGAAGGAAGAGGTCTAACCTAGATTATCATTCCTTGGGAACCACAAGACACTTGCCTACAGGGTTTAGAAAGCTACCCAGAGGCCCTGGAGTCAGTTGGACTGCACCTCTGTGTTCATGCTGCAGATGATTGTGTGTGCTTATCTGGTGTCTATATGTCCATTTGTGTGTGTGTGTGGGGGGGGTGTTTGGGTGTGTGTGTGCACATGTGTGCACACGAGTCACTGATGAATGTCCACAAATGACAGCTTGGATAGAGACTGCCCTTGACCTGCCTGTCCAGGTCAGATGGGTCAGGCAGCAGCTCTCCAGCTCTGGCCAGCGAGAAGATCACTTAGATGTGGTGCCTGAGTCCCTTCTGGAAGGAGAGGGTTACATGCAGAAGCTTGCATGTGGTCCAGGTGCCCACTCACTCCAGGGTGCTCCAATGAGAGCAGCAGTCACCACCCCCTTAGACAAGACAACCTGTGCCCTGCACCAGAAGCTCCGGCACAGCTGGAGAAGCTGAAGTTAGAACTACAGGCCTGGTGCCCAAGAGCACAGCTGCCCTCAGTGAGGTTGAAAGCTCCCCTATCCATCCCTCCCACCATCCAGGGATTAGCAAGCCAAGCCTGGGAGAAGTCAGAAAGGCTTATGGTCTCCGTGCACGTGAGCCCATACCAGGAATGAATCATATCATTATGGCAGGATTAGAAGTAAAATGCCATTAGAAAGTGCTGTGCACACCCTGCTTTAATAAGGTCAGCATCAGCAGGCAGCAGGGGGGCCAGTGCACGAGGCTGCAAAGCCCCACACCTCCTCCCACCACAGCAGAGGCCCAGGGAGACAGCACTAGGCCGCCAGCACAGCTGGCATCCACAGGGGAACAAATGTTCTTTATGCCAAGGCAACCCAGGCTCAGCCCTTTACCCAAACCTGCTAAGAATTACTTCCCAAATCTCCCTCACCAGGTACCCCTAACAATACCCCCTCCCCAAGAGTTCCATACTCTAACCCTGCCTATGCTTGGAAGGAATGGAGAATCAATCAATTGTACTTCACAAAAAATTCATGTGCTATTAATCTGCTGGGCTCCCTAATGGCAACGCCCAGGTCTTTGACTCTGTTATCCATCCTTGCACACATATCAGGAGAATCTCACCGAGCGCTCAAGCCTGCAGGTTCTGCAGTTGCCTGCAAGGTCTGGGAGGGAGGGAGGGAGGTCTCCCCTGCCATCCCCTGCCATATGCAAAGGCCACAGAGAAGGCCACCCTGGGAAGATGTGTATATAGGCTGTGATTACTCTTCTCCATGCCAGTCAGCTTTCCCTCCTTGTAGCTTCATCAAGGGCCACCCGGGGAACAAGCTGGACAGCCCCCATCCCGGGATGAGGGTAGATACTCACAGCTCCAGGGACCTGGACAGGATAGCAGACAAGGTGAGCAGGATGCAACCATAGGGTCCAGCTTCGAACTGTGGGAGGAGGAAAGAGGACCTGTCAAATGTGCATCTCCCCCCCTGCAGCAACTTGTGTAGCCAGACCCAGAGCGCAGCCCGCCGGGGACCTGGCCTCATGGCTTCCAGCACAGTCACAGGAGTCAGTGAGTAGCCAGAGAGAGCATATCCTAGTCACATCTTCCTAGCTAGGCCTTCTAAAGGACAGAGGAACACAGAACTGAGCCCCAAAACCTGAATGACAGAAATACCTCCGTAGAGTTCATATATGACCCCAGAAGCACCAAAGCCAAAAGCAACAGAGGTGAAACATTCCATTCTGGGACCACTGTCACCTCTGACCCTGAAAGAAGGGAGCTGAGCTCTGCTGTTATTCTCCTCTGTCAGAGAATGAGACCGCCCGGCTCCTGGGTAACACACTGGAGGTCTAGGGGCACTCTCCTTGACATAGCTCTGATACAGAAGAGCTGAGCTGTGTGATCAGCAAGTACGCAGCAGATGTAGAACAGGGCTGGCATCCACTGGAAGCTAGGGAGTGCCTGCCTTCCCTACCAATTTATTATTTTAAAAGGGGTTTTAAATACCCACTTTTGATTCGCTGGTTATCTTGGGTTTGATTTGTCTGGTATTAAAATGTTGCTGATGCTGCATCAGGTCTATTTTGCATCTCAGCCACCCCGCCTGGCTGTGTGGCTCTGCCACTCTGAGCCTGTCACATGACTGGAGAGATGTTTCTGAACTTCCTGGTCCCTAAGCCCTTTTCTCCGCTGTACAATACAGGCAAAGTAGGAGTCTCTGCTTACAGCAGGGTGCAAAGCACCTATAGCAGGGCCAGCCTGGCACCCACAGCAGCTATGGTACACTATGGTTCAGCACAGGGCCTGCTGCTATTCATGCTGGTTCTGGTATTACTATGGTTTGGTTTGGGTTTGGGCAACTTGACACAAGCTAGAGAGACACCCAGTAAGAAGATGCTCAATTGAGAAAATGCCTCCACCAGATTGCCTGTAGGTAAGTCTATAGGGCATTTTCTTGACTGACGATTGATAATATATTTCATTATTATCTCTTGGAAGCTTGTTCTGTTCTAATGAGAGACAGAGAGGGAGTGGATCCAGGTGGGAGGGGAAGTGGGGGTAGCTGGGAGGAGCTAGGGGAGGGGAAACTGTAATCTGAATGTGTTATATGATAAAAGGATGTATTTTCACTAAGAGGGGAGAGAGTAAAAACGAAAAAATTTTAAAAATAAAATAAAAAGGCAGTATGAGCAAGCCATGGGGAGCAAGCCAGTCAGCAGCACTCTTCTGTAACCTCTGCTTCACTTCCTGCTCCAGGTACCTGCCTTCAGTACCTGCCTTCACTTCCTGCCTTCACTTCCTGCCTTCAGTACCTGCCTTCAGTACCTGCCTTCAGTACCTGCCTTCAGTACCTGCCTTCACTTCCTGCCTTCAGTTCCTGCCCTGACTTCCCTCAGTGAGAGAGTATGGCCTGAGAGTTGTAAACTGAAATAAACCCTTTCCTCCCAAATTGTTGTTGGCCATGGTGTTTTATCCAAGCAATAGAAACCTCAACTCAAACAATAGCCTACAGAAATGAAGAGTCTACAGCTCCCAGCCCCAAACCAGTATGAAATTTTGCTCGTCCCACTTTGGGCAGGATGAACTGTATTTGAAGATGCAGTTATAATAGTCCTCCTTGTATGTCAACAATAATTTTTGGACTTAAAGCTAAAAGGAGAAAAGGCTATTTTTGACAAGCATGATGTAACTGAGTACATTTTCATTTTTTCCTTGGCCACCAAGAAACTCAGAATCAAATATAGTATTCCAGTTCGGAAACTATTACAGCTCAAGGTTCTAATAAAATTATCTTCCCTTTAAAGTGCAGTCTTTGTTTTCGCCCTGTAATTCAAACAGGCAGTTAACTGATCATAAAACCATAATAGTGAGTGAAGTTCCTGTACCAAGAGCATGTTCCTCTAGGCACGGGAGTGGCATCTGGGATCTTGCACTGGCAGGCTGAGAGAAACGAAGACTTGGGCCCACTGCAAGCTAGAAATGAACATGAGGCCAACCTGGGCTACAGAGAGACCCTCTTTCAAAAATAAACAATACATGAGACTGGTCTCTACAAACTGCGACCTGAGAAGCAGGTGGGCATGTCTGCTTGGTAGGGGTGACTCAAAAAGAAAAAGAACTTAAAATGTGTGGCGAGCAGCTTGGTCAGAAGAGGGTGGCAAGCCCCTCTGAAAACACCCGAGAGGCCTCACAGGAAGCTGAGTGTGGACAAGGAGGGTTTTCTGGACAAATGATGTAAGCACGTTCCAGGCAAGGAAAGAGAGTGTGAAGGCCCAGCGGCTGGCCTGAGGAGCCCACAGAGCCCCAAAATCACTGCTCATTTTATGAACAATCTTAGCTCTTTCTATGACAACAACAAAAATGAATGAGCCTCAACTTAAACGAATCAAACATCTAAAACCTGTGACCTCAAGTCAGACACTTGGTGCTGTGGCTTCTACAGTGAAAAACAATGATAACTAAGACCCTGCCTTGCATACTTCCCCAGTTATTTATGGTGCGTGTTCTCAGAGACAGCTCCTGGGGAAGGGACAGCTGCAGAGTGATGGCCCTGTCCCTCCTTGGGGTGACCCATGCCTGGGGAGTGCGGGTGACAGATCCTGGGTGCAGCTTTAATACCACCTTGTAGTTGTTCTAGGGAGCTCTCCCTCTGTCTCCCCTTCCGCTACAGTCTCCCTCTTGGCTTAGGGGAAGCCTCGTCTTCAGGATCCGTGTCCCTGGCCAAGCCCGAGGAGCCTATCACCCTGCAGCAGGGCTGTGGTAGAGCTGTGAGCATTCGAGCCACTGAAGCGGAACTCACCATTGCACAGTGGGAAGCTGTTACTGCGCAGTGTGACATGGTCCCAGTCTTTATGATACCTCAGACAGTGCTTACTTTGGGCTCCCAGGGAGTAGAAAATCCAACCCAACTTGGCCAGGTTGGCCCTCTTAGGACACAGCTGAATGGTACCAATATTCCATCTTGCTTTCAAAAAATATTTATTAAAATTATCTCATCAAATTCAAGCTGCCAAGACATGGGAGGCCTCAGGGCATCCTGATGGTATGAAAGGTCACCTGGGCCGGAAACAATGTCTGGGGCCACTTGGGAAGAAGGGGACGTTCTCCCAGCACAGCTCCGGCTCTGGGAAGACATGAGCCCACCAAGGTATTCAAGGTCCAGCTGGACAGAAACCTGGGGTCACTAGACACCTCTCGAGTGGCAAGCAGCAATGAATGCTGCATGGACACTGTTTATTTTGGGCGGCGGTGGCATACATTTCCCAGCCTGGCACGAGGAGTCTCTCTTAAGCACGGCCCATGAAAAATGGATTTGGTGTGTTCAGTGCTGAGGCAGCTCAACTGCTTCCAGCAAAAACAGAAATTAAGCTGTGGGGGGGAAGAGACTGTTTCCAGAGGAATGGGGGCCAGGTATTGGCTAGACTGGCTGCCCTGGGGAACCACAGCTGGCGAGGAGGCATACCTAGAGCCTGAAGGTTAAATTGAGGGACCCTCACCTGACAGCAGGCCCTTCTCTCTGAACTCCCTCATGGCTTCTGTCATGTACGAGCTTCAGGAAATCCAGGGCACAGGCTGAGGCACAAGAGCCCACTTGCAGGCAAGGATTGAGGCCCTAGTGCCAAGAGTCACCATCACAGGGGCAGTGGCCTGACCCCAAAGCTTTTCCTTGACTGCACTATGGCCACTCCTTGGTCCTCAATCGCTTTCCTTCCATAGCTAGGATAGCTCCATGTTCCATCTGCCTCAGGGGACAACCTTCCATGGGTTTCCCTTAGGCACACTGCTGTGCCCTCAGACACCTCCATTCAACAGGCAGCCCTGGTTCTACTCACTCGGAGTGCCTGTACTTCATGTAGAACACATTTTCCCATAGGAGCTCAAGAGTCTTCACTGATAATAGAAGCTATTTTACTGCTCCACCTTCCATTTCTAGATGGGGGTTCAAAAGGGCTTTTCCAAGGCCAAGGCAGGTACCTAGGCCCTTGCTTCAAGCCTTCTCATTGCTCTCCACAAAGGTAGGAAACTGCCACACACCCTGCAGACACCCTGAGGAGTTATCACAAGAAAAAAAAATAGAAGTAGAAACGGCACAAGTGACAGACAGCTATTCTAGGACCCTCTCGACATGTTTCCCCCTCTGCCTAGACCTGAGGTAGCTGCCCTAACTAAGATGACCATGCAGGCCCCAGCTCTCCTGGACTGCCCCAGAATGGAAAGCAATGGTTCTAGGATGAACAGGCTTCAGTGGGGCCAGTGTCCCGTGACCATGCCTGTCTACCATTAGTCTCAGTGTGGGACTGTTTTCTTAACAGGGAACATCTGGTGCTGTCAGGGTCAGGATGCTTCTGGGGCTGTGCTAAGACCCTCAGGATCTTCAGGGGGAAGGGCTGAGAAAGGATATCTAACAGTAAGGACTTCAGGTCGGGTCCCACCTCCAGTCAATTCTCCCTCCCTAGGCTCATCACTCGACACCCTACCCTCCCAGAGCATTTCCTGATTCTCATGGAGCAGGTATACTTCCTTCTTTATCTGCTCATGCCATGAAGCTAGGCCTCATGCACAGCCTGTGAGGCAGGCATGGCTGGTACCTAGGCATGCCAAGTGAGGTAACTTAGGTACAAAGCTTCAGGATAAAGCCTGAGTCTCACAGCCTCTCAGATCCAAAGCCAGGCAGACTACTCCATGAGCCACATCCTTTGCTCCACACACCCTATAGCACCTTTCCCAGTGAGGATTACAAAAGCCCTAGGATTTCTCCTGTCCAACCTGGCCATAGGCCATGAGCCAATCTCAGAACCAGTGGTGAAGTGCATCCCTCCTTGAGCAAAGCAGGCACTGTAGGGTCCTGCATGGTTCAGCCTGCCTCTCCAGGACACTAGTGAGGTCCTGTGCCAAGCAGGGTCTCCTCCAGCCCCACAGAGAGAGCTGCTTCCTTGTCACCTCCCAGCTTCTTCTAGAACTCTCTCTGTTAATTCACAGTCCAGCCTTCCAGAGTGGCTGCTTACTTCAGCAGAGGGAAAGCCCTAGAAAGTCAAGCCTCAGCTTGGCTCCTGATCCCAGATGAAGCCCAGTTGCTACAGCTCCCTAGGCCTTGTGATCACAACCAGCCTTGGAGGATGTCACGGAAACTGCCTCCTTCCCACACCCACCCGTCTCCGACCTCCATCAGCACATTCTTCCCAGTGTCTTTGCCAACCCCAGGAAGGAAATGACCAGAGCCGTACTCCACCAACCACCCTCTTCATAGAGAAATCGGAATGTTTAGCAATGTTCATGCCGCCAAAGAAATGACTGTGCATACCTGATGAATGCTCTGCTGGATAAAAGTCACCAGGTCCTCAGAGCTGGTCAAACTATACAGTGTGAGCTGTGAAGAAACACACAGAGTGAGCCACATGTCCCCAGGGACTGTGCCCATGCCGGGTCAGGCCCTACCAAAAAAGAAAAAGTGCATGGGCTGTTGTGAGTGATTCTGGGCTGTCCAGCATCGCTGAGTGAGTTACGGGTTATCCTCCGGTGAAGTCCCTGTACTCCCCTGACATGGTGCACAGGGATCACGGTCCCTGTGTGGAGGCTAAAACAAGGAATAGGAGAGGCAGGGAGGAATCACTTTTCCATGTCACCATGGACAAGCCAGGTCAAAACCCAACAAGCTATACTCAGGCAAGTCAGGAAAAAACACATTTCCAGAAAACATTAATCAAGCAAGGTCCCAAGTGAGGGTTCAAGGGTCACATGTGCGTATGGCTGGGTCATAGGAAACAAACTGGCTAGAACAAACGGTGAAGGCATATCAGGCTTTGAGTATCTTTGCTGTGTCCAGGTTTTCAATAATACACAGTATCCTTCCTATTTCTTCCTTATCTTGCACTTAGGCTGGGCTGATGTCTGCTGCCCCATACTATCAACTTCCCCTCCCCCACTTTCTACATTCTCATGCCTCTCCCCATTCATGTGAATGCTAGAAAAGATACTAAAGATTTGGGAAGGGCAGAAGGTCAGCACAACAAGGAACACTGCACACAGGATACTGAGGGTACCTCTATACCAATGCATATGGAGGGGAATGAGGGGACACACTGGGCCTCTCAGCCACTGAACCAGCTCTGACCATGCCAAACCATGCCAAACCATGCCAAACCACCAAGCCACTCAGCTCTCCCCAACCCCCAAAGGGCAGGCAGGATTCTGGGGGCCTGGGCTGCAGGGATGGCCAGCCAGCCCCAGCTGGGGGAGGATTTACTTATATGAAAGGAGATAGTCCCCAAACAAAGCCAAAGGTGGCACGATATTTTTCCAGAAAGCCGTACTGTTTCTAAGACTCCATCTGCTTTGTATTTCCCTGTTGGACTGAAGTGCGGTGTTCCTGAAGCCCTAAAAAGGAAAAAAAGGTGCATAAGTCCTCTACCAGAGGAAAAGGCTCACCCTCCAGCCAGCAAGACCACATGTGCCATGAAATGAAAGGGGACAGGAGTGGCAGCTCCAGAGGGAACAGAGAGCCAAGGGCTTCTCGTTTTTTCTGTTATGAACTCACCCACAAGTCCAGGGCATGGAAAAAGAGAGTGGTGGGTGAACTTGGAACAACCACGCCTATGTCTGGCAGGAGGAGGCCCAACTCTCCCTTACAGTTGGCAAACACATCTGCAGAGGAAGGACTGCTGACTTGCCACTGTCTTCATCCAGGGTAAGGATTCCAGCCATCCTCTTAGAAGCCTCTCCACCCATGCAGACTCCCCCAGCAACAAAAATGGGAGTGTAGCCTGGGGCAGCTCTGACTAACAGTAGGATTTGGGTGTGGGACCCACTTGCCACCAACTTCTATGTGGCCTGGGACACATCATCTTTCTTCTCTGGGCTTTTGTTCCATAAGCTCTTGAACCCTCTACCCTTAGAGATACCAAATAGACAGGTGCCAAGGTTAGTTACCTAGCATAGGGTACCAAAGGCAGGTAGCCATAGCCGACAACCCAGCCCACAACTGATGTGATACTGCCAGAAGCATATCACATTTATCATCCACCATCTACTTACATTAATAAATGATTCATACTGATAATGTTATTATATCTAATACATATCATTTATTTATACTTACTCATTTAGTTCTCACAACCATTAAGTCATCATTATTATCACCCCATTTTCTAAACAAGTCAACAAATGAGGCATAGGGAGGTGAGGTCACGTCCCAAGGCTCCACATCTAACAAGCAATGGCTTTGAGAGTCTGTTTCAGAGAGCCCCCTTTCTTAAGCACTATGCTAAAGTCATCAAACTGATCCCCAAACCACTTCCTTCCCCAAAGCGTAGCCACAGTGATGATTCCACCCTAGGGGTGAGGCTGGAGATCTAGAAAATGGCAGGGACAAGCTGATGGTGGTCATGGTAACCGAATCCAGGGACTAGGCTACGGCCTCAGCCACTCACCTCTCTATCTCATCCTCACCGTAATGAGGTTATGGTGACACAGGCAGAATATGCTTTGGGGTCTTGGATGCTGGCATACACTGCTGAGTCAGCCTGTGGCCCCAAGGGAAACACTAAGGGGCACTGAGTTGCAGGGTTTTTTTCCTGTGCTTTCCAAGTCCTGTGTGGCAGGCAGGCAGAAGCACATCCTCCTACATGAGCCTGGAGTTTGGAAATCAGCAGAGCCCAGCTGCCCAGCATACAGACCAGGATAGCCTCAGCCAGCAGCTAGGCCAGGACAAGTTGGGGATTAAATACAACATGGCCCCCAGAACCACTTACAGTGCAACCACGGCTTGTTCTTTGCCTCCAGCTCGCCACAGGATGTCGGCAATGGCCAGGGCAAGGCAGCGAGTCCTCTGGGCATCTGAGGGCTGCAGCCGGCTGATGAGAAAGGGGACATGTTTAGGTTTATGAAGGCACAGAGCAACACAGGCTCACCCTATGAGAGATGTCTAGGTGGCTCCTCTACACAATCCCATCAGCTGGGGACAGATGAGAACACAAGTAACCAGGAGCCAGGTCCCTGGGGTAGCCTGAAGGATGCTATCATGCTGCCAACTGAAACAAGTGTGTGACTGGCAGCAGTGGCCGTTCTGTGATGGGGACTGGCTCTCCCAAGACCTCTGAGCCAAGTGCATGTGAACCCTTTAAGAAGCTGTGAGATTCATGGAAAGCAAAGGACAAAGTGGGGCTGGCAGAGATGTCCTAGAGAAAAGGCCACTAGGGTGGACCTCTGGGAATTGGGGGGCAGGAAGGCACAGGAGAAGAAGGTCAGAGAGCGTGGCAGGACACAGAGCAGCAACGTGTAGGCACAGGGTAGCTTTGGGAAGCTCGGCCAGGCACCACATCTAAAGCTGCTGAGCCGTTGTGCAATAAAAATGGTGACTAAGAGGTTCCTGGGGCATGGCAAGAATAAGAGGGAGGAAGGCAGTGGCCAAATATAGCCGCTCCTTTCCACTTGACATTTCCAGGGCTCCTTCGTGCTATGCCCCTTGGCTTTCCTCTGTGCTCTGTGGATCTCCCCGGCATTCTCGCAGAGGCTGGCTCGAGTCTCTTCCTAACCAACATGAAGAGAACCTGCTGGGGGTAGGGCAGAATGCACACAGGAGAACTCCAGGTTTTCGCTCACCAAAAAAATGCTTGCCCTCCACACCAAGATGTGTGCGGAGAAAATGCTGGAATCTAACACACACACACACACACACACACACACACACACACACACACATACACACACACACACTGCCAGGGCAAGAGGAGAGAAGCCAGGACACCACTAAATAGCTATCATGGTGGGACACAGAGCTATGCAACCTCAGCCAGGCTGTTATTGTAAATTAGAACCTAATTACTTTAAAATAAAAGGTTAGCAAGGCACAGTGATGCCTCTGTTTCCCCATTGAGAAACTGAAAGTGACAGTGAACTCCCCTCCGTGTTGGGAGCCTGAAACAAGACACTTCACATGAGCCAGGTCCCTGAAGCATGGGGAAGCTTCCAGTCACTGGTTCCAACACAACTGTCACCACCTGGGCCACATCCACAGCCAGAGGTTCACCTGACACCTGCCCACCAGGCTCCTGGCATTGGCAAGGCTGCAGAGGCAGCAAGCCGAGCACTGAAGCTCAGCCTGGGACAAAGTAAGCCAGTGACCGCCTGGTGCCTCCGCAGACTCAGGAAGCCTGCCATATTCCTCACAGGAAACAGGGACCATATCATCGCCAGACCGGATGGCCTAAGCTGTTAGGAGCACCAACCCAGGTCGGTCAGCACTTGCTAGGAAAATAACATTGAAAATAGAACTTTTTTTTTTCTGGGTTTCAGGAGAGGCTATGCCAGGGACAAAGAGGCCTGGGTGGTGGAGATGGGTTGGACGTTTACTCTTTGGATTCAGAAACTACAAACGGGTGTCGTGGCTCTCCAGATGACAGCTATGGCTTATGCGTTGCGTGCCTTGTGTCTCGTGGCTGTCTCACCTGTGCTTCACTGAACAGTTATAGTCGCTCCCCGCCCACCGTGAGTTTTGTTCTCCCCTAGATCACCTCTGGTCCCACAGTACACATGTATTCACCAGGATGGCTGAGGTGGGGCCTCTTCCCATACCCCCACCCAGATGAAAACTCTCAAACTGGTAGAGGGCATGTAAAAGCCAGCTTGAACAGAGCACACTGCCTGGTGCACTTATGGCTGAGAAAGCCACAGTCCAGGAGAAAGGGGACCCCCATCTGAGCACCCCCAGGCAATGATGGAAACAAGCAGTCCTTGCTTGCAAGAGTGACATTCAAGATTTTTTTTTCAAGTGCATTGGGGCTTTGCCTGCACTTACGTACACATGAGGGGCCAGATGTCCTGGGACTGGGGTTACAGACAGTTGTAAGCTGTCATGTGGGTGCTGGGAATTGAACCTGGGTTCTCTGGTACTCTTAACCACTGAGCCACACCCCCCGGCCCCTCCAGTCTCCATCATTCAAGATTTTAAAAACTAGCCTGGGAGATCTTAGCAAGTGCCGGACACTGATGATGAACACTCCATATGTGAAACTGTTAAACAGCCAATGAGTTCAGCACTATGGCATCCTCTTTTAAAATGAAGGACTAAGTCTTGGGAACGAAGTGATTTATCCAAGTCACAGGGAAGAAAGAGTCAAAGTGAGATGGGAAGGTGGCGCTAACTAACCATGGTTTTAGGACCTGCCACCTGCCTTGCAGCCCATCTGTCCAGCACCTTGTGACACAATCAAGACAGCGTTCTCCTGGGCCAGTCCCACCCTGGTCCCACTGGCATTGCCTGCAGCATTGCCTCTCTGAGCTGGCCTGGTTCTACAGTCCTCGCTCTGGGTCAGCTTGCAGTTAGCAGCGTCTGCAGCTCCCCACCTAATCCAGGCCTTCTCCATCTTTCTGAGGCAGAGCTTCTTGAGCTCTCATTTTCTAGATAAAACAGAGGCTCATGGAGAATGCAGTGACAGGCTGTCAAGAGGTCTGCAGTCAGTACCTGACCCTCAGGTGACAGGGAGCTCCACCCCTCCCAGTCTTGCTGCTCTGTTGCTTAGTTTACTGTCAGGGCTCTGTGTCACATGCATTCATGCAGACGTGCACTCATCCCAAAGGTGACAACAAAAGGACGGGTCACCTGTACCTGTCTACATATCCAGGACTTAAGCCTCAGCATTATCTGTGCAACAGCTTAACGGGTGATCCCCTGGTGACAGAGAAGATCCTTGTGGCCTAGACAGCAGACACAGATGTCACGGCCCCACCAGGAATCTGGCCCCCAGCCAGGCTCTTACACCAGAAGTTTTCTTCAAGAGTCTAATTCCTCCAGCAGTGTAGCCTGAAGTGCTTAGGGAGGACTGGGTGAGGAGCTACCTCCATTACGCCTGTCCAGGTGTTTCAGATAAGAGTCGCTTTGCCTTAATTATCTTGGGACAATTTGCACATTTCCCTAAAGATGTACCCATGTGAACCAAGCTTACAGAAAGTTCTGCATAAAGCTGCCAGTGTGTGCAGGCCACAGTCCCCTCATTTCTGCCCCTCTGAGGGAGGGCAGAGGACTGGCTGGCTGGGGGTCCACAGGTGGATCTGGAGATCTAGAGGCAAGCGTTCCTTCTACGTACCTCAAGTGCCATGACTTCAGAAGGGAAGCACAGTACAAGGCCAGCGGCCCGGACCCTTCTCGTTCCTACCAGCCTCTAAAGGCCTTTCCAGCCCCAGGGCTCTCTTGGGGCCTATGGAGGGGATGAGCCAAGCGGCACAGCTCCTCCCGTCCAGTGGAAAAACACCATATCCTGCCGCCTGGCTTTGTCAGCCTGACTGAGGCGAGGCAGTTGCCAGCCTGATGGGTTGAGCCGTAATGAGGCCAGACAGCCATACAGAAAACACATGGCCTTGCCAAGAGGCCTTTATTTCTGCCTGGCTTCCCTGAAAGAGCCACCCACCCTCAGCTCTGCTCTCTTAGAACTTTGTCCCTTTCTCTGGATCCTTTAGACCCACTGTGCAAGAATCCAGCCCAGGAGCTCTGTGCATGTGTAAGATCCTTGGGCTGCCAGAGCTCCTGAGATGCCGCATCACAATCCTGAGGCCAAAAGGAGCTTGTCTTAGTCTCCACCTCAACTTACTCCTTTGAAGCTGGGCAATTTTAGAGTGAAAAGGGACCTAGCATGCACAGCCCAGGAGGGCCATCTAAACCAGACATACTTGTATCATACACACACACACACACACACACACACACACACACCAGATGCAGTGCAGTTGTAGTTGTCTGCACTAGTTTTAGTAAACCAGGGCAAGGGAGGTGCTGTTGAGAAGCGCTTGGTAAACGGAGAGCCTAGAGGGTACTGGAGCATCCAACAGCTGTTTCAAACTCCAACAGCCTCAGCTCCTCCTGCCATCTCTGGTTCCCCACTGCTTCTAGAGTACAACAACATGCTATGACAGGCAAGATGTCACAGGACAGTCTTGGTTTAGCAATGGTACTGTGACCCTGAGCTAACATCAATCCATCTGTGGGCCTCAGTTTCCCCACCTGGACTGTGATGGGCTAAGGTCAAGGGGCCTACTCAGTTGCATGGCACTGGAAGGTCTTTCAAAAGTCTCTGCTTGCATTTTCTCAAGGAGCGCAACCAGAGAAGGAGTTTACTAACTACTAACTCAGAGATGTGAGCTCCCTACTACCACTACAGAAAGCCAGGTCCTGGCCAGCTGCTGTGTTCTCTGCAGCATCCGCCCTAGCACAGACTCTCCCCTCTCTGAGGGCACACAGCACCCACTGCACAAGGATACCTACTGTAGCCTTCAACTCGCAGAAGACTAGCAAGGTAGAGGCACAAATTGCAAAAGGCGCTCCTGCTTTCCTCCTGTCCCAGAACAGCCACTTGCTCTGTGCTTGTATCAGCACTGGCCGAAGCTGTGTCCCATGGCTCTCCTCCCCTTCCCTAACTGTCTGCCTGAGGCAGACCACTTCTTTGGCTGGAGACTGCAGAGTACATCGGTTCCCTTACCTATAGCCCTCTGACCAGGCCCGGCCCATGCATTTCTCCCTAAGTTTCCTTGGACTTCACAGAGCTGATGTCCCTGCTTCCCTCTCACTGAGCAGGAAGGAACATCCTGTACACTTAGCCTGAGGATCATGGGGATGTGGGATGCAGGGAATCATGAGCACCATCCAGAGCTACCAGGCCCAAAGGAAGCACTATCATTGTCCACCGGCAGGTTCTACATACACGGGGTCACACAATACAACTAACATACAACATAACCTACTCTGAGAACACAATGTAACCCGCATACAAAATATCACCCACCCCAAACAGAATATAACCTTTGTACATAACACAACCGACACACAACAAAACCTCCTAAACACATGACCCACTCAAACAACACAGCCTACCCAAATACCCCAACACAACACTTCAACATAAAATACAAGTCGCATACAACCCAACATAATCCATCTACAACACAAACCACATACAATATAACCTTCATATAACCCACAACACAGCCACAAAACACAACTCACACATAACACAACCTTCACATCCAACACAATCACACACATAACATGTCCTCCAAACAGAGCACAATTATCCCATAAAACGACGTTCACACACATGCAATACAATTCTACAAGGCATCTTTTCTACATTACACAATTCCCATACAAATATAATCACCACACAGCACAACCCCCTCAATGTAATACAACATGTACATAATACAACTCACTCATATACACAACACAGCTTCTCTCATGAAATGCAACCCACATGCAGTAATTCAAAAATAAAACACTGCCCCACATACAACACAAGTCCTCAATACTACACAATCCTCATATGAAACATAAACCCCAAGAACAACTTCCATGCTCTTTCCAGATGTGTGCCATCAGCCCCAGCAGCCAGCATGACCCAAGCCTCACATACAAACACAGCAGGCCTGCCCTCTGGGTTGTTGTCCGGGTGAACCCACTTTCTTTCTCCAGGTCCCAGCACACAGGAGCTCTATGCCGAGGACACATTGCTTCCTGCTCCTCCTCTCTCTCTCTGTCTCTCTGTCTCTGTCTCTCTGTCTCTCTCTCTGACTCTCTCTCTCTCTGTCTCTCTCTGTCTCTGTCTCTGTCTCTCTCTCTCCTCTCTCTCTCTCTCTCTCTCTCTCTCTCTCTGTCTCTCTCTCTCTCTCTCTCTCTCTCTCTCTCTCTCTCTCTCTCTCTCTCTCTCTCCCCCCCCCCCCCCGGGTAAAGCTACCTGTGTAGTGGTGCATAGAGCAGGCCTAGACAACGCTTGACGGATGCTAAACAATGGCAGACCATGATTGGAGGTGGCCAAGAGTGTCACTTTCCACCACATGGTAGGGTTTCTTTTGATTCAGAGTCACCCTGGGCTCCAACCTAGTGGACCTCCTGCTTCAAAGCTCTGGATTCCTTCTCCTGTGGGCTACACGAAACTAAGATGACTTATGTCCTGGGCAGCATCCCATTCTGCAAGCAACTTCGAGACAGCATCCCAACAACTGGGAAACCATCTATGTATGAGTCTAGGGATCTAAAGAGGCCCTGAAGGAGTTTTGAGCTGACATGAGTCATGAGACATCATTCACAGGGGCCACAGTCAAGGCTTACTCAAAGTTGCCAGTCCTTCTGAGAGTCCAGAGGCCCTTCTGGTTGCCTGGCCTTACTCCATCTCTGGCCACCTCAGGCGACCTCTATTCTTCTCCCTGCCCTAGGGCCTTTGCACATCTTGTTCTCTTTACGGGAATACCATTCTGCCTCCCCTCCCTGTTTGTCTGAACAACTCATTCATTCTTCATGCACTCATTCAACAAAAATCCTGAGGGCCTGTCCTGTGGACCAGGCACGGTGCCGGATTCCAGGAACCAGACTGTGGACCAGGCAGCTCAGGAAAGTCCCTGTTCTCACGGGGTGTGTGTTCTGGGGAGGAGGCAGATAGAGATATCTAACCGCACCAATGAATGAGAGCACAGTGAGTGGTGGAGTGATTAGAGACAGGCCATGGGGGTCAGGGAAGGCCTTCACTCACAGCGTGTTGAGAGGGACCAGTAGACAAACCACTTGAGCACACAGGGAAAGAATTTGAGGGTTTACGGTGAGAGACAGGAAAGCTTAGAGGGACAAAAGCTATGGCATGGATATGTGTGGAGGGGAATAAGGAGTGTCCCTCCTTCTGTAGAGGTCAGTAAGATTCAAATGTACCTGCAGGAAGTCCGGTCCCCCCGCCTTGGCAACATGCATGACTCCATCACCACCTGTCTCTTGGTCTGGCTCTCCTATTCAGTTCCAGCAGCCATGAAGAGACAGGTACCCCCCCCCCACTATCACAGCCCTATGATTTATGCTCCAAGGTAAGATTGGAAACAGGCAAGGACCCTGCTGAGACTGTCAGGGGTCCCTAATTCAATGGGTACTGTCACATCGGGAGTGTCAAATGTTTCTGGATGTCAGAGGTAGTGCTGGCTTCATCAGAAATCAATAGCAAATCTCAAGCCTCTTGGTTGACACCTCTAGTGGGAGGAGGGAGAGAAAGCAGTCGCTTCTCTCGTGCACAGAGGTATCCTAGAAGTGCTGACTATATGTAGATGAACAGGGGTGCCTGGGTACAAACACTTTGTGTGTGAAACAAAGTCTATGATCACAGAGTGGAGAAAGTCATGCACAGGAGAGTTGGCTGGGACGTGCAGTTCTGGCTGTTGACAGAGAAGCAGGGAGAGAGGAAGCCTTGGGCCTAGTGGGTGGGCAAGTAAGGGGTCTGAGGAGGCAGAACATTTGCAAAGCTGTCTTTGGTTACTTGCCATGAGGAGCAAAATGTGACTCACCATCCTTGCCTGCTCCTAGAGCCAAAAGTACCATGTCCATTTAACCAGGTCATCAGGAGCCCCGCTACCTAGCTGCCTTCCCCCTTGCCCTTCTTAACCTTCGGAGGATGATGGGAAGTATCAGGGAACACCCACACTTGCTTATTTATTCTGGACACTCTAAAGAAGCTTCGGGAAGGGAAGATGAACACTGACTTACAGATTAGAGTTGGTTCTGTTATCTCCTTCAAACAGGAGTTTCTGAAGCACACAGCCTTGAACAGCTGCCAGAACCCCACAGGGACCACCCTGCAGAGAAAGACACATGTCACTACAGTGAAAATGGCCCCAAGAAGCTGTCCAATTCACCCACACGCTCTAGCCCTGGTCATAGGGGGCCTTCAGCAAGGTGACCTGTCTATATGTAGATTCCCAGGCCTCCCCCTGCACCAAGGAAGATGCCGGTTTTAGCTCCTTTCTCATGGGATGAGTGTGACTATTTGCAAAGGCAGGTGTGAAGCTAGAGACATGACCATGGCTTTTCTGTCACTCAGACAACTCCCGCCATATCCAAGAGCAATAGGTCAGTGCTGCCCTTGAAGTTGTAGTAAAAGAGAAGCTGAGGCTGCCAAACGGCAGAGGGAGGCAGGATCTGATAGTATCCAGGTCCTTTCTCCAACAGCAGAGGCAGGGGAAACTCCATGCCTGAGGAATGCACACTCTTCCAACACCTGCTTTTCACACGATGCCCTAGCATTTCTTATAGCACTGAACTTCCCGCTCCCACGCTCTGGCCTCCATTTTTGAAAGTGACCCTCTCCAGCTCAACCTTTGAACCCCCCAACTCCTCCCAAGGTCAGACCTATGAAGGCTCTCAAAGCCTGCAAGTATGCTCAAGGCCACCTTCTGCTCCCTCGTGGTGACATCCCAGTGTCACAGGAAGTGAGTTTGACTAGAATGTCCCCAGCAAGGATCACAGTGGCTCTTCTCACTCTAGCAGCCCCATCTTAACTGCCTGTACCCTGTGGTAGGCCAGGTCACCACCCCACCGGTGCTCTCAGAGGTCACCACATGAATGATGTCCCCACTTTGTGCAGGACAACCCAGAAGAAAGGTCCCTGAAGACCCCAAGAGCAACCTGCCTTGTTCTGCACAATGCCATATTTTAACGAGGCAATGTCGTTGAAGGAAAAGTTCTGAAGTTTCCATTCTTCACTGAAGCAGCAAAAGGTAGAGCCGAACAGAAGGGTCTTTATCTCCTGGGAGGGAAAAGCATTTTATTAGCTGTTTATAAAATGAACAATAACAAGGCTTGCAGCACAGGCTCAGCAGGAGTTGGTCTTGGGTTCTAGAAGGAAGTGCATTTTCTGGCAGTGGTCTCTATTTTGCAAGCCCATTCTTCTCATATTTGAGGAAGATAAACCTGACCTTAAGGGTCTTACCTCTGGAACATCTATAAACCACACCATCCCATGCTAATATGGGCCAAGAGTTTCCTTACACAGACCTGGAAATATAAAACTTTGGCTTCAGCAGGGATCTTCGGATCCTCCATCGGAAAGACTGTAAGTTTCCAACCTGACCTCACATTAAAATTATCTCTAGGGACACTTAAAAATAATCCTGATGAGTAGGCCACGGGCCAGGTCAATCAATCAATCCACATTCCTGGGGGTGAGAGCTGGGTATCCACAGGTTTGTTTGGTTTTTGCTGTTGCTGTTTTGAGTGTGTGTGTGTGTGTGTGTGTGTGTGAAGAATGGAAGCCACGGCTTTCTGCCTTATCAGATTATCAGATTTTAAACTGCCCCAAATGATTCAACTTCGCTGCAAGGTTTCAGAGCCACAACTCTGGCACAAAGTTGGCAAACTATAGCCCATAAACTAAATCTGGCACCTACCTGGTTTTGTAAATAAGGTTTTATTAGCACACAACAATGGGCATTGTTTATATTTGTCTCTGGCTACTTCTACATCACAACAACAGATATGAGTAATTGCAACACAGACCATAGCCCTGAGCAAAGTCAAACGCGTATTATCTAGCTTTCTGGGGGAAAAAAAAAAAAAAGAATTCTCTCTAGGATGCCACCGTAAGTGTTCTCCCTTTAAAGCTTATGGAAAACCCTACCACCCACAGGGCTTCCTACCACCTCCCCAGGCTTGTCTCCATCCTTCCAGTTCTCCAGCATCTGTAGATTTCAGAGGATATTCAGTTTGTGGTTCATGCCTACAAACCCAAGCATCTCTGTCCAGAGCTTTGCGGTACTAATGCTGCGCTGACAGGCCCCCACTCTCTGACACTCCATGATGGTCTATGGTCTTCAGTTGCAGTTTTACAATGTGGGAGGGGGCTACTCTGAAGCCTTAGGAAGGCACAAAACCAGCAAGCTGATCTGCAGCTCCTCCCTGGAGGCTGCTCTCACAGTCAGCCTCCCCCTGTAGACCTGAATCACTTCACTACAATCAACTCTTTCATCTCTTCCTTTAGTACAAGGAATCTCTATGACAGCAACATTTGTCTACAAGTTGCCATCAAATGTGGCTCCCAGCACATTGGAAAAATGGATTCATCCATCGGGGCTCAATTCCCTTCCTGTGCCAAGTGCATCCATGAATTGCTAGGAGTGCATTTCCAACAGCCTGAAAACTACAGACTTGGTCTTCTGGGTGGACTCTGTGGCTATCCTCTTAATCATAGGGACAGTTTTGGGACACCAGTGTGTTTAACAACAATGCAGAAGCTAGGGTCCCATCCTCTCCCGTCTGTGAAACCCAGTCCCTTGGATTGGTTTGGGACATCTTGCTGGGCAGTCTCTGGGTGCCTCCAAGGGCTGAGCACCAAGTGGCAGTGCCTTGTGCAGAGAACCACAGCTGTTCTGGATGGTCAGAGCATGGGTGGCCAGCTCTGGGTTCCCTTTTATGTGCCTGGCCCTCTGTAGCTTCAAAAGCTGGATGGAGAGCATAGGGGAACAAAAAAGGAAAGGGGAAATAAACTCTAAAAACATCTTTACATCATGATCTATGTACTAAGTAAACACAGGTCAGTGGAACAAGGAGAAGCTGGCTGTGCTTCTAGGAGCATCTAGATTTTCTTCTGGATCCTGGCTGAGTGGCTGGTGTGGGACAGCAGGCACAACACGCCATCCTGCAGGAGCCTCTAGCCAAAGGAGAGACAAGTCACCCTAGCAATTGAGGGTCCTGAGGAACATGGGACCTCTGCCAAGGAGGAAACATGTGTCCTGCTGCCATAGGTCCATCCAGGAGGCCACACATTCAAACCTGGGCATACTGAAGAATTGCCACTCCTCCCGATCCTAGCTCTGCAGCTGCCCAGAGCCTAGTGCATGACATCAGTGTAGGCACACAGCCAGTCTCAGGGGATAACTACCTCATTCATGTCCCACTGCTGCAGGTGGGGCAGCACTGGGCCACCAAAGAGCAGGGTCCTACAGCATCTAGAATAGGAAAACCCAGCCTCAGCCTCACCCCTCTGTCACAAGGAGGCAGGGGAACAGCCAGGACTAAAACAGTCTTCCTGACTCTAGGGTCAGGTTCCTTATACATCACATCAAAGTCCCCACTTCCACAGTGACCAGGAGATGACAAGGAAGAAGCAGGGAGGCAAAAGTGTCAAAGTTATGCTGTCAGCATCAGGCGTGTGCACCGTGGACCCCCCGCCCCCCGAGCCTCAGCATCAACACCTACCTTAGCCAGTGAGAGGTCAATTGGTTTTGACACAGTCTGAAGCTTGAGCATTGATGGAGGTGGAAACAAGACAATGTCTTCCTTTATCAGCTCATCCTCAACATCCTCTGAAAGAAAACGAGGCTGTGGTGTGTCTCGCAACAGGAGCCACTTAGACCACCGACACACGGAGGACTTTGGAGAAACTTGCCTCAGCCTGGACATCAACCTCCATGTCAGGCCCCAGGACTCCCCAACCAGGAAAGAAAGCAAAGAGGGGCTCACTCGCTCCTGGACACCACCACCCCCTTCACTCTGCCACAGGTGGACAGAGTTCATCAAACCCAGCCAGGCCCAGCGCTAACACATCCTTTTTTTTTTTAATTTTTAATATTTTTATTACATATTTTCCTCAATTACATTTCCAATGCTATCCCAAAAGTCCCCCATAGCGCCCCCCACTTCCCTACCCACCCATTCCCATTCTTTTGGCCCTGGCATTCCCCTGTATTGGGGCATATAAAGTTTGCAAGTCCAATGGGCCTCTCTTTCTAGTGATGGCCGACTAGGCCATCTTTCGATACATATGCAGCTAGAGACAAGAGCTCCGGGGTTCTGGTTAGTTCATCATGTTGTTCCAACAATAGGGTTGCAGATCCCTTTAGCTCCTTGGGTACTTTCTCTAGCTTCTCCATTGGGAGCCCTGTGATACATCCAATAGCTGACTGTGAGCATCCACTCCTGTGTTTGCTAGGCCCCGGCATCATCTCACAAGAGACAGCTATATTTGGGTCCTTTCAGCAAAATCTTGCTAGTGTATGCAATGGTGTCAGCGTTTAGAAGCTGATTATGGGATGGATCCCTGGATACGGCAGTCTCTAAATGGTCCATCCTTTCATCACAGCATCCTTTTAAAAGGTGGGCAGGAGGCACAAGTCTGTTGCCACAGGGACACATGACAAGAGGCTAGCATAAGAGGAGTCAGGTTTGTGTAAAAACAATAGTAAATTCTTACAATCATCACTATTATTTATTGAACATTTGAGTTGAGCCACCCAATCCCAACGTGGCCTTTTGAGAGCTTGATTACTCCTGTTCCCACTAACTACAAGGGCATAAAGCCTAGGCAGTAATGTAACTGCCCCATGCTGGGCAGGGAAAAAGTGGCAGGATGCCAGCCAAGATGACTGTAAGCCAACTGGTACCCCAACTCCCCTGGACCTCCACCCAGAAGGGACTCCAGGACACCTCTTGGGTATCCTCACACATATACTTGAGTATATCCTCACACATATACTTGGGTATATCCTCACACAGATGGGATAACTAAGGATGAAAGTGAGAGCTGGTGGAGTCTGCAGTGGTGGCAGCAGCAACCTGTGACACCGCAGCTAGCAAGACCCTCCGGCCTGCCCCATTCTGTGAAACATACGCTAGAATGCTCAGTTAAAGGACCCCAGGAGAAGGCACCCTGGGGCAAGCAGGCTGGTGAAGCTGAGTACAGACTCCCCAGACAAAGTGCCAGGGTAGGCCTGGCATTGGGGGGAGGGCACAGAGGGTAACCTCAGTGCCCAGGACAGCTGCCTACTTGTAATCTCACTCAACGACCTCTTACCCCACCGGGGAGAGCCAACCGCCACACAGCGAAAACTCATCCACTGAACAAACAGATAAGACATGAAAGTGGGGGTATGGGCTGCTAGAAAGGGCTTCAGCAGGGAGGGGGTGCGGGGGATGAGAGACGGCAAGTGGGGTAAAAATGACTAAAATCTGTTCTGTACATGTATGAAACTGTCAAAGGCTATTTTACTAAGGCTGCACTTTAAGTAAGAAGCTAGATTTAAATGAGACCTTTCTTAGTTTGAATCTCTGGAAACGTTACCCTGTGACCATAGCCTTACAAAAATAACCAGAAATGGAAACCAGATGTTCACGCAGCAATGTGAATGGATTTTAGAGACTTGGTGCTGAGTAGGGAAAGGAGGAAATCAAACGAGATGGCAAATAAAGACACATGCGTACCAAGCAATGCCCCGGATGGTGCAGGAACAGATGTAGCACATGCCTAAGATAGTGGGGGCTGAAGGGAAATAAGGGCACAAAGGAAGAAGAACACGCTGACAGGCAGACTTTGTAAAGATATGTGGTGACGTGTGGCTAATCCTACCACGGGCATCAGAGGCCCCAGTCTACCGGGCAGAGCAATGTAAGTGATGCTACCAGCCCTCAAGAGCTACCTGCAATGCTTGGGTCAGCTGCGGGTGGGGGTTGGGGAGATACAAAGGAGAGTATTTAAGCTCATTTGGAGAACTTTGTTTGGTATACTGGGTGGGGGTGGGGGAGGGATTCGAGTCTGGGATAGAGGATAGGTGTCTAGGAAGCAGGATCCCATAACACATATGGGGTGGGGGTGAGCTGAAGAGCAGGCAGCCTCCCTTGGCTCCTGCAAGGAGGAGCTGGCCCAGCACAGGGAGCTGGTTCAGGACCACATAGCAGGCCTCAGGGCCAGATGTGGCGAGACTGCCATGCAAGGGAAAAACAAAGCACCGGGGAACAACATGCTGGCCAAGACACCAAACTGTCTGCACATGCCAGTGGTTTGAGAATGCTATTTTTAAAGGCCACATACGAATGTCAGGTTGAACAGAAGCTAGGGGTTTGTTTTCCCATTTCATAGACCCTTTGAAGGGGAAAGACATAGGAGGGGGCAGGGGGTAACGTGGGTGGAGAGAGAGAGACAGAGAGAGACAGAGAGGAAGAAGGAGGAGGAAGAGGAAGAAGAGGAAGAAGAAGAGGAAGAAGGGAGAGGAGGAAGGGGAGGAGGAAGAAGGGAGAGGAGGAGGGAGGAGGAGGAGTCACATTTCCCTTCAAGTGGGATCCAAAGAGAGCAAGAGGCACAGTGCTGACGTTTTGAGATAGGGTCGTCCTGACTTTGAACCCACTTTGTAACCCAGGTTGGCCTTGAACTCATGGTAATCCTCTTGCCTAGACTTCCAAGAAGCTGGAATTACAGGTATGCATCACCAGTCTCTATTAAACCACCAGAGCTAATATACTAAAGATGGGATGGGATGGGATGGGATGGGATGGGATGGGATGGGATGGGATGGGATGGGATGGGATGGGATGGGATGGAACAGTGTGGGACAGAGAGGCCCAGAACTGATGGAGGTACCATTCTGTTCTCCAAGAAATCCCAGCCCAGATAAAGAGATGCAGCACCTCAAACACAATGGTGACTATGCTGGAGTAGGAACCTGGGCGAGGTTCTGCAGCAGAGTCAGGGAAGCAGCTTGTCAGGGTGGCACATGAGCATGTCATGAAATACTCCAAGGGCTGACTAGTGACAAAGGAGCCTCACCACTCTGCCATGCCTCTCTCAAGAGTTCATCAGCCCCTTTCCAGGGTTCCTACGTTGAAATCTGTCCTACGCCAAGTCTACACAGCCCAATGCATAGCCCCGATCTTCAGCAACTCCTGGTATCCACGACTTGGTCCAAACCTTGGCGCAGCACTCAGTATCCTCTCTGCCTGTCTGTTCAAGCCCCGTTCTGATACCCACTTCCCTCAGGCCCTGCTCCTCTCTCACTCTCAAAACTGCTTCGACTTATGCAGTTCCTTCACATCTTCCTTGGGTGAGACCACATCCATCCTTCAAAGTCTAACCTAAATGCCACCGTTAGGGACCTTTCAGCGCCCATCACAGAACTCTCTCCTGTATCTCTTGAAGTTCACTCATTTCTTTCTTTTTTGTCCCATCCAGTTGGGCCCTCCAAGAATAAAAGATGCCCTCCACTCAGCATGGTCTACCTTCAGCAAAGCCTCGACTATGCCTGCAGAGGGCTTCAAAGGCTCCTGCCCCATCCAGAAAGGCTACAGAAGGGACTGGTGAGCCTCCCTCTCCCAGAATGCAATGCCTCTTCTCTACCCCATATCGCCTGCCCTCACACTCTCTCAGTCCTTTACTTCCTTTTTCTTGTCTGAATCATCATTCAAGCCAGCTGCAGAGGGGACCCCCTCCTTCCAAAAACCATGTGCATACACTTCAAATGGCTTCTGGGAACTGCCAAAAAGCCTTCCTTCCGAGGGGTTCTGAAGGCCGAGCACCGTGTTGCTTTGTCTGCAAACATGAGTCACTTTCATCAGACAAGCTTCAAGAGCTGCACAGGCCAGAGGCTTTGGATGTTAGGGCTTCTTGACTCCATCCTTCAGTCTGCACAGTCATGGACAGAAGCCTGCCCTTCCTGGGCACAGCCACATCATCTCCACCAGCAGTTCCTGGTGATTTCTGAGGCTCTGGGACCTCTGAAGTGTGTTGAGCAGCATAAACAAGCCTGCCTCCATGATCAGAGCCTGCCCTGTACTTTCAGCCAGATCAAAGCTCAGTCAGCTGCACGCCCAACATAGGCACTTCTAAGAGTGCGGCTCTCCTCCTACGGCTTAAAAAGAAATGCTTTAAAGGGAGAAAGAAGCAAAGCAAGTGAATAGCTTCAATGTGCCAAACAAAGGCAAACAGGTAAAGGGGCTGGCTTCCAGGAGGAGAGCAGACTCAAGAGTACTCAAGTCCGCCCTCTCAGGCCCAACCTGGCCCTGTCAGCCTCCACTCAAGAGACTACCAGACTCTACCTTCAAGGATTGCAGACAGAAAGAAACTGCTTCAAAGCTAAAGTGGAAATAAATGTTCTGTCTTGCTCTCGGTGCAGTGGCACAGGTACAGTCACTGTGTGAGAAGCACGGATCGGAGCGAGGAAGCCAAGTCCCTCACCCTTCTTCTTTATGCATTTTGTGTCTTAGTCATGCTTGTAAACCTTTTATATGAACATGCCACCCCAAGCAAAGCTACCTCATATTTTGAGCTGGAAACATTCTAAATGGTCCCGAAGAGCTCCTGTGCACAGCTGTGCAGTGCAGATCCAGGGACAAGCAACCTTGTTCGGATGGATGATTTGACTTAGTTTGGGAGATGGGGTCTAACCATATGGTCCAGGCTGCCCTCTAACTTTGGATCCTCCTGCCGTAGCCTCCTGAGTGCTGGGGTTATAAGCATGTGACTCCATCCACCAATATAACATACATATGTATATATATATACACATACACATACACATACACACACATGGTTTTTTTTATGTTTGCTTGTTGTGTTTTTGTTTTATTTTTTTAAGACAGGGTTTCTCTGTATAGCCCTGGCTATCCTAGAACTCACTCTATAGACCAAGCTGGCCTCAAACTCACAGAGATCAGTCTTCCTCTGCTTCCGGGATTAAAGGTATATTCCACCACCACCCAGCTTCCAACCCCTCTTTTAAGAACTAGTTAGAAAAGAAAGGCAGGCAGGGACAGAGACCTGCCCTGCAGAGAGCGCCATCTTGGCTCCGGGACTCCGCCGAACTTAGTCTACAGGTTAGAGTGAGGACCACAGAGGCAGACAGCTTCTGGGACAGGCGGGAGCCACAGAGCCGCTGAGGCAGCACCCTTTTGGGGCCGCAGACATCCGGCACCCTCCCAGTCGGAGGACAGTGACCTGCCCTACAGGGAGCGCCATCTTGGCTCCGGGACTCCGCCGAGCTTAGTCTCTACGGGTCAGAGTGGGGACCACGGGGGCAGACGGCTTCTGGGACAGGCAGGAGCCACAGAGCCGCTGAGGCAGCACCCTTTTGGGGCCGCAGACTTCCGGCACCCTCCCAGCCGGAGGACAGAGACCTGCCCTGCAGAGAGTGCCATCTTGGCTCCGGGACTCCGCCGAACTTAGTCTACAGGTTAGAGTGAGGACCACAGAGGCAGACAGCTTCTGGGACAGGCGGGAGCCACAGAGCCGCTGAGGCAGCACCCTTTTGGGGCCGCAGACATCCGGCACCCTCCCAGTCGGAGGACAGTGACCTGCCCTGCAGGGAACGCCATCTTGGCTCCGGGACTCCGCCGAGCTTAGTCTCTACAGGTCAGAGTGAGGACCACAGAGGCAGACAGCTTCTGGGACAGGTGGGAGCCACAGAACCGCTGAGGCAGCACCCTTTTGGGGATGCAGACATCCGACACCCTCTCAGCCGGAGAACAGTGACCTGCCCTGCAGGGAGCGCCATCTTGGCTCCGGGACTCCGCCGAACTTAGTCTGTACAGGTCTGCTGACAGAGGATACTCAGAATCCCCAGAAGAACAACCTCTGAACAGAGACAACTATAACAACTCCAGAGATTACCAGATGGCGAGAGGTAAAGGTAAGAAACTTACTAACAGAAACCAAGACCACTCACCATCATCAGGACCCAGCACTCCCACTTCGCCCAGTCCAGGGCACCCCAACACACCTGAAAAACTAGACCTGGATTTAAAAGCATATCTCATGATGATGGTAGAGGACATCAAGAAGGACTTTAAAGAACTACAGGAGAACATGGCTAAAGAGTTACAAGTCCTTAAAGAAAAACAGGAAAACACAACCAAACTGGTAGAAGTCCTTAAAGAGAAACAGGAAAACACATCCAATCAGATGATGGAAATGAACAAAACCATACTAGACCTAAAAAGGGAAGTAGACACAATAAAGAAAACCCAAAATGAGGCAACACTGGAGATAGAAACCCTAGGAAAGAAATCTGGAACCATAGATGCAAGCATCAGCAACAGAATACAAGAGATGGAAGAGAGAATCTCAGGTGCAGAAGATTCCATAGAGAACATGGGCACAACAATCAAGGAAAATGGAAAATGCAAAAAGATCCTAACTCAAAACATCCAGGAAATACAGGACACAATGAGAAGACCAAACCTACGGATAATAGGAGTGGATGAGAATGAAGATTTTCAACTCAAAGGACCAGCAAACATCTTCAACAAAATTATAGAAGAAAACTTCCCAAATCTAAAGAAAGAGATGCCCATGAACATACAAGAAGCCTACAGAACTCCAAATAGGCTGGACCAGAAAAGAAATACCTCCCGACACATAATAATCAGAACAACAAATGCACTAAATAAAGATAGAATACTAAAAGCAGTAAGAGAAAAAGGCCAAGTAACATATAAAGGCAAGCCTATCAGAATTACACCAGATTTTTCACCAGAGACTATGAAAGCTAGAAGATCCTGGACAGACGTTATACAGACACTAAAAGAACACAAATTCCAGCCCAAGCTACTATACCCAGCCAAACTCTCAATTAACATAGATGGAGAAACCAAAGTATTCCACGACAAAGCCAAATTCACATATTATCTCTCCACGAATCCAGCCCTTCAAAGGATAATAACAGAAAAAAACCAATACAAGGACAGGAACCACGCCCTAGAAACAACAAGAAGGTAATCCCTCAACAAACCTAAAAGAAGACAGCCACAAGAACAGAATGCCAACTTTAACAACAAAAATAACAGGAAACAACAATTACTTTTCCTTAATATCTCTTAATATCAATGGACTCAACTCCCCGATAAAAAGACATAGACTAACAAACTGGCTACACAAACAAGACCCAACATTTTGCTGCTTACAAGAAACTCATCTCAGAGAAAAAGATAGACACTACCTCAGAATGAAAGGCTGGAAAACAATTTTCCAAGCAAATGGTCTGAAGAAACAAGCTGGAGTAGCCATTCTAATATCAGATAAGATTGACTTCCAACCCAAAGTCATCAAAAAAGACAGGGAGGGGCACTTCATACTCATCAAAGGTAAAATCCTCCAAGAGGAACTATCAATCCTGAATATCTATGCTCCAAATACAAAGGCAGCCTCATTCATTAAAGAAACTTTAGTAAATCTCAAAGCACACATTGCACCTCATACAATAATAGTGGGAGACTTCAACACACCACTTTCACCAATGGACAGATCATGGAAACAGAAACTAAACAGGGACACAGTGAAACTAACAGAAGTTATGGATCAAATGGATCTGGCAGATATCTACAGAACATTTTACCCTAAAACAAAAGGATACACCTTCTTCTCAGCACCTCATGGTACCTTCTCCAAAATTGACCACGTAATTGGGCACAAAACAGGACTCAACAGATACAAAAACATTGAAATTGTCCCATGCATCCTATCAGATCACCATGGACTAAGGCTGATCTTCAATAACAAAATAAATAATAGAAAGCCAACCTTCACGTGGAAACTGAACAACACTCTTCTCAATGATACCTTGGTCAAGGAAGGAATAAAGAAAGAAATTAAGGACTTTTTAGAGTTCAATGAAAATGAAGCCACAACATACCCAAACTTATGGGACGCAATGAAAGCATTTCTAAGAGGAAAACTCATAGCTCTGAGTGCCTCCAAAAGGAAACTAGAAAGAGCACACATTAGCAGCTTGACAACACACCTAAAAGCACTAGAACAAAAGGAAGCAAATTCACCCAAGAGGAGTAGTCGGCAGGAAATAATCAAACTCAGGGGTGAAATCAACCAAGTGGAAACAAGAAAAACTATTCAAAGAATCAACCAATCAAGGAGCTGGTTCTTTGAGAAAATCAACAAGATAGATAAACCCTTAGCCAGACTCACTAGAGGGCACAGGGAAAGCATCCTAATTAACAAAATCAGAAATGAAAAAGGAGACATAACAACAGATCCTGAAGACATCCAAAACACCATCAGATCCTTCTACCAAAGGCTATACTCAACAAAACTGGAGAACCTGGATGAAATGGAGAAGTTCCTAGACAGATACCAGGTACCAAAGTTGAATCAAGATCAGGTTAATGATCTAAACAGCCCTATATCCCCCAAAGAAATAGAAGCAGTCATTAATAGTCTCCCAACCAAAAAAAGCCCAGGACCAGATGGGTTTAGTGCAGAGTTCTATCAGACCTTCAAAGAAGATCTAATACCAGTTCTTCACAAACTATTCCACAAAATAGAAACAGAAGGTACTCTACCCAACTCATTCTATGAAGCCACAATTACTCTGATACCTAAACCACAAAAAGACCCAACAAAGATAGAAAACTTCAGACCAATATCCCTTATGAATATTGATGCAAAAATCCTCAATAAAATTCTTGCTAACCGAATCCAAGAACACATCAAAACAATCATCCATCCTGACCAAGTAGGTTTCATCCCAGGGATGCAGGGATGGTTCAATATACGAAAATCCATCAACGTAATCCAGTATATAAACAAACTCAAAGACAAAAACCACATGGTCATCTCGTTAGATGCGGAAAAAGCATTTGACAAGATCCAACACCCATTCATGATAAAAGTCTTGGAAAGATCAGGAATTCAAGTCCCATACCTAAACATGATAAAAGCAATCTACAGCAAACCAGTAGCCAACATCAAAGTAAATGGTGAGAAGCTTGAAGCAATCCCTCTAAAATCAGGGACTAGACAAGGCTGTCCACTTTCTCCATACCTATTCAACATTGTACTTGAAGTCCTAGCCAGAGCAATTCGACAACAAAAGGAGATCAAAGGGATACAAATTGGAAAAGATGAAGTCAAAATATCACTTTTTGCAGATGATATGATAGTATATATAAGGGACCCTAAAAATTCCACCAGAGAACTCCTAAGCCTGATAAACAGCTTCGGTGAAGTAGCTGGATATAAAATTAACTCAAACAAATCAATGGCCTTTCTCTACACAAAGAATAAACAGGCTGAGAAAGAAATTAGGGAAACAACACCCTTCTCAATAGTCACAAATAATATAAAATATCTTGGCGTGACTCTAACTAAGGAAGTGAAAGATCTGTATAATAAAAACTTCAAGTCTCTGAAGAAAGAAATTATAGAAGATCTCAGAAGATGGAAAGATCTCCCATGCTCATGGATTGGCAGGATCAACATTGTAAAAATGGCTATCTTGCCAAAAGCAATCTACAGATTCAATGCAATCCCCATCAAAATTCCAACTCAATTCTTCAACGAATTAGAAAGTGCAATCTGCAAATTCATCTGGAATAACAAAAAACCTAGGATAGCAAAAACTCTTCTCAAGGATAAAAGAACCTCTGGTGGAATCACCATGCCGGACCTAAAGCTCTACTACAGAGCAATTGTGATAAAAACTGCATGGTACTGGTATAGTGACAGACAAATAGACCAATGGAATAGAATTGAAGACCCAGAAATGAACCCACACACCTATGGTCACTTGATCTTCGACAAGGGAGCTAAAAACATCCAGTGGAAGAAAGACAGCATTTTCAACAAATGGTGCTGGCACAACTGGTTGTTAACATGTAGAAGAATGCGAATCGATCCATTCCTATCTCCTTGTACTAAGGTCAAGTCTAAGTGGATCAAGGAACTTCACATAAAACCAGAGACACTGAAACTTATAGAGGAGAAAGTGGGGAAAAGCCTTGAAGATATGGGCACAGGGGAAAAATTCCTGAATAGAACAGTAATGGCTTGTGCTGTAAGATCGAGAATTGACAAGTGGGACCTCATGAAACTACAAAGCTTCTGCAAGGCTAAAGACACCATCAATAAGACAAAAAAACCACCAACAGATTGGGAAAGGATCTTCACCTATCCTAAATCAGATAAGGGACTAATATCCAATATATATAAAGAACTCAAGAAGGTGGACTCCAGAAAGTCAAATAACCCCATTAAAAAATGGGGCTCAGAACTGAACAAAGAATTCTCGCCTGAGGAATACCGAATGGCAGAGAAACACCTGAAAAAATGTTCAACATCCTTAATCATCAGGGAAATGCAAATCAAAACAACCCTGAGATTCCACCTCACACCAGTCAGAATGGCTAAGATCAAAAATTCAGGTGACAGCAGTTGCTGGCGAGGATGTGGAGAAAGAGGAACACTCCTCCATTGTTGGTGGGATTGCAAGCTTGTACAACCACTCTGGAAATCAGTCTGGCGGTTCCTCAGAAAATTGGACATAGTACTACCGGAGGATCCAACAATACCTCTCCTGGGCATATATCCAGAAGATGTCCCAACCGGTAAAAAGGACACATGTTCCACTATGTTCATAGCAGCCCTATTTATAATAGCCAGAAGCTGGAAAGAACCCAGATGTCCCTCAACAGAGGAATGGATACAGAAATTATGGTACATTTACACAATGGAGTACTACTCAGCTATTAAAAAGAATGAATTTATGAAATTCCTAGCCAAATGGATGGACCTGGAGGGCATCATCTTGAGTGAAGTAACACAATCACAAAAGAACTCACACAATATGTATTCACTGATAAGTGGATATTAGCCCAAAACTTAGGATACCCAAGATTTAAGATACAATTTGCTAAACGCATGAAACTCAAGAAGAATGAAGACCAAAGTGTGGACACTGTGCACCTTCTCAGAATTGGGAACAAAACACCCAGGGAAGGAGTTACAGAGACAAAGTTCGTAGCGGTGATGAAAGGATGGACCATTTAGAGACTGCCGTACCCAGGGATCCATCCCATAATCAACTTCTAAACGCTGACACCATTGCATACACTAGCAAGATTTTGCTGAAAGGACCCAAATATAGCTGTCTCTTGTGAGACGATGCTGGGGCCTAGCAAACACAGGAGTGGATGTTCACAGTCAGCTATTGGATGTATCACAGGGCTCCCAATGGAGAAGCTAGAGTAAGTACCCAAGGAGCTAAAGGGATCTGCAACCCTATTGTTGGAACAACATGATGTACTAACTAGAACCCTGGAGCTCTTGTCTCTAGCTGCATATGTATCGAAAGATGGCCTAGTCAGCCATCAATGGAAAGAGAGGCCCATTGGACTTGCAAACTTTATATGCCCCAATATAGGGGAATGCCAGGGCCAAAAGAATGGGAATGGGTGGATAGGGAAGTGGGGGGGCGCTATGGGGGACTTTTGGGATAGCATTGGAAACGTAATTGAGGAAAATATGTAATAAAAATATTAAAAAAAAAAAAAAAAGAAAGGCAGGCAGTAGATGGAGACAAGGAATAGAGCAGCATGGCCCTGAGGTCTCCACCCTGGAGGGAGTCCTGCTGCGTGTACAGAGACACAGCACAGAGGGAGGAGCCTCACCTACCTAGCTGCAGGGCATCTGGCTTATCACCGGTCCTGTCAGACACCAACTGATTTTTCCTGAAAGAAAAAGAGAAATGTGAGTGTAGAGGAGGAGACTGCCAGAGGAACTCAAACTGTACAGAAGACCACAAGGACCACGGGCCCTGGTACCCAGAGAGTGCCTTGAGCAGGCTGCACTGCAGCAGAGCTCACTGATGTCGCTGCAACACACTGGGGTCAGGCAAAGGTCAGGCTTTATCATCAGTGTTTCTGCCGCATCTCTCATGGATTCAAATTCAGGTTCCTTTCTTCCTTCCTTTCCTTCCTTCCTTCCTTCCTTCCTTCCTTCCTTCCTTCCTTCCTTCCTTCCTTCCTCCCTTCCTTTCTTCTGTCCCAGCTTCCATGTAAAAACAAAAACAAAAACAAAAAACAAAACAAAACAAAACAAAACAAAACAAAACAAAACAAAAACATGTGTGGCCATTTAAACGAGACTTCTGGGGTGTACCAATGTGGTTCTAACTTGTTATCCACGTGTGTGCATTCTGAGGCTTCTAGAAAGGCTCCACCCATGTAGTAGCTCTGCTCAGATTTGTTTTCCTCTATCATGCATCAATCTGAACTGAAGGACACAGAACACGTTGAAAGCAACACCCTTACATCACCCTCCAAAGCTTCATTTACTATGTTGAAAATGACAGTTCTTTTGAACATGGCATTGAAATATATTTTCCTCCACTGCCTTTGCACAGTAAGATATGACTGCAGCAACAATCATAGTCTCGCCTCGGGGCCCTCCATTGAACTGGCTTCCTCCTGAAGATGTATGAAGGGTGTGTGTGAAGACCGTGTGAGACACACAGTTCTCAGAGCCTGTGCCTGTGCTCCGTGGGACTCTCATTTTCTCTGTGGCTCCAGAGTTCTGTCACACTCCCTCCCAGAAGGTTGCTCCTCCCTGTGCCCATCCCATTCAAACCCAAAGAATCTTTAAGCCCTGTGTCCAAGATTTCACAAGGGTTGTGGGGCATGGTGACAGGATGCTCCCGGAAGCTGGGAAGAGGGTTCCATGAATGCAGAGCACCCCACCTCAACCATGAGGCAAAAGCAAGCTGCATCAGTAAAAGCCTCTTCCCTCAGGCTCTCCCCAGCTCATCTGCTCCACAGCAAAGGCCGAGGACGGGGCACTTTGATGGAAAAGACAGGGAACCCCCACACAGGCCAGGAGCACGAGGCCCAGGCACTTGCCCAGGGGTTTCTGAGGTCCTTGTGAAGCATTTCAGGTAGGGACAGCAAGGCCATCCCTCAAACACGCCAAAGCCACCAGGGCCCTCTTCAACATACTGTCTCTGCTTCTTCCTCTCACACTTACAGACTCTCAGCAGCCTCTTAATGCTGTCTCGTCCAACGCCTGGAGTGGCCTGTCCTCAGTCCCCACATCTTCCCATGGCATGTACAGACTGATGTGACACTGTGCCCACTACACAGCTACTTAAAGGTCCCTGCTACCCTCTCATCACCAACATCCACAGCAATCCCATGTTCACCAAAACAACCGCAGCAGCATTAACAACAATCCTCTCTGGCTTTCTGGGTTATCCCAGGCACTAGACTATGTGCTTTGAAAACCTCAAAGGCTGTCTGTCTCTCAAAACTGCCTTTTGAAGTTATTTCCCTCAGTGTCAAGAGAGGTTCAGCAGTTTTCCATGGCTTGCATTAAGCAAGAGGCAGCACAGGAATCGAACTCAAACCACTACTCCAAAGCTAACGGCAATAGCCATCTCACCTAACTTCCTTATGAAATATAAACCCGGCCTCCGAAGACTGCTCTGCAAGGTACCTGGCCTGCCACCTGCCCAGGGACATCTGAAGCTGAGCCATCACATCCGCCTGCACTGCCCTGTGCTGAGAACTTCAGGAGAAGCTGCTTTACCCTGAACACTGACAGATTCCCATTGCCCTAAAGGCCAACTGCAGTGCCACCCCCCCAAACACATACACACCTAAAGCATGTATTCACATCCCAGCACAAATGAAGTGCTATCAGGTCTGTCTCCTGGACAACAAAAGAGCAAAATGGTCTGGCAGGCTTGGCCACAAAGATGTCCACATTCTAACTGCCAGAACCTGCAGCCATTATCTTACAACAAAAATCAGCATGTGGAGGATCTGAGACAGGAGGGTGACCCTGGGTCTGGAGGTAGAAACAGTGCATGGGTCACAAATCAACGGAGATCTAATCCAGGAGATACAGTGGTGAATGCTGACAGTGGGCAGACACACTTTGCAGGAGGGAGAGTACAGGGGGAGATCTACCCATGCCAGCTCCTTGGCACTGGCCAGTGAAACTGATTTTGGACCTCAGCCTTCAGAACTGTGAGACATTACCTTCACGTTGTTCAGCCACAGAGTGGGAGACTTACTGTGGCACCAAGGAGGGAAACAGGACCAGAGCATTCTCTTGGCTCACAGAGTGCTGAGTATCCAGCACTAGCTAGTGTTCCTCAGAGGATGTTAAATGATGCAATAACCCTCACCAAAACTCGGTGATTTACCAAGCCTGCACAACTTAGAACTGCCAACACAGGGACTCGAACCCTGGCCACTGGTTTCAAACATTCCACTCTGTTCACTCCTTTAATTTGCACATGCTGCTCTCAGCAGAAATTTCTATGGCATGCTAAAGATGGTAAGACAGGGTCTCAAATGTTCCTGGTAGCTCCTGAGAGGGTGGGGACAGTATGTACCCTGGACCAGGAACAGCAGGGCCTCTCCCAGTCATGGGACTTCCACCCAGAGGGGCTATCCATCAGCCGAAGGAGAGGCTTAGAACCTTTGTGCCCGTGTCCCATAGATCTCCTCACCAAAGGAGACCTCGAGTGTGCTCACATGTGGAGAATGTGCCATTGTTCCTTTCAAGTGTCCTTTGTGGCATAAGCGCTGTGGAGTTTAAAAGGTCAGCTTAAAAGAGTGTTCTTGCCTTTGAGTGAAAACTACTAAAATGACCAAGACAAAACGATAAATCAAGGCTTCAAAACGCTTTCTCCAAGGGCCACTGTACAGATAACCCAGAGGCAAGCACCAAGGGCCAATGACAGGCACACATTTTGTCATACCCAGATGACCTTCACCCCATTTCTGTGCCTTATCCACAGGGCGAGCAGAGCCAGGGTCCTGTGTACAGGAGTCCAGGACCAGGACTTAGTCCCTGAGTAACTGAATCCTTGTGTGGAGAGAAAGAGCCACTGAGAGGTTGGCCAAAGGTGTCCTGTGGAAATTCCCGAATGACCCAGGCTACGGCCAAGACCGTAGGTTCCTCTCCACAACCTAACAGCAAGGCCTATTGCTAAAGACAACACCCACACAACTCACTGAACAGAGAGAGGTCAAGATGGTGCCTACACTGAACCCTCGCCCCCCTTGTCCTAGTGTCTTCGGTATGGGAAGGTACTCTGCCCACTACCAAAAGAGAAACATAAACACTAACCCAGCCAAAAAACCTTTGACATACAATTTGTCCTGTCTGCAAAATATGCGAGGGCAATAGTGGCACAAAGCACGGAGAGTAGTCAACCGGTGTCTGATTGGGCTTAAGGTCCACTCCACTGCTTGGGTGACCAAGACCTCTAGAAAGCCCAGAGACCTAGGGGGAAAGTCCAATACAGTACTACTAGTCAAAAAAGAAAAAAACCACACACACACACACCAACAAAACAAACAATAAAATGACTCCCGCTGCTGCTGTACTCATAGATCGAGCCTTATTCAGTCACCAGCAGAGACAGTTGGTCCTACAGCAGATGGGAACCAATGCACAGCCAGACATCATGCAGAAAGTCCTTGAAACACACAGCTCTAAATGGAATGTCTCCACCATGCATCTCTCCTCCGAGCTCAGCGAAACCAGTGGAAGAGAGGCAGGAGGAGTGTAGGAGCCAAGGGGGATGGAGGACACCAGGAGAACAGGGCCCTTTAAATCAACTGAGCAAAGCTCACACGAACTCACAGAGACTGAAGCAGGGACACAGGGCCTGCCTGGTTCTGCAGCAGGTCCGCTGTGTATTGCAGCTTTCAGTTTAGTATTTTTATGGACTTCTGAGCATGTGAGTGAGTCTGATCCTTACACCCTCTCTTGGGGCTCTTTTCCTTCTGTTGGTTTGCCTTGTCCAACTTCAGTATTATAGCTTTGTAATATCTTACTATATTTTATGTACTATGCTTTTGTTGTTATCTCTTAGAAGCCTGTTCCTTTCTAATGAGAGATAGAAAAGAAGTGGCTCCGGATGGGATGGGAAGCGAGGAGGAACTGGGAGGGGCAGAGGGAAGGGAAACTGCAATCAGGATATACTGTATGAGAAAAGAATCTATTTTTAATAAAAGGATGGAAAAAAGAGAGAGGTGTCCCATTCTCCTGTGCCCACCACTGAACACTTGGCCAGCTTAGTTACAGGTTCCATAAATGGCTACAGATCATATTATTGGATTAATGTCAACTTCCCTGAGGGGGATAACAGTCCTGTGAAATGGGAAGAAAACGTCCTTGTCCTTAGGAAATTTGAGCTGAATTCCATGACACCGACTTTTACTCTCAGGAAAACAGTGTGTAAACACAAACATGTACATTAGTAAGAAAAAAAAGGCACACAGAGCTTAGCAACTGCTGGGTTTAGGTGACGGGGACACAGGTGGTCATTTACTATGCTTTCGGTTTTACTGCAAGTTTGGACTTTTTTTGGTAAGCATGATCAGCAGATGGGAGCCAACGAGGAGACTGTGAAGAGCTATTAATGGACAGTAGCAGCTGTGACTCAATCCAGAAAGAGAAGATGAGAGGTCGCTGGGAAGAAAA
Organism: Mus caroli; assembly: GCF_978045245.1. Taxonomy (NCBI): domain Eukaryota; kingdom Metazoa; phylum Chordata; class Mammalia; order Rodentia; family Muridae; genus Mus; species Mus caroli. Next base: position 93,688,470 of record NW_028227262.1, read on the forward strand.
GTACTGGAGTTCACTGGCCCCTGAAAAGGAAGGGAAGAGAGAACAGAAGGCGAGAAAATACTAAAAAGGAAGTTGCTAAGAATTTCCAGCCTCCACAAGACACGTAAACATAAGCGCACATCTAGGTGTGTTGCGCTGAGACGGTCAGAAGGCCAGAGAACTAGAAAGGCCTTAGAGAAAAGCTAGATTGCCTAGAGACAACTTGAACAAAAGACTTCTCAGTAAAGGCGGGAAGACACCTTCAGAGTGATTAGAGAAAAACAACCACTGAATGGGAATTTTCATTATCATTAAAAATTATCGTTAAAGATAAGCCAAAGACAGTTCCAGGCAAAAACAGCTAGTTGATTCTCACAGACCTTCACTGAGTAAAGGACTGAAGGGCCTGTTTCAGGAAAAAAGAAGAGAACTGTGGTAAGAGACTGGAAAACATTTAAGTAGAACTAAATGGTAATGGTCGATAAAAAGCAATAAAAGGAGTAATGACCACACCCATGGGGAACAGTAAAGACAGAGACACAGCGGCAGACAAGAGACAGCAGATAGGGAAAGTAGTCACCAGGCTAAATCTTCTCCCTCCTGACAAGTAGATTGATCAGTCTTGAGCTGTCAAGCCAATCATAATAAAGATGTAAGAGTAGCCACACGGAGAGTGTTATGACCTGCTATGTAGTCTTCAAACCAAAGTGGGGGGCTGGGGGGACGTCGCAGAATTCCAACAAACCTGTCACCAGAAAGCAGCCAGGCGGCTTCTTGGTAAGTTTAGGTTGAGCATCTGACTCTGCAGTGGTAGTCCAGGCCAAAGAACTGAAGACAGGACCTGGACACGCACAGGAATACCCACACAGCATTACAGTAGCCCTAGGGCAGAAGTTACCTAAATGCCTATCAGTAACTACTTGGAGAAACAGTGGAACACTAAACCACCACATAAAGGGATGGGTCCTGAACAGGCCACAGTGCCATTGACCCTCAAAGGAATCAGGCACCAAAGGTCACACATACCACACAAACCCATTTGTGTGAAATATCACACTTTGCCCAAGACGTAGAGCAAAGAGGTTGGGGGACTGAAAGGTCGCGCCTAAGGGATGACTGAGGGATCTTGCAGGAAGTGTTTTAGAACTACAGAGGTGATGGTTACATGACTGTATTAAATGTTTACAATGGTCAAAGAAAAAGAAGAAAAAAATAAAGTAAATGTAGTGTAACAAAAATACAATGTAACCAGACCCCCCCCAACACACACAAAAAAAGCGATTATGTCAGTGACTAAGGGATGCAAGCTGCTTAAACCTGCAGTGAAAAGAGGGACACAGGCTGGAGCTACGGCTCCAGATGGGAGCTTCAGAATGAGAGCACTGGCGCACTGGCTGCTCTTCCAGAGTGTTCAAGTCCCAGCACCCACCCGGTGGCCCACAACCATCCATAACTGCAGTTCCAGGGGATCCAGCGCCCTCTGCTGGCCTCTGCAGTCTCTGCACTACACAGACATAATACATGTGAGCAAAACACCCCATACACAGAAAATGAAGATAAAGTAATCTTTAAAAAGAGACAGACAGACTGCATTATTACCGGTAAGCTCTCTCAAGAGAAATGCAAAAACTTAACAGCAAAACACGGGAAACATGCCTCTTGTATACACTAGCAGTTCTACAGCTCATGAGACGAAATGTTATCAGAGGAAGGGACTTTGGAAGTAAATATTATTAGTGATAAACCTACTTGTTACAGAATTTAAAAGGGAAAACGTACCCACCATGAATCTCTGTACTCCTAACAACCCTCCCAAAATACAGGAACAAAGCTTTGACAGAACAAAGGATAAAGGGTTTACCTGTGAGCACAGGAGGAAGTTTTAGCACACCTCTCAGCAAACCATACCTCAAACAGGGAAAAAACCAACTAAGAATATTTAAAGGTCAAAATAATATGCGTGATTTAACACAGCCAACTATTAAACAATATATATATATCCTCGGCTCGTCCATACGGCTTTAATTACAAAAGCTGCACACAAGCAAGCTGCAATTTTCAAAATATTCCAAGCTGTATTTCTGACTGCAAAGAATTCTTTTTTTTTTTCAGAAATCCAATAATAAAGATAGCTCCTCTACATTCCTCCCCCCCAAAAAAGACATTAGTAATGCTAAAGAAATGATAGTAGACGTTAGAACTATTTCAAACTGGCTACACAGAAAACTCAGCTCTGGGAAGCCATTACATGGTTAACAGCGGGGAGTGGGTGCCATAAGGAACCTGTTATTGTGGAAAGTTTACAGCAAAGAGCCAAGTCCTGAAACAGCAGGAAAGTGCGTACAAGACTTACGGAGAGTAAAGTGGTTCAGCCACCCCCAAAGCTGGTTTCCTGAGGAGACTACCAGAGGTGCCCCCTGGGGGGGGGGTCCATCTGCTAGCCTGATTCATCATAACTGACAAGGAGAAAGGACAGAGTAACCAACAATACTAAGAGGGCAAGACAGGGGTTAAATCATCTTAAACAGAATGTCTTCAGAGAGAAGCAGATAACCAAGGTCAAAACAAGGTATTTGAGAACTAGCAAACCAAACTGGACAGTTCTTCTAGAAAGATCTCAAAATTAGGCTGGTGAGATGGCACGGTAAGTAAAGGTACTTGCCATACAAACCTGGTGATCAGAGCTCAGGCCCACTTAAAGCTAGAAGGAGAGAACCCATTCCACACCGCTGGCCTCTGGAGCTCTGTACACACACCACACCACAGCACATGCACAAGCACACACACTTACACACACAAAACAATATTTAATTTAAAAGAATAAAATCACAAAATTGCCTCAAGAAGGAACAGGAAATCTGAAACTATAATCTCCCCAGGCAGGATGGGTCGTGCCTGTGGCCCCAGCATGCCCACGCAGGGACTGGAGGCCAGAGAAGCACCCAAGCAATAATTCAAGAGCAGCCTGAGGGAGCAATGTGTGTGCATGGTTCTTGCCGATTTATGCCACCAGATGAGATATAACTCTCCCCAGTTTCCACTCTGAATGTGGCCTTTCTGATCCAGGGCCCCACTTGGGTAGGAGTTTCAGGAGAGCACCCCTGAATCTCTGCAGGGGAGGCAAGTTACTTACTTCTTTGTGTAACAGTTTTCTTATTGATTAAAAAAAAACCTTCCCTCAAAGAAGGCTGTATAAACTATTGAGTAAATAAAGAGCACAGGCACACACGTACACACGCACACACGCATGCACGCACACACAGCAGCTGCTAGGCACTAGCTGAGATGATGGCAAAGGACGGGGCAAATACAACCTCCAGGAAACTCACACTTGCCCACCTAAGTGCGAGTTATGAAATGAAACACTGAACAACTGCACTGACCAGGAGTTTCAAGGTAAGTATGACCCCTCAAGGACGCAAGGCTTTAACGGTAGAAAATTTAATAATATAATTCACACCAACTTATGAGAGATTTAAAATATGAGATAACTGATGCTGAAAAGGCACCTGATAAAAACAAATACCACAGACATTCCTAAAGAAGGGACAGGCTCAAGGGGCAGAATGGCTTTTCGAATCCTATGCAACATTCCCTGCCTTAGGAACATGTCCACATCCACACGACTAAGTGTCCCACTCAAGGTGCACCAGAGGCATGCAACAAGGGCAGGGACGTTGTCGGTGAGAGCCAGACAGGAATCTGGCAGAGTAGTTAGAACCACACAGACCAAACAAGACTGACATCGATGGCTGCAGAGCTAATCAAGTTTTGCCCCACCCCCATTTTACCTGAGTTGTCTCTGAGATTGCTCTAAGGATGCTAACATATGGTGCTCCTGGCTTCAGCCCTTCAGACACATCCTATCCCAGACCCCTCATGAGCAGCTGCATGCTGCTCTTTTCCTTCCTTCGCAGCAGAACCATGCTCTTAAAGACTGCTCTGTGGAGAAGCAGCTGCCTTGGAGTGTTCCGTCCTCAGACCTGCTGATACGAAAGGCTTTTAAAAACCTCTGGGTTCTCCATGGCAGAGGTTCTTTTGCTTTTTCCTTTCACCTTGCTGTTCCCCATTTCTCTGGCTTCCTATGTAGTCATGGATGAAGTTCCTATGGGAAGGTGGAGGTGCAGTGCTGAGGTTGGATGCAAACCATGCTGGGAAGCCACCTGTTGGGGTTACTAACAAGCTCATGAGAGGAAGGAAGCTCCCAACCATCTCACCACTGGGGGCCAGGGTGACAAATGGGAGGTGTCCAAGCCTCTGGAGGGGCTTCCTCTGCCTCGCTCCACCACCAGATGATCAGCAGACGTTTTTAAAATTAAGCCACAGAGAACATGAGGTCTCGGGAAGGACTTCGGGTTATCCCGAAGTCATGGTGTGCTTTAACCATCGCATTGTGTAGCTCAGGGACGTCAACAAGTCTCCACTTCACACGCTACTTGCCAGTTCCCCAAATGTCAGCCTTCAGAATAGAAATAAAATTCCTTTCTCTCCTCTTCCTCCTCCGTTGTCATCAACGTCTTCATCGCTGTCTTTTTTCTTTCTTTTCTTCTTCTTCTTCTTCTTCTTCTTCTTCTTCTTCTTCTTCTTCTTCTTCTTCTTCTTCTTCTTCTTCTTCTTCCTTCTTCTTTCTTCTTTTTCCTCCTCCTCTTCTTCCCCCTCCTCCTCCTCTTCCTCCTCCTCCTCCTCCTCTTCCTTCTCCTCCTCTTCCTTCTTCTCCTTCTCTCTTTCTCTCACCATCTTTTTCCTTTCCTCTTGAGGATATGGAAAACCTGACTATAATTGGCTGGTCTGGTATTTCCTGTAAGAATGCTCTCTGCTTGGAACACTGTGAAAACAATCTGCCTTAACAATTCAACCCAAATAAATGATCTTCCTGCAAGTGATGAAAATCCCTAATTGGGAATTGGGCTGCATACCCAGGTCTCTCTCATCCGGGTCCATGATGACGAAGGTTGGACAAAGATAGGCATCACCCGGTGATGACAGATTGGGGGTGGGTCACTGATGGCTCTGCATCCTCCTGGAAAATCCATCTACCCAGTATCTGGCTGGGTGGAATACACGTTGTACCCTGGCCTCCTGGACCATTGTTCTTGGGGGTGATAATTGCTCAGCTTAACTCTCTTTCCGTCTGTGTCCCTCCTGAGGTGCTTTGGCACACACCCTTGACAAGAAATATGCAGAGCCCGGGCAAAATCCAAGAGCACGTCCAACACTTCTCCTTCCTGTATATCTATTCCATGAGTCAAGATGGATTCTGGAACATTCCAAGAACAAAGAAATTTACCCAAGTCTCACGTTCAGAGGGTTCTTTCAAGGGCACAGTTTGCAAAACAAAACTGTACTAGCTATGACCTTCCCTCGTATTGTACTCCTATTCTTCCACTTTGGCTCTTGGCTTCTGCATAGTTAGTAATGAATGGCTCTCCCTCTGGGAGCCTTGAAGCTCTCGGAGTTCACCAGGATGCAGCCCAGTTGACTGGAAAGTTAGAAAGCCATTCCGGACCTAGTCCAACCTGGATGTCTTAGAGCAGTGCTTCTCATCCTTCCTAGTGCTGTAACCCTTTAATACAGTTCCTCATGTTATCGTGACTCCCAACTGCAAATTTATTTTGTTGCTGTTTCATAACTAAAATTTTGCTAGTTATGAACCATAATGTAAATATCTGATATGTTAACACCCCCCCACACACACACACACACAATGGGTTGCAACCCACAGGTTGAGAGCCACTGCCTTAGAGAAATGGACTGGGCTAGGAGGGAGTGTCGGGTTTTTCCCCAAGATCCTGGGAACAGGCAAGGCTATAGACACTCTGGTCCATTCATTTTCAAGTATCCCATGTTGGAAGCAAGAGGCCTTGGCTGCGTTTTCTTAATATTTAAATCAATTAGGACAGGTTGTCCTTCCTTCTAGGGTACATAATTCAGAAAAGCTTTGTGGTCCTCATTGTGCTTACTCTTGTTCAGGACTCGAGTTTCTGGGTGTATCTGAGTTCCACTTCACTGTGAGACTGATGCTAGGAGGCAGATGTTCAGTACGTAAGGAAAGGAGGCTGGTGTGATGGTGCACGCGTTCAACCCCAGTACATGGGAGACAGAGACAGGCAGATCTCTGTGAGGTCAAAGCCAGCCTAGTCTTCATAGCTAGTTTCAGAACAACCAGAGCTATATAGAGAGTGTGTCTCAAAAAAAAAAATGTTTAAAACTGTGTAGAGGTAATGTCACTCCAGGAACATAAGCATCTTCTTGAGAGAAAAGTAGTCTCTATGGGCTGCATCCCTGGACAAATTCATCAAAGCATCCACGCTTCTGACTCAGACGGACAGTAAACAAAACACAGCGATGTCAGCCCATGGCTTACTTGCATCATGGTCTTGCCACTGGCCCTCTGCACACTACTTGGGCTCCCAGATTCAACCAAGCCCACTCCTGAGAAGCTGGATGGAGAAGAATGCTGAAGAAATGATGGGAAGCCTGGCCCATGCACACTCAGGAGTAATCCAGAAGTGAGCAGGGCACGTCCTACACTGCCAGGCAACACAACCGTTGATGTTACCTCTAGTTAGGACTCTACCTCCCCAGTGGCACAAAGACTCAATGGAAATGACACTTCTTGGGACATAACTTTCCAGACTTGCCTCCCAAGGATGGTCTGAGAGTCTGTGATGGCAAGGATGTCTCCATAGCCTTGACCTCACCACAGGGAGATTACGGTCATCCTCTGAGCTATAAAAGGTTCTCACAACCACCAGGAAGCCATTGCATAAGTGGCCTGGGCTTCCACCGTGGCTGAAAAGCTGTGTGGAGATGTTTGCTTAGCTGTGAGTAAAAGCCACACTGGGGGAGTAGTTCTACCCTTACTGTCGCAGTGAAGGCCAACAAATATAGCCAAGGAAGGGAGCCATGCCGAGGAGAAAGGCTGACTTTCCCTTGGCCCCATCAAGCCATTCCGGACCTAGTCCAACCTGGACTAGTCCACTCAGTCTACTTAGTTCTGTTTGGTTGAGTAAGCCAAAGGACAGTGTAAAACAACTTGTAGGATGATGCATTTTCATTTTGAACACGACCATTCCCTGCTGACCATATTCATTAAAGACCTAGGAAAGGCGGGTGTGAAACAGCACTGTCAGGGCCACAGAGATGGAACAACCATTCGGAAAGAGACAAATGAGAAAGCAAAGCCATTCTTATTAGATGACACTTGTGTCTCTGAGTGGCTTTCAGACGATCTGCCCTGGCCCGGATCTCCCTTCCTGTGCCAGTCTAGGTGTTTTAAACGCCAGCTTTGCCTTGGTGGCAGCCACTGGCTGCTTGCCCAGGCACCTGCAAAGCAACTCTCAAGTCAAATTCTCACACAGTCCTGTGTAAGCACAGGGACTTTCAGTCTTATTTTTACAAATAGGGACAGTGAGGCTCAGGCTTCAGCTGTCCCCTATAAATCCATCCCCCACTCATAGGTCTGTGGTGACACAGAGGAAGGGGGAACCATACAGTTAAATGTTTCACAAAGCCCTGTCACTGAGAGATGGGCCTTTACTTCAAGATGACCGCTTACCTCAACACTATGGAAGTGTATTGATGTCATCCCAAAATTATAATAACAACTCAATAAAGTCTATTGTACCATTAGGTAAATGGAGCTCCAAGAGCCCGTCTTTACAAAGGGTCCTCAAAGGTATACATGCCATTTGTGATTCTTAGAGAATTTGAAAAAGGAAATGCTTTTTTTATTTCTTTCTCTTTAAAAAGTCCATTCAGCAAGGCGCAATGGTGCAAGCTTGTAATCTCTGTCACACAGTAGGCTCAGGGCTGGAGGAGCACGAGTTCAGGGTATGCGGAGACCACAGAGTAAGTTTCATTAAACAGTGAAGAATAAATAGAATTTTTTAAAAGAAGGGACTAAGGCATTTTCTCAGTTGGTAAAGTGCTTGCCGTACAACCATGAGGACCCGAGTTCAATCCCCAGCAGTCACGTACCAAGCTGGGCACAGAGCACGTGCCTGTAATCCCAGCGCTAGAGAAGCAGCCAGGCACATTCTGGGGGCTTGCTGCCAGTCAGCCTAGGAAAATGGGCAGGTGTTAGATCCAATGAGAGACCCTGTCTCAAGAAATAAGGTGGAGAGCAAAAGAGGAAGACATCCAATGTTGCCCTTTGGCTTTCATACACATTAACACACAAACATACCCATGACATTTTCAAAGTTGAAACGACGTGGAAGGGAAGCTCGATGGTCAAGAACCTCCCCAGCATGACTAAAGCGCAGGGGTAGAGACCAATCCCACATGTACAAAGTTCATTGATAGAGACCTGCCCGGCGTGTGCAAAGCTGGGTTTAACAATCAGGAAAAAACCGAAACAAGAACAGGGAAGAACTCTAAAGGCCACCCAGACAGTGCACGTCTCAGGTCCAGGAATTCTGAGACTGTCTCTAAAAGTGACCTAAGTCCAGGATTGGTTTGTGGTAGTAAGGACTGAAACCAGAGCCTTGGGCATGCTGAGCAAGAGCTTTGGCCTTGGGCTACCACTCCAGCTCCTTCCCACCCTGACCCTTATCCCTTTCTTGACACAGGGTCTACTACATTGCTTTGACTGATCTTGGACTCGTTCTTTAGCCAAGCAAACCTTGAATGTCTCTCAAGTATCTGGAATTGTAGGCCTTCCCCACAAGGCCTGGCTCTGGTATCTTTTTTTTTTTTCTCATCTTTTTATTCCTTTAACCCCTGGAGTACATGATCAATTGTAGCCACTGGGATGACCAGAGGTCTCGTTAGGCACACAGGCCCAGGGAAGCAGCTGTCTTTCGCCAATTTGGGCAGAGAAACCAAAACTGGTCCCTTCAGTTACTCCCTCTTCCACCCCACACTGCCCATCATGGAAAAAGAACCTCCAGGAAATTTTGACCTACTCTTAAAGCACAGAGGACAGACTGTCTTCTAGGTGGATGTTTCTTAGAAGGAGGAGCAGGAAGAGGTTGTCCCAAGTTCATTAACCTTGTGAGAGTGAGCATCATGCTACCTAACACACACAAACCAGAGAGAGCTGTGGAATTCTCCTGAGTAAGCCAGCCCCGACTTAGAACCAGCTCACTCTGGGCTAAAATTAGATGTGTCCCTGAGCCAGCTAAGCTGCCTCCTGTGCCTCTCCTGGCAGCCAATTTCACTAGAAATGAGGTGTGACTACCCCTGAGTCCAAACTGGGGATCCCTTCCCTCTCTGCTCCCCCTGTGTCTAAGGCAGGTCTCCACTTACTGAACACAAGCAGTTTGCATGTGGGAAGCCTGGCAGATTGGGGACTTACTGAGAAACTGAGACATGGCAGAGAAACGAGCTCTTCAAGGTTGGTCTGATAAGTGGCGGTTCAGAACTAAAACTCTCTCTGGGTCCCAAAGCTGGACAGCACACAACTGCCTCAAGAAGTCAGTACATGGGGATTTCAGATTTTCACATTTCCTGTCTGGATCCCTTAGTGGTAACAGACTTCATGGGAGTTTGTAAGGAAGCGTGGGTGGGTGTATGGAGCTGGAGGGCAGGGGGGTGATGCAAGCAACACATTCTCTTTTCGCCTCAACAGGAAAACTTCTGCCAAAGCCTGGTGGGTTGGTACATGCTCTTAATCCCAGCAGGTGGAAGGCAGAAGCAGGCAGATCTCTGAGTTCTACACAGTGAGTTCCAGGACAGCCAGAGCTACATAATGAGACTGTCTCAAAAAAAAAAAAAAAAAAAAAGAATTAAGCAAAAATAAAAGCTGTCATAGCAGAATGAAGCGCTTGTGAGACTCTGGCTTTACTGGATTGTAAGGATCTGAACCTAATGAGACAGACACCTATCTCCCAAATCCCTAAGTCCTTGTTTCTTGGGCTTCATCCTCTGCCATCCGCAGCAGGCCACTGTGTAGAGATATAGACTAGACTACAGTCCCTGAATCATGTAGGCAAGAAATAGCCCCAATAACACAGCCGGCAGGAAGTGCTTTAACCAGTGGTTTCTGGAGCTCTTTCCAGAATAAATATAAAGCTTTTGAAGCAACTAGAACCACGCCATGCTGTCTGCTGTAGGAAATGTCACGTTGAACCTCATGAGGCAGGTCTAATCAAAGGGTCAGGGTTTGAAGAAAACATCCAGGGGGGTCAGAAGAGGGCTCTGGGCCTTGCGGGGGTCAATGGAGGTGACAAGTCTGGTGGGGAAAGGACAGAAGCCAGCTTTCCAATGCCCCAAAGGGCAAACCTGAAGCAAGCTGCTATCTGTGCAACTGGTGCAAGCTACTAGTTCTATGACAGCCACGGTTCCTAGAAGTCCTCCCCACACAGCAAAGGGAGGACTGCTACTCTCCTGGTCCTCAATCATGTCAGCCTGTGCCCTCAGTTTCTTGGACAGTCCAGTGTGTGCCATCACCTCACCCCGATTCCAACATTTCATGACACATATTATGACCTCGTCTATTTTTGGGTCTTTCCTCAGTGGTAAAAGATACATTCTATCTGCCACTCACTTTCCCTACCTGTTCCTCGTGCTTCAAATTCTCTTCTACTGAAAAAACATAAGGAAAGTGAGAGATGACATCACATATCCGTGTGCCCTTCACTCGGGGTGACAGGTCACATTCACTTTTTTCTTTCCACCCATGCATGCAGACACACAAACACACACACACACACACACACACACACACACTCCTTTTCAGAGGGAGTAGGCCGTTTCGCTGAAGCATTTAAAAGCAAGCTGTGAGGTCAAGCCACACCCCAGCTAAGCACTTTGGCCTGCCCCTCCTGAATCAGCATCACCCCCCAGAGAAATCTATGTGGCTTCATTTATATGACGATGCTTTAAAGCCAGGATCCTTGTCTAAGTACTCCCAGACTCCCCCATTTAGGACCCGTTCCCTTTGGAGTCATTTTCTTCCACAAGAGGAAGAAGAAAGCAGTTGTAATGTCTCTGCTGAATATTAAATGAGCTATGCTTTTGTTTTTAACTAAAATGGGCTATGTTCAACTTTTCTTCATTGCATTCTCTCCTAGAGCTTTTAAGGGTGGCTAATTGCTCACATCTAGGATAGAAAGTGCCTGGAGACCTACTGGGAAGCTTCGGTGGGGCACAGGGGTGGCTCTGGGCTGTAGAGGTCTATGGTGTGGGTAGATTTCCTTGGCAGATTTAGGGCTGGTTCCTGGACACCGTTCACCTGCCCGCCCTCCGTACAGCAGGGTGGGTGTGGAATATTGAACCTTGACTCTAGATCTCGTGTAGGGCAGAGTTCTTGGCCTGGTTCCCAACGCTGACACTCTTAGGGTCCTCAGTTTTCTGCTCTCTTTTCACTGAAAGGAAATTGTAAGGAGAGAGAGAGAATGTAAACAAAGTGACCCTGGGGCCACAGGGAGCCATACTGTCACTTGTAAGAATGTTCCTCCCAACTGTCTTCACACTTGCCTAAAGAAGATCAGAGGGGAGATGGAGGGCCACAGTCATGAAGGCCCAGAAGAGGCAGCTCAATGTGCCAGCCCCAAGAACTGCAGGAAAGAAGTGACCAGACACACCCATCCCAACCTCCGAGCTGTCAGCTGAAGGGGCTCCTTTCCCCTGGACCTTCATGGCAGAGGGAGGAAACAAGCCCATTGTCATGAGTGGCTGTCTTCTAGCCAAGCTTCCATCCTGGGAAGTTCATCTGTGCCCTCTTGCAAAAGAAGTTTGTTGCAGTCAACAAAGATGAAAAAGGAGATAGAGATATGAAAACTGCTTTGACATCAGAGATAGAGATGCAGAGTTTGGAATTTGCCCAGCTGGTTTCCTGTCTTGATTCAGGGGATTAGAGTTAAGTGAATGGATGCATCTCAGAAGAGAGTTTGAACTTTGGGCTTTTAACATTGGTGAGACTACTAGAGACTAGTGGGACTTTGGAAGTTGGACTAAATGCACTTACTATGCTATTGCTAGACATGGCCCTCATAGACGCATGTGTTTGAACAAGCCTTTGGGGGCCAGGGAGTAGAATGTCATGATTTGAATATGCTTGGCCCAGGGAGTGGCACTATTTGGAGGTGTGGGCTTGTTGGAATAGTTGTGCCACTGTGGGCATGGGCTTCCACTAGCAGTCTTCAGGGGAAGATGTAGAACTCTCAGCTCCTTCTTGTACCATGCCTGCCTGGATGGTGCCATGTCCCCACCTTGATGATAATAGACTGAACCTCTGAACCTGTAAGCCAGGCCCAATTAACTGTTGTCCTTATAAGAATTGCCTTGGTCATGGTGTCTGTTCACAGCAGTAAACCCTAACTGAGACATTTCCCAAAGTAAATTTTGGTATAATTATGTCTCAGTCTCTCATAGGACCTTATGAGGAGGGGAAGACATTGCTTTTGTCATCCTTAGGAAGAAATCTTGGCAATACCTTGCATCCACAAATGCATCCCAGTCTTGCTGACTGTTTTCACTCTCTCACGGAGGGTGTGGAAAGGGTATTCAGCAGCTGACTACCACCTTTTGTATGTAGCTCTTGCATGTGGCCTGGGGGACAGGCTAGAGTATACATAGGTTTCAAAGACCAGAGTTGGGGTGCCATCTTTGCATCTACAGAGAATCTCTCATCCCTACTAAATTGAAATCAAGCAGCTCGCAAGCTCTGCTTAGCAGAATCAGCCCTTTCACTGGGGACTTTAAAAAGGAACTTTGGGAACTTGCAATGCCTGGGGCCATTATGACAGAGATCAGTTTCCATCGTGGAACATGGCAGAAAATGAATTGGCTATTGTTGGTACTGTCCCCCAACCCCCACTTCCAGACCCAACCCTAGCACACACCCAGACTCCCCCAGGCTCTGAGGATGATGTATTTCTGCTCTCTGCAGCTGGAACCCAGGCCTTGGTTTGCAAATATGCTCCCATCTTATCTAACTTGAAAACCAGTTCCCTACTCCTTAATTTTCCACAACCACCAACTGCCACCCACACCCCAGGCTTCTCTTCTTGAGAAGGTCCTTTGAGCTGGGCTTCTGGATCACTGGGTGTCCTTACCCTCCTGTTCCTCAATGCCATGCAGTCCACCTTCTACCCACAGCCGTCTTCCACCCAGAGTGCTCTCTCTGAAGCCACTGATAATTCCTTCCCCTCCATCCTGCCACCAGATTCAGCAACATCCCACCCTCCCCAAATGACCAGCTTCTGCCTCCTAGAGACGCTCTCTGCCCTACCAGGGCTGGATCAGACTCCTCAGGCTACCCTCTGTGCTGATCACTCCTTTCCCTTGTCCCATGCCAACCAAGCATGCAGGTTTTCCACTGCAAGATTCCTGATGCCTTTATCAGTCACTCCCTGTAATGTTCACTTCACCCTCCAAGAACATCACCAGCCAGAGTCATGCCAGTCCCGCCCTAAGGACCCAAGCCTCTTGGCAGATTTTGCCCAGGATCTGCGTTCTTCTTGCTCTGAAATATGGGAACAAAAGCTCTGCCATCAGAAACGCCCATCTCCTTCTTGATCCACACAGTCCTATCTTTGCAGCCCTCCCTCCTCCAGCCTCACGACCTTTCTTACCGCCCACATCCTGAGGTTTCTTCTTCCTGGAAACCCAGCTCCCAGCCCCTCTGTCACTGTGTTCAGTACTGCCCTGGACTAAGCTTCCCAACGCACACCTCTACCTAGCAAGTAGTTCAAGTTCCCACCCACAAAGGCTGAAGGGGTGGGAATGTTAATTACCCCCAATTTGCTCAGTACATATATGCATCAAAATGTCACACTGTACCCCAAAATATATACAATTATTATGCATTAATCAAAAGATGTTTAATGTTTAAGGAGACAAAAATACTATCTTGATTTAATCATTTTCACAATTTATACATGTGTCAAAACACCACATTGTACTCCACAATCCTGTGTAATTAACCATCATTGATTTAAGAAATTGCCAGGTCGCGCAAACTACTTGAAATTCATTTCTTTTTACTGCCTAGAAAAGAAAGCCTGGCTTTCAACTAATCTGTCCAGTCCCCTCTCCTCCTGGTCCTGTACACCCAATATCCTAGCTACTCCCGCTGGCCTTTCTTCTGCTCACACCATCTCCTCAGCATGGAATCACCCACTCTCTGGAAACCCTTGCAATGCCAGCTTCTCAGCAGCCTTCTTCCTTAGCCTAGGCAGGAGACAGTGAGGCCATGCCGCCTGGTTTAATGTCAACTTGACAATGGCTAAAGTCACTGGAGAGAAGAGAGCCTAAAAGCCTCCCAAGACCAGACTTCGGGGCATTTTCTTATTTGGTAATTGATGGGGGGAGAAGAAAAGTCCACTGTGGGTGGGGCCATCCCTGGGCTGGTGGTCCTGGGTGCTATATGAAAGCAGGCTGAGCAAGCCATAGGGAGCAAGTCAGTAAGTAGCACCCTCCATGGCCTCTGCATCAGCTCCTGCCTCCAGGTTCCTGTTTGAGTTCCTGTCCTGACTTCCTTCAGTGATGGACTGTGATGTGGAAGCATAAACCCAATAAACCTGTTCCTCCCCAAGTTGTTTTTTGTCATGGTGTCTCATCACAACAATAGTAACTAACTAAGACAGGCTGCCTACACAGATCCATGCAGCTTGGTCACTCTCTACCTCAGGTTTCCCCACCTGTAGAATGGGTCCAGTAGCCCTCCTAGTTTGCCACCAGGATTAAATGCTACCAGGATTAGAATTCATCTAAAGCAATAGGGCCAGTTAAGTAATGAGTACTCAGTATTGACACAGCTTCATTATCCTTGACACGACCCAGACTCTGAACAGCCTTCTGCTGTGTTCTTCTCACTTGGCTTTCCTGAACCCCCTCAGCCCTGTCCAACATTTGTGTATGGGTGTCTCAGCCTCTCAAGGCAGGATCCCTCTTCAGCACGGCTCTCCTCAAACCACTTGAACAGCAAGAGGCACTCTGCGAATGCTTTGCTGAGCTGAACAAAATTAACTACCATGTATTTATATTGAGATCAAAAACTGTTTACTCTATCAAGAAAAGGCTCTGCTTCTAAGGGACCCATGACTCCAAAACTGTCTTCAACAGGAAATGAAAGAAATCCCATGGCTTTAGTAACTTCTCATGGAATGAACAGAGAAAACAAAGTAGAATTTTCTGGAATGAGGTGCACACATGGAATCTGACTATACAGGAAGCTGTCCTGGCAGGCCATCACTTTGATTTGATGAACTCAGCCTCAAAGGCCGTCAGTGCCATCACTAAGAGGGTGGCACAGCAGAATTCTCCCACTTGGCTGCTATTTGGGTTAATCAAGTGGAGTCAGGAAGAAAGGGGCCCACTCCCACAGATGGGATAAGATGACATTTGACCCAAGCTCTCTCCACCCCAGCCCCTAAGCACTCACTCCTCAGGGGGACTCAGAATAGGAAAAAGAGGATGCTCCTATATTTAAATCCCAGTCCTTGGAGGGGCTAAGCACACAGGCTCCCATTCTTCTCCATGACCCACCGTAACTCTGCAAGCATCAGAAATGCCTCCAGACAGCACAGTTGGATGCAGGCTTAGAGAGGAGTGCTAAGAAAGAATAGGAAAGCTGCCTCCAGAGCTAGGAGTAAGACCCCAGGCACTGCAGACAGCATAGTCCCCCAAAAATCTTAGGCTTGGGGGACAATGAAGAACAATGAATGATTTCCAGGC
Organism: Mus caroli; assembly: GCF_978045245.1. NCBI lineage: Eukaryota > Metazoa > Chordata > Mammalia > Rodentia > Muridae > Mus > Mus caroli. The sequence goes on from NW_028227262.1 coordinate 93,704,076, forward strand.
ACAGTAAGGGGTTCACTAATGCCGCTCAGCCTTCAAACAGCCCATCTCTAATTCATAAAGCCATCTCCTCTAAGATCCTACAGTACTTCAGCTATCAATATCCATAAGCCCTGACACACAGAGAGACAGAGACAGACAGACAGACAGACAGACAGACAGACAGACAGACAGACAGTGGTGTAACTAACCTCTACTGTTAGTAGAGGAACAGTTCTGAGCAGTACAGGAGGAGGTGGGGTTTGAGACAGTTCGCTCCTGAGCTCCAGCAACAAGAGGAATGCGACAGTCTATCAACCTGGCCTAGTGTGCTGTGCACGAGAGGAGGAGATAGGCCCAAGCACAGGAGCAGGAGCCAATCAGAAAAGGCCTCTTGAAGAAGGTGGCACTCAAGATGATGAATATCAACAATACAGTTTGGGTCGGTTGTTCCAACTGGCCTGGTTAGCTAGGTTGGTTGGCTCGGTGGGTAGTTTGGTTGGTCTGGTCCATTAGTCAGGTTAGTTGGGTTTGTTGGTTGGGCTAGTTATTTGACTGGGTTGGTTGGATGTTTAGTTGTTAAGATGAAAGTGTGAGAAAAAAATGAATGTATGAATTAATGAAAGTCAATAAGAAAAGCAAAGAAAGTTTGAACTGGCTCAGTTCTCTTCCTGGTTTTCAGGGTACATTTCATGGCACTCATCAGTATGGCTTTCTCCTCTCTTCCCCTTCTACATTCATTTATTATTTGCTCAGCATTTATTATTGCCAGGCTCAAAACCAGAAATGGGTAAAGAATAGGAAACAAGGCCCATTCCAGTCCCCAAGGAGTCCAAAGTAAAGATGAAGTATCACATTATTACTCCATCTGTATGAAAAGCTGCCATAACATAGAGAGAACCAAAGAGAAGTGTGCAGATTCCTCCAGCCAGGCCACTGATGGTGAGAAACACAAGAAACACTAAGTGTAAATATCAAGGGCTAGTCCCTCTCAGTGCTACCCTGCTGTAGTTCAACAGCCTTGATGGTGACAGCCTCCATAAGGTCTGCAGCCTGGACGCCTACCTTGCCTCGCCCTTACCCTGATCCCCAGAATGTGAAGGCAGGCTTAGCCCCATCTCTATGTGGGCCTCTGCTGAGGTTCTGGTACCCTGAGACCTGTGGGAAGCTATCTTGGAGCCCAGAAGACTGGATTCTCAGAATCAGAAAAGGCACTGAGGCTCTAGACAATTGCCCTTGCACTCACTCCCATGAGCATCTCCAGGTTATCTCTGAGCTCAGCGGCCTCCTTCCATTAGGCAGCAGCTACTTCATCTACAGGGACTATCCCCCTGCTCTGCACACTAGGACTCGAGACCACAACAGAGCTGACAAGGATCTCAGGACCCTGTTAATGCCCACAGTTGGTCAAGAAGAGGAGACTCATGGACAGTAGCCCCTTGGACACACTTTCTTGGTCTCAAGAGAAATCTGTATCGTGGGATGCTCTTTCCCCTGCAGGATGCCCAGTATCAGTGACACAAGAGCCCTGGTGCTGTACCTGAGGGCTGCAATGATGACATCGCTGTCCTGTAGACAGAGTGGAGCCTGTGATATGCAGCACAGCCGCATGGCATTTGATCACCAATGTCAGCCTTGGAAGGAAAAAGGAACAATGGTGGGCTAGGATAGGAGTACATGTGCAAGGTCACGCGTGGCCTGGCTAAGACCAGGGGAGGTGGTGCCCACAGAAGACAGCTCTCAGGTCAGAATATGGAGCAAGGCTGAGCTCCAAGAGGCCACCTGGTCCTGTGGGTGGGCCAGAAGGCAGGGAGACATCTGGGTGTTGTGTCGGTCTCAAAGAGCAGGCAAGTTTGAGTCTCCAGCGTCTTACATAAAGACCAAACAATGCAGAGACAAATTAAGATGAAAATTCTACCCACGTGGTGTGCACATCCCTTGTGGTGTGCATGTTGTTAGACTCAGGATGCTTGGGAGAGGGGAAGAGTCAATAAGCTGCAGATGCCACATCCTCTCCTAAGCGAGGGCCAAACCTCAGCTGGCAGAAGTCCCTCTGTCCCAGCATGCAGACAGGCATCTGTGGGTCTGAAGCCTCTGTTCCTGATCTGGGGACGCCAGGAAGGGACGGGGGGGGGGCTTAGAATTGAGAGAAGAATGGTGAGAGAGAGAAGAGAGAGGGGGGAGAGAGAACTTAATGAGTACTGCTAAATGTACATAAGTGGACTAGAAGTCCCAAAGATGGGCAAGATTACACTGCCACCTAGTGTTCATTCTATGGAACGTGAAAGCTCTACCAGAGTCAGAGGAGCAAGGTCTCCTGACTGGCCTGGACAAACACTGGACAAGGGGCCTGAGGGTCTAAAGGAGCTGTTTTAGCTCTGCAAAAACCTCCAGCAGAAGACAACAGGTTAGCCTGGCCTTGGTCTGGGGACCAAACTCCCAGCTGCCCCTTGCCTAGTGTGGCTGTTCTCTATGAAGCCAAAGTTCCTGTGTGGACCCTGGGGGGTGGGGGGTGGGGGGTGGGGGTGGGGGTCAATGGCTGTAGCTATGGGTTTTCCTGCATCCCTGCTCACACAAAGCCCAGATTTTTTTTCTTAAAGAAAAGGGTCAATACAGGAAAATGCCTCAAACAAGTGAAAGCAGCAAGTCCTGGGTGGTACAGACAGACAGACTGAGGCCAGAAGGCAATCATTAAAACCTGTAGTGAGACCAAACAGAATTTCGAAGCACTGCAAGAAGGTGCTGCCGGTAACGATCCCTTCCTCTAAACCTGCTCACATACTAACCCCAGGCCTGCTGCACTGACCTTAGTCAGCAACGGCAAACTAAGGCTGTGGATGGCTGCTGGCCACGGGAGGGCCCCGCATCATCAGAGTCTTTGCTTGTGGAGGCAGAGGAAAAAGCATAGAGGTGGTAGCCTGACAGCTTTAAAGATGGCAGAAAGAAGCAGCAAGTAAGGACTGCCAGCAGCCACTGGAATCCAGAAAAGAGAAGGAGACTGATTCTTCTGGAGCCTCCAGAAGTCAAGCAGTCCTGCCCGCCCACAGCTCGGCATTAGTGTGACTCTGCTCAGATCTCTGACTGACCTCTGTGTGGTGAAACGCTGTTCTGTTTTCCGCCCAAGATTCTTGAGCTTGTCATGGGAAATGGATGCAGCCCCACATGTGCCTATACTGCCAGACCATCTGCTCTCTCTCCTAACCAAGGGCCCGTGTGAGTCTAGAAAGGTCTGTGCTATGGAGAAAGCTCAGTGGTCCCCTCTTCCCGGGCCTTCTTCTCTCCTTCATGCCTACTGAGAGGAGGAAGAAGTAGGACTTGATTAATGGCTCAATTTTGTATAAATAAAAGGACATCCTAGGCTCAACCTTCTTCCTTCTAAGAGTGAGCAGTTCTTCCAGGGTTGGCCTCCACACGCAGTAACCACACAAGGAAACTTACCCCAGCCTACAGTGAGCTAAAGAAGGCTGTCCCCTTGGGACCACTGACACTCAGGAGTTCCTGCTCTCTGCCCGTGGCCTTTACAGTCACAAAGGTGCTGTCTCTAGCTCGTGTCTGCCCAGTGTCCTTTGTTTTGTTATTTGTTTGTGGAGGTCAGGAAAGATAATGGAAACTTTCCTCATTAAAAAAAATATCAAAAAGTAATACTTGCCTCAATGAATTATTATGAAGAACAAATAGGAAAATGTAACACATTTAATATGGTGCCCAAAAAGAAGAGGGTGAAGGAAATTGAGGAAGAAGAGGAAGAAGACAGGGAGAGGAGAGGAGAGGGGAGACAGGGAAGAAGAGGAGGAACATATACACAGATGCATGTTGATTGACTGACAGAAGTCCACACTATTAAACACACAAGAAATATCCCTGGTTACACCCTGCCAAATACTGGAGGACAGGGAGCTGCATAAACATTTTAACCCACCCCCTCTTCCTAGAAGATGCAGTTCATGCCATCTCCCAAGACTTAGTAAGTGATTGTGATGGCACAGGTTACAAAGGATACAGTTGGTTTGCCACCCCACATCATCAGATTGCAGAACCACACCTCTTTAAGTGCCCCGTAAGCAGCATATACCTGCTGATTCCCATAAGGGCCACAATAACAGGAAGCAAGACTCCGGCCAGCAATATGTGTAAGATGACTTTACAGTCAGAGACACTAGAGCCCCAGCAGAACATGAACAAGCCGGGGTCAGCCAGAACTGAAGAACCCAGGCCTCCCACTCTTCACAGCATGAGATCGCGCACACAGACTGGTTTTGATGTGTTCCCCTTCTCTAGAACAACGCTGCTTTGGCACTACAGGGAAACCCAAGGCAGTGACTCTGGACTGAACCGGAAGTAAGCTGACTGGCTCTGAGTAAAGACGACTCTGGAAGTCAGCAGTGTGCTAGAGGCTAGGGAGCCACCCCTGTGGCTGTGGAAGGAGCTGCACTTGGGAACAGATGTGACATACTCATTTGTATGCTCCACAGACTCTACCCTGACTCTCACTAGATGCAGAAGTGTGGGCAAATGAATGTCTCTGAAGATGCTTCCTCATCTGTGACACGGGGTTATCCCCTCGGACCTTTGATGATTACCCAGAACACTTAGAACAGTGCTTTACCCAATGTGGGCCCACAGCAGAAAAGGCCTGACTTGCACACTGCTGTTGAAGTCCGTTGCAGGGATGGTATCATTAAGCGTCCATTCTCTGTCAGAAGCACAGGGAACAAAAAGGTCCCTGCCTTTGTGAAAATAATCTTCAGTGGAGGAGTCAGACAACAGACAAGTAAACCGAGACTTTCTGGTAAGCATAAAAGCTGTTAAAGAGTAAAGGCATGACCCAGGAGCCAGCCTAAGAAAAGGACGTGACTAACAAGGGAGGAACTGTGTGAGATGATGGGAAACAGGGCCTTGACAGACAGGGCCACATTGCCCCCTCCACAGAAGCGGGTGGACATGGTGTACTACAGAAACAACCAAACCCTATGGGAAGAATGAAGACCAGACACAGCTCTGGAGGAGCAGGGCTGACCCCAGCAAGACACAGAACTAGAAGCACGAGGCCACAGTAGCCACCAGTGTGGCTTCAGGAAGGATGAAGACAGATGGGTAAGAGGGAGTGATGAGGGAGGAGGGGACAAAGGACATAGGAATGGAGGGGGACTGGAGGGAGAGACAGTAGGAGGGAGGGAAAGAATCAACGAAAGGTCCTAGAGAGCCCTGCCCGAGTAAGACCTCATTGAGGAGCAAAGGTGATACCACAAGTCATGGTAGAAGGCAGACCGCAGACAAGATGGCCCAGAGGAAACCTTCTCCCTTTACAAAGACAGAAAAGAAGAGAAATTCTTTTCACCCTAAGAAGCAAACAAATATATAAACAGGGAAGTGAAGACTGTGTGTAAACAGAAACAGAGCATCAAAATGTTATTGAAATGTAAAATCAAGAAGGAAGAGTTTTGAAATGTAAAGCACACGCTAGACAAGACTGATGACGCAAAATCAAGGTAGGAGGGGACACTGGACCCCCAAACATGACTGATGACACAAAATCAAGGTAGAAGGAGACACTGAACCCTCAAAAGCTTTTCTCTGACCTGCAGGCCTGCACTGAGGCACACTCTCCCAGCCAGATCCAGTATGTCTACACACAGTGACTAGGGTCCGGTCAAAATTACCAAAAATGCATGGAAAGAGGACATAAGAAATGACTAAAATGTAATGGAAAACTGGACAACAGCAGCAGACCCAGGGTGATTCACCCACTGGGGTCATGGGGCGGTGACTTTAAAACCATGAGGAATCTTATGCCTGAAAACAAGAAGGAGAATCTGTGATTTTGGTGAAGAAAAATTCTAAAATATAAAAATAACTGAAATTAAAAAGCTATGTAATAAGTTCAATAGCATATTAGACATGACAAAAGAGAAGAAATATGAACTGAAGACAGATCAAGAGAAAATACCCAGAGGGCGGTGGTGCGCTCCTACAGTCCCAGCACCTGTGGCCGGGGGTTAGAAACTGTGAGATCTCACTGCAAAAGAAAAAGAAAAAATACCCATATGGAAACACAGAGTGAGAATGTCAGAAAAATTATGTAAAGAATATTTAAAAACCATACTACACAAACACAGTGAAAGACCATCTATGTAAGCAGAGTCCAAAAGACAGAGAGGGGGGGGGAGGAAGGAAGGAAGGAAGGAAGGAAGGAAGGAAGGAAGGAAGGAAGGAAGGAAGGAAGGAAGGAAGGAAGGAAGGGAAACAAAAGCAGTATTTACAACATGAACAGTTGATGATTTTTCCAAAACCGATCAAGAGTATAAATCGTCAATTTCAGAAAAGTTGATGTATCCCAAAGTATCATCAATGAAAACCACACTGGGGTTATGGCATCCAAACTGTTAGAAGCCAAAGAAAGAAAAATCTCCTAAAAGAGCTGCAGTGTAGGAGGAGCAGTCAGTGTGTCACCCTCAGAAGTGTACAATGCCACCTTCAAACTGTGACTGACTTGCCACCAACCAGGAAGAAAGCCTCCAGTCATCAAAGGACGCAGGCAAACAGAGAAATCACAAGAGAAGACAGCTGAGAAGCCAGCGTCAATGATCCATAGAGTAAACTAGAAAGCAGTCAGAAATTAAACCAGAAGGAAGGGCAGCAAATGAAATAATTAAAAAGGGCCCAAACTACTGATAAGGCTCACATAAAGCCAAGGGACATTCCTAGAAAATATATAAGACTAAATAAATAAGACTAAGGGGTGTGAATATGCACAGACACTCACGTGCACAAGAGGGGAATGTCAAATTACTAACGTTTTAATTATTACTAATTGAGAATTTCAGGAATAAAGCAGACACATCACTGTGGATCCTACAAACTTGAAAGTGAACAAAGCATTTTTAACTGTGTAATTTATACCAATAAGCTGAGAACAGAGAAAAGTGTCAAAGTCCTTGAAAAAGATAACTTGGCCCTACTGACAAAGAATAGAAACTTCTAATTAAGAGCATTTTTATTGAAAATATAGCTTAAAGCCCCTCAGAAGTCCTTCCCCTAAGCTCTACCATGTATTGAAGGAGAACAGCATCAGTCTCACACTCGCTCTTAAAGAGAAGAGAAAGGGGCCAGCATCCTGAGAGGGAGAGGCACCAGGAACGCCCGCCCACCAGCCAACCTCCTCCTATGCTCTAAAATCCTCAATGAGATGGGAATGAGTTAAATCCAGTGCTCTCAGAGCCAAGAGGCTCATCCCAGGTGGAGAGCTGGATGAACGGTCAAAAATCAATCACTGCAGAAAGCCCCAGTGGTCTATTATGAAAGAATGGAAGTAAGAAGAGGATCAAAGAAATAAAGGGCGTGCCCACAAGATGTCTTTGGGGCTGACTCACGAATGCAAGGGAACTCCTCAAATCCACATCAGCCAGGTGTGCCACTCCAGTTGTGCTTGGGGACATCAACTAAAGCCTGCTACAGCTCAAAGAACGGGAGGGGCAGAGAAGGCCTCCCCGACCTTTGGAAGGTGTGACCTCTGGCTCCATTTTCTTCCTGGTTGATTATAACCCTCTGGTTCTGCCTGCCTCACGGGCTTGCAGTAACAGCACAAGAAACCAAAAGAACCCCATAAATGCCACAAGAGGCTGGACGATGTGTGCCAAGTGGTGCTTGGTTTGGAAAAGCCCAACTTGGCTCTTCATGCTCACCTGAGAGATGGGGGCTGGACGCCCTGACGCTTGAACGCTCTTTCCAGCCGGTCCTGGGCCATCCTGGAATTCCCCTCCGTGTGGCTGTACCCCAGTGGGCTGTCCTCTGAAATACTTCTTAGCCTGGGTCTGTCCCTCTGGGACAGCCCTTGGCTGCTAGAAGTGGCATTTGGCTTCTCTATAGACAGTTCATTCAGCTGTCCCAGAGGGCTTCTGGAGACGGAGTCACTGCTGGAATCGGGGACCTCCTGTGGACCCAGACAGGCTGGGGTGTGGACAAAAGGCTCAGACTGCTGCTGGCTCTCCTCTGGGGTTTGGAGCTTCCTGCTCAAAGCTGAGGACCTTCTCAGAGAGCGTTTGCGGAAAGAGTCCTGAAGCGGTAAGAAAAGAGGCAGTGAGTACCCTCAACTAGTGGAGTTAGAAAACATACATCCTCTAATCCCAGGGATGGACCTCGCCAGGAAGGTCTGTTCCCAACCCCTTGTTTTTCTTTCTTTTATTGAAATGATTTTTTTCATACAGTATATTCTGATTACAGTTTCCTCTCGCTCTACTCCCCCAGTCCCTCCCTACCTTCCCTCCCATCCAGATCCACACCCTCTCTGTCTCTCCTTAGAGATAAACAGGCATCTAAGGAATAATGAGATCAAATAAAACAAACAAACCAGAATAGGACAAAAACAACCAAACAAGCCAAAGAAGAAGCATAGCAGGTGCATAGAGATGCAGAGACACCCAGTGTCACACACACTGGAACCCCAGGAAACACAAAATAATATGCGAGGACAGGACCTGTAAAGTTAAAAAGAAAAAAAGGGAAAGAAAAGGCCCTAACTTAACATGAAACAAAGGACTACCAAGGATGCCATGAGTCTGTTTGTTGACCATCTACTGCTGGGCAGCCAGCCTAGCCTTAAGAGTGGGTTGTTTCCCCAGTGAGACTCCCTTGGAGAAAAATATTTTTCATCAGAGTATCAGTTAGAAGATGGGTCCACTCCTCCTTTCGGCTCTAGGAACCCATCTGGTGCAGACCTGTGCCGGCCCCATGCATGCTGCCTGCCACAGTATCTGTAAGTTCCTGTGTGCACCATGTGGGTGTTTCCAAGGCCTTGGTGCCTTGATGTCCTCCATTCTCTTTGGGTCTTTCATTCTCCCTGCCTCCTCATCCATCAGGCTCCCTGAGGCCTGAGGGGACTGCCTCCTTCCCTTAATGTACTCTGGAAGGTGCCCCCAAAGCTTCCAGCTCTGGGATGCACCTTCCTGAACAGACCCCAGAGCTCCCTTGGGGTTTTCTCTCCCTCTTTCCTTAACCAGAGCACGTCAGGTGGCAGGAAACTCATCACGAGGTTCTGCTTACTGTCTCCTCACCTACAGCAGAGTCGTCTGTGGAAGCATTTTACTTCTCTACCCCTCACATCCTCACGAGTAACACAAGCTGTCCACAGCCCATTGCCTGCCATTTTGAATGAGGATTCTTCAGTAATTCTGTGGTGAGCTGTTCTCATCTGTTAGGGATGTGGCTGTCAAGTTTTTCAAGGGGTTAATAGCCTCATGTTTAGCTATAAAGATGTTTGGTTTTGCTTGTGGACTTACATGCTATGTGACATATGCACTATGATAACTTTCTGAAATGGAAATATTCTAAATCCAAAACACATTTGGTCTACATTTGGGATGAGAGAGGAGGGGCTTGTAGCCCGTCTTTCTCATTACCATGGACAGGATAAGATACAGCCCAAATGCAGAACAGGCATGTCCCAGAATCATGACAGTCAGCAGGCCACTCTCATTCCTGGTGGTGTCACACCAGGAGTGGCCAAAGCCATTCTTCACTCCGTGGTGGTGTTTAGGGAGACCCTACCTCAGCTGCCTATATCTCCTTAGCACTCAAGATTTGCCTAATTAAAAATGAAGGAATCAATAGAGTCAGACAGACTATAGCCTTCCTGTCAGTGATTTGCTGAAGAAATGGGGTTCCCGTCTACTACCCAATGGACAGAGGGCATGAAAATGCTGTGAGAGACAAAAATCCACCTTCATGCTTTTCTTTGGTCTGGAATTCAGTATCTCTAAGCATTTCCAAAAACAACTCAGGAGCAAGCAGTAGCCTGGGTTGGACTAAGGAGAGCTAATTTTGTTGAGTTCTGGCCTCATGGAAATGACTAGGCATTATAAATGTGCTCCAAAGCTATGTAGGGCATAGCTGCATACAGGAAGGAAGACATTAGTCACCGTTCCTGAGGGGACACATTTACCTCATCCATGGAATACTGATAAAAACTGATGCATACCCAGCAAGTGTGGCCAAACACCTTCCAGAAAACATAGGAAATTCTACAGCAACCACCACTCGATGCACTTCACAAGACTCAGATATCACAAAGAAAGGAATCTCACTTCCCAAAACAATTACCAAAGAAGTCTTCAGTGATGCCATTAATAAGGGGATGGCACTTCCATGTCACCTCCCTCTCACCAGTCACCAAAGTCTCACCTGCACACACTGAAGAACTGAGCCATCTTGGTAGGAGACAAGACCCTGGCACCCACTAAACCACTGGTTCTCAAAGTGGGGTTCACTCACCTCTAGAGGTCCCCAGATCACTTTGGGAATTCAAAATAAAGCCTATATAACTAGGTATGACGTGAATGTGTCCTCTGTGGCCCACATGGTGTGAGCTTGGTGTCATTAAGGTGACATGGCCCAGAAGAAGAAAGTTGAGATCTCAGAGGTACCCTTTGAAGGGATCAATATTGATCTCACGGGACTGGATAAACTTCTACAAGACTGTTTTGTTGTGAATGAACCTGGCAGCTCCTCTGAATCCCTGCTTCATCCACACAGCCTGTCTCTCTCACAGGGAATCCCAACATAATGGCACCTGCCCTGCTGTACTATGAGGTGGATCAAAGGGATTTCACGAGAGTCTGAACAGACAGAAGCTGACAGACTCTCAGACCCACAACTATGACCTAAATAAACCTCTATTTAATTATCTACCCTCAGATACCTTGTTAGAGTGACAGGCAACTGACAGACAGTAGAAACACGGCCCACCTCGCCTTTCCCAGTGAGATTTAGGGTGCACAGCGGCGGCAGGAACACGGCTGGCCGTGCACAGGAAGCTAAACTTTACACATGTTCTGGGTGTTCTCCACTGTCCCACCCTTGCAATAAAGATGAACAGCTATGATGCTGACTTCACTTAAGAACAGCCCCCCTGGAGCTTTTAGTATGAAGCGTTATTAACCTCATTCAATCCAGACTGTGTCACACACATCACTTTACTATTCCAGGCACCCAAACGGGAGAAGCAAGGACAGTGGCTACGGCGTGTGCAACCGTCTAACTGTGAGAGAAGCGAACGCACTGTGATTTTCAGGGAACCATGGGCAGACAGACAATAGTGATTCAGACTGGAATTTGGCAGGCATTTCTTGAAGATAAACTGAGCCTGTCACAGCTAGGGAAACAATGTTTTCAGTGGTGAGATGCAAGCTGTGGGGTAAACAGCACAACTTTTGGGAATCCTACATCAGCCACCCAAAGCTTGAGGGTTTGGAGGGATTTTAAATTTTTTCCTGCCATCTTTAGTGGCCACATCAAAGAGTCTCTGTGTGTGTGTGTGTGTGTGTGTGTGTGTGTGTGTGTCCATTTAGAAGATCTATATAATTCGGTAACCAATGTATTCCAAAGGACTTGACGCATCACACTACTATCACATGGGAATAATGAATGGTAGCCCTCTGGAACCTGATAAAGTACAGACAGCATACCTATGTAGTTTAAGGTTCCATGTTAAGGGGTGGGAGTCTAGCTTTCTTTGATAGCATATTTGCCTAGTATATGTGAAAACCTGGGTTTTGAGTCCCAGTACCACATATACCAGATATGGTGACACTCACTTAAAAGGTCCTTAAGTTCTTTGTCCTTTCTACATTCTGTCTAAGGCCAAATTTTGTCCACACACTTTAATAAAAATGATGTACTACAACAGACTACATTCAGAAGCAACAAAAAAAATCTATCTATCTTGTATATTGTTTTCCATCATGCCAGTTATTAAAGAGATTTGCAAAACTATATACAAAGCAGTTACTAATCTCACCTACTATTTGTTTTGGAAAGCACAATTTTATAACAAAATATGTTGTGTTAAATGTGAATAGTATCTTTTGGTATTATTTTAATGATTATGAAGTAAATTGTTTTAATTTCTTAGTTTAAACTTTTTAATTTTTTAAAAGTGTGTGTGTGTGTGTGTGTGTGTGTGAATATGAGTTGTGCACACAAGTACTGGCCTGAAGAAGGAGTCAGATGCCCTCAAGCTGAAGTCACAGGCAGTTATGAGGTCACAGGCAGTTATGAGGTCACAAGCAGTTATGAGCAATCCAAGTTGGCCGCTGGGAACTAAACTTGGATCCTCTAGAGGAGCAGCAAGAACATTTAAGCACTGATCTATCTCTCCAGACCCAAGTTTTAATTTCCAAAACAGCAACTATCAATAGATACAGTCTCCATAAACAAGAGCTACAGAGATCCTCAATGTTAAAGGCACAAAGAGACCCTGAGCCTGAGAGGTCCGAGAGCCACCGCTGAGCCTGAACTCTCAGCTAGATAAGGTTCCGTCTGCTATGTCCCCACGTCCCCACGTCCCCATGTCCCCACGTCCCCACATCCCCACGACCCCACGTCCCCAGCACGGAGAGGAACAACCTGTTCCCCACTGAGGCCGCTCTACAGTACAATCTTCACACCGGCTTCCAACCAGGGTGCAGGAGGGCTTCCCACAGCCCTCAGGGGACTGACTCTACACCACTCCACACCGCACAGGCCGTGCACAAACACCATGGGCCACACACAAATGTGACAGCCCTCAGAGGCCTCAGACTAAACCTAAGATGGCTAACAAAGTTCCTGTGATACATTACCACAGCACTCTCCTGGCAGTAACTACTCAAGGTACCCAGAGGGATCTGACAGAAGGAAAGACACTGATGCTGACCAGGGATGTTGGCCACAGCAAGGCATTATGGGGTGGCACCAGAGTCTGAGGTCACATATTTGCTACCCTGGGACTGGGACTTAGCTAGTCCTTCTTCTACATTTGAGAGACTATGCTTCCTCCCAACTTCTCTAACCTTCCTAGCCACTTTCCTCTGGACAGGGTCCAGTTTATGAATTTCCTTCTTTGACAAGATGCCTTGGGTGGGGCATGGCACCAAGGAGTGGCTTGGCAGGGAGAGGATCCTCCCTCTTTGTCCTAACAAGACAAAGGTGAGAAGATTAGTGCCAGCATCAACACGCTCATGCAGACACAGAAACACAGCTAAACGAGAGGAGACAGCATTCCACGACAACGGGGGTAGGTCTGTCTGCCCAGGCCACTCATGTTTCTGATATTTCCCCATTTGTTGTTCCCCTCATTTCACACTGTCTGTCCTCTCATCTGCTGTCCCCAAGGAGACCAAATCCTGATCCCTCCTTAAAGGAAACCACCAAACAATTAGTGGAATTTTTACAATTTGTCTGAAAATAAAAAAAAAGAAAAGAAAGCGAATAAATGATAGCTTTAAAGACAGGCTCCTACTCCCCTTTAACCACTGTGGTAAGTGATACTATTCTCTAGACTAGGGGAAGACCCCTTCTCTAGAACTGCAAAGACAGAGCCAAGAATGTGTGTCTTCACTCGAAGTAAGAGAAGAGGAAATCAAAGCATTCGCTTCACTAACTCAGGTAGATAAGCTGAGGGCAAGGAGGTAACGAAGCCCGCTGAGGATCCACAGAGCCAAGAGAGAAAGCAAGGGGCATCCTCCCTGTCCCCACATGTACCCCATTCTCAGCCAGCTGTGCCCGACGCACATCTCTCACTGCCCGGGCTACAGAGAACAGAAAGGGGCAGCCCCACGCACCTGAGGGGAGCTGGCGACAGGCCCAGCCATCATGCCTCGGACAATCAGGCCAGACTTAGGCCTGGTCCTCTCCATGGTCTTCTTCACATCTATACCGGGCTCTGAGGAGTGAAGCTGGTCCACCTTCTCCCACGCAGGAACCAACGGGAGGCTGTCACCCAGGTCCACGTGTGCAGCCTTACTTTTGTGTGAGGGTTTTTTGGATGATATGAAATTACCAAGTATGTCCCCATCCAGACTGTCATGCCTGCAGAAATGTAACAGTTCCATTTAAACAGAGCCTCCCAATGAAAGATAATAATAAAGCCCAAAGTTACCCACCACGCATGAACACATAACTGGAAATGAGGGAGAGGTAAGGAACGGAAGCACTGCCTCGGTGTCAGCACGAAGGCAGCTGAGTACAAGCAAAGTCAGATGCAGTCTACAAGGACGCTCAGTCCCAATGGCTGAAGGCTAAACAATGCCTTGTGTCTGGCACACTCAAACAATAAAGGAGGGCACCTGCGGTGCAGTGCTGGGCATGGGGAGCACACCTGAGGCAAACCACATGTCCGGGTGTTCAGTAAAGCTGCGCCAGTGTGTATACACATAGTTGTGTGCATGCAAGGGAGAAGGGGGAGAAAACAAAAGAAAAAAGAGGGATGGTAAAAAGAAGCAAGAAGTCCTCTATTTAGGTGAGCTTCCTAAGTGGCCAGCCATGTCTTGACGGGGCTGAATCCCTGCCAACCACTGGCTGTCAGAACCTCTTTAAAGGTGACAATAAACACAAACTTCACACTTTCTATGAGAAGTACATGGCCACAGACATTGCTGTTGATGCTCTGGGTTATGTCATCCGAATCAGTGGGAATGACAAACAAGATTTTCCTGTGAAGGTGTCCTGACCCACAGCAGACTGTGTCTGCTATAGAGAAAGGGCATTCTTGTTATAGATCAGGGAAAGGAGACAGGAAGTGCAAGTCTGATTAGGGATGCATGCTGATGCCAACCTGAGCTCTCAACTTAGTTACTGGAAGGAGAGACAAAGACAGACAGACAGACAGACAGACCAAGCAGGGAGAGAGGGAGGGAGACAGAGACAAATTGATAGATAGGCAGAGAGGGGGGCATATTTCTGGACTGACTGACAGATATTATTATGCCTCAGTGATTGGGGTCCCAAAGAGCTAGCAGAATCTTAAAGCATCTCAGTCTCTACAGATGCTGATGTCCACCAATGTGTTGTCACAAAGCCCTTAAAGTACGAAGCTCAGGACCAAAGCACCCAAAAGTCAACACTCCAGACGGCCGGGAACACAGAAGCTCTGAAGAAACAACGCACTAAGGAAAATGAAGAGAGGCTGAAGAATATGCTAAACTTGTGTCCAAGAGAATAAAGGAAGCCAGAGAAAAAGACCAAAAACAGATTGCCAAGAGACTTAGGCTTTCGTCATTAAGGGCATCTACTTTGAAGTCGGAGTCCAGTCTTTAAGAGTACAAAGTCTTTAAGAGTAACGTAGAAATCAGACCTGAATTGCAAAAGAAAGAAAGAGAGGGGGGGAGGGAGGGAGGGAGGGCGGGGGAGAGGGGGAGGGAGGGAGGGAGGGCGGGGGAGAGGGGGAGGGAGGGAGGGAGGGAGGGAGGGAGGGAGGGAGGGAGGGAGGGAAGG
The DNA here is from genome assembly GCF_978045245.1 of Mus caroli. Taxonomy (NCBI): domain Eukaryota; kingdom Metazoa; phylum Chordata; class Mammalia; order Rodentia; family Muridae; genus Mus; species Mus caroli. Next base: position 93,719,298 of record NW_028227262.1, read on the forward strand.
AGGGAGGGAGGGAGGGAGGGAGAAAGAGCAAGAAGTGAGGAAAAACAGGGCCATGTTTGTAAAGGGGAGCCTTGCCTGGCTGGGCTGGTAGGCAGGGTGGAGAGGAAGAGGAAGAAGTGGGTACCTGGCTTTGCCTGCTTCTGACCATGATGTCCGTCTTCCCGTATCTTCATCTGAAAGGTCGTATATATTCACCAGTGTGGTCTCTGAGTGTCTCAAAGGCAACTTGTTGTTTTTCTTTGGAACAGGGATTGCAGGGATTGGGGCTTCTTGACTTTCACTGTTATCTGTATTTCCAACATTATCCAGAAAGTATCTGGTAATGAGCTCCAGGTTTGTTCTTAGAGGCTTTTCTTTTGCCTATCATTGGGAAGGAAAAAATACCATTACTTGAATGCACAGCATTTGGGGGCGAGTGGAAAGATTATCCCAACCCTTTGACATATTTTACCAGCTTTTCACTCACGCCACACACACACTTACTTATTCTAGGTGCCAGGCACCATACTGGGTAGGGATTCAAAAAGAAAGACAAAAGCCTCCACTCTGAAAGAAGCACCATCTTATGCACTGTGAGTCAAAAGGAGGACTGTCCCAGTTAATCTCCTTGTGCATCCTTTCCCTCTGTAAACAACTGCAAGAGAGAAACCCTTTCATTTAAAAAATACTGTTTTAATTTAATTTTGAATCATACTCATTTATTGAGTGGGAAGAAGCTGAAAACCACATGTGTGTGGAGATCAAGAGATAACTTGAAATAGCCAATTCTCTCCTTCCACCATCTTTCTGGCCTCTATAGATCCAAGATACATTTGGGGCCTGAGCATTTTACTGGGGGGTGATGGTTTGAAACTGGGGTGTCCGCCTCAGGCTCATGTTCTGGGCACTTGATCACCAGCCTATGGCACCATTTTGAAGTCTGTGGAGCCTTCAGGAGATGGGGCCTGGCTTGTTGAAACAGATTGTAAAGGGCAGGATTGTGAGGAGTACAGCTGCCGTGGTTCCAGGCTCACGGTCTTCGTTTTTGATCTACATCATGTTGGTAAGCAAACTCACCCTCCAGCCACTGGATCTTCTCCATCATGACGGACTAAAATACCTTAAATCATGATCCCAAATAAACTTTTCACACTTTAGATTGTTCCAGTGAGTTATTTTGTCATAGCAAAGACAAAGTAAATAACACAACAGATGGTGTTTCTTTAACATTGACCACTAGCGATTGGAGACTGGAACAGGAAGTTAAAATGAAAAGCATAAAACCCTCTCTTACCCTTACTTCCCTCTTGCTTCTCTCTTGGCCTCTGGGGCCCTTCCCTTCCCCCATCCCTTCCCCATTCCCTTCCCCCTCTCTCTACATGTTCATGGCCGGCCTCTACTTCTCTACTCTCTCCCTCTCTCTGCCTTTCTCTGCCTCTACTACCCTCTTAACTCTCCTCCCCATGCCCTAAATAAACGCTATTCTATACGAAAGAAAGAAAGAAAGAAAGAGAGAGAGAGAGAGAGAGAGAGAGAAAGAAAGAAAGAAAGAAAGAAAGAAAGAAAGAAAGAAAGAAAGAAAGAGAAAGAGAGAGAAAGAGAGGGAGAAAGAGAGGGAGGAGGAGGGAGGGAGGGATGAAGAGAGAGAGGGAGAAGAGAAGAGAAGAGAAGAGAAGAGAAGAGAAGAGAAGAGAAGAGAAGAGAAGAGAAGAGAAGAGAAGAGGGAAAAGCATAGAGTCAGCTGGGAAAGACTCAACCATAAAAAAAGAAAGAAAAAATACGTGAGGAAACCCTTCAGAATAAATATCAGTGTTTTTCAGCCTTGCCTGTAGTATTTTCCTTGGTTTTGGGTTTCTTGTTTTTAAATACATGACCAGCTAAGACTTACTAAACCCAAATAACAAGAATTAGAGCTTTGATTTCCCCTAAACCCCTTAGCCCAATCTGAACAGACACCTAGTTGTCCAAGCAGTGACCCAGGGGCTGGCTTCAGGCATCTGGGCCATGTGTCAGTCCCACCCCAAGAGCTGGGATCTGCAAGCACCCAGGCCTGCTGAGCTGTGTTCAGACATGGCCCTGAGTGCAGTGCTTGCAGAGTCAGAGCAGCCAAGGGTCTGACGAGGGGCCTGGTGTTGAGCCCTCAGCACAAGCCAAGCCCTTCCCCTGCCAGTCCTCTCCTGCCAAGATTCATGGCCAGTGGACAACACTGAGTTCCACAGCCTTATCAGATAATTAAAATCAGGAATAATGTGTTTGTTTACTCAGTTTTTATAAGACCAAAAAAAAAATTTATTTTGTCTTGATCTAAATTAAGATTACAATGAAGTGAGTTGAAGAAAACATATAAATTGACTCCACTCTCCACTCTCTTGCCTTTTCTCTCAGTGAGGGGCTCTGGATCCTGGGTTGCCCACATTACACCTCTGTGAGTTTTCATACTTGTACCACAAAGCTCACAGTGAACACAGAGCCTTGAGGTAAAGCTAACACTGTTTCCCCAAACCGCAGTCTTACATAGGGAGACGTCCAAAAACCTTGCGAATGAGAATTTTCACTTCCCCGGGAAGCAGACAGGGCTCCTCAGAAGGATCCACTGACAACGGCCTTTAGTCAATGGCAGCCCTGACTTAGGGAGGATAAGTGTGGGGCTGAGTCAGCTCCTGGGACACCTGGCTGGAGGAGATAACAAGGCCAGAACTGAGATGGCTTCCAAAATTCTTCAAGGTCTCACCAAATATAATAGAACCAACATAGGAGCCAATCAAATTTGTACTAATGTCACTACCTTGCTCCTACCAATCATATTAGAGGTTACCTAACCCTTCTAGAAAATTCCCCTAGACCTGCATAAAAGGGGCCTGTGAGCCCCTCAGGTCACCGCCATTTTGATGAATGGTTGACACCTGCATGCTGGTAACTTCTATGTCTTTGCATACTATTTGAGTCTGGAGTCATCCTTCAGTGACTCCTGGACCCTAACAGTAGGTATTCCAGTCCATCACACAACTGTTAGGAAAAACAAGCCACTGGGAATATTCACACTGAACTGCAAAGGTTCCCTGGGGTCATATGAGCTCCGGGCACAGTGCATCTCCAAAGTACCTGCAACTGATGCTAATAAATATACTCTGTTTTAAAATAGAGGCTCCAGAGACGGAGAGATGGCTCAGAGGTTAAGAGCACTGACTGCTCTTCCAAAGGTCCTGAATTCAATTCCCAGCATCCACATGGTGGCTCACAACCATCTGTAATGGGATCTGATGATCTCTTCTGGTGTGTCTGAAGACAGCTACAGTGTACTCATATACATAAAATAAAGAAATCTTTAAAAAAATAATAATACAAAAGATAGGCTCCAATCAGTCTATCATGACTAATAACTTTGTTTACATCAAATAATTGGGGATTGAGGACTGATGACACCTTAAGTTGTAAAGATAATAATTACTTTAGAGAGACTATGCTGTGGTGAAAAAAATAAAAATAACTTAAATGAGAAGATGCTTCTGAGAAATTAGGTGAAGGTGGTTTTTGTGGGAAGCCATTTCAGAGTGGCAGTTACAGAGTGGCAGTTGCAGAGTGGCAGTTGCAGAGTGGCAGTTGGCTACTGCTGGCCACCACACATACATAGGCAGTAAAGGTTCTTTTGCCACGATGAGGTTTTGAGAATTAACCAAAGTTAACCAATCAGATGAGAGACAAGTTAACCAATCAGATGAGAGACAAGTTAACCAATCAGATGAGAGAGAACGCCTCTCCTAGGCCTATATAAGCAGTACCAGTTCTGGGCTTGGGGTCTCTCTCTCTCTTCGCCTCTACAATCAAGCTCTCCCAATAAACGTGTGCAGAAGGATCCTGTTGCAGCGTCGTTCTTCCTGGCCAGTTGGGCGTGCGCAAGAGGTTTTATAGAAAATCAGGGACAGTAATGGTTCTTTGGGGTTTCCAGGTAAAGGTCCCAGTGTCTGTGAAGCCTCCCTAACGTGCACAGCCTGTGCCCCTCCCTCCAAATCCAGCAACTGAAGGGCACAGTGATGCTGGCTCAGCACATCCCTAATGCAGGACTGTACACATGAGAGGATGGAGGACAAGAAGACAAAGAGCTGTGGGCTGCCTCAGCCTCTGCTGGGACCTCACTTGGTTGCCAGGGTCTAACCTCCTCAAAGGGATCACAAGGGCGCCTGCAGCAGAGATGAGTAAGCTGAGGGCTAGTGGCTGGGGTCTGCAAACCTACCTGGAACACTTGGCTTACATAGGGCAGCCTGACCCAGGGTCCTCTCTGCCACACCACATGCAGTAGGCTAGTTGTCAAGGGGTCTGGAAGTTTCTCTGGGTATTTCATTCTTGTTCTCATTCGCACATGCCCACTCAATCAGTCAGGATCTCATTTTATTTTATCTCTTTTTATATGTGGGAGGTGGTGGTGGTGGTGGTGGTGGTGGTGGTGTGTGTGTGTGTGTACAGATGTTCACAGACATGCAGAAGCCAGAGAGGAATGCCAGATGGCTTCCTTTATCATTCTCTGCCTTATTACTTTGAGACAAGGTCTCTCACTGCACAGGAAGATGGTTGGCCAGCAAAACCCTAGCATCCTCCTGTCTCTGGCCCCTGGTGCTGATGTGCCAGAAAGGCAGAGTCACACCAGCTTTTGCTGTGGCTGCTGGAGATCAGACTCTTACCACTAAGCCATCTCCCCAGCCCCAAGACTTCTTTTGAAAATCAATCTCTAGCCCCACAATGCTGGGCCTGGAAGCCCACATACTTGTAATCTCAGGACTCAAGCAGAACTGCCACACTTTGAGTCTAGCCTTGGCTACAGAATAAGACTGTGTTTCATGAAACAAAAAAAGAAAGAGGAATCTCTACCCTGGCCCATATAAATAACTGTCAGAGGTCAAATACCCACTTTGGCTCAGAGATCTCCCAGGGGATTCGGGGGAGGGCAAACTCCGATCATGCCAGTGGCTTCAGAGCTTTCGTACTGAGCCTGGAAAATCTGGCCCAGAAGGCCAAGGCAGAACATCCTGCACTTTACTCATTATAGCATGGCTTCCCTTATGCTCTCACTTGTAGCAGACTTCTGCATGAACTGTCCCTTGTCACTTTTAGATGATTCATTAAATATGGGGCCACAATAGTGAAAAGATATTCAGTCTCTGCCCATCTACGAAGCCCATGGGCCTGAGGGAGGCAGACACAAGTGAGACGAAATGCTCTCCTTCAAACGTAGGATGTAGAAGAAGCCTCCAGAGCAGTGTGAGAGTAGCAGGTGGGCTCCGAGTCTGGGGCCAGGGACCTCCATACCTCAAGAAAACCTGTTCCTTCAGTTTCCTCAACTGCCACATCCCTGGGTATGCTAAACCCAGCTTCCATCTCTGCTGACCTACGTTCAAAAGAGACAACCACAGAAGGGAGATCTTACACAGGCAGGAGATGGCCAATGTTAGTATGATATATATATATATATATATATATATATATGTTACTGACATTATATATGATGATATATACATATATATTATACTGCATAATATATCCTTAAACAGTCTTACGAAAAGTACCATTGTGTGGGAAAGGGGAGCACAGAGAGCAATTACCAGAGAATAGGCATGACCAGCCCAGACTGTGAGACAAAGTGACCTCATACTTGCCAGGGGACACTCAGGGATGATAGGCTGAACCTAGTTCACTCTGAGATTTGTCATCTTGGCCAGCCCCCAACCCTCCTGCCCTAGCTGCCAGGCCCTGGCCGCCAGGCCACCACCAGACTCGCCCCTCAGAAGACATGTGCCTTGTTCTCCTTGTAGAGAAACTCCAGATGCAGAACTCTGCGGAGATCATTTCTGCTGTTGATGCTAAGCTCACAGCGGGGGCGCTCCTGGTCCATGGTCACAAAGGTCTTGTTCAAACCCTGAGGGAAGAAAGTCTGAGTCACTGTTCATCATTTTAAATGAAAACCTTCCCTTCTCTGACGCAGTATAAACACAGGACTGCTGGGGCTCATTAGGACTGGGCTCATAACCTTCCTTACACGGCCACGGCGGGAGCCCAGAGCTGACTTCAGAATTCATTTCATATAACATTGGCTTGACAGCATTATCAGTTTGGTCTGGGGTCAGCTAAGGCTAAGCCTGTGGGCTCATTTTATAGGTAGCGATGAAATTCGGGAACTAGCTTGCTGTAAGCCGGCTCAGGGGCTTGGTGTTTGGCCTAGACTTGGGGCTATGAAAGATGAACCTTTAAAAATAAACGGACGTTTAAAAAAATAAAAGCCAAACTACAGTCAAAAGGCCAACCATTGTTCCCTTAACTTTTCAGTTGAGGAAGCCAGGAAAGATGTTTGAAGTCACATGGTGGAGATCCACATCAGTCTAGCCAGGAAGTCTGTTTGGGGCACAATCCCCAACAGGCACCAGAAAGTCACTAGCCATTACCCCTTCCTAAACACCCAAGACTACAGTAAACAGGAAGAGCCCTGCACTGGCCAGGAGCTTGGCATTCACATTTGAAAACAGCCACAACAGCTGCTTCACCCCCATCACAGGGCACTGAGATCATCAAATGCCTCCCAAAGATGTCTCAACCCCGTCCTTCTGGCCAGGGCTTACCCTTGTTCCTGATGGATCCCAGACCCCAAGTGCCACCTAGGTAGGGCTCAACTTTTCCCTCAGCCTTTGTGCCCAGAACTTTATAGTGGCTCCAGCTGCTAGAAAACAAGACCAAAAGGGCTGGAGAGATGGCTCAGTGGTTAAGAGCACTGACTGCTCTTCCAGAGATCCTGAGTTCAATTCTCAGCAACCACAAGGTGGCTCACAACCATCTGTAGTGGGATCAGATGCCCTCTTCTGGTGTGCCTGAAGACACTACAGTGTACTCATATACATGAAATAAATAAGCAAATCTTAGAAACAGAGAAAGAAAGAAAGAAAGAAAGAAAGAAAGAAAGAAAGAAAGAAAGAAAGAAAGAAAGAAAGAAAGAGGGGGGAGGGAGGGAGGAAGGAAGGAAGGAAGGAAGGAAGGGAGGAAAAAAAAATAAGACCAAACTCATTGCCTGCCATGAAAAAGTGAATTTGGAAAAGATACAGTCAGTGTTGACCCAGAGAGAGTGAATGGGGTCTTAAGGAAAAGCATGAGAAACAAGTGTGTGTGTGTGTGTGTGTCTGTATGTCTGTGTGTCTGTGTCTGTGTCTGTGTGTCTGTGTCTGTGCCTGTGTGTCTGTCTCTGTCTGTGTCTGTGTCTGTGCTGTGTCTGTGTGTCTGTCTGTGTCTGTGTCTGTGTGTCTGTCTGTGTCTGTGTCTGTGTCTGTGCTGTGTCTGTGTCTGTGCTGTGTCTGTGTCTGTGTCTGTGTCTGTGTCTGTGTCTGTGTCTGTGTCTGTGTCTGTGTCTGTGTCTGTGTCTGTGTCTGTCTGTGTCTGTGTCTGTGTGTCTGTGTGTCTGTGTCTGTGTCTGTGTGTCTGTGTCTGTGTCTGTGTGTCTGTCTCTGTCTGTGTCTGTGTCTGTGCTGTGTCTGTGTCTGTGTGTCTGTCTGTGTCTGTGTCTGTGTGTCTGTCTGTGTCTGTGTCTGTGTCTGTGCTGTGTCTGTGTCTGTGCTGTGTCTGTGTCTGTGTCTGTGTCTGTGTCTGTGTCTGTGCTGTGTCTATGTCTGTGTCTGTGTCTGTGTCTGTGTCTGTGTCTGTGACTGTGTCTGTGTCTGTGTCTGTGTCTGTGTCTGTGACTGTGTCTGTGTCTGTGTCTGTGTCTGTGTCTGTCTGTGTCTGTGTCTGTGTCTGTGTCTGTGTCTGTGTCTGTGTCTGTCTGTGTCTGTGTCTGTGTCTGTGCTGTGTCTGTGTCTGTGCTGTGTCTGTGTCTGTGTCTGTGCTGTGTCTGTGTCTGTGTCTGTGTCTGTGTGTCTGTCTGTGTCTGTGCTGTGTCTGTGTCTGTGACTGTGTCTGTGTCTGTGACTGTGTCTGTGTCTGTGTGTCTGTCTGTGTCTGTGTCTGTGTCTGTGTGTCTGTGTCTGTGTCTGTGTCTGTGTCTGTGTCTGTGTCTGTGTCTGTGTCTGTGTCTGTGTCTGTGTCTGTGTCTGTGTCTGTGTCTATCCGCATGCACACTAGAGAAAAGGAAAGAAGGCCTGGAAGCAACTACCTGCATTCTGCATCCTTAATTGTCCTGATTTTCACCAACCAACATGATAGGGAACATCCAGAGATGATGATGATTCTCTAATTACCTGCCTCAGATTCACCAAGTCTCGGTGCATCTAACATACAAGTACACACACACACACACAAAGAAAATAGGCATGCTCCCCCAGCTGGCTCTGAAGCATACCATCACCCAGAAGCCAGTGGGGGTAGTTACAGGCATCCTGTGGAAGTGAGCCCCACTCTTTTCACTCAGCTAAGGTTTGCCCTGCACCCCTGGTATGCAAGCCTCTGTTCTTGGTACGGAGGTAAAGAAGGAAGGCAGGCTAGCATGCTAGAGAAGCAGGCCATGTGACAGAACAGTCTGTCCATCGCAAAAGTGTACACCATAGAACAAAGCAAGGAGACTAAAGGCGGGGCACAACTGTGACAGGCAGCTGCTTATTGAGCATTACCCATGTGCTCACTCTTTTTTTTAATTAGGTATTTTCTTCATTTACATTTCCAATGCTATCCCAAAAGTGCCCTCCATACCCTCCCCCGACTCCCCTCCCTCCCCCACTCCCACTTCTTGGCCCTGGCGTTCCCCTGTACTGAGGCATATAAAGTTTGCAAGACCGTTGGGCCTCTCTTTCCAATGATGGCCAACCAACCAGGCCATCTTTTGATACATATGCAGCTAGAGACACGAGCTCTGGGGTACTGGTTAGTTCATATCGTTGTTCCTCCTATAGGGTTGCAGACCCCTTCAGCTCCTTGGGTACTGGTTATCATGTGCTCACTCTTGTCTTGTGGTTTGCTCCTCTGTCCACTGGTCTGGACACTAGAGCAGAGGAGTTAACAGATTAAACTCCAGCTTCCATACTAAGGAGGAGAAGATAACCAGGCTAATGTGTTCTATAAGCGGGGAGGGGAGATACAGATAAATAAACAGAGAAGGCCAGGAGAGGTCTGGAGAGACAGTCAGGAAGTGATCCCTTGGTCATGTGACAGAGATATCAGGGGAGTCAGAGAGCAGGCCCTGGGAGCACCTGGGGACATAGTGCTCCGTACAAGGGACAGAAAGTACAAAAATTCCTTCAGCAGTTTCAAGAGCAGGGTCTGCAGGGCTTCAGGAGAAAGTGGCAGGAGTACAGCCAGACAGGTCACCCAGGGGCTAGGGAGATGATGGCAAGTGAACAAGGTATGGATACTGCAGTTCTGATCCCCAGCACCCACATAAGTCCTGGGTGGGTGTGAGCCCCTCCTGCAATCCCAGCACTTGGAAGGCAGAGACAGGGGGTGGGGGATTCCCAGGACAACTTAGATGGTTAAACTAGCCAAGATGGTGAGCTCTGTGGTCAAGTGAAAGACCCGACTCAACATGTAAGATGAACTGAGCACTGGATCTCAACCTAAAACTTCCACACACCTGTGCACACATGCTGGCAAATACACATGTGCACACATGGGAACACATAAACACGTTTGTGCACGAGTGAGTGCACACACACACACATACCCACACACATACCTACATAGAAAATAAACAGAAAGGGCAGTCAGAGCCTGAGGATTAGGACAACAGAAAAAGTTAAAAGGAGGAATGCCAGACTGAAGAACTTGGCTGCTGAAGTGAAAACAGATGTGGGGACAAGGTATTAAGCAGTGACCATTTAGAAGGTTATTGGGTGAGTGAGTCACACAATCTACATGAAAACTAGGAGCAGCTTGAAGCAGAGCATCAAGCACAGGCATCCTAAGAGATGATTCCACTCTCTCTGTGCTCTGACAGTGCAGCTGACAGAGGATGGGAGGGTAACAAAGAGGAAATGAGCCCCTAACCTGCAGGATCCGTACTAACTCTGAGCAGTGCTGGAAGTGTGGGACACCTAGCTGGCATTCAAGAGTTGGAGACATGGCCGGTAGAGAGGAAAAACATGTGTATCTGGTGTTGGGAATGTGAAATGAAACACTAGCATGAACATGCTGGATGCGAAAGAGAGGTTAGTGGAGATATCACAGATATCACAGATAATAAGAAGGTAGGAGGAGCTCAGGGAGAGGCCAGCCAGAGAAGACATCCTGGAACCGCCACGTTATGGATAGCACTAGAAGCCATAAAGCTGTTGAAGATGCCTTAAGAAGGGATGGGGAGAAGAAGGAAGAGCAGAGACAGTCTTTGAGCTGAGGAGCTACACAGCACTCGCTGTTGGGGGAAAGAGAAGCACCCAGCACAGTGTGAGGAGGAGGAGAAATAGCCAGAACAGGTAGTGGGAGTCAGATGAAGGATGGAATCCACAGTGCGGACACTTCAGAGCCAGAGGGATGAGGAGGGCAAAGTAACGGTGATGAGAGTGGTGTCCACAGGCTGGGATGTGAAAGAAGTGAGACGGACTGAGGGTTACAGTGTCCACAGCTCTTTCATAGGGAAGATGACAGGGACTGGAGTAGACTGGGGGCCAAGCTGCGTTCCTGTAGTGCTGAGATGTGCTGCATGGATGCCCCATTAGAGAAAGGACCACCATGCATACAGTGGTGGTGCTGAGGGTCATGTCCTGGAGCATGATGATACAGAGGGGCTCAGGCCTGGAGGGTTAGTGGGGTGGAGGCGGGGGCGGTGCGAGGAAGAGCCTGAAGGACATTCATTTTTCCAGACTGTCTCTGTCCTCTGAGGGAGAATGTACAGGAAGCTGGAGATGGAAAGGTCATGCGGCATTTGAGAGGGAAAAAGGCTACAGAGGGGCAGTGAGTGGGCCTGCACCTGGGAAGCACCATGTCATTAAGTGGCCATGGGTTTAAGGTGAAGCCATCAACAAGGAGGTATCTTTATGCAATGCAGTTCAGCTCAGTGGTATGGGCATGAAGCAGGGCAAATTTACTTTCCCCCAGAGCAGAGAGGGTGTAACAAAAGGTGAGAAGACAAGAGAGCCAAGCCCATTGCAGAGCATGGAATTATTATGAAGTGAGAGAAAGAGGCAAGAAGGTCTTACATCAGGGCTGGGACTGTGAGACACTGGTGGGGACAATGGACTGTAACTGTAGAATGGTTTGGGACTGAGAAGGAACATAATCGAGAAATGAGAACACATGGAACACTGGAACCCAGATGGTAGAAAGGGAGGACAGGCCTGTGGCCTGACCATGGATGGCAAAGACAAGTAGCAGACAGATGAAAGTCATGTCACACTGCAGGAGAGAAGCCAAAGACACAGGAGCCTGAAGCACCAGAAAAGTCACTTCCATGAACCCTGAAATGGCCAGGAGGCATCATGAGTCTCCTGAGGGCAGACCACATGCTGGAAAGTAGAGTTTGGGAATGCTAAATGGGAGATAGGTCTGAGTACTAGCCAGGTAACACACAGCCTTCAGGAAGGGTGCTAGGTGGGGCTCAGGGCAAGGAGGCGTCAAGGTCCAGCCTGCTCACCCTTGGGCAAGTTTCTTTGCTTCCTTGTCCCATAACACTCTGATATGAAAAGGAATAATGTAAGTATACTTATCTTCCAGGATGGTTAGGGACATTTGAGAAGATCAGTCGCCATCTAGGAGGTACACACAGGGTGGCAAAGGCCTGTGGTGATCACAAGGTCTCTGTCCCAGAGCAGAAGCAATGACGAAAGTAATCACAACTGTGCATGCTGGTATGCACCCATACTTCCGAATACAGGAGTCAGAGGCAGGAGAATCAAGAGTGTAATGACAGTCTGGGCTACACAGAGAGCGTAAAAAGAACCTGAACAATACAAAGATGGCCCTGTCTCAGAACCACCCCAACCACCACTACCAATAACATAAGCAGTTGCCCCGCCCATGGTTCTGGCTCTCTGTGACATTAGTTAGGGTTTCTATTGCTCTGCTGAAACACCAAAGCCAAAGAAGCTTGGGGGTGGAGGGGGCATAATTTGGTTTACACTTCCATATCACTGAAGGAAATCAGAACAGGAACTCAAACAAGGCAAGAACACAGAGGCAGGAGTTTCCATGCAGAGCATCCATGGAAGGGGGCAACTTACTGACTTGCTCTTCAGGACTTGCTCAGCCTCAACAGCCTGTATTCATATAGAACCAAGGACTACCAGCCCAGGGATGGCACCATCCACTATGGACTGGGCTCTCCCTCATCAATCAGTAATCAAGAAAATGCCCTAGAGGCTTGCCTATAGCCTGATTTTATAGAGGCATTTTTTTTAATTGAGGTTCCCCTCCTCTCAGATTACTTTAGCTTATGTCACACTGACATAAAACTAGCCAGCACAGGTAGTAAATAAAGATGCCCCTCTTTGTACTTTTAGATATAAACCATGGGAGGAAGAGGAGGCCAGGCAGGTAGATGGTTTCTGAGGTGTTACCCAGTTGGGAGGTCGGCTTGGTGTCTCTGTCTAGGAGGTAAAGCAAGTAGATGTGACCACTGTAATAGAAGTGTCAAGGTTAGTCCAAGGACAATCCTGATCAATTCTGATCATGGGAGTGACCAGAAGTGCTTGGGGAGAAATAGGCCTTGTCACAGGGCAGAAGAGATCAAGGGAACCATGAAGGAGAAGCTAGGGCCAAGCTGTGAGGCCTCAGGATGTCAGTGAGGACTCTGGATTGCACTCAAGAATTGAAGGCCTCTCGGGTACTTCTAAATCGAAGTACCCAGTCTTAAAGAGCAGCAGCGATCAGCCTCTCAGGGCATGACACGGATCATCCAACTTGCATCAAGGACTCAGTGACAGAGAGTCAAAGCAGAGGCAATGAAGCCAGGTGCATTGCAATGTTTCCAAATAAAAATACATTCTGAAAGAGCACACAGGCATTTCAGAACAGGTACAGTCAGAGTGGCAAAGCAAGTGAAAAGTTGAATACCTGTGTTGTATGTAAGTATCCAGGGCAAGGAGGCATCAAGGTCCAGCCTGCTCACCCTTGGGCAAGTTTCTTTGCTTCCTTGTCCCATAACACTCTGATATGACAAGGAATAATGTAAGTATACTTATCTTCCAGGATGGTTAGGGACATTTGAGAAGATCAGTCGCCATCTAGGAAGTACACACAGGATGGCAAAGGCCTGTGTTGATCACAAGGTCTCTGTCCCAGAGCAGAAGCAATGACGAAAGCAATCGTAACTGTGCATGCTGGTATGCACCCGTACTTCCGAATACAGGAGTCAGAGGCAGGAAAATCGAGAGTGTAAAGACAGTCTGGGCTACACAGAGAGCTTAAAGAGAACCTGGGCACTGCCTGGGTATCACTAGTGCTCACTCATCAGGCATGAGTGGACCGTAAAAGTTCCTGTTAGAGAGAAGATGAGGTAGTAACGTCAAACTTACATTTCAAACTAATAGCACATACCTAAACTTCCACCATCTGGCCTCAAATCCTTTTCCTTTGTTCCATGCAAACACACACACACACACACACTTACACATACGCATGCACACACACATACATGTTTCAATCTCAAATTAGTGCCCCTTGGGCCAGCTCAGTATGACATCATGTGGAAGCACAGATCCCTAGTGTATAGTCCTCAGCCCCTTTGTGTAAACTACAAGCCAGTGTGCGACTCCTGGAGCCTAGGAAGCACCTTCCTCTCCTAGACCCCCCGGGGGACTCAAGAGCCTCCCTAACTTGTAAACACTTTGAAAACTCTTCTGGCAGTAAGAGAATTTACATAATTCCCCCCACAAAAGCTCATTCAGCAGCTAGAATTTCCATCATTGATTAAAATGATCAACAGGACTGCCTGTCCAGAACTTTCCTTTAGAAAGTTCTTTTCTACAGACATGTCCTGTGCCCCTGGCTGGGAGAACTTGCTCCGCCCTGGACACCTTTGCCAATCTGGCACTGCTGTGACAGAGGGGACCAGGGGAGGGCAGCCAAGCAAGCGCAGGCCTGGCTATGTGGACGTGCCCTCGCATTGTGGAGGTCTGGCTTCTGGGAAATGTAGTTTCCTTGTCCCGAGAAAGGGGCGCTCTTGGGGAAATCTCTGAGGCGAACAGAAGGCATGGAATGCTCCCCGCACCCTCGAAGGTGCAAAAATGCTGATGGAAACCACTGGTTGCCCCCCAACTTAAGAAGATACTAGTGGGTTTCGGAGTGTCCAGACATTACCTTTCTGCTAAGAAACTCCCTGATCAGGGAGGCGGCCACCTCCTCCACGTACAGACTGTCCATGCTGCTAGCGCTGCCCACGAGGCCACGCGGCCGCCTGCAGCCCCAGGCCCCTTAATCCGTTGGGCCCAGTAAAGCGGCGTTGCCGTGGCGACGGTGGTATCCGCGCCAGGAAGAACTCCTCCCCTTCCTGGGAAACCAGCGTTCTATGAGGGCGGGAGAGAAGGGAGGGAGGAGCATCCTCCAAGCCGCTGCTCTCTGCCAGTTGCTGTGCCAGCAGCTGAAGGCGGACTTAGCCTATGAGTTCTGGGCGCCGAGTTGACTGACTTTGGTTTTTTGTGGTGGATGTCACTGCTAATCAAAGGTTCTATTTCTCCATACACAAAATGGGAAACACGCCCTACCCTGTGGCTCTTAAAAGTCTGAACTGGCGCGGAAGCAGGGCTCCGACAGTCCACCCTCAGGATTGCAGTTACCTCCCAGGTTCACTTGAGACACAGACTTCAGTGTTCTGACCTCTGTTATGGCAAGGGCGCTAAGACTCCAAATTCTGGCATCTAGAAACTGGAAAGATGGGAAACTGCCGAAGCCCAAGTCTTTGCCAGTCCCTTGGGTAGCACCTCAACTTTCTCCACGACTGTGCTTTGCCTGTTGCGTTGGTTTGCTGGGGCTGCTATAATAAAACGCCGCAGACTGTGGCTTCAACAACAAAGTTACTACCCTGCAATCCTGTAGCCTGCAAGCTGGTTTTATGGCACCAGGTTTTTCCCTCCCGTTGACATCTTCTTTCTGTGTCTTTACAGAGCCTCCCTCTAAATGTATCTGTGTGCTATTATTCATCTCTTCTTAGAACACTGACCACAAAGAGTTAGTGTTCACCATAACAACCTCCTTTAACGCTACTGTACCTCCAGATAAGCCACATTCTAGATGCTACAAGGCATTAGGACCTCAACTTAGGAACATTATGCTCTCAACTCAGCACATATCACCCACACTGCTACATACATATTATTTTCTCTAAACTAATGTTTCTTATTTTTTTCTTAAAAGTGTTTCCAGGCAGTGATACTCACAAAATCTTAGGTTTGTATGATTATTCAATTCTGAGAAACCTTAAAACATTTATAAAATTAGAAAGGTATGTTTGTATGTAAGATTGTCTCATAGCCAACGGCACATGCACTGTGTCTGGAGACTTCATGCTCCACTTTGGTGTCCTGAGGATGTCACTGTTTTAAGACAGTTATTATAATTACCAGGCATCCTCACCATCTAACCCGCCAAGGAGTTCTCTGCAAACTCACCTTAGCTGCATGTGGGTAAAGTGAAGATAGCTGTCAGGAACCTTGCCAGGGGACCTGCTATTTCAGATGTAAGGACACACTAGCAAATGTGTTATAATTTAAAGCTCAAGGCAGACTTTCTTACATAGACATAAGTAAGACAAGAGCTTGCATGTCAAAAACCGGTAATTGCTTGTCTTCGTTTTGTTTTCTGTTGCTGGGACAAAATACTGTGATCCACAGTTGTAGGTTTCAGATCCATCACAGAAACAGGAGCTTGAGAGAGTTAGTTGGTCACATCACACCCACAAACAAGAAGAGAGCACAGTAAATATATACAAGCTCAGCTCCCCTCACTCATTGTTAAAGGTGTATTTATTTTTATTCTGTGTGGGGAAATTTGCTTGCATTTATGCATGTGTACCATGTGCATGTGTGGTGCCCAGGGACTCAGAAAAGAATGTTGGATCCCCTGCAACTGGAGTTACAGATAGTTGAGGGCCACTATGTAGGTGCTGGGAACGGAACCTGGAACGGAGCAACAAGTACTCTTAACCAGTAAGTAATATCTCCAGCCCCACTTCTTCACTCTTACACTGTTCAGGATCCCTGCCTAGAGAATGAAGCCACCCACAGTGGGCGGGTCTTCCTGCCTCAATTACCATATTCAAAATGATCCCCCTCCACCAACCTAATCTACATGATCCTAGAGGCTTTCTTCCTAGAAGACTCTAAATTGTGTCAGGTTGACAATTTAAACTATCACAGTGTTTACAGAAGAAAAGGATCTTGATGAGTTCCAGCCCAGCCAGAGCTATATAGTGAGACCCTGACTCAAACAAAAACAAAAACACAAAAACAAAAACAAAAACAAAGGAATGATATCCATTGTGAAGGTCAAGATCAAGATCAGATCCAGGTGTGGTGATGAATCTTGCTTGTCAACTCGACTGGGTCTGGAACAAACTGGAAAGGCGAGCCACTGGCACTCCTGTGAGGGATTTTCTTGATTTGTTTGAAGTGAGAAAAGTGAACCCCTACTGTGGGAGACTCCTTAAGTGGCAGCCCTGATAAAAGGGAGATCGAAGATGGAAACTTTGCTTATCAGTGAGCCCCAGACCCCTGTCACATAACATAAGATAAACAGCTCCTGAGAAACAACATCCAAGATCTCTGGTCTCTACATGCACACCAGGCACACACAAACACACACATGCACACAGATCAGATAGGATTACATAATAATATTTCAGCAAAATCCAAAACTCAAAGGAAGTCTCTACAATAAGCAGTGTAGAGCCTTGAAGGAAGAGTACTCCAAGCAAAGAAACGCCAGCACAGTCCCTGAGATCGCCTGCGAGCTTGTGCAGTAGCAAAGGCCAAAAAGAACTGGAGGAAACAGGATATAACAGTCTGGGAAGAAACAAAGGTATTATAAAGAGTAACAATGTGTCCCTCCCTTTGACTATCAAAGACTATTGAGACAATAGATTACAAGAAATTGGAATTTCCCCAGAAGTCTCATAGTGGGGAAGGAAAAGGCTGGGGCAGGAGCCTGTCTCCCAGGAAGAGATAGTACACAGTTCTGACAACTTGTTAGTCCACCTGGCAGGAGAGACAACAATGGATGAGTGATAGAGCCAACTCTTGACCAGAATCTCTGAATACTGGGACTCTAACGATAACGAGCTCTCTCCTTACCCCCTATCCCAGGACTCTCACTGAACCTCTTTATTTGTTCCTCTTCAAATGTGGGCTCAGTGAATAAAACTTTTGCCGCTTATTGATGACAGATGATTGAGCCTAGCCTAGCCTCTAACAACTATAAAACCTAGGAGCCCAGCTGCATCAGCCAGTGCCCATCAGTGGAGCTTCTGTTCATGGTCCAAAGTGGATACTCTTTGGAGAGTCTGGGGCAAAGGAGAGATGCTATCTAACTGGTTTTGACAGATTCTTATGGCTTTTTTGTTGACAATGAACTATAGAGGAAGGTCTGGAAGCAGGAAGACTAGGAAAGAGTATTACAATGGCAATCTGGGAAAGGTTTAGGATGAATATAGCAAAACAAGGGAGACAACGTGTGTGTGTGTGTGTGTGTGTGTGTGTGTGAGAGAGAGAGAGAGAGAGAGAGAGAGAGAGAGAGAGAGAGAGTAGTTTGCATATAAAGCATTACTACCTATACTCTGAAGTGGTTCTGTCCAGGTATGAGTCAATGTGTCTGTAGTCCAGGGATGTAAGGAACCCTGTCTGGTATCTTGTTTGGTTCTGGCCATAGGAAGCATCAGGTGTGTTGGGACTTGAAAGAAGGACATGAGGCCCACTGTATGGGGACAGGAGTTTTGTGAGAGCATTGTATCCTTCACAATGCTCTAGGAGGGACACCAATTAAAATGACCCTTCCTAGAGGGGAATGCCAGGGCCAGGAAGCAGGAGTGGGTGGGTTGGGGAGCAAGGGGAGGGGAAAGGGCATAGGGGATTTTCAGAGAGGAAACTGGGAAAGAGGATTCATTTTAAATGTAAATGAAGAAAATATCTAATAAAATAAATAAATAAAAATAAAATGACCCTTCCAGCTCAAGGCCCTTGAGGCCCATGAAGAACTGGATGTCTACACAAGACGGAGTTTTCAGGAGACAAGCAAACACGTTTGCCTCATCGCTATCCTAAGCCCAGAGCCAGGAGATGGGAACATGGACCTAACGATGTCAACAAGCTGGCCCAGCCAAGTTAGCAGAACACTGTGAAAATCCTTCTGAAGACTTGACTTTCAGAATTTCCCAGCTGTCTGGTCACTCCCTCCAGAGGTCAGTGGTTCCTTCCAAGAAACTGTCCAGGACATGAGAAACAACTCATCCACACAGTCCCTGAAGGTCCTATCTGGCAGCCACCTCCCAATCTCTGTCCCTGAGGTGTATCCTATGGCCATCGACATGTGCCTTTGAGATACTCACAAACCCTGAAGGTCCTAAAAGATGAGCTTCCACACTTGTAAGAGTCATGGAGACTAGCAGTCTAGGGTCTGTGTGGGGCAGGAGAAAAGACATAAAAGTTTATGGAGACATGAGAAGGAAATGAAGACCTTTCTCCCAGGAGTCTGATTGGAGCCTTTAGCCAGCTGAGAATCAAGGATCCAAACACAACTAATGTTTGATTAAGGCCTTTTTCCTTTCTAAGCTATAAACCTATAATTTTCTAGTAATCTCACCAGAGACCCCATTGACATCTTATGAGTTATGACTTCCTAGTACCTGTCCAGGTTCCTTAACATAGAACTAACATTCTTCTTGAAGTAGTACGCAGACCCTGCCTTTGTTGACTGTTAGTAAACCTGGGGCCTGCCTGTTTTAAATCACCATCCCCTGTCATATAGCTGCCTTTATATGACCCGTACCAACAGTGAGTGCTGGCTTACACAGCATTATACTTCTCTTTTTTTGACCAAGATGACTTCCAGGGCCAAGTCCCAAGCTACTGAGATGAAGGGGCAGTGAAACTAGCTGAATTCATTTGCTTCTCATTTGGAGCTAAATATCAGTTTTTCTTCAAATTATTTTGTGAAAGAAGAGTTGGATGGGGGGGTGCTTTGAAAGAGCAAATCAGATAGGAGATAAACTAATGTGCAGAATCCTCATCTGGTGATGGGGGGATATAAAAATGTCTCAGTTCCACAGAAGATGTACATCACAGAGGGTGGATCAAAACAAAGAGAGGAGTCAGCATAAACAGCTAATCAAAAAACTAACTGTCTCTGAGGCGGCGCCATTTTCGGCTCCAGACAACTGGCCACCTTCCTAGTCAGAGCACAGGTGTCCGCCCGGCCTGAGAGGCTTCTGCCACAGGTTCCTCGGGAGCCAGCTTGGTTCCGGGACTCTGCTGACTCTGCAGTCAGTCTGCACAGGTGAGAGTGTGGAATACAGAGGCCAGCAGTCTCTGGGACAGGCGAGAGCCACAGAGCCTCTGAGGCGGCGCCATTTTCGGCTCCAGACAACCGGCCACCTTCCTGATCAGAGCACAGGTGTCCGCCCGGCCTGAGAGGCTTCTGCCTCAGGTTCCGGGGAGCCACCTTGGTTCTGGGACTCCGCGGAAAGTAGTCTACACCGGTGAGAGTGTGTACTACTGAAACAACGGCTTCTGTGACAGGCCAAAGCAACACAGCTTCTGGGAAAGATCCTATTTTGGGCCTTCATCTTCGGCCAGAAGGAGGTCCAAACACCAGATAACTGTGCACCTTCCCTGAAAGAGGAGACCTTGCCTGCAGAGACTGCTCTGACCACTGAAACTCAGAGGAGAAAGCTAGTCTTCCAGGTCTGCTCATAGAGGGTAACAAAATCACCAGAGGAACAATCTCTAAACAAAGACAACTATAACAACTAACTCCAGAGATTACCAGATGGCGAAAGGTAAACATAAGAATCTTACTAACAGAAACCAGGACCACTCACCATCATCAGAACCCAGCACTCCCACTTCGCCCAGTCCAGGGCACCCCAACACACCTGAAAAGCTAGACCTGGATTTAAAAGCATATCTCATGATGATAGTAGAGGACATCAAGAAGGACTTAAATAACTCACTTAAAGAAATACAGGAGAACACTGCTAAACAAGTAGAAGACATTAAAGAGGAAACACAAAAATCCCTTAAAGAATTGCAGGAAGCCGGGCGTGGTGGCGCACACCTTTAATCCCAGCACTCGGGAGGTAGAGGCAGGCGGATTTCTGAGTTCGAGGCCAGCCTGGTCTACAGAGTGAGTTCCAGGACAGCCAAGGCTACACAGAGAAACCCTGTCTCGAAAAAACAAACAAACAAACAAAAAAAAAGAATTGCAGGAAAACACAACCAAACAGGTGATGGAATTGAATAAAACCATCCAAGACCTAAAAAGGGAAGTAGACACAATAAAGAAAACCCAAATTGAGGCAACGTTGGAGATAGAAACCCTAGGAAAGAAATCTGGAACCATAGATGTGAGCACCAGCAACAGAATACAAGAGATGGAAGAGAGACTCTCGGGTGCAGAAGATTCCATAGAGAACATCGGCACAACAATCAAAGAAAGTGGAAAATACAAAAAGATCTTAACTCAAAACATCCAGGAAATCCAGGACACAATGAGAAGACCAAACCTACAGATAATAGGAGTGGATGAGAATGAAGATTTTCAACTCAAAGGACCAGCAAACATCTTCAACAAAATTATAGAAGAAAACTTCCCAAATCTAAGGAAAGAGATGCCCATGAACATACAAGAAGCCTACAGAACTCCAAATAGACTGGACCAGAAAAGAAATACCTCCCGACACATAATAATCAGAACAACAAATGCTCTAAATAAAGATAGAATACTAAAAGCAGTAAGAGAAAAAGGCCAAGTAACATATAAAGGCAAGCCTGTCAGAATTACACCAGATTTTTAACCAGAGACTATGAAAGACAGAAGATCCTGGACAGATGTTATACAGACACTAAAAGAACACAAATTCCAGCCCAGACTACTATACCCAGCCAAATTCACAATTAACATAGATGGAGAAACCAAAGTATTCCATGACAAAACCAAATTCACACATTATCTCTCCACGAATCCAGCCCTTCAAAGGATAATAACAGAAAAAAACCAATACAAGGACAGGAACCACGCCCTAGAAACAACAAGAAGGTAATCCCTCAACAAACCTAAAAGAAGACAGCCACAAGAACAGAATGCCAACTTTAACAACAAAAATAACAGGAAACAACAATTACTTTTCCTTAATATCTCTTAATATCAATGGACTCAACTCCCCGATAAAAAGACATAGACTAACAAACTGGCTACACAAACAAGACCCAACATTTTGCTGCTTACAGGAAATTCATCTCAGAGAAAAAGATAGACACTACCTCAGAATGAAAGGCTGGAAAACAATTTTCCAAGCAAATGGTAGGAAGAAACAAGCTGGAGTAGCCATTCTAATATCTGATAAGATTGACTTCCAACCCAAAGTCATTAAAAAAGACAGGGAGGGACACTTCATACTCATCAAAGGTAAAATCCTCCAAGAGGAACTATCAATCCTGAATATCTATGCTCCAAATACAAAGGCAGCCACATTCATTAAAGAAACTTTAGTAAAGCTCAAAGCACACATTGCACCTCATACAATAATAGTGGGAGACTTCAACACACCACTTTCACCAATGGACAGATCATGGAAACAGAAACTAAACAGGGACACAGTGAAACAAACAGAAGTTATGAATCAAATGGATCTGGCAGATATCTACAGAACATTCTATCCTAAAACAAAAGGATATACCTTCTTCTCAGCACCTCATGGTACCTTCTCCAAAACTGACCACATAATTGGTCACAAAACAGGCCTCAACAGATACAAAAATATTGAAATTGTCCCATGCATCCTATCAGATCACCATGGACTAAGGCTGATCTTCAATAAGAAAATAAATAATAGAAAGCCAACAATCACGTGGAAACTGAACAACACTCTTCTCAATGATACCTTGGTCAAGGAAGGAATAAAGAAAGAAATTAAGGACTTTTTAGAGTTCAATGAAAATGAAGCCACAACATACCCAAACTTATGGGACGTAATGAAAGCATTTCTAAGAGGAAAGCTCATAGCTCTGAGTGCCTCCAAAAGGAAACTAGAGAGAGCACACATTAGCAGCTTGACAACACACCTAAAAGCACTAGAACAAAAGGAAGCAAATTCACCCAAGAGGAGTAGATGGCAGGAAATAATCAAACTCAGGGGTGAAATCAACCAAGTGGAAACAAGAAGAACTATTCAAAGAATCAACCAATCAAGGAGCTGGTTCTTTGAGAAAATCAACAAGATAGATAAACCCTTAGCCAGACTCACTAGAGGGCACAGCATCCTAATTAACAAAATCAGAAATGAAAAAGGAGACATAACAACAGATCCTGAAGAAATCCAAAACACCATCAGATCCTTCTACCAAAGGCTATACTCAACAAAACTGGAGAACCTGGATGAAATGGAGAAGTTCCTAGACATATACCAGGTACCAGAGGTGAATCAAGGTCAGGTTAGTGATCTAAACAGCCCTATATCCCCCAAAGAAATAGAAGCAGTCATTAATAGTCTCCCAACTAAAAAAAGCCCAGGACCAGATGGGTTTAGTGCAGAGTTCTATCAGACCTTCAAAGAAGATCTAATCCCAGTTCTTCACAAACTATTCCACAAAATAGAAACAGAAGGTACTCTACCCAACTCATTCTATGAAGCCACAATTACTCTGATACCTAAACCACAAAAAGACCCAACAAAGATAGAAAACTTCAGACCAATATCCCTTATGAATATTGATGCAAAAATCCTCAATAAAGTTCTTGCTAACCGAATCCAAGAACACATCAAAACAATCATCCATTCTGACCAAGTAGGTTTCATCCCAGGGATGCAGGGATGGTTCAATATACGGAAATCCATCAACGTAATCCAGTATATAAACAAACTCAAAGACAAAAACCACATGGTCATCTCGTTAGATGCGGAAAAAGCATTTGACAAGATCCAACACCCATTCATGATAAAAGTCTTGGAAAGATCAGGAATTCAAGGCCCATACCTAAACATGATTGATAAAAGCAATCTACAACAAACCAGTAGCCAACATCAAAGTAAATGGTGAGAAGCTTGAAGCAATCCCTCTAAAATCAGGGACTAGACAAGGCTGTCCACTCTCGCCCTACCTATTCAACATTGTACTTGAAGTCCTAGCCAGAGCAATTCGACAACAAAAGGAGATCAAAGGGATACAAATTGGAAAAGATGAAGTCAAAATATCATTTTTTGCAGATGATATGATAGTATATATAAGTGACCCTAAAAATTCCACCAGAGAACTCCTAAGCCTGAAAACAGCTTCGGTGAAGTAGCTGGATATAAAATTAACTCAAACAAATCAATGGCCTTTCTCTACACAAAGAATAAACAGGCTGAGAAAGAAGTTAGGGAAACAACACCCTTCTCAATAGTCACAAATAAAATAAAATACCTTGGCGTGACTCTAACTAAGGAAGTGAGAGGTCTGTATAATAAAAACTTCAAGTCTCTGAAGAAAGAAATTATAGAAGATCTCAGAAGATGGAAAGATCTCCCATGCTCATGGATTGGCATGATCAACATTGTAAAAATGGCTATCTTGCCAAAAGCAATCTACAGATTCAATGCAATACCCATCAAAATTCCAACTCAATTCTTCAACGAATTAGAAAGTGCAATCTGCAAATTCATCTGGAATAACAAAAAACCTAGGATAGCAAAAACTCTTCTCAAGGATAAAAGAACCTCTGGTGGAATCACCATGCCGGACCTAAAGCTCTACTACAGAGCAATTGTGATAAAAACCGCATGGTACTGGTATAGTGACAGACAAATAGACCAATGGAATAGAATTGAAGACCCAGAAATGAACCCACACACCTACGGTCACTTGATCTTCGACAAGGGAGCTAAAAACATCCAGTGGAAGAAAGACAGCATTTTCAACAAATGGTGCTGGCACAACTGGTTGTTAACATGTAGAAGAATGCGAATCGATCCATTCCTATCTCCTTGTACTAAGGTCAAGTCTAAGTGGATCAAGGAACTTCACATAAAACCAGAGACACTGAAACTTATAGAGGAGAAAGTGGGGAAAAGCCTTGAAGATATGGGCACAGGGGAAAAATTCCTGAATAGAACAGCAATGGCTTGTGCTGTAAGATCGAGAATTGACAAGTGGGACCTCATGAAACTACAAAGCTTCTGCAAGGCTAAAGACACCATCAATAAGACAAAAAAACCACCAACAGATTGGGAAAGGATCTTCACCTATCCTAAATCAGATAAGGGACTAATATCCAATATATATAAAGAACTCAAGAAGGTGGACTCCAGAAAGTCAAATAACCCCATTAAAAAATGGGGCTCAGAACTGAACAAAGAATTCTCACCTGAGGAATACCGAATGGCAGAGAAGCACCTGAAAAAATGTTCAACATCCTTAATCATCAGGGAAATGCAAATCAAAACAACCCTGAGATTCCACCTCACACCAGTCAGAATGGCTAAGATCAAAAATTCAGGTGACAGCAGATGCTGGCGAGGATGTGGAGAAAGAGGAACACTCCTCCATTGTTGGTGGGATTGCAAGCTTGTACAACCACTCTGGAAATCAGTCTGGCAGTTCCTCAGAAAATTGGACATAGTACTACCGGAGGATCCAGCAATACCTCTCCTGGGCATATATCCAGAAGATGTCCCAACCGGTAAGAAGGACACATGCTCCACTATGTTCATAGCAGCCTTATTTATAATAGCCAGAATCTGGAAAGAACCCAGATGTCCCTCAACAGAGGAATGGATACAGAAAATGTGGTACATTTACACAATGGAGTACTACTCAGCTATTAAAAAAAAGGAATTTATGAAATTCCTAGGCAAATGGATGGACCTGGAGGGCATCATCTGGAGTGAGGTAACACAATCACAAAAGAACTCACACAATATGTATTCACTGATAAGTGGATATTAGCCCAAAACTTAGGATACCCAAGATATAAGATACAATTTGCTAAACTCATGGAACTCAGGAAGAATGAAGACCAAAGTGTGGACACTGTGCCCCTTCTTAGAATTGGGAACAAAACACCCAGGGAAGGAGTTACAGAGACAAAGTTCGGAGCTGTAATGAAAGGATGGACCATTTAGAGACTGCCGTATCCAGGGATCCAAACCATAATCAGCTTCTAAACGCTGATACCACTGCATACACTAGCAAGATTTTGCTGGAAGGACCCAAATATAGCTGTCTCATGTGAGACGATTCCGGGGCCTAGCAAACACAGGAGTGGATGCTCACAGTCAGCTATTGGATGTATCACAGGGCTCCCAATGGAGAAACTAGAGAAAGTACCCAAGGAGCTAAAGGGATCTGCAACCCTATAGTTGGAACAACATGATGTACTAACCAGTACCCCGGAGCTCTTTTCTCTAGCTGCATATGTATCGAAAGATGGCCTAGTCGGCCATCACTGGAAAGAGAGGCCCATTGGACTTGCAAACTTTATATGCCCCAATATAGGGGAATGCCAGGGCCAAAAGGATGGGAATGGGTGGGTAGGGAAGTGGGGGGCGCTATGGGGGACTTTTGGGATAGCATTGGAAATGTAATTGAGGAAAATGTGTAATAAAAAATATTAAAAATTAAAAAAAAATTATTGAAGAAAACTTCCCAAATGTAAAGAAAGGGATGCCCATGAACATACAAGAAGTCTACAGAACTCCAAATAGACTGGACCAGAAAAGAAATTCCTCCTGACACATAATAATCAGAACAACAAATGCACTAAATAAAGATAGAATACTAAAAGCAGTAAGGGAAAAAGGTCAAGTAACATATAAAGGCAAGCCTATCAGAATTACACCAGATTTTTCAAAAGAGACTATGAAAGCCAGAAGAGCCTGGACAGATGTTATACAGACACTAAGAGAACACAAATTCCAGCCCAGGCTGCTATACCCAGCCAAACTCTCAATTACCATAGATGGAGAAACCAAAGTATTCCATGACAAAACCAAATTCACCCATTATCTCTCCACGAATCCAGCCCTTCAAAGGATAATAACAGAAAAAAAACAATACAAGGACGGGAACCATGCCCTAAAAAAACAAGAAGGTAATCCCTCAACAAATCTAAAAGAAGACAGCCACAAGAACAGAATGCCAACTTTAACAACAAAAATAACAGGAAGCAACAATTATTTTTCCTTAATATCTCTTAATATCAATGGACTCAACTCCCCAATAAAAAGACATAGACTAACAAACTGGCTACACAAACAAGACCCAACATTTTGCTGCTTACAGGAAACTCATCTCAGAGAAAAAGATAGACACTACCTCAGAATGAAAGGCTGGAAAACAATTTTCCAAGCAAATGGTATGAAGAAACAAGCTGGAGTACCCATTTTAATATCTAACAAAATCGACGTCCAACCCAAAATAATCAAAAAAGACAAGGAGAGGCACTTCATACTCATCAAAGGTAAAATCCTCCAAGAGGAACTCTCAATTCTGAATATATATGCTCCAAATACAAGGGCAGCCACATTCATTAATGAAACTTTAGTAAAGCTCAAAGCACACATTTCACCTCACACAATAATAGTGGGAGACTTCCAACACACCACTTTCACCAATGGACAGATCATGGAAACAGAAACTAAAAGGGACACAGTGAAACTAACAGAAGTGATGAAACAAATGGACTTAACAGATATCTACAGAACATTTTATACTAAAACAAAAGGATATACCTTCTTCTCAGCACCCCATGGTACCTTCTCCAAAATTGACCACATAATTGGTCACAAAACAGGCCTCAACAGATTCAAAAATATTGAAATTGTCCCATGCATCCTATCAGATCACCATGGACTAAGGCTGATCTTCAATAACAAAATAACTAATAGAAAGCCAACATTCACATGGAAACTGAACAACACTCTTCTCAATGATAACTTGGTCAAGGAAGGAATAAAGAAAGAAATTAAGGACTTTTTGGAGTTTAATGAAAATGAAGCCACAACATACCCAAACTTATGGGACACAATGAAAGCATTCCTAAGAGGAAAACTCATAGCTCTGAGTGCCTCCAAAAAGAAACTAGAGAGAGCACACATTAGCAGCTTGACAACACACATAAAAGCTCTAGAACAAAATGAAGCAAATTCACCCAAGAGGAGTAGATGGCAGGAAATAATCAAACTCAGGGGTGAAATCAACCAAGTGGAAACAAGAAGAACTATTCAAAGAATCAACCAATCAAGGAGCTGGTTCTTTGAGAAAATCAACAAGATAGATAAACTCTTAGCCAGACTCATTAGAGGGCACAGGGAAAACATCCTAATTAACAAAATCAGAAATGAAAAGGGAAACATAACAACAGATCCTGAAGAAATCCAAAACACCATCAGATCCTTCTACCAAAGGCTATACTCAACAAAACTGGAAAACCTGGATGAAATGGACAAGTTTCTAGACAGATACCAGGTACCAAAGCTAAATCAAGATCAGGTTAATGATCTAAACAGTCCTATATCCCCTAAAGAAATAGAAGCAGTCAGTAATAGTCTCCCAACTAAAACAAGCCCAGGACCAGATGGGTTTAGTGCAGAGTTCTATCAGACCTTCAAAGAAGATCTAATTCCAGTTCTTCTTAAACTATTCCACAAAATAGAAACAGAATGTACTCTACCCAATTCATTCTATGAAGCCACAATTACTCTGATACCTAAACCACAGAAAGATCCAACAAAGATAGAGAACTTCAGACCAATTTCCCTTATGAATATTGATGCAAAAATCCTCAATAAAGTTCTTGCTAACCGAATCCAAGAACACATCAAAACAATCATCCATCCTGACCAAGTAGGTTTCATCCCAGGGATGCAGGGATGGTTCAATATACGGAAATCCATCAACGTAATCCAGTATATAAACAAACTCAAAGACAAAAACCACATGATCATCTCGTTAGATGCTGAGAAAGCATTTGACAAAATCCAACACCCATTCATGATAAAAGTCTTGGAAAGATCAGGAATTCAAGGCCCATACCTAAACATGATAAAAGCAATCTACAGCAAAGCAGTAGCCAACATCAAAGTAAATTGTGAGAAGCTGGAAGCAATCCCACTACAATCAGGGACTAGACAAGGCTGTCCACTCTCGCCCTACCTATTCAACATTGTACTTGAAGTCCTAGCCAGAGCAATTAGACAACAAAAGGAGATCAAAGGGATACAAATTGGAAAGGAAGAAGTCAAAATATCACTTTCTGCAGATGATATGATAGTATATATAAGTGACCCTAAAAATTCCACCAGAGAACTCCTAAGCCTGATGGACAGCTTCAATGAAGTAGCTGGATATAAAATTAACTCAAACAAGTCAATGGCCTTTCTCTACACAAAGTTATAAACAGGCTGAGAAAGAAATTAGGGAAACAACACCCTTCTCAATAGTCACAAATAATATAAAATACCTTGGCGTGACTCTAACTAAGGAAGTGAAAGATCGGTACGATAAGAACTTCAAGTCTCTGAAGAAAGAAATTAAAGAAGATCTCAGAAGATGGAAAGATCTCCCATGCTCATGGATTGGCAGGATCAACATTGTAAAAATGGCTATCTTGCCAAAAGCAATCTACAGATTCAATGCAATACCCATCAAAATTCCAACTCAATTCTTCAACGAATTAGAAAGGGCAATCAGCAGATTCATCTGGAATAACAAAAAACCTAGGGTAGCAAAAACTCTTCTCAAGGATAAAAGAACCTCTGGTGGAATCACCATGCCGGACCTAAAGCTGTACTACAGAGCAATTGTGACAAAAACTGCATGGTATTGGTATAGGGACAGACAAGTAGACCAATGGAACAAAATTGAAGACCCAGAGATGAACCCACACACCTAAGGTCACTTGATCTTTGACAAGGGAGCTAAAACCATCCAGTGGAAAAAAGACAGCATTTTCAACAAATGGTGCTGGCACAACTGGTGGTTATCATGTAGAAAAATGCGAATTGATCCATTTCTATCTCCTTGTACTAAGGTCAAATATAAGTGGATTAAGGAACTCCACATAAAACCAGAGACACTGAAACTTATAGAGGAGAAAGTAGGGAAAAGCCTCGAAGATATGGATACAGGGGAAAAATTCCTGAATAGAACAGCAATGGCTTGTGCTGTAAGATCGAGAATCAATAAATGGGACCTCATAAAATTGCAAAGCTTCTGCAAAGCAAAAGACACCGTCAATAAGACAAAAAGGCCACCAACAGATTGGGAAAGGATCTTTACCTATCCCAAATCGGATAGGGGACTAATATCCAATATATATAAAGAACTCAAGAAGGTGGACTCCAGAAAATCAAATAACCCCGTTAAAAAATGGGGCTCAGAGCTGAACAAAAAATTCTCACCTGAGGAATACCGAATGGCAGAGAAGCACCTGAAAAAATGTTCAACATCCTTAATCATCAGGGAAATGCAAATCAAAACAACCCTGATATTGCACTTCACTCCAGTCAGAATGGCTAAGATAAAAATTCAGGTGACAGCAGATGCTGGCGAGGATGTGGAGAAAGAGGAACACTCCTCCATTGTTGGTGGGATTGCAAGCTTGTACAACCACTCTGGAAATCAGTCTGGCAGTTCCTCAGAAAATTGGACATAGTACTACCGGAGGATCCAGCAATACCTCTCCTGGGCATATATCCAGAAGATGTCCCAACCGGTAAGAAGGACACATGCTCCACTATGTTCATAGCAGCCTTATTTATAATAGCCAGAATCTGGAAAGAACCCAGATGCCCCTCAACAGAGGAATGGATACAGAAAATGTGGTACATTTACACAATGGAGTACTACTCAGCTATTAAAAAAAAGGAATTTATGAAATTCCTAGGCAAATGGATGGACCTGGAGGGCATCATCTGGAGTGAGGTAACACAATCACAAAGGAACTCGCACAATATGTACTCACTGATAAGTGGATATTAGCCCAGAAACTTAGGATACCCAAGATATAAGATACAATTTGCTAAACGCATGAAACTCAAGAAGAATGAAGACCAAAGTGTAGACACTTTGCCCCTTCTTAGAAATGGGAACAAAACACCCATGGAAGGAGTTACTGAGACAAAATTTGGAGCTGTGACGAAAGGATGGACCATCTAGTGATTGCCATATGCAGGGATCCATCCCATAATCAGCTTCCAAACGCTGACACCATTGCATACACTAGCAAGATTTTGCTGAAAGGACCCAGATATAGCTGTCTCTTGTGAGACTATGCCGGGTCCTAGCAAACACAGAAGTGGATGATCACAGTCAGCTATTGGAGGGATCACACAGCCCCCAATGGAGGAGCTAGAGAAATTACCCAAGGAGCTAAAGGGAACTGCAACCCTATAGGTGGAACAACAATATGAACTAACCAGTACCCTGGAGCTCTTGTCTCTAGCTGCATACGTATCAAAAGATGGCCTAGTGGGCCATCACTGCAAAGAGAGGCCCATTTGTCTTGCAAACTTTATATGCCCCAGTACAGGGGAACCCCAGGGCCAAAAAGGGGGAGTGGGTGGGTAGGGGATTGGGGGGGGTGGGTATGGGGGACTTTTGGGATAGCATTGAAAATGTAAACGAGGAAAATACCTAATAAAAATAATAAATTAAAAAAAACTAACTCTCTCTCTCTCTCTCTCTCTCTCTCTCTCTCTCTCTCTCTCTCCCCCTCTCTCTCTTTCTCCTTCATTCTTGTGCTCTTATATCTTATTCACTGTTATGTGCTGTGCGTGCACACATGCACATGTGTAACTGTGCTTGTCATGACCCATCTGTGGAGGTCAGAAGAGAGTTTTCTTTTTATTTTATCTTATTTTTACATCCTGACCACAGTTCCCCCTCCCTCCTCTCCTTCCAGTGCCCCACTCTCCCCCCAGAAGAGTTCTCAGTAGCTGGTTTTCTCCTTCCATGTGTATCCCATGGATATACCTCGGGTTGTGAGGCTTGGCAGTGCCTTTCTCCTCTGCCATCCTGCTATCTCCTCTCCTTGTTTTGACCTCCCTCTCTCATACAGAGTACTGTGCTGGGCCCGAGAGAGTCCACATGAGCTATAAAACCTCTGGCAAGGAAATAAGATGGCTCAGTAGTTTAAGAGCACTGGCAGCTTTTCCAGAGGTCCTGAGTTCAATTCCCAGCAGCTACATGGTGGCTCACAACCATCTATAATGTGATATATATATATGCCCTTTTCTGGCATGCAGGTGTACGTGCAGATAGAGCATGCAGATACATAAAATAAATAAATCTTTTTAAAAAGAGAATCTACTTTCAAGATTACCCCTTTCTACAGCATTTCTTTTTAATAGTTAAGTCTATTTCTTGACAATTTCCATACATACACACACACACACACACACACATTTCATCTCGTTATACTCATCCTTGCTCTCTCTTATTGTCCTCCCATTCTTGCTACAGGGCCCTGTCTTCAAAACCATAACATGTGGGAGTTTCTAAAACACTACCAAGTTCAGGCTGATTTCTTTGTTTTACAACCACAAAGGGTAGAGTCTTAGCATCTCGTCTGATAAGAGGCCAAGGCCAATGGCAGTATCATAAAAATAGGCCAGATCCTGAATTGTGAGACAATATTGGTTATCGTGTTTAACACTCAAAGGGAGGGTCATGGTAGAAGACTCAACTGTTGAGTTTATAAAGGTAGATGTCAGCTCTTGGTCATCCAGGCTTTGTACATTATATTGTTCGAGGGCTTAATGAGGGAATCAGTGACTGCCTCATGGAATATTTGGAAAGATCCAGAGGAGGGGAATTTTGTACAGACAGGAACCAGTTGGATTAATGTTTATATGGATGTTTGTATGGATTTTTCAAAACAAAGAAATTTTGAGGTTTTTAAATGGTGTTTTCTTAATGAGAAAGAGCGCATTGATGACAGTCAGGTCTAAATTTACTAGGATGGAAATGAGACCCATGATGGGGTGTGGGGCCACAGATATAATAAGCTGTGTAGCTCAAATGATTTGTTTACTTAATGCTTGGCTGACCTTTTGAGCAGTTTCACCGTAGGGGTGGTGTAGGTTGGGTCACAGAGAAGAGAAAATTCCAGGAGAGTGCATAAGAGAAAAACATCAAATCAAAACAAAATCTTATTGTGAGCAAAAGAAATTATACTCAAAAGAAATTACACTCAGGGAGAACCTACATGGAACATTTTGTTTGGCTATAGAGTGAATTTCAGTAAGGGAAACACTTAAAAGACAGGGGTTTAAAAAAAAAAAGTTAAGTATGAGGATAATAAGGAAGGATGAGGTGGTCAGAGGAGCCAAAGAGGGAGGGAACCAGAAACCCGTCGATAGGAGGAAGCTTATGATTGAATTTTTGCATGGCCCTCGTCTCTAAGCAACATCGCAAACTGGTTAGGATCTGTTGGCCTGGAAGAAAGTGTGTTTATGGAGGACACAGATCCCATCCTAGCCGTTAATCAGATCTAGATCAAGTCTTTGTTTTTGTTTTTCAGACAGGGCTTCTCTGTGTAGCCCTGGATGTCCTGAACCTCTGTCTCTGTAGACCAAGCTGGCCTTGAGCTCAGAGTTCTGCCTGCCTCTGCCTCTGCCTCTCAAGTGCTAGGATTAAAGGTGGGCACCATTACACCCAACTTTGTAATCCTTTTTAATTTTGGAGTACTGCAGCAGTCAAAGAGCCAAGCTGGTCCCAAAGGGAGTTAAACTGATCTGAGATTTCTCTAAGGAGAGACAGAGAGGTTGATTGCTGTAAGGTTACTTCTGTCCAGCTGTTTTGGTGCTGAGTCTGGGTAACAATGCCTAGAGAGGGATGAGTTGGAAGGCCCTCTTTAGAGACTACCCAAACAGCTTTTAGGGATGTGGTGGTTTGCATTCGCTTGGCCCAGGGATTGGCACTATTAGGGAGTGTGGTCTTGGAGGAAGTGTGTCACTATGGGGGTGGGCTTTGAGATCCTCTTCTTAGCTGTCCTCAAGACAGGCTTCTCCTGTTTGTCTTTGAAACAAGATGTAGAACTCTCAACTCCTCCTGCACCATGCCTGCCTGGAAGCTGCCATGTTCCCACCTTGATGATGATAATGGCTGAATCTCAGAACGTGTAAGCCAGCCCTAATTAAACATTGTCTTTATAAGAGTTGCCTTGGTCATGATATCTCTTCATAGCAATGGAAATTCTAACTAAAACAAGGGGCTGGGGCATCAATCTCTAGGTGACTCCTTAAGCTACAACAGGTCAATGAAGGAAGCCCTAGTAAGAGTGCCTCAGAAGAGGGGCCATCAAACAGCCATGGAAAAAAAACTAACAGTTGGCAAAGATCCAGAATATAAGTCAGGAGGTACTAACTATACAGTGTGGCGAGGAGATACAAAGTAAACAAGGAAAAATTTTACATCGAAATTAAAATGAGTTAATTTAAGATTAAATATGACATCAATGTGAGTTTAAATACAGTTGTACCACTGACTGGAGAAGGTACTGGACTTCCGTGGAAAGGTGAAGTGATTGCAATTAGCTGGGTGTTTAATCCTGCGTAAGGAACAGGCAGCTAGAAGCTCTGTAAAAGAAGTGGGTTAAATGCAGCATCCAAGGAATGAATCTGAACAGCAAGTGTGACTCCCTGCTTGCAAAGCCCTAAGTGATACTCCCCTGCCTCTGAGTGTGATGAGCTTTGTATTTTTGTTTCAAATATTAATAACACCAGTTATTATTTAAGAAAAAACAGAGTGTCTCGAGAAAAACAAAATTGGGACTAATACCTTAACTGACCATTATCTAGTATTTTAGAAACATAACTTAATACATATTTTTGTTGACATCAAATTGTTGCACCTATATTTCAGGACACTCCTTGTAGACTTTGTTGAGGCCTGCCGCCGCCCCAGCATAGCTGTAGCCATTTTGTTCCATGCCTGCCAGCTCTTTCATATTATTGCTGTAACGTGCCTGCCAGTCATTCGCACACACACACAAAATGAGATTTGTTAATCTTAAGAACTCTCACAAAACTTCACGTAGGACCCATCAAATCAAAAGTCAATAGGAAGTGTTATGTTGAAAATGGTCAGAGTCAGGGCTGACCACCAGGCAACACCTTCTACACCTGCATATGAGCTTGCTGTGGTTTTTGCAGCTTTAGCCTTTATAAGCGGACAATGAAAGGTGTTTGTTGTTGTGGCTCAGCCCCCAAATTCTGAGCTGCAGCCCTGATTAATCAGTCTTAGGTTATGTGTTCAATAAACCATCCCCGTCTGACTGAGATCAGTGTTTGTCTGCTTTGTGCGGCAACTCTTGGACCCCGAAAGGTTTCAAGGTGAGAAGCGAGCCTTGGAGCTTTCTCTCTGGGTAGAGACTAGATTATATTCTCAAAGCATCACAGATGAGCCCCGGACGGAAAGAATCCCCTTCATCTAAGCCACCTCCTCCTGCAGAACCTGAGGGCTCGGGATATCACTTAACAACCATTTGCTGACTCTACAGACACAAAAACAGACAGTGCTTGAATAGTCTGATAACTTTGCAGAGCTGGGTGTTTGATGGCAGAGTATCTGGCATCCTCCTCTAACAAGGGAACATGAGTGGTTAAGGTGTAGACCCTGGAATTGGATTTACTAAGAGGAAAAGTTGAACATTGGGGTAAAGGGCATGACCAACTGAACTAGCATGCAGGTCCCATCCCAGTTGGGTGGGAGGCGCAGGGACAAGGCTCCCTAGTTCACAGTATCTCCATATGTCAGTTTGAGAGACACTTAGGGCAGATTAATTGCCTCTTTGTTGATTGACATGTTTAGGATGTGGGTGTGTACTCTAAGATCCTCTATTGATTAAGAGAACCAATTCACTTGCCATGTGAAACATGAGAAGTAATCCACTTTTGTATAACCTTTTGTATAACCTGACCTTAGTCAGGTCCACACAGCCAAAGCTGATCACATCTATGCAGCTGGAGGCAAAGCAGCACACTCTTACTTAAGCCAGGTCTTATTTCCCATGCATCCTTGTCCTGTAATGAGGCTAGTGTGCAACTTAGGCTGGTGGGTGGTGCTCCATCCAAGGGAGTTTGTGCTCCATCCAAGGAAACTTCTTGAGCCTGGAGACAGCCTGCCACGCAAGTGTATTATAAATTTAACCCGTTTTACTCAAGCATTCAATCTTTTATAATCCATTTTAGTATACCCAATTTTAAATAATATTTTCCATTAAACAAACATTAAGTTTACTTTAAACTTGTTTTGCTTTGATTGCTTCAGGCTTAGCATTGATAACATGTATACGGGACTATATGATAGGAAATAAAATTTGGTGTTGTGTCAGGGCAAGACAAAATTTCCTGCTCCGTCTTGTATTTGTGCTGAGGCCATTTCAAGTTTAACTAGAATTGGATCTCCTTTAATGGAGATTCCCATAAGAAATTACTCAACTCTATTCTAGGAACCAAAGTTCAGGATGTACTGGTTAATTCTCTTAGCTTTTATTAAATGGTCGGTTTGTACACACCCCCTCCAGCCAACTACTTAGTATCTGTTCAGACTGCTGACTTCTGCGAAGCCCTCCCTGCAACTGCTGACTGAGATGCCAGAACATGGTCTCTGCCTTAAAAATCCCATGTTTTAGACACTGGGGAGCACACCTAGGTCCCCAGATACCTGGGTGTAGTCCTATCTGACTGGAACAAAGACTTTCAGTTGGTCCTAAACTGTGTCATGTGATCCTCTCTGGTGGCCTACCCACAGCGGTGCAGCCATCCAAGCTTGTCTCTACACATGAAATGCACTTGTACTTAGCATGACGGACTGTTAATTTATATATTTTAATCTTTAACAACTCAAAATGAGTTAGTAACTTTTATAGAATTAAGATTTTACTACTTTATTCCTTGTTAGTTTGAGTCTTAGAAAATTGTATTTTTTAAACTAAAGATCTTTTGGTATCAAAATAAATTTTAAGTCATAAATACAGTCCACTGAAAGACCAGGAACCTCATTTTACAAAGTACGACAGTTGTTTATGACTGAGTTACTTTAAACGACTAAAGCTTAACAAAGTTAGCAAGGACATAAGTGATAAAACATACATCTTGAATCCGTTTCTGTTAGCCTAAGTGGGCCATTCTAAACTTAGAAATTTATAAATCTTAGTCATGAAGTGTGTGTTGTCCCAGATCCTGCTTTCCATAAACTGTGTTTGTGGTTTTGTCCTTATCAGTTACTTTTCACTCAGGACAAAAAAATCATCCCACAAACATCCATCGTTATCCAGGACATCCTGGAGACATGCGGCCACCCCCGAGAGAGAGAGAGAGAGAGAGAGAGAGAGAGAGAGAGAGAGAGAGAGAGAGAGAGGGAGAGGGAGAGGGAGAGGGAGAGAGAGAGAGAATGACAAGCAGAGGCTCTGAAGGACTGGTTGTTTTATTGGTGCTTTGAGAGTTGGTTTGTACCAACTATCCAGGATGGTGATGAAGTCACATGGCATGTCCTCTCTTTTTTTTTTTTTTTTTTTTTTTTTTTTTTTGGTTTTTCGAGACAGGGTTTCTCTGTGTAGCCCTGGCTGTCCTGGCACTCACTTTGTAGACCAGGCTGGCCTCGAACTCAGAAATCCGCCTGCCTCTGCCTCCCAAGTGCTGGGATTAAAGGCGTGCACCACCACACCCGGCTGGCATGTCCTCTCTTTAACCTGAGTAAAGATGATGACCAACCACATGGTTGATTCTTTCCTGATGTCATCAGCCAAGATGGCAGCAAGCCACATGGCTGCTACACACACACACACACACACACACACAGCACACACAAGCACACACACATGCTTCTCTTATTCCTTCAAAAGCATCTATTTGCATAAGCAAGAGTTGAATCCAAGTTTACATATGTAGTACTTATAGCCCATATAGCAAATTACTATCACCTATATAATGACTTTTAACTATTAACCCTTTTGTTACAATTTTTTTAAGATTCATTTTTTATTATGAATACAGCATTCTGCCTGCATGTATGCCTATAGGCCAGAAGAGGGCATCTCTTCATGTTATAAGTCTTCATGTGGTTTTTGGGAATTGAACTCAGGACCTCTAGAAGAGCAGACAGTGCTCTTAACCTCTGAGCCATTTCTCCAGCCTTGTTTCAAACTGACTGTCCTAGTGCAGATTTTACAGATCTTTTAAAAGTCACATCTAATGAACTTCTAAATCCTAAATGCAGAAAGTTGAAGTTTACAAACACTTTGAAGGCAGTAAATAAAACTGGGGAAAGGGGGACTATTCAGAGAGCTGAGCACCTGCAGTTACACTTTGTCATCTGTGACCTCTGCTGGAATGGCTTGCCTCTGAGCCGCTGTCATCCATACAGCGAGCGTCTGCCTGCCTTGCTCTGCTTTGCTTCTCCCATAGCACAGAGTCAGGTGGCCAGCCTGACCCAGGAGGGAGATTTTGGAAGAAACTTTGTATTAGACAAACAAGCTTGGGTCAGGAGTGACCAGAAGAGCCAAATCCTCTCTCCAGCGACAGCTTTTTAATAGAGTAGAACAACATGGAACTATTTTTTAATATTATTCATACCCAAAAGATATTTGAATCTTTGTAAGACTGAGCCCAGTGATCTCTGTATCCATGACCAGTTTGTGTGTGTCTGAAGATGGCAGAAAACTTCAAATGCTTAGAATGTATTTTAGGAATGGTAAAGATACAAGCAACATTTTTCCAGGCTTAGAGAGGCAGAAACAGAAGCATAAGGTAAAAGCGGCATAAAGTAAGAGTTCTATGCTGTCTCAGAAACTGTAAAAATATAATAGGCTTGGAGACCCAACAGAAACTGTGTATTCCAGCTCTCGGCATGGTTATAAACCAGAGCCCTGAGAAAGAGTAAAGTAACCTGGGAGTTTTATGGAGGAAGGAATCTTGGATCTACTACTATTCCATCTTAGGGAATTATCTAAATCACTTTAGATATTAAAAATGGAAAGTTCTGAATTCGGGCCTGCAGTGTCCATTTGTCTAATGCATACTGGTGCCGTATTCACATTAAAGGGTGAAGGAGCCTCGTTAGTCTCAGTTCTTCTAATTGGAGCTTTTTTTTAAAGATTTCTTTATTTTTATGTGTATTGGTATTCTGTCTGAATGTGTGTGTGAGGGCGCCAGATCTCCTGGAACTGGCGTTACAGACTGCTACGAGATGTCCTGTGGGTGCTGGAATTGAACCAGGGTCCTTTGGAAGAGCAGTCAGTGCTGTTACTCATGGAGCCATCTCTCCAGCCCCTAATTGCAGCCCTTTTAGGTTATCTCACAAACAGACTATAGGAGTGCCTATTGGCACAGAAAATTTGAAACCCATAGCAGGTGTGGGACCAGGCATTAAGAGGGATCAACACCCGGGGCACTCCCCATCAACTTTTACACTGACCCACGCAGACATCCTGGGGGCAGTTTGGAAGACCAAAATGCTGAGAGAAATGTAGACATGGAGGTCATGTTTTGTGCATGTTCTTTTTTTTTTTTTTTGATTTTTAATATTTTTATTACATATTTTCCTCAATTACATTTCCAATGCTATCCCAAAAGTCCCCCATAGCGCCCCCCACTTCCCTACCCACCCATTCCCATTCTTTTGGCCCTGGCATTCCCCTATATTGGGGCATATAAAGTTTGCAAGTCCAATGGGCCTCTCTTTCCATTGATGGCCGACTAGGCCATCTTTCTATACATATGCAGCTAGAGACAAGAGCTCCGGGGTTCTGGTTAGTACATCATGTTGTTCCAACAATAGGGTTGCAGATCCCTTTAGCTCC
This sequence comes from Mus caroli, assembly GCF_978045245.1. Classification (NCBI taxonomy): domain Eukaryota; kingdom Metazoa; phylum Chordata; class Mammalia; order Rodentia; family Muridae; genus Mus; species Mus caroli. The sequence continues at coordinate 93,758,157 of NW_028227262.1, forward strand.
TTGGGTACTTTCTCTAGCTTCTCCATTGGGAGCCCTGTGATACATCCAATAGCTGACTGTGAACATCCACTCCTGCGTTTGCTAGGCCCCGGCATCGTCTCACAAGAGACAGCTATATTTGGGTCCTTTCAGCAAAATCTTGCTAGTGTATGCAATGGTGTCAGCGTTTAGAAGCTGATTATGGGATGGATCCCTGGATACGGCAGTCTCTAAATGGTCCATCCTTTCATCACAGCTACGAACTTTGTCTCTGTAACTCCTTCCCTGGGTGTTTTGTTCCCAATTCTAAGAAGGTGCACAGTGTCCACACTTTGGTCTTCATTCTTCTTGAGTTTCATGCGTTTATCAAATTGTATCTTATATCTTGGGTATCCTAAGTTTTGGGCTAATATCCACTTATCAGTGAATACATATTGTGTGAGTTCTTTTGTGATTGTGTTACTTCACTCAAGATGATGCCCTCCAGGTCCATCCATTTGGCTAGGAATTTCATAAATTCATTCTTTTTAATAGCTGAGTAGTACTCCATTGTGTAAATGTACCATAATTTCTGTATCCATTCCTCTGTTGAGGGACATCTGGGTTCTTTCCAGCTTCTGGCTATTATAAATAGGGCTGCTATGAACATAGTGGAGCATGTGTCCTTTTTACCGGTTGGGACATCTTCTGGATATATGCCCAGGAGAGGTATTGCTGGATCCTCCGGTAGTACTATGTCCAATTTTCTGAGGAACCGCCAGACTGATTTCCAGAGTGGTTGTACAAGCTTGCAATCCCACCAACAATGGAGGAGTGTTCCTCTTTCTCCACATCCTCGCCAGCATCTGCTGTCACCTGAATTTTTGATCTTAGCCATTCTGACTGGTGTGAGGTGGAATCTCAGGGTTGTTTTGATTTGCATTTCCCTGATGATTAAGGATGTTGAACATTTTTTCAGGTGTTTCTCTGCCATTCGGTATTCCTCAGGTGAGAATTCTTTGTTCAGTTCTGAGCCCCATTTTTAATGGGGTTATTTGACTTTCTGGAGTCCACCTTCTTGAGTTCTTTATATATATTGGATATTAGTCCCTTATCTGATTTAGGATAGGTGAAGATCCTTTCCCAATCTGTTGGTGGTTTTTTTGTCTTATTGATGGTGTCTTTAGCCTTGCAGAAGCTTTGTAGTTTCATGAGGTCCCACTTGTCAATTCTCGATCTTACAGCACAAGCCATTGCTGTTCTATTCAGGAATTTTTCCCCTGTGCCCATATCTTCAAGGCTTTTCCCCACTTTCTCCTCTATAAGTTTCAGTGTCTCTGGTTTTATGTGAAGTTCCTTGATCCACTTAGACTTGACCTTAGTACAAGGAGATAGGAATGGATCGATTCGCATTCTTCTACATGTTAACAACCAGTTGTGCCAGCACCATTTGTTGAAAATGCTGTCTTTCTTCCACTGGATGTTTTTAGCTCCCTTGTCGAAGATCAAGTGACCGTAGGTGTGTGGGTTCATTTCTGGGTCTTCAATTCTATTCCATTGGTCTATTTGTCTGTCACTATACCAGTACCATGCGGTTTTTATCACAATTGCTCTGTAGTAGAGCTTTAGGTCCGGCATGGTGATTCCACCAGAGGTTCTTTTATCCTTGAGAAGAGTTTTTGCTATCCTAGGTTTTTTGTTATTCCAGATGAATTTGCAGATTGCACTTTCTAATTCGTTGAAGAATTGATTTGGAATTTTGATGGGGATTGCATTGAATCTGTAGATTGCTTTTGGCAAGATAGCCATTTTTACAATGTTGATCCTGCCAATCCATGAGCATGGGAGATCTTTCCATCTTCTGAGATCTTCTAGAATTTCTTTCTTCAGAGACTTGAAGTTTTTATTATACAGATCTTTCACTTCCTTAGTTAGAGTCACGCCAAGATATTTTATATTATTTGTGACTATTGAGAAGGGTGTTGTTTCCCTAATTTCTTTCTCAGCCTGTTTATTCTTTGTGTAGAGAAAGGCCATTGATTTGTTTGAGTTAATTTTATATCCAGCTACTTCACCGAAGCTGTTTATCAGGCTTAGGAGTTCTCTGGTGGAATTTTTAGGGTCACTTATATATACTATCATATCATCTGCAAAGAGTGATATTTTGACTTCATCTTTTCCAATTTGTATCCCTTTGATCTCCTTTTGTTGTCGAATTGCTCTGGCTAGGACTTCAAGTACAATGTTGAATAGGTATGGAGAAAGTGGACAGCCTTGTCTAGTCCCTGATTTTAGAGGGATTGCTTCAAGCTTCTCACCATTTACTTTGATGTTGGCTACTGGTTTGCTGTAGATTGCTTTTATCATGTTTAGGTATGGGCCTTGAATTCCTGATCTTTCCAAGACTTTTATCATGAATGGGTGTTGGATCTTGTCAAATGCTTTTTCCGCATCTAACGAGATGACCATGTGGTTTTTGTCTTTGAGTTTGTTTATATACTGGATTACGTTGATGGATTTCCGTATATTGAACCATCCCTGCATCCCTGGGATGAAACCTACTTGGTCAGGATGGATGATTGTTTTGATGTGTTCTTGGATTCGGTTAGCAAGAACTTTATTGAGGATTTTTGCATCAATATTCATAAGGGATATTGGTCTGAAGTTTTCTATCTTTGTTGGGTCTTTTTGTGGTTTAGGTATCAGAGTAATTGTGGCTTCATAGAATGAGTTGGGTAGAGTACCTTCTGTTTCTATTTTGTGGAATAGTTTGTGAAGAACTGGGATTAGATCTTCTTTGAAGGTCTGATAGAACTCTGCACTAAACCCATCTGGTCCTGGGCTTTTTTTAGTTGGGAGACTATTAATGACTGCTTCTATTTCTTTGGGGGATATAGGGCTGTTTGGATCATTAACCTGATCTTGATTCAACTTTGGTACCTGGTATCTGTCTAGGAACTTCTCCATTTCATCCAGGTTCTCCAGTTTTGTTGAGTATAGCCTTTGGTAGAAGGATCTGATGGTGTTTTGGATGTCTTCAGGATCTGTTGTTATGTCTCCTTTTTCATTTCTGATTTTGTTAATTAGGATGCTTTCCCTGTGCCCTCTAGTGAGTCTGGCTAAGGGTTTATCTATCTTGTTGATTTTCTCAAAGAACCAGCTCCTTGATTGGTTGATTCTTTGAATAGTTTTTCTTGTTTCCACTTGGTTGATTTCACCCCTGAGTTTGATTATTTCCTGCCGTCTACTCCTCTTGGGTGAATTTGCTTCCTTTTGTTCTAGTGCTTTTAGGTTTGTTGTCAAGCTGCTAATGTGTGCTCTCTCTAGTTTCCTTTTGGAGGCACTCAGAGCTATGAGTTTTCCTCTTAGAAATGCTTTCATTGCGTCCCTTAGGTTTGGGTATGTTGTGGCTTCATTTTCATTGAACTCTAAAAAGTCCTTAATTTCTTTCTTTATTCCTTCCTTGACCAAGGTATCATTGAGAAGAGTGTTGTTCAGTTTCCACGTGAAGGTTGGCTTTCTATTATTTATTTTGTTATTGAAGATCAGCCTTAGTCCATGGTGATCTGATAGGATGCATGGGACAATTTCAATATTTTTGTATCTGTTGAGGCCTGCTTTGTGACCAATTATGTGGTCAATTTTGGAGAAGGTACCATGAGGTGCTGAGAAGAAGGTATATCCTTTTGTTTTAGGATAGAATGTTCTGTAGATATCTGCCAGATCCATTTGATTCATAATTTCTGTTAGTTTCACTGTGTCCCTGTTTAGTTTCTGTTTCCATGATCTGTCCATTGGTGAAAGTGGTGTGTTGAAGTCTCCCACTATTATTGTATGAGGTGCAATGTGTGCTTTGAGATTTACTAAAGTTTCTTTAATGAATGTGGCTGCCTTTGTATTTGGAGCATAGATATTCAGGATTGATAGTTCCTCTTGGAGGATTTTAACTTTGATGAGTATGAAGTGTCCCTCCTTGTCTTTTTTAATGACTTTGGGTTGGAAGTCAATCTTATCAGATATTAGAATGGCTACTCCAGCTTGTTTCTTCATGCCATTTGCTTGGAAAATTGTTTTCCAGCCTTTCATTCTGAGGTAGTGTCTATCCTTTTCTCTGAGATGAGTTTCCTGTAAGCAGCAAAATGTTGGGTCTTGTTTGTGTAGCCAGTTTGTTAGTCTATGTCTTTTTATCGGGGAGTTGAGTCCATTGATATTAAGAGATATTAAGGAAAAGTAATTGTTGTTTCCTGTTATTATTGTTGTTAAAGTTGGCATTTTGTTCTTGTGGCTGTCTTCTTTTAGGTTTGTTGAGGGATTACCTTCTTGTTGTTTCTAGGGCGTGGTTCCTGTCCTTGTATTGTTTTTTTTCTGTTATTATCCTTTGAAGGGCTGGATTCGTGGAGAGATAATGTGTGAATTTGATTTTGTCGTGGAATACTTTGGTTTCTCCATCTATGTTAATTGAGAGTTTGGCTGGGTATAGTAGCCTGGGCTGGAATTTGTGTTCTTTTAGTGTCTGTATAACATCCGTCCAGGATCTTCTGGCTTTCATAGTCTCTGGTGAAAAATCTGGTGTAATTCTGATAGGCTTGCCTTTATATGTTACTTGGCCTTTTTCTCTTACTGCTTTTAGTATTCTATCTTTATTTAGAGCATTTGTTGTTCTGATTATAATGTGTCGGGAGGTATTTCTTTTCTGGTCCAGTCTATTTGGAGTTCTGTAGGCTTCTTGTATGTTCATGGGCATCTCTTTCTTTAGATTTGGGAAGTTTTCTTCTATAATTTTGTTGAAGATGTTTGCTGGTCCTTTGAGTTGAAAATCTTCATTCTCATCCACTCCTATTATCCGTAGGTTTGGTCTTCTCATTGCGTCCTGTATTTCTTGGATGTTTTGAGTTAGGATCTTTTTGCATTTTACATTTTCCTTGATTGTTGTGCCGATGTTCTCTATGGAATCTTCTGCACCTGAGATTCTCTCTTCCATCTCTTGTATTCTGTTGCTGATGCTGGTATCTATGGTTCCAGATTTCTTTCCTAGGGTTTCTATCTCCAGCGTTGCCTCATTTTGGGTTTTCTTTATTGTGTCTACTTCCCTTTTTAGGTCTAGTATGGTTTTGTTCATTTCCATCATCTGTTTGGATGTGTTTTCCTGTTTTTCTGTAAGGACTTCTACCTGTTTGATTATGTTATCCTGTTTTTCTTTAAGGATTTGTAACTCTTTAGCTGTGTTCTCCTGCAATTCTTTAAGGGATTTTTGTGCTTCCTCTTTATTGTCTTCTGCCTGTTTAGCAGTGTTCTCCTGCATTTCTTTAAGTGTGTTATTAAAGTCCTTCTTGAAGTCCTCTATCATCATCAGGAGATATGCTTTTAAATTCGTGTCTAGCTTTTCCGGTGTGTTGGGGTGCCCTGGACTGGGCGAAGTGGGGGTGCTGGGTTCTGATGATGGTGAGTGGTCGTGGTTTCTGTTAGTAAGATTATTACGTTTACCTTTCGCCATCTGGTAATCTCTGGGGTTAGTTGTTATCGTTGTCACTGTTTAAAGATTGGAGCAGAAGCTGTGTTCCACTCACCAGCAGTCCCAAAATCCTGCGGCGGGGGTCGTGGGTAGCTGGCGGGTGTCAGGCAACCCTGCGCTCCCGCTACCCCGGCGCTGATCCGGCCGGATGAGGCCTGTGGCCCTACTCAGGCCGGTTTCTGCTTCCCTAACTAATGCAGTCTCAGGTCCCGCGCAATTGGATTGGAGCAGAAGCTGTGCTCCACTCACCAGAAGTCTTAAGATCCTGTGGCGGGTGTTGTGGGTAGCTGGCGAGTGTCAGTCGACCCTGCGCCCCAGCTGCTCCGGTGCTTTTCTGACCGGAAGAGGGTTGTGGCCCTATGTCTTGTGCATGTTCTAAGAGTCTGAGTGAGGCTGAATTTAAAACAAAAACAAAAAAACAAAACAAAGAAACAAAAAGAACAGGAAGAATTTGTTTGTCAGGTGACATCTGAAAACAGGCTAGCACTTAAGCCGAGTCCTGATAATTACTGTTCTGACCAAGTCTGAGGTAGGAGAGATAACAAACAGGTAAAACAGAAAGATACGAAAAATGTACAGTTTAGTGGGTTTAAAGTCACAAACAGGACAGGTACAGAGAAAATAGCTCTAGTTGTTGACAAGATTGGCACAATTTCAAGAGATGCCTCTTTTACATGGACAATTGGAACAATGTCCTGAAGGCAAGACCCCATCCATCAAAGGCTTGTCAATCTTGCAAAAATGCAAATCGATTTTAAAACAGAGAACTTAATAAATAACTGCCCAGGGACATACTTCACCAGGGTCAGCACACTTTGACTGATGCAAGTGTGGTCGTAGGGGGACCAGTCTACATATTGAGCAAAACTTGGCAGCAGCATCTGTGTGGTACTGATTTTACAGACATAAACCTATACAAGAGTAAAGGGGTCATGGAGGTTTGCACCCAAGATTTCTGCAGGCAACTGAGGCCAGGCAATAAGTGGCAGAATTGGAGTCCCTGTAAAGAGAAAAGCCATTGCATGAAGCTGTGAATGTGAAGCCTAAATTGTAATGGAGATGTCAAGACAGTAGAATATCTGCAAACAAAATCTGTAGACATGGTCCAGAGGGGATATGCACTTCAGGCAGTAGAACTGGGGGTGGGGTTACCCATGTCTTTGAAACCCAAATAATTTCATCATGGGTTCCATAGCCAGATGTGGAAATCCAGGATTTGGTGTTTGCCCTGCTGGTTTTGGTCTTCCCCTGTTCCAATCTTTCCTTGTCTCAATTCATCCCCTTTGGAATAGCAATGTTTACACTGTCATTGTAAGTTGGAAATAATCAAGTTTTAAATTTTTATTTTTAGGGACTCACTGTTAAGAGGTTGCATTGGGTCTCAGAAGACACTTTGGACTTCTGAATAGTAGTTAAATATTATGTGAACTTTGGAATTTGGAATAAATGTGATTTGAATTATCAACTGGTCGTGAGGCTATGGGGCCCAGGGTGGAATTTTGCTGTTTGAGTGTGAAAAGGTGCTGGTTAGCTTTTGTCAATTTGACATAAGCTGGAGTCACTTAAGAGGGAACTTCAGATGAAGAATTGCCACTATCAGGTTGTCCTGTGAGCAAGTTTGTGGGCTTTTTTTTTTTTTTTTTTTTTGAATGATTGAAAATGGGAAGGTTCCGCCAGCCAATAACCAGCCTTTCTTCTGTGGTCTCTGTTCAATCCCCGCCTCCAGGCTTCTCTTGAGTTCCTGACTCGAGTTCCTTTAACAATGAAGTGTAACCTGTAAGAAACTAAGCTCTTTCATTCCCAACTTGTTTCTGGCTGATGTCTCATAGCAACAGAGACCTTAACTATAACAGTTCCCTGACCCCATAGGCTCATGGGTTAGAATATTTGGTCTCTAGGTGACAGTTCTGTTTTGAACAGTTGTGAAACCTTTAGGAGGTGAAACTTTGTAGGGAAAAAAAAAAAAAAAACCAGATCACTAAATGTGAGCCTTGAAATTTTATAGCCTGGTCCCACCTTGTGTTTGCAGTCTGCTTCCTGACAGCAAACACAGCGTCCCCTCATGTTCCCAGCCCTGTGCCTGCCCTACCATGATGAACTATAGTCCTTCTTAAACTGTGAGCCAGAATAAACCATCCCTCACTTAAACAGCTTGTTGCCATGCATTTGGTCATAAGCAATGAGACAATTCATGTAATAGGATTGAGTTACTAATTCATAGAAGCTGCATTCCTTTAGGGAAGTTAGAGGTAGGGACAAGAAACAGTGAACAAAATGGTCATATTCTTCTCTTGTTCCTCATCTAATTCAGAGTCAGATGTCACAGGTTGACCACACAGTTCTTTTCCTCTCAGCTAAGACTCAAAAGCAAATAATGTAAAGCAAGGAAGAAGCCATATTTTAGTTAATATATCCATATCAACATGATCTGTTCACTTCCAGTTGTCTTTCATTTACCCCCAAGCTGCTGTGGCAGATGCTACCATTTCCTATGTGGCCCCGGCACAGGAAGACTCCTGAAGGGCATCCCACTCTTTCCAACTTTACATTTTGTACCTCTTGGTCTTCTCAGGAACCAGCTCTCTGACCTTTTAGTCTCCTGTTCTGGAAAAATCTATATGCCTTGTCCAGTGGTTCTGCTGGGGCCTTTTCCCCTAAGGTGGTCAGAAGGCTCAAGATCCACATATCAAGCTGCTATTTATGGAAATTTTCTTTTACTTCAGTTTCCTAGAATCTCCTAAAGGATGTGATCTGTTCAGCTTCAAGGAAGTGCTTGAGGGTTATCATGGGATTTGTTGCCTTCCATCATTCCTGGATGGAGCCAGGACAATATTATTTGAAACAGGCACAAATCCTTTTTCTGGTGAAAGGGTCATTGCTTCATGAACTACCTATGTCTTTAGGAAGCAAAGGCTAGACCTCTGGGACCAGAGCTGAAGAAGACAGCCTAAGAGCCCTGGTGCTTTCGCATTCCTCCAGACTTGGTGGTATGGTTGAACATTAAGTTTAAAAGTGATAGCCATCCCAAATAGGAGACAATTACTAAGGAAATACTCAAAAGCACTGCTTGGGTTAAAAAATGGATCTTACTGGCCATATCGGTATGAGCCAATAAGTCAATCAGGAGAGTGGTGGATCATGACCCCACTGAAATAGCAAGAGTCTCTCGAGTTCATGTTTATACAACAGAGTAGATGAAAAGGAAAGAATATTTGAACGTCAGTCAATAAATGTGGAAAGGGTGATGTAAGTGGTGAATCAACATTTGGCAACTATAATAATTATAATAATCATTCACTCAAGCAAGAATAGTCAATAAGTGCTAAAACTAGTAGATATGTAACATCTACAGCCTAAAGATGTCTCTGAATAAGATCAGCTGAACTACAAAGTGGAAACTAATTAACCCATATTGGAAAAAGTTGATAGCATAAAGTTATTCAGTACAACACTAAGTGGCTGGTTGAATTAACCATTCTCGGTGTTTTAGTTACTCTTGCACTGCTGTAGAAAAAAAAAAAAATCTTACATAAACTAACTGCCAGGCAAGATTGCCCACAGGTGGAACAGTGGCACGGCTGTTACACAGTAACCAACTGCTTTCTGAATGGCTGTTACAGAGTAACCAACTGCTCTCTGATTGGATTTGAGACCTGCTCACTGGGGTGAAGAGGTCCTGGGCCCTAGGCAGGAACCCCCAACTATTGTTTTGCCAAATGAGCATGATGTTTAAACTAAATTCTAAATACGCGTGCTTATTATCATAAACAAGGGCTGCTCTCAGCCTTAATCAGAGAAGTTTCTTTTTGTAGCAAACGGCTGTGGCTGTACTGCCATAAAGTGACTGCTTAATGCTCTCAGCCCTAAACCTATCTGACCCCTTGGAGGCTTGGGAAGCATCAGAGAAGAGGGAACTGAACAAACATAAGCTAGATGACAGGGAAAGGGGGCATGGCGTGGGGGTTAGAATCAGGAACTCACAGGAGCTGCAATCACAAGATTGGGCCTGTCAGCTTTCATTTATGGATAGCAGAGGGGCTCACAGACACCTACTTCTCCCCAGGCAACTACTGGCCTTTGAGGAATGCTGGAGGAGAGAGATTAGTCATCTTCCCAGTGGAGACATTGGCAAGTTTCCTGTGTTCTGGTGGATAGCTAGCTCCACACCCATGCTCTTCCTCACATCTGAACTCAGTCAGTCAAAAAACCAAAACCAAAATGACACAAAATCAGGAAAGGGACTCACAACTGGAGGTAGGGTTGACAGAGGTGGAAGGTCCAAAAGAGAGGGTAAACATGAGTATAATCAGAATATATTATATTTATGAATACATATATAACATTGTCAAGGGATAAATTTAATTTTAAAGATCTTGTCAGAAACAACTTAAGGGGTGGGGGATTAATTTTGTCCCTGGTTCAAAGGTTCCAGGCCATAGCCCTTGGCTCTACTGGTTCTAGGCCTGTGGTGAGATCGATCATTATGGTATAAAAGCATGTGACAAGTGACAAGAAGCCAAGAGTGAGGAAGGGACTGGGAACATGTATAGCCTTCCAAAGTGTGTCCCATGTCCTTCAGCTAGGCCCTACCTCCTATAGCTTCTATCACCTCATTAAACAATGCCAGTTCTCAGGGCCAAGCATTCAACACATAAGCCTCTGAGAGACAATCCATAGTCAACGATGACAGCCAACAAGGTGGCCATCTGCATCTTGTACCTCACTCTCTTAGACACCTGAAACACTGAACGCTGCCTCTGGCACATTCATGCTAAAGTAATGACATCAGGGACTTTCATGGGTGGAAGTCTGCCTTGTGGTGCTTGATGTGATCAGATGTTCACCTTCCTTCCGTGTCATTTCTCCTCCTCAGGTGGACCTCCTCACTCAAGACTGAAGCATCTGTACCCCAGGTGACAGGATGCAGGAAACGCTGGAGAGTCAGGGGGTGCAGGGGAGGAGTCTAATCTTTATACAGCCATGGGATTTTGATCAAGGTTTTAGCAGGAGATATAATTCACCCCATGGGGCAGGCCTTACCTCAAATCCAATCAGAAAGCAGTGGCACTGTTGCACCTGTAGGCAATCTTGCCTGGCAGTCACTACTGTAGGTCTCAGAAGCTGGCATTAGGACGCCCACTTCCATACTCCAGAACTGCACCTAGCTACTAGGGAAGCAGGGAATGTAGGATAGCCATGTGCATTGCTTTCTTTATTCCAAGAGAGTTGTGGATTTAATGGAGAATGAGGGGCAACTGGTAACCTCTGGCACATTGGAGTTATGGCCAGGAACACGTGGGGAGAGAGTGAAGGAGGGGGAAAAGAGAGGAGAGGAGGTGGAGAGGAGGGGAGGGGAGGGGAGGGGAGGGGAGGGGAGGGGAGGGAGGAGGAGGAGGAGGCAGAAGAGGAGGAGGAGGGAGAGGAGGAGGAGGAGGGAGAGGAGGAGGAGGAAGAGGAGGAGGAGGTAGCAGAAGAAGAGAAGGAGGAGGTAGCAGAAGAAGAGGAGGAGGAGGAGGGAGAGGAGGAAGAAGAGGAGGAGGAGGTAGCAGAAGAAGAGGAGGAGGGAGGGGGGAAGGGAGTTGGGGTAGCTGTGCAGTCCTTCTTGCTAGGTAGCTGTTGAGCAGGGCCTAGTGGAATTGTCTGTAAGCCAAAAGCAGGTATCCTAAGCCCACCACAACCTTGCTATTTACCTGCAGCCTTAGAAAGGGCTAAACTTGGGGATAACTAAAGAGACTTCCCCATCCACCCTAGCCATCTAAGGTCCCATAGAAAGCAGTTTGAGGACTGCAGGATGCTGGGTCCTCCAAATGTGTCCTGAGACACAGGCCTCTATCATCCACCCCTACACACACACACACACACACACACACACACACACACACACACACACTTTTTTCCAAAGTCCCTATGAGCATTCCTGGTCCATCTTTACAGCTTAGCCTGAGGCTAACATCCCCTTAGGAACTGCAATAGCTGTCAGGTAGCCCCTATGCTCGAAGAACTTTGTCACCTATCTCCTGTGAAACCTCCCTCTGCTATGGCTCTGCGGTCTGTCCCCTCTGCCTTTGCTGATCAGGCCTTTCCAGGGCTCACTTAGAGTGCTACAATTGATCCCTGCCGAGTTCTTGAATAGTTTTCTTACTCCTCCCATACTGACTGATCCTTAAGCTTCCCCTTCTTCGAGGATACTAAAGGTCCCTGGACCACATCACACCACCATACTAACACAGCTCACCAGAGACTTCTCGAACTGTAGAGTGTAGAGCTGCTAGCCGCTATAAACTCCCCTGCCGTGTTTCCTCTGAAAATGGACTGGCCCATACTCCAGGTGCACTCCTCCTCTGGGTGTGACCTAGAACAGTGCTAAAAAGGATTGCCCGCATCTGTACATGCTATGAGGCCTAAAGCCACATCCCTGGGTCACAAGTGTAATGGACTTGAGTGCTTAGACATGTCCCCATCTGGTCCCCTGCTGGTCACTGGAGTCAAATGGCTCTCTGCAGACTGAGCAATCGGCTGAGATTAGAGTTGAGACCTGGGGACAGAGCTGGGTGGCTGAGCCAGCAATGCTATGCAGACTACTGGATGGCCAGAGCTCACCACACCATCTGCAGGAATGAGGACTATGGAGGCCTACCGAAAATGCCAACCACAGCCAGAGGAGACTGACTTCCTGGCCAGTCGCTTGCCCTGGACCCTGGCTAAGTCAACCATGGACTTCAGTATTCTTCCTTGTAAAATGAGAGTGTGGGATGACCTCCCACAGTCAGAAAAACTTGGCCTCCTTTGGCCAGGAAGTGGCTCTGACTTGGCCACAAATGGAGCAGAAATGCATCATCCATGCGGAGGTTCAGGCCTGCTACCCTTGGAGGACAGGAATGTTTGGCTCGAGTTTACACAAACAGTTCTGACTCTGTAAGACCAAACAGCCTGGGGCCACCACAAAGGCAGGGTCATCCGGCAGTCACTCATGCAGCCTCCAAGGAGGCAGGACACTGCTATACGCTCATGTTTTACAATTCAAAGGGGTGTTTAATAAAGAGATTGGGCTAGCTAATTCTATGTCAGCTTGACACAGGCTAAAGTTGCCTAAGAGGAGAGACCCTCCGTTGAAAATAATGCCTCTGAGAGATGGGGCTGTAGGCAAGCCTATAAGGCACTTATTAATTGTGATCAGTCGGGTAGGGCCCAGACAATTGTGAGAGAAGCCACCCCTGGGCTAGTGGTCCTGGGTTCTATAAGAAAGCAAGCTGACCAGCTATGAAGAGCAAGCCAGTCAGCAGCACCCCTCCATGACCTCTGCATCAGCCCCTGCCTCCAGGTTCCTGCCCTTTGAGATCCTGTTCTGACTTCCTTAAGTGATGAATAGATATGGAATTTTAAGCAAAATAAACCCTTTCTTCCCCAAGTTGCTTTTGCTTATGGTGTTTCATCAAAGCACTAGGAACTCTAAGACACAGGCAGTACTAACCAAGGGCTTTGGCTGAGGCCTTGAGGTGTCTGTATTAGTCAGGGTTCTCTAGATGATCCAAGAACTGTACATAGGAAGAGATTTGTTTTAAGATCTTAACTCACATAACTAGCAAGTTCAAATGTTCAGGGTGGAGCTGGCAGGCTGGAGATCCAGGCAAGAGGCCATCTGCTACAGAACTCTTCCTGCTTGAGGAAGTCAGTCTGCTATCCTATACATGCCTTCATCTAGTTGAATAAGGCCCACCATGTTAGAAAAGCTACCTGCTTTACTTAAATTCTGCCATTAAAAATTTAATCTCATCCAAAACACCATGACCCAGCCCAGTTGACACATAAAAGGAACATCACAAAAATGAGAGCTAGTATCAAAGGGTCATTATTGCCCTAGACGCATATGGCTATATGGTAAAGTCTTGCATAGCCAGCAGCAAGCAGCTGTAGGCCTGATCCCCAACCTCCCCAGCCAGTCTCCTGCTCAGGTGCTATCTGAGCTAGTTACCCAGAACCTCATCCCACTCGTGTTTACAGAATGTAAATGTGGCTATACTGTCCAGAGTCAATGCTGTGGGATGGATGGGACACACTGGGGTCCCCATTCATACTTCCCAGAACTTCTGTGTGTGTCCACTGTTTCAACTGGCCCCTTAACCCTCCAGAGGACTCTCCCTCTGGCTTCCACCTGCCTCCCCACCACCTTTGCCTTCTTGGTCTCTGCTGATTGGTAGAATCTACTGACTCCACCCCACTCAGAGGGGGCCCTCACCGAGGTAGGGAAACCCTCTGAGTTGACCTCTTATGAAAAGTGTTTTTCCACATTAGAACCATTGATGCTGAACTTAACAGCATTACAGGATGCTCATCTGGGATAAACAAAAATGTTTCCAGATATTGCCAGCAGGCCCCTTGTAGGCAAAACTGCTGCCCGATGAGAACCACAGTCCCAAGGTTTCTGTTCCTACTGGCACAGTTTCTGTCCCATATAAGAACATGGAGCAACAAGATCGTACTCAGGAAGACCCCTGCCATAATTTTAAGCAAACAGGCAAATTTCACGCTACCTATGCAGATAATGAGGCCACCTAAAAATTCAGTGAATGAGAAAAGACTCGGTGTCATACCATGTGAACAGCCACAATCAGCCTGCATCCCCTGCCATCCTGCCTGGGCCTGGGGAGAGAGAATCCTGCCAGGAAGAGGAAGCCCAAAGAAAGACCTGCTTTCCCAACAAACCCCACTTCACTCCAAATCCCAGAATCAGGGTTCAATATCTTCTCACACATCATCACCCTGAACAGTTTCCCAAACCCTGAATTGAAGGAAGTCACCCCAAAGAGGAAGGAAAAACCTAACCATGTTTTCTTAGAAGAAAATTGAGCAGATACTGATCCTAAAAAAATTTCAAAGGTAAAAATAAAACAACATAGAAATTCTCTGCTTAAATTATCTGTACTAAACGTTTTCAAGCCTTGACTTGAAACTTTAAACTCACTTATGAAAAAAACCAATCAAAAGCCAGACCAAAATCACCAACTCTATTCATTACTGTAGTTGTAAGAATTTCAATTGTTGGACACCAGGAGGCGCCACTAACATATTCACATAGCTACACAGACACTTGTGGGCACAGGGAGGAATGGATCTTTGAACAAAAGCTCAGTCTCAAGTGTCAGGGGCAGATGTGAGAAGCCCTAGATACATGTCACACCTTCAGTGTCTCCACTCATGTTAACTCACTAGGATTTAGCTTCCTTCAATCCATTTTAAATAAGTTTGAGTAGGCGACTAATCGTATTTTCTGTAACTGCACGACGGCAGTGCAGCACCCTTGTCGTGAAGTAGAAACAGCAGAGTTCAGGCTCTGTGAGTCCCAGGAGAGGGGGCAGTTGTGCCTTCCACAATGAAAGGATGAGAATGACAATGACAGATGGGTTTACATCCTGTGGAGATGTTTCCCCGAGCTCCAGGAAGCCCGAGAGAAAATGATCATCTCCCATTCTGGGTGGCAGGGCTCATTCTTCTGGCTTGAAACATAGTGTCTGGGGGCATGATGGAGATCCAGGGACAGGATCAATCACTGGGAGTGATTGATTCCCTGAGCTTATAAGGCAGTGTGTGAGCAAGTCCATGAACTACCCAACTGAAGGTCAGAGAGCCTGAAGGATGATGAGGCTGGAGCAGAGTCTGTGTTCCCATTTTGGGCATGAATCTGGAGCCTCTGCTGCTGACAGCGACCTGGGGCATCACATTGCCCACTTCCTTGTTGTTGAGGGGGCAGATACCTTGCAGGTTGTTGTGAAAAAGCCAGGAGACCCCTGTCACATAGTAGGCAATCAGTGTCATGAACTTTCCCCACTGTGGGATGCCCATCCTCCCAACGCTTGCCCCTGGGAACCCACTCTGAAGTTTGCTACCCAGACACTCTCACCCTTGGATGACTTGGAAAGAGATGAGGCAAGCTTGTGTGTGTGTGTGTGTGTGTGTGTGTGTGTGTGTGTGTGTGTGATCACTGCAGAGTCCCTTACAGCAGAGTAAGAGTCTACACAGCCTCTGTCTATTTTCCCTTTGCGGTAGCAGTGGCCTTCATCGGACTGACCCGTGGGTGTTTCCTTAATTAATGACTGATGTGGATGAGCCCCGTGTTCTGCGGGTGGTGTCACCCCTTAGCCAGCAGTTCTGGGTTATATAAGAAAGCAGGCTAAGCAAACCATGAAGGGCAAGCCAGTGAGCAGTGGTCTTTCAATGTCCCCACCTCTACTCCTGCTTGAGCTCCTGCCCTGCCCTTCCTCAGTGACAAACTGTGGTCAGGAGGTGCAAGTCAAACCCTTTCCTTTGCAGGTTGCTTTGGGTCATGGTGTTTACCAAAGCAAAAGACGGCAAACTGGGGCATCGTCTTTCAAAGCAACCAGACCAGACCACAGCAGATCTAAGTGAGCTGATGATTCTGGGGGCAGAGGACAAGATGCACATGTGCACACACGTGGATGTGGATGGGTGGCACTCTGTGCAGTGTTGTGACACGTTTTCAATTGTTTGTCCAAATACAGGGCTTGGCTAACACACAGGCCTAGTGATTTGGGGAGGTGCTGTCAGTTTACTCCCGAGCATAAGAAAAAGAAAAAAAAGAAAGAAAGAAAAAGAAAGAAAGAAAGAAAGGAAGGAAGGAAGGAAGGAAGGAAGGAAGGAAGGAAGGAAGGAAGGAAGGAAGGAAGGACAGAAGGAAGGAAGGAAGGAAGGAAGGAAGGAAGGAAGGAAGGAAGGAAACATTAAGCCAAATGAGAAAACAAGACTTAAACAGCCAGGGAATCATTAACTCAGTTAAAGATAAGCTGTTTGCAAAGTCAAGTTCACTGAGTGTAGAATAGCAGAGAGATTTGAAGATCTCTGATCCTCCTACTTCCCCAGCCTGAGGAGCACTTCTGTTCTGGTTCTTGTTATATTTGCCTTATCAAAGATGAAGCCCAGGGGCCATGAATGTGTTGGCTGGGAGCCTGGCCCTGTGTCTCCACCCTCTACTCTCAACCCCATGAGTGAAGCACCCCTAAGGAGACCCTCATCTCTTTGGTCTCTGCCTCTTTCTCTTTGTCTGCCTATGTACCTCTGTCCCTGTGTAATTCTCTCTCTCTCTCTCTCTGTCTCTCTCTCTGTCTCTCTCTCTGTCTCTCTCTCTGTCTCTCTCTCTGTCTCTCTCTCTGTCTCTGTCTCTCTCTCTCTCTCTCTCTCTCTCTCTCTCTCTCTCTCTCTCTCTCTCTCTCTCTCTCTCTCTCCTGATCCCAGTTGTCCACATGCCACCCTAGAGGACCAGGGATGAGAGCTTCAGGGCCCAGTGACCCAGGACAGGACTGGAGGCCCTCTAGCATTCTCTTGCTTCATCACAAAAATCAAATCCAGCCAGGAATCTGACACCTGCACTCTGAAACCATCTGCAGGGACCCTAGCTCCTCCCTGAGAAGGGAGGTCTCATAAAGAGATTATAAAAGGCATGGTGGGAAGGAGTGAGCACTCAGTAGGGGCAAAGGAGTCCAGACAGCTGTGTGGGCTGGCTAGAATGGAGGGCAAGGTATACATAGGAGGTGAGGACTATGAAAAAGAGTTCACACCCAAAGACTATCTGACCACCTACTACAACTTCCACTCTGGCCCCGTGGCAGAGCAGGAAATCTTAAAGTTTAGCCTGCAGAACCTCTACCAGACCTTCTCTACAGGTGAGTGACCGAGGTCTCCCTGGGGAGGGGCTGGAGCCGTGCCAACAGGGCGAGCTTATTCTGTACATACAGATGCTACAGAGGTGACTGGTCTGAAGGCCCACAGGGCCCCTAGATGGCAATGTGTGCAGATCCAGAAGAGCCATGCCTCAGGAGCAAAGAACTTGGCTTGCACCCATGATCAGCTTCAGTAGCTACACTCGTAAACTTTGAGGGGTATACCCAGATTTGTGGAGCTCCTAGGCCCAGGCTGAGAGAAGTGACATAGGACTGGGCACCAAGGCTGCTTTTCCCTCCCCTCTTGCCAGAGGCCTTCCAGAAAGCTCTGCAGCCTTTCTGGAACCTTGAGTCTCTCTGAAAAAATCCTGATGAAAATTCTTCCCTGTAAACATGCATACAAGTTTCCATGATTTGCCCCCAACGTCTAAGGGCAGACTAAGGCTGGGGAGGGACAGGGGTGGCCAGTCAAAGTCAGAGAGCGAATAGTAACACCAGCAAGAACAAAGCATAAGACTTGAAGTGACCCAGCACTAATGGGGAGAGTGTGTTCTGTGTGACCCTGGAGGTCACTCAGTGTACCCCCCCCAAAAGCCTTCTTAACCAGACATTCAGTGCCAAGGAACGGGTAGCAAGGAACAACCTCAGAATACAGAGGAAAGAAAGCCCGGTGCTCCTGGAGAAAGCTGGGGTAGAGAACAGGCTTCAGTCCTTGGCAGAGGCATGGTAGGTATAAAAGGAGACTACAGAAGGGAGAGGGCAGGCTGAGAGGGCATACCCGGGGTGGGGCTGAGAGGTACACTGAGTGACTGACCTCCAGGGTCACACAGAACACACTCTCCCCATTAGTGCTGGGTCACTTGAAGCCTTATGCTTTATTCTTGCTGGTGTTACTATTCGCTCTCTGCCACACTTTCTTCTGTGTGGCTGCCTTTCCTAGCAAATCAGAAGGGCTCTTAAGAACTAGCTGGTGTCCTTCTCAGCCTTTATCCCAGACCCTGCCACTCTACCAATTCCCTCAATTTTCTAAATCCAATGTTCTTTGAAGTTAGCCTGTGCCAACTGATTAGAGAGAGAGAGAGAGTAATCCTGAATTTATCTGGAAGACCAGACATACCTCCCAGGCCTCCACTAGTATCCTGGGTCATGGGGAGGCAGTTAAGAATGTCAGGTGTTCCCCACCCCCGGCATTGCTCCCCACTCCTGTCAACATACAGCCCAGAGGCAAGGGGTTGCTCCCCTTCCCAGCTGGCGCATCCTAAGGTGGTTTGGAGTCACTCAGCAGGATGTGAGGTCAGGGTGCAGAGACCTGCCATGCTATTTCCCCAGGAGGGGTAGGGGGCGACGTCCTGATCGACATTGGCTCTGGCCCTACCATCTACCAGCTGCTTTCAGCATGCGAGGTCTTCCGGGAGATCATTGTCACTGACTACACCCCGCAGAACCTGCAGGAGCTGCAGAAGTGGCTGAAGAAAGAGCCAGGAGCCTACGACTGGTCCTCCATAGTGCAATATGCATGTGAGCTGGAGGGAGACAGGTACCTGCAAGTGGTCCCATTTTGTCCACCCACCTCATCCTTCTCAGATAAGGCCCCTTTGGGGCTCAGACAGCTCAGGAACTCACCACCCACCTCACTCTCTTCCTGGCCTTCCTTAACCTCGTGAACCTATAACATTCCCTCTGGGTCAGTCCCTCCCCCAGCCCTAATGCTGCCCCAAACCATCTGGCCCTACTCTCCCTTTCTCTGTATCTGCTCAACCCAGGCGCGGCACCAGCTTCTATGTCACCTCCTCCAGGAAGTCCTGCTGACTGTCCAGCTCATACCACCCCTACTCTGCTCTGGAAACTGGTTCAGTGTCTCCTTTGATGTTGGGGGACACACTTGTGGAAAGCCAGGCCATGGGGTGTACCCTACATGTGTCCCCTCAGCATTGTGGCAAAGCACAGAGACCAATAGCAGTGACCTTCTGCAGGTCCTGCGTCACTTGGGTTCACAGAGGGTATATGCCCCAATTGGAGCTACAAGGGTCAGTAATTCTGACCTTGTCCTACAGATGGGGAAACTGAGGCCCTGGCTTAGAGAGGGTCCTCTAGCCATCCTTAGAGCAGAGTAGAAACAGGTTAATATTTCTGTTCTGAAATATTGGAACAGAGAACTGACTCTGTTACAGTTCAGAACAGTCTACGGTGGTCATGGTTTGA